>NC_090396.1:48525695-49241124 GCF_036365525.1 Heterodontus francisci
TGGGGGAGAGAAAGAGAGGAGGGGGGGAGAGAAAGAGAGGAGGGGGGGGAGAGAAAGAGAGGAGGGGGGGAGGAGGGGGGAGGGGGGAGGGGGAGGGGGGAGGGGGGAGGGGGGGAGGGGGAGGGGGGAGGGGGGGAGGGGGGGAGGGGGGGAGGGGGGGAGGGGGGAGGGGGGAGGGGGGGAGGGGGGGAGGGGGGGGAGGGGGGGGAGGGGGGAGGGGGGGGAGGGGGGGGAGGGGGGGGAGGGGGGGGAGGGGGGGGAGGGGGGGGAGGGGGGGAGGGGGGGGAGGGGGGGGAGGGGGGGAGGGGGGGGAGGGGGGGGAGGGGGGGAGGGGGGGAGTGAGGTGGGGGGGAGGGAGGGGGGAGGGGGGGGAGGGGGAGGGGGGGAGGGGGGAGGGGGGGAGGGGGGGAGGGGGAGGGGGGGAGGGGGAGGGGGGAGGGGGGGAGGGGGGGAGGGGGGGAGGGGGGGGAGGGGGGAGGAGGGGGGAGGGGGGGAGGGGGGAGGGGGGGAGGGGGGGGAGGGGGGGGAGGGGGGGAGGGGGAGGGGGGGAGGGGGGGAGGGGGGGGAGGGGGGGAGAGGGGGGGAGGGGGAGGGGGGAGGGGGGGAGGGGGGGGGGGGGGGAGGGGGGGAGGGGGGGAGGGGGAGGGAGGGGGGGGAGGGGGGAGGGGGGGAGGGAGGGGGGAGGGGGGGGAGGGGGGGAGGGGGGGAGGGGGGGGAGGGGGGAGACAGAGTCAGAGACGGGGGGGGGAGGACACAAGAGTCAGAGACGGGGGGTGGGGAGGACACAAGAGTCAGAGACGGGGGGTGGGGGGGAGGACACAGAGTCAGAGACGAGGGGGGAGGACACAGAGTCAGAGACGGGGGGGCAAGAGTCAGAGACGGGGGGGGCACAGAGTCAGAGACGGGGGGGGGCACAGAGTCAGAGACGGGGGGGGGGAGGACAAGAGTCAGAGACGGGGGGTGGGGAGGACACAAGAGTCAGAGACGGGGGGTGGGGAGGACACAAGAGTCAGAGACGGGGGGTGGGGGGGAGGACACAGAGTCAGAGACGGGGGGTGGGGGGGGAGGACACAGAGTCAGAGACGGGGGGGGGGGGGAGGACACAGAGTCAGAGACGAGGGGGGAGGACACAGAGTCAGAGACGGGGGGGGCACAGAGTCAGAGACGGGGGGGGCACAGAGTCAGAGACGGGGGGGCACAGAGTCAGAGACGGGGGGGGCACAGAGTCAGAGACGGGGGGGGGCACAGAGTCAGAGACGGGGGGGGGCACAGAGTCAGAGACGGGGGGGGGCACAGAGTCAGAGACGGGGGGGGGCACAGAGTCAGAGACGGGGGGGGGCACAGAGTCAGAGACGGGGGGGGGCACAGAGTCAGAGACGGGGGGGGCACAGAGTCAGAGACGGGGGGGGCACAGAGTCAGAGACGGGGGGGGCACAGAGTCAGAGACGGGGGGGGCACAGAGTCAGAGACGGGGGGGGCACAGAGTCAGAGACGGGGGGGGCACAGAGTCAGAGACGGGGGGGGCACAGAGTCAGAGACGGGGGGAGCACAGAGTCAGAGACGGGGGGGAGCACAGAGTCAGAGACGGGGGGGGCACAGAGTCAGAGACGGGGGGGGCACAGAGTCAGAGACGGGGGGGGCACAGAGTCAGAGACGGGGGGGGCACAGAGTCAGAGACGGGGGGGGCACAGAGTCAGAGACGGGGGGGGCACAGAGTCAGAGACGGGGGGGGCACAGAGTCAGAGACGGGGGGGGCACAGAGTCAGAGACGGGGGGGGCACAGAGTCAGAGACGGGGGGGGCACAGAGTCAGAGACGGGGGGGCACAGAGTCAGAGACGGGGGGGGCACAGAGTCAGAGACGGGGGGGGCACAGAGTCAGAGACGGGGGGGGCACAGAGTCAGAGACGGGGGGGGCACAGAGTCAGAGACGGGGGGGGCACAGAGTCAGAGACGGGGGGGGCACAGAGTCAGAGACGGGGGGGGCACAGAGTCAGAGACGGGGGGGGCACAGAGTCAGAGACGGGGGGGGCACAGAGTCAGAGACGGGGGGGGCACAGAGTCAGAGACGGGGGGGCACAGAGTCAGAGACGGGGGGGGCACAGAGTCAGAGACGGGGGGGGCACAGAGTCAGAGACGGGGGGGGGCACAGAGTCAGAGACGGGGGGGGCACAGAGTCAGAGACGGGGGGGGGCACAGAGTCAGAGACGGGGGGGGGCACAGAGTCAGAGACGGGGGGGGGCACAGAGTCAGAGACGGGGGGGGCACAGAGTCAGAGACGGGGGGGGCACAGAGTCAGAGACGGGGGGGGCACAGAGTCAGAGACGGGGGGGGCACAGAGTCAGAGACGGGGGGGGCACAGAGTCAGAGACGGGGGGGGCACAGAGTCAGAGACGGGGGGGCACAGAGTCAGAGACGGGGGGGGCACAGAGTCAGAGACGGGGGGGGCACAGAGTCAGAGACGGGGGGGGCACAGAGTCAGAGACGGGGGGGGCACAGAGTCAGAGACGGGGGGGGGCACAGAGTCAGAGACGGGGGGGGCACAGAGTCAGAGACGGGGGGGGCACAGAGTCAGAGACGGGGGGGGCACAGAGTCAGAGACGGGGGGGCACAGAGTCAGAGACGGGGGGGGCACAGAGTCAGAGACGGGGGGGGCACAGAGTCAGAGACGGGGGGGGCACAGAGTCAGAGACGGGGGGGGCACAGAGTCAGAGACGGGGGGGGCACAGAGTCAGAGACGGGGGGGGCACAGAGTCAGAGACGGGGGGGGCACAGAGTCAGAGACGGGGGGGAGCACAGAGTCAGAGACGGGGGGGGCACAGAGTCAGAGACGGGGGGGGCACAGAGTCAGAGACGGGGGGGGCACAGAGTCAGAGACGGGGGGGGCACAGAGTCAGAGACGGGGGGGAGCACAGAGTCAGAGACGGGGGGGAGCACAGAGTCAGAGACGGGGGGGGCACAGAGTCAGAGACGGGGGGGAGCACAGAGTCAGAGACGGGGGGGGGCACAGAGACAGAGACGGGGGGGGGCACAGAGACAGAGACGGGGGGGGGCACAGAGTCAGAGACGGGGGGGGGCACAGAGTCAGAGACGGGGGGGGGCACAGAGACAGAGACGGGGGGGGCACAGAGACAGAGACGGGGGGGGGCACAGAGACAGAGACGGGGGGGGGGGGGTTACACAGAGTCAGAGACGGGGGGTGGGGGGGTTACACAGAGACAGAGACTGGACACAGCCTCTCTGACCTGCTGGTAGTTGCCATCCTGCGGGTTGAACGTGTTGTCCACTGGCTGCAGGCGGAGGTTCACATGCGGAAAGTTGTGCAGCCAGTCTGTCCACCACGGAGCAATGTAATCCACCCGGGAAGCCATGCCGGGAGCCGGGAGCCGGGATCCGGCGGTGGGAAGGAGAGCAGGAACACTCGGATATCAAGCAGTTTCCCCCTACACCCTCCCTCCCCTCCTCCGGGCACAAGGACAGCAGCGAGCCGGCCACAGCCACCCTGCAGCACCGGCTCAGTCAGGCAGTGAGTGAGTGAGTGGCCGCCGCTGCTCAGAGGCAGAGAAGCGCAGCCCGATCGCAGCAGCCAGCCTGAACAAGCGCGCCCCCGGCACACTGGCGGGAGCGCGCCTGGCCGGCCTCCGCCGCGGCGACGCGACAAGTGCCCGCGTGCCCGCGCATCCTGTTCCGGGAAGTCATGTTGACAGGAGCTGGAGCCTCCAGCCTGCTTTCCTCTCTCTCTTCCCTCCACCAGCTCCTACCGGGGGCGGGGGCGGGGGAAATGGATGAGCTGTCCGCTTTCTTGTTGAAAAATAAAATTACTGCAAACAGGGTAAAAGGCAGACGTTAAAGATCAGTTTAGTGAGCCAATTAAAAAACAAAAACACACACAATCTTTTCCACTCTCTTAGGAGCAGAGACTGCCCAAGATGTATGGGAGGATCATTAATGGGTTTGCGCCGCGAATGTGGACTCCATCAATATTAAATTATGCTGATGAGGGAAATTGGCGTGTCTATTCATGTCCTGCTGCGTCAGTTATATTGCTCATACTTTGTGGTTTTGTCAGATTCTCTGTATTTTCATGCCCCCCCTTTCTCCTCTTCATACTATATCTCTTACTGCCTTACTTTACTACACTGTTACCTGAAATTGACCCATGAGCTGCTTCTTCTCTCCAGGCACTTAAATCAACCAATTAAATTTTTTCCTCACCACAGGCAGCTGCCCCATCAAATAGCATGGCTACCTAATGCGTACGAATTTTTAATTAGCTGATTTTAACAAGTCGCCAAGAACAAATGGGCCACCCGCTTGTGAGATGTTGCATCACGCCCAGGCTCATTGAGGCAAATCATGACAAGCACACTGCATGGGAGGCTTCAATGTGTGCAGCTGTGAGAAGGATGAGAGGCTATTGAGAATTCGGAGACGCAATAATGTTACTGTACATATGGGGATTCCTGTGTACGTAGTACTTCATTTAAGACGGTATGCTTTGTATAACTGCTGATGGCTTTCTGAAAGCCCAGGTAGCATTTAAAGTGTCAGTCTTATGCCCATTCACTTGATCTGCCGATAAGCCCTTTGTAACTTCCTGCAGTTCACTGCGTCTAACCTGGATGCAAACTTGGACAAACAGCCTTCTATTTCTTCAGCCAAATTGACAGCGAAAAGATGGGATCCCAGCATAGGACCCTGGGGAACATAAGTTGTTACATCCCGCCGGAGAATGTTCCCTACTCTCTCTCTATCCTCCCAACTACTTATCAATTCATTGTGCAAGCTTAAATTAGATATAGTATAATTTGGTTTGAAATATTACTTATTGATTTATCACTAAAGAGGATTCCTAAGAGTGTAATTTTGTTCCGGTTTTCAAATTTTCCCCCAAAATTCAGGCATAGTACAAAAACTACCTTGCAAAACTTCCATACTGATTCAGGTAGGTAATAAAAACTTCAACTATCAATTTGTTAATTAATGCTGCAGGACTGTATTATTGACAGCTGACAGCTTCATTACTTTTGGGAAGTACTGCCTAAGACCAGGAAGTTAGTTGAAGTGGGAGAATCATTTACAAAACCCACATTGAAACACTCTATGCCAACATTTATTTACTTGCTGATATGTAGCTTTGTTGGAGGGTAAAAAAGGTATGGAGATTTAATACTTGTGCCTGCCATTTGCCACTAACAATATGAAGAGCAGGGCAAAACAATAAACTCAACCAATGGAGTATAACTATTTCATGTGGAAAAAAAGTGGGAACTGAGATTTTTATTTTTTGGCATAGTGGTATTGTCACTGGACTAGTAACCCAGAGACTCAGGGTATTGCTCTGGGGACTTGGGTTCAAATCCCACCACTGCAGAAGGTGGAATTTGAATTCAATTAATAAATCTGGAATTAAAAAGCTATGTCGATTGCTGTAAAAACCCAGCTGGTTCACTAATGTCCTTCAGGGGAGGAAATTTGCTGTCCATACCTGGTCTGGCCGACATGGGACTCCAGACCCACAGCAATATGGTCAACTCTTACATGCCCTCTGAAATGGCCTAGCAAGCCACTCATCTAGCAAGTATCGAACTGCTACAAAGTCAATAAAAAGGAATGAAACCGGACGGACCACCCAGCATCGACCTAGGCACTGGAAATGACAACGGCAAACCCAGCCCTGTCGACCCTGCAAAGTCCTCCTTACTAACATCTGGGGCTTGTGCCAAAGTTGGATGCTGTCCAACAGACTAGTCAAGCAACAACCTGACAGTCATACTCACGGAATCATACCTGACAGACAATGGCCCAGACACTGCCATCACCATCCCTGGGTACGTCCTGTCCCACTGGCAGGACAGACCAGCAGAGGTGGCAGCACAATGATATACAGTAGGGACCGAGTTGCCTTGGGACTCCTCAACGTCGACTCCAGACCCCATGAAGTCTCATGGCATCAGGTCAAACATGGGCGAGGAAACCTCCTACTGATTACCACCTACCGCCCGCCCTCAGCTGATGATTCAGTACTCCACCATGTTGAACACCACTTGGAGGAAGCATTGAGGGTGGTAAGGGCACAAATGTACTCTGGGTGGGGGACTTCAATGTCCATCACCAAGAGTGGCTTGGTAGCACCATTACTGACCGAGCTGGCCAAGTCCTAAAGGACATATCTGCTAGACTGGGTATGCAGCAGGTGGTGAGGGAACCAAGAAGAGGGGAAAACATACTTGAACTCGTCCTCACCAATCTGCCTGCCACAGATGCATCTGTCCATGACAGTATTGGTAGGAGTGACCACCGCACAGTTGGTATGGAGACCAAGACCCGGCTTCACATTGAGGATACCCTCCATCATGTTGTATGGCACTACCACCGTGCTAAATGGGATAGATTTCAAACAGCTCTAGCAATGCAAAACTGGGCATCCATGAGGTGCTGTGGGCCATCAGCAACAGCAGAATTGTACTCAACCACAATCTGTAACCTCATGGCCCAGCATATCCCCAACTCTACCATTACCATCAAACCAGGAGACCAACGCTGGTTCAATGAAGAGTGCAGGAGGGCATGCTCAGAGCAGTACCAGGCACAGCTCAAAAATGAGGTGTCAACCTGGTGAAGCTGCAACACAGGACTATCTGCGTGCTAAACTGCATAAGCAGCATGCAAGAGACAGAGCTAAGCGATCCCATAACCAACGAATCAGATCTAATCTCTGCAGTCCTGCCACATGCAGCCGTGAATGGTGGTAGACAATTAAACAACTAACTGGAGGTGGCAGCTCCACAAATATCCCCATCCTCAATGATGGGGGAGCCCAGCACATCAGTGCGAAAGATAAGGCTGAAGCATTTGGAAGAATCTTCAGCCAGAAGTGCTGAGTTGATGATCCATCTCTGCCTCCTCCTGAAGTCCCCAGCATCACAGATGCCAGACTTCAGCCAGTTCGATTCACTCCGCATGATATCAAGAAACGACTGAAGGCATTGGATACTGCAAAGGCTATGGGCCCTGACAATATTCCGGCAATAGTACTGAAGACCTGTGCTCCAGAACTTGACGCGCCCCTAGCCAAGCTGTTCCAGTACAGCTACAACACTGGCATCTACCCTGCAATGTGGAAAATTGCCCAGGTATGTCCTGTACACAAAAAGCAGGACAAGTCCAACCTGGCTAATTATCACCCCATCAGCCTACTCTCAATTATCAGTAAAGTGATGGAAGGTGTCATCAACAGTGCCATCAAGCAGCACTTGCTTAACAATAACCTGCTCAATGATGCTCAGTTTGGGTTCTGCCAGGGCCACTCAACTCCCGACCTCATTACAGCCTTGGTTCAAACATGGACAGAAGATCTGAACTCCAAAGGTAGGTGAGAGTGACTGCCCTTGACATCAAGGAAGCATTTGACTTGAGTATGGCATCAAGGAGCCCCAGCAAAACCCTAGAAAACCCTCCGCTGACTGGAGTCATACCTCGCGCAAAGAAAGATGGTTGTGGTGGTTGGAGGTCAAGCATCTGAGCTCCAGGACATAACTGCAGGAGTTCCTCAGGGTCGCGTCCAAGGCCCAACCATCTTCAGCTGCTCCATCAAAGACCTTCCTTCAATCATAAGGTCAGAAGTGGGGATGTTCACTGGTAATTGTAAAATGTTCAGCACCATTCGTGACTCCTCAGATACTGAAGCAATCCGTGTAGAAATGCAGCAAGACTTGGACAATATCCAGGCTTGGACTGATAAGTGGAAAGTAACATTTGCACCACACAAGTGTCAGGCAATGACCATCTCCAACAAGAGAGAATCTAACCATCTCCCCTTGACATTCAATGGCATTACCATCGCTGAATCCCCCACTATCAACATTCTAGGGGCTACCATTGACCAGTAACTGAATTGGAGTAGCCATATAAATACTGTGGCTACAAGAGCAGGTCAGAGGCTAGGAATCCTCCAGCAAGTAACTCACTTCCTGACTCCCCAGAGCCTGTCCACCATCTACATGGCACAAGTCAGGAGTGTGATGGAATACTCTCCACTTCCCTGGATGGGTGCAGCTCCAACAACATTCAAAAAACTCGACACCATCCAGGACAAAACAGCCCACTTGATTGGCACCCCATCTACAAACATCCACTCCCTCCACCACTAACGCACAGTGGCAGCAGTGTGTACCGTCTAAAAGATGCACTGCAGCAACGCATCAAGGCTCCTTAGACAGCACCTTCCAATCCCACGATCTCTACCAACTAGAAGGACAAGGGCAGCAAATGCATGAGAACACCTCCACCTGCAAGTTCCCCTCCAAGTCACACACCATCCCGACTTGGAACTATATCGCAGTTCCTTCACTGTCGCTGGGTCAAAATCCTGGAACTCCCTTCCTAACAGCACTATGGGTGTACCTACCCCACATGGACTGCAGCAGTTCAAGAAGGCAGCTCACCACCACTTTCTCAAGGGCAATTAGGGATGGGCAATAAATGCTGGCCTGGCCAGCAACGCCCACATCCCATGAAATGAAGAAAAATTTTTTTTTACTTATAACCGTGGTTTTTAGAAATTCTCCAATGACTCCTATCTTTCCTCATTTAAAAAAGTGTTCTTTGCATTTGTCTACTTTTTTGATTCATTCATGGGATGTGGGCGTTGCTGGCTAGGCCATCATTTATTGCACATCCCTAATTGCCCTGGAGAAGGTGGTGGTGAGCTGCCTTCTCGAACCACTGCAGTCCATGTGAGGTAGGTACACCCACAGTGCTATTAGGAAGGGAGTTCCAGGATTTTGACCCAGCAAGTGAAGGAACGGCGATATAATTCCAAGACATGCTGGCGTGTGGCTCGAAGGGAAACTTGCAGGTGTGGTGTTCACATGCCTTTGTCCTTCTAGGTGGTCGGGGTCAGGGGTTTGGAAGGTGCCGTCTCAGGCTGCTTGATACGTTGCTGCAGTGCATCTTCTAGATGGTACACACTGCTGCCATTGTGCATCGGTGGTGGAGCAAGTGAATGTTTGTGCATGGGGTGCCAATCAAGCAAGCTGCTTTGTCCCGGATGGTATTGAGCTTCTGGAGTTGTTGGAGCTGCACCCATCCAGGCAAGTGTAGAGTTTTCCATCACTCTCCTGACTTGTGCCTTGTAGATGGTGGACAGGCTTTGGAGAGTTAGGTGGTGAGTTACTCACTGCAGGATCCAGAGCTTCTGACCTACTCTTATAGCCACAGTATTTATATGTCTACTCTAGTTCAGTTTCTGGGCAATGGTAACCCCTAGGATGTTGATAGTGGGGGATTCAGCGATCATAATGCCATTGAATGTCATGGGGAGATGGTTAGATTCTCTCTTGTTAGAGCTGATCATTGCCTGACACTTGTGTGGCACGAATGTTACTTGCCACTTATCAGCCCAAGCTTGGATATTGTCCAGGTCTTGCTGCATTTCTACACAGACTGCTTTCGTATCTGAGGATGGTGCTGAACATTGTGCAATCATCAGCGAACATCCCCACATCTGACCATATGATGGAGGGAAGGTCATTGATGAAGCAGCTGAAGATGGTTGGGCCTAGGATACTTCCCTGAGGAATTCCTGCAGTGATGCCCTGGAGTAGAGATTATTAACCTCCAACAACCACAACCATCTTCCTTTGCGCTAGGTACGACTCCAACCAGCACAGAATTTCCCCCGATTCCCATTGACCCCAGTTTTGCTAGGGCTCCTTAATGCCATACTCATTCAAATGCTGCCTTGATGTCAACCTATTCACCAGAACCTCAAGTAAAATATCAAAAGTCGAATAGCTGCAGTATGTTAGTTTCACGAAAACATCCAATTGTCCTAGATCTAGTTTTTGGTTTTCCATTTTCATTAAAAATCCTTTCAAAGGATTTCAGAGGGAAGCAGTCAGTTGGCTATGTTCCAATTAAATCTGACACACAGAGTGCTGCTGCCCATGAGAATTTTTTTCTTTTAGATGTTTTATGAAACCATAAAATGGTGATCTCCCAGCCTTTCACACTGTGCAGCCTGAAATACAATGCAACTGGCAAGAATTTCATCGTCAGGTAGCAATGCTCTTGGAGAAGTTAACAAAGATGGAGATAGAAAGAGGAAGTAGTCACCTGATGTCACCACCACTTAATTTTTCCTGAGACAATATAGCTGATCCAAAATTCCTAGATATTTTTAAATTCTCAAATTGGAGCTGAGATTCTAATTTCTTCAGTCTATTTTAATATCAGTTTATTAAGTCCCCAAGCAAACTGATTTCAATGCACGTTACATGTTACATTTAAGCATTCGGAGCTTGGAATGTTTTGTCAAGTCAGAGACCAGTGCATATTTTAAGGAAATGTGCATAAATCTTTAAAGCAAAAGGAAGATACATGGCTACAGGAAGAGAGCATAGCCTTGTAATTTGTCTTGCATTGCTGTAGCCACCAGCACAATGGACTTGGACTGAGTCTTCTTCTGAGTGGTGTTAACTTCTAACCTTTGATATAAACAATGGTAATCTATTATACTCTGGCTCCCCCTTCTGGACATATCAAGTTATGATCCTACATCATGCTGAGGTGCTGAAATGACGACATATATTTATATAGTGCCTTGAACATCCCAAGACACTTCATAGGAGCACTATAATACAAAATGACACCAAGCCACATAAGGAGATATGTCAGATGACCAAAATTTTGATCCAAAAAGTAGGTTTTAAAAGGAGTGCTATAAATCAGGGAAGCGAGGCAGATACATGTAGGGAGAGTAGTACAGAGCTTAGGCAACTGAAGGTGTGGCCACCAGTGGAGGAATTAAAAATCAGGGATGCTCAAGAGGCTAGAATTAGAGTGCAGATAGTTGGGAGGGTTATGGGACTAGAGGAGATTAGAGATAAAGGCGAGGCGAGGCCATGGAAGGATTTGAAAACTAGACTCATCTATTGCTAGCAAATGTTCAACCACATAAGTTGAAGAATCCATAGGGGCTTTGCTTTTGCTGTTACACGAAACATGCCCCCCTTCCTCAGACAAACCCAATTATAAATAAGATCTTTGTGGAACATGCAAATGATTGGAGAGACAGAATTCCAGATGTTGGATAACAAACTTAAGACAACTTGCATTTATGCCTTGCATGCAAGAACATTTCAGTAGTACACGGTCATTTAGAGCAAAAAGATAAAAAGGGACCAAAAGGCACAAACAACATTTCCTTAAATCGTTTTTTTTTAAAGAGGTAACAAATCAATGATTATGGAAAAAAATCCATAGTGACTAAATAAGCATCCTCAGCAAAGGAAATTGGCAAGAAACAGCAACCCAGAAATAGAGTACAAAACACAGGGAATAAAAGTACAATTGAAGATTGGTTAGGCAGAGTTGAGGCAAGTAGATTTTGACATGATGCATATATGCAGGATTTTAATTCAGGACAAGACTGGCTTTTGATGCGTATGGGGGGTGGGCGGGGAAGAGGAGAGGAGGGTGCAACAGAAGAGGCAGCGAGAGCAGTTAAGAAGTCAGTTCTCAGTGATGTCATCAATTTTAGTAGAAAGACGTACAGGTTGGGCATCTTTTTTGTATCATACAATGTAGCATAACCCGGTGAAGGTAACAATACCCCCCCCCCCCCCCCCCTTTGACATACAAGCTGGATGAGTGTCTCGTACTTGCCTTCATATGCTTCAATTTTTTTTTATTCCTTCATGGGATGTGGGTGTTGCTGGCTAGGCCAGCATTTATTCTCATCCTTAATTGCCCGAGGTGGTGGTGAGCTGCCTTCTTGAACTGCTGCAGTCCTTGGGGTGTAGGTGCACCATCAATGCTGTTCGGGAGAGAGTTTCAAAGGCTGACCACGATAACATGCTTCTCCAATCTTTTCAAAGGCAGACCATGAGAACACTTGGTAAGACAAGCCAGTAATGAGTTGTTAAATCAGTGTTACTTCTCAACAGGAAGTGAACAGTTAGGATCAGACATTTAATTTAAATACAACTGGTCGTCACAGTATACAAAAGAACACTTCCCATAAAATTTTAACCGCCTTCTTGCATTCTCACCTTCCAAATCTGGTGAATGCTCGCTCTTGCAGCTTCCAGTGTTCCTAACAGGGTGCATCTCAGTACAGCATCTTTTGTTGTGGTCTTGATTTCATTTATTTCATTCAACGAGTGGATGTAGCATATTTAGATAAGTGCCACACAAGGGAGGTTAGGGCTTTTGGGTTTTCATGGGTTGAATAGTTACTGGACAAAAAAAAAGCAAGAATAAATGGGCCATTTTCAGGATGGCAGACTACAAGGATCAGTGCTTTGGCCTTAGCTACTTGCATCTATATCAATGACTTAGATAAGGGAGTGGAGTGTAATGTATCCAAGTTTGCTGATGCAAAGCTGAGTGAAAGTAACCTGCCAGGATCACAGAGATACAGACTGGTTAGGTGATTGGGCAAGGTGGTGGCAGAGATGTGAGAACTGTGAAATGATTCACTTTGGTAAGAATGGAAATGCAGAATTATTTATGAAGAGGGTTTAGGGGTCCTTGTACATGAATCAGAATCAACATTCAAGTAAAACAAGCAATTTGGAAGGCAAATTGTACAGTAGCCTTTGTTGCAAGGTTAGAGTAAGGAAATCATGCTGTAATTATACATGGCTTTGACAAGATCACACCTGGAGTACTGTGTACAGTTTTGTTCTTACCCAAGGAAGGATATACTTACCTTAGGGGAGATGCAACCAAGGTTCGCTAGATTGATTCCTAGAATGAGCGCACTGTTCTGAGATTGCGTTAAATGGAGCTATATTCTCTGAAGTTTAGAAGAGGTGATCTCATTGAAATGTACAAAATTCTTAGAGGGCCTGACAGGGTAGATGATGGGAGGCTGTTTTTGCTTGTTGGAGGGTGTCGACTAAGGGGTCATATTCTCAGAATAAGGGGTTGGCCATTTAGGACAGATATGGAGTAATTTCTTCAGTCAGGGTTGTAAATCTGTATCCCAGAGGGCTATGCATGTTCAGTTGCTGAGTATATGCAAGATAGATAAATAGATTGAGAATTAAGGGAATCAAAAGGATCTGGGGATAGTGCAGGAAAGTAGAGTTGGTGTAGAAGTTCAGCCATGATCTCAAGTGAAAGGTGAAGCAGGCTTAAGGGAGCTTCTTAAATCAAAAAGATATTCATTTTGACTTTTACATCAAATTTGAAGTAATAATGCAAGCTGAAGGGGAAAATATTTGTTTATACAGTTAAATATATTTTCAAAAATGTTGATTCTTCAGAAAAGTACCTGCTTGTCAGGTCTTCGACAGCAGACTTCCAGCTGAAGTGAAATTTGACAAATGGATAGGGCACTGTAAATTGGATCAATTGGTCAGATAATAGGAAATTGGTCAACATTGGCAGTACATGAACTAATACCAGCAATCAAGTTATTTTTCCTAAAGACTTACAAACTTGAAGCACGTGGTATAACCCAAGTTTGCAGTTTTTTTGATAATGTACAATATTCAGAGAAACAGGTTTCCTTCATCATACAATGCAAACTTGTACTAAAATAGCTAACACTATAGGAATATATAATTAAATGTGGTGCAGCAAAAAGCTTTTAAGTTCCCACTACGCAAACATCAAATGTATGAGAGCAATTGAGGGAGACAATACATTCAAAATGTACTAGATCTATTTAATAAAATAAAATGCTGGAAATGCATAGAATGTCAGTATTTATAAGATACAGAACTGGCTTCCTGTAAATTGCCAGTTTCAGATTTCATAATTCTCAATTTGCTTACTTCAATAAAATGTCCAGACTAAAACACAATTGTTTGTGTCTTAAACATGACCATGAAGGGTACAACAGACAGAATTAAATAAATTAGGTTGAATTAAATGTGTTATAAAGTAGTGCGAGACAGTCAATTTATGACCGCTTCAAGTGTCTATGCCAGTTATTTCTAGACAATTGAACACAACATCTAGGCTGGGACGTCAGAGCAATGCTGATATTGTCAGATGCTCAATGTTATGTAAACCACAGACCTATTTGACCTATTCAGGACAATGTGCAAGATACCAAGATCCTAGTTGAACAGCAAGTAAGTTCTCCAGTTTTCCTAGTCAATATTTTTAAAATCTCATCCAACAAACACTAGGGACAAAATTACCAGTCATCTCTCATTGCTGACTGTGGGAGGCTTGTGCACAAGCTGGCTGTAATAATTCCTGACACTACATGGGCGGCACAGTGGCGCAGTGGTTAGCACCGCAGCCTCACCCAGGGACCCGGGTTCGATTCCGGGTACTGCCTGTGTGGAGTTTGCAAGTTCTCCCCGTGTCTGCGCGGGTTTTCTCCGGGTGCTCCGGTTTCCTCCCACAAGCCAAAAGACTTGCAGGTTGATAGGTAAATTGGCCATTATAAATTGTCACTAGTATAGGTAGGTGGTAGGGAAATATAGGGACAGGTGGGGATGTTTGTTGGGAATATGGGATTAGTGTAGGATTAGTATAAAATGGGTGGTTGATGTTCGGCACAGACTCGGTGGGCCGAAGGGCCTGTTTCAGTGCTGTATCTTTAATCTAATCTTAATCTTAATGACTACACTTAGTACAGTACTAGATTGACTGATGCACTTAGGGATGTCCTGGGGGTCACAAAAAGGCACTATTTCAGTGCAGGTTCTCTTAGCAAATTATCTGCTGTTTAGATGTGTAGAAATACCACAAAACACAAAAGCAACTTTTGTAGCGTCTTTTTATTCAACAGAATTTGAACATCTAGAGATTTCAGCTCCTTATTTCAGTTCTTTCACAGCCAGACCTGGTGAAACAAAAAAAAAATGTTCAAGGGTTAGGATAATAAAGCATTCAAAAGAATCACATCAATTGTATTCTTTTAAGAAATGTTAGAAGGAAGAAATACATTAGTCTCCTACTTTGTTGGAAGCAATTTAAAAAAAAAAAATCTAAAACTCAGCTACGCCACCAGAAAAATGTATATTTATTTGGCACTTTTTACCGCAGGTCTCAAAGCCAATGAAGTCCTTTTAGTGTAGTCACTGTTATAATGTAGAAAATATGGCAAACAATTTCACACTGCATGCTGTCACAAACAATGAGGTAACGACCAGATAATTTTGGCAAGGATACCAGATATAATTGCCCAGCTCTTCACTGAATAGTATCACAGAACTTGTATGCTTTTATTGAGGGCGCAGACAGGGCTGTGGTTTGAAAGACAACAGCTCAGCCATGCAGCACTTCCTCAGTGTCAGCTTGGATTTTCTGTTCAAATCTCTGGAATGGGACTTAAACCCATAACCTCCGGACTCAAAAGAAAGAGTGCAAGCCACTGAGCCACACAATCTGACCAGCTCTAAGGTGACAGGTTACAAAAAGTTAGGGCAGGGTTTCAACGTCAGTCATACAGCACAGAAACAGGCCCTTCGGCTCATTGTGTCTGTGCCAGCCATCAAACACCTATCTATTCTAATCCCATTTTCCAGCACTTGGCCCGTAGCCTTGTATGCTATGGCCTTTCAAGTGCTCATCTAAATACTTCTTAAATGTTGTGAAGGTTCCTGCCTCTACCACCTCTTCAGGCAGTGTGTTCCAGATTCCAACCACCCTCTGGGTGAAAAATTATTTCCTCAAATCCCATATAAACCTCCTGCCCCTTACCTCAAATTTATGCCCCCTGGTCATGGACACCTCCGCGAAGGGAAAAAGTTTCTTCCTATATACCCTATCTATGCCCCTCATAATTTTGTATACCTCAATCAGGTCCCCCCTCAGTCTTCTCTGCTCTAAGGAAAACAACCCTAGCCTATCCAGTCTCTCTTCATAGCTGAAATGCTCCAGCCCAGGCAACATCCTGGTGAATCTCCTCTGCACCCTCTCCAGTGCAATCACATCCTTCCTATAGCATGGCAACCAGAACTGTACAAAGTACTCCAGCTGTGGCTTAACTAGCATTTTATACAGCTCCACCATAACCTCCCTGCTCTTATATTCTATGCCTCGTCTAATAAAGGCAAGTATTCCATATGCTTTCCTAACCACCTTATCTACCAGTGCTACTGCCTTCAGTGATCTATGGACAAGCACACCAAACTCCCTCTGACCCTCTGCATTTCCTAGGGTCCTACCACCCGTTGTATATTCCCTTGCCTTGTTAGTCCTCCCAAAATGCATCACCTCACATTTCTCAGGATTAAATTCCATTTGCCACTTCTCTGCCCATCTTATCAGCCCATCTATATTGTCCTGTAATCTAAGGCTTTCCTCTTCACCATTTACGACACTATCCATTTTCGTGTAATCTGCGAACTTACTGATCATACCTCCTATATTCATGTCTAAATCATTAATGTACAATACAAACAGCAAGGGTCCCAGCACCGATCCCTGCGGTGCACCACTGGTTCTTTGGGAACTCGGTGAACCGATCCTTTGTCCCCTGCATCCCCAGGTCAAAATACCTGAAGGGGATATGGTTCAGAGTGGCTATGGAGTGCACCAAAAACTAGGAGCATAGAGCTAAAGTGAAACAGAAACTGGCATGTGGAAGTGATGCTCCCTCTCCATTGTGGAGAAGAAACTGGCCATCAGGTGCAAGGTCTCTCAGTGTTGCTGGACGTGGTGCAGTTCTAGCCCATACCAGTTCCTACACCATGGAGGTCACCCAAGCCATCTTCCATTTTATCTGGAGATCGAAAATGGACTGTGTCTGCAGGGATATGATGTATAGTGGTTCAGACTTCATAAGTAAAGGCATCTTCAAATGGACAACTGGCACCAAAATTAAAATAGGACTTATGGAGATGCAGACCCTGGCCACATGCAGAAAATATGTTTTCCCTGGCTGTGGGGTCTAGAACCAGGGGATACAGTCTCAGAATAAGATGTAGGATTAAATGAGGAGGAATTTCTTCACTTAGAGGGTGGTGAATCTGTGGAATACTCTACCCCAGAGAGCTGTGGAGGTAGTCATTGCGTATATTCAAGACAGAGATTGATCGATTTCTAGATAGTAAAGATATCAATGGATATAGGGGTAGTGCAGGAAAATGGCATTGAGATAGATCAGCCATGATCTATTTGAATGGCAGAGCAGGCTTGAGGGGCCAAATAGCCTACTCCTGCTCCGATTTCCTATGTTCCTATAATTCATCTGTATCAGGATTTTTCTATGTGCCAACTGGAACTTGTGGAAGTTGAGATGGTGATCAGCAACATTCATGCACAGTGGGACGTATGCATTTAGCTCCTACTCACTTGATCAATATTGTCCAATCCATTAATTAAAACGGAATACACCAAGATCAATTTATATTGCCAAACAGATAAATGTCTTTCCAGTCCTTCAAAGTATGTCTAACCTTGCATGCATGGATCTCTAGTTTAAAGCCATAGCCCATTTATATGTGGCAGCACACAAAGTGCATGCAAAGATTCTTTCAGCTCTAACTGCTGATCCACACAAAATTTTGCTCCAGCACATGGAGATGAATTTTACCAGCCCTCAGGGGGTGGGTAGAGGCCAGGTGGCATGACTTACCTTCCTGCTACCATGCCAGTGGCAAGAAAGGTAGCAGATAGCCCACCTGCCCAAAGCCCAATTGAAACTGAGCCACTTAGTGACCTCCTCCTGCCTCAGCTGGCATTTTACCATCCACTGGGGAATCCCACTGTGTGGTTCCCCCTCCCCCACCCTCCCCTCCCCAAACCAAAGTGTACATTCTGTAAATTTCTTACCTGGAGGCAGAGACTGTTTCAGTTTTTCAGCCTTTTCTTTGTCTGTTATGACTAATGTGTATAGGTACCTGCTGCACCGTACTTTGAATTTTACATTGTCCTTGTTCTTCTTAATTTTCACAGCTACATAAAACAAAGACAAATTGCCTTCATACAGCAGACTACAAGAACCAATCTTTACAGAGCTATCCAAAATTACATACAGGCTTCTTAGAATAGCATTTGAAGACAGATGACTGACATCAGCTCTCAGGAGTTGTCTGACAAAAGTGAATGGAGATCTCATCCTTTCCAGGGTCACTAACTATACGAACCAACTTAATTTGGCCAGTACCTGAGTCAATCTAAATTCTCCATCACAAGCATGTAATGAAAATTAATTTCTATATCTACCTTCACATCAGGATAAAAAAAAAAAGACCTCTGATCCAGGTAAATCAGAATTATGTGCAGACTACTAGATCAGTCTCAGTTAGAAGGGCTGATCTGCTTGACTGGCAGTTCATTTTTCACGAGTGGATCGAACTACATTGTAGATATTCCAGGAAATAATGTGTCATTGATTGAGTTACAGAAAAACAGGTCTTCAGTCCCCTTTGCTATTAACTAGTTCACAAAATGTATGTATGAGTTTCACATGCCCCCATGAACACCATCCTCCTGCTTCTCCACCTAACCCATTAAAAAGGTTAGATTTATAATTTGATTTAGAGATACAGCACTGAAACAGGCCCTTTGGCCCACCAAGTCTGTGCCGACCATCAACCACCCATTTATACTAATCCTACACTAATCCCATATTCCTACCACATCCCCACCTGTCCCTATATTTCCCTACTACCTACCTATACTAGGGGCAATTTACAATGGCCAATTTACCCATCAACCTGCAAGTCTTTGGCATGTGGGAGGAAACCGGAGCACCCGGAGGAAACCCACGCAGACACAGGGAGAACTTGCAAACTCCACACAGGCAGTACCCAGAATTGAACTCTGGTCGCTGGAGCTGTGAGGCTGCAGTGCTAACCACAGCGCCACTGTGTTAGCTTCCAAGTTGATCTGTCGCCAACTGGAAATTCTTACCCTCAGTGACAGGTTTATCTTAATTCAACGAGCTAGGCTGACTGGTCCATTAAGTGCTCTCCAGCACTGCGGACGCATCTGACTCATCAGAATGCGCGAGTCCACCGGTTCCAGTTTACAATTCCCAACTCCCCATGTAAAAGGCTCTGGCAAACTGACATGTCTGCCTCTGCAACCTTCCTTCCACGCACCCTCCTATTCCAGCACAAACTGAACTTGCACTGCAAAACACTACTGCCCAAATTTAGTTTGAAAGAACTGAAGCTAGGCAAAAGCTGACATTAAATACTGAAATAATTTAACAGGTGGCCTTTTTTAATGTTCCAACCAATACCTTCAATGTCCGCCTTTGAGCAGTAAGAGTCAAAATACCATACTCGTGATTACCCAGCAGCAGAATCTATTCATTAGCTCATCTGGGAAAAGCCAATCCCTTCAAAAATAAAATGCCTGGAAATGGAAGATCATCCCACATAACTGAAGACAACAATTAAAAAAAAAAAAATCATGCCTCCCTCTACTTAGTTTCCCCATTTACCCTTTAGTGTACAGCTTCAGTACAAACCCTGGATAAAATCGAAGACTGGGTAATAGCCTGTGGTTACTTGGTTAAGACTACACAAGCAATGGGTGCCCCCACCATCTGCCTCTCAGAACTCCCAACAGGTTCAATACACATGGCACAAGTACTCAGTAGTTTTCTATCTCTACAGAATGACTACTTTGAATAGAAACCACAACTGCACTCCACAATATCAAGGGTATGCATCCTTCAAATGGGCAAATTCAAATGTTGTCATTCACAACAATCTCAAAGATTGGTATTAGCATCGATATTAAGAATTTAGTATGAACATCCAGGCTATAAGGTTCAACCACTACTCGAGAATTTCCCTCCCAACGTTACTGTTTTTGCACTCAGGATTGGAACAACTGCCAAATTAGCAGCAAAAAAAAAAAACACTCTACCCCTGCACCTCAAGCCCAAACTTGAATATCCATACTCCTGTTAAATTAACATCTCCCACATTGGCTATCCTGGTGGCCTCAAACAGGACTCTCAGTTTCTAACTGACCATTTTGTATTGTGGAATTTCATCCACTGTAAACTACACAAACTCTCATCTTGGGTACTTATAGCAGGAGGGCTGCTAATTCCATTTATCTATACTTGACTCAAACCCAGCTCTCATCACCAACCACACAATGGTTATAACACAGAAGGGTCCATTGCCAGCTTTCAAGAGCTGTTAATTGTTAATTTAATTACATGCAGATGGAGGGCACTAATTGGGGTTTTACTTCATCACATATTTGGTTGATTATTTAAGTATAAAAAGAGACATTTATTGAAGCTGTAGTGTGGTTGAGTTAGGAGGTGTTTGTAATGTTTCACTGTAAATAAATGCAAGACGGAGTAAAAGATTGGCTCCAGTGCTATCCTTCATCAACTGGCATTCCAAAATGCAACAAGAACAACTCAACTAGTCCCACCTGCCCTTTCCTCATAGCCCTACAGATTCTCTTTTCAGGTATGCATCCAATTATTCCCTTTTGAAAGCCCAGATTGAATCTGCCTCGACCACACTCTCAGGCAAGGCACTGCAGATCCTAACCACTTGCTGCATAAAAACATTCAGCCAACTTCATACCTATGTTGCCACTGTCCATTTTATTCCATGGGTTCAACTTTGCTGGCAAGTCTATTACGTGGCACTTTAACGCACACTTTTTGGAATCCACATACATCACATCAACTACATCACCCTCACGAACCATACCTCCACAATTTACTCTCACTTCCCTCAACATCCTCAGATGCATCCCATCCAGCGCCAGTGACTTTATCAACTCAAGCGCAGCCAACCATTCTAATACCACCACCACCAATTTATAGCCTATCCAGTATCTGAACTACCTCCTCTTTAACTATGAGCTGGGCAGCATCATCTTCCTCGGTAAAGAGATGCAAAGTACTCAATTAGTACCTCAGCTATGCCCTCTGCCTCCACACATAGATTCCACTTTATGGTCCCTAAATTGGCCCCACCTCTCCTCTTAACACCATTTTACTGTTTTTATGCTTCTAAAATACTTTTGGATTTCTTTTGTTAGCTCTTAGTATCTTCTCAATCTCTGCCTCTGATTTCCTTTTTCACCTCCCCTCTTGAACTTTCAATATTCAGCCTGGCTCTTAAATGTATCTACCTGACATCAGTCATACGCCCCCTTTTTCTGCTTCATCTTGCTCGCCATTTCTATCATCCAGGGAGGTCTGACTTTGCTTGTCCTACCTTTCGCTCTTGTGGGAACATACTTCAATTGGACCCAAACCATCTCCTCTTTAAAGACAACCTTTTGTTTTTAAGCTTTGCCTGCCAATCTCGGATTCCAATTTACCTGTGACAGATTGTTCTCATCCCACTCCTCCAATCCTCTAGATTACTAGATTAGATTGCCCCTTGTCCATGGCTAACCTAAACCTTATACAAACATATCAATTAGGAGCAGAAGTAGGCCACTCGGTCCCTCGAGCCTGCTCCACCATGCAATAAGCTCATGGCTGAATGGATTTCTCCACATTACCACCTACCCCGATAATTTTTCACCCCCTCGCTATATTCCACTTGACCTAACTCATTCCCCAGAAGCAGCAATGCTTCCTTCTTTGTTGGACAGGAACCATGATCAAGAAAATTCTCCTGAACACACTTCAGAGACTATTTTCCCCCTCTCTGCCCTTTATACTATCCCAGTCTATATTAGGGTAGTAATGGGAGACTTTATCCTATGGTTTTTGCACCTCTCTAAATTCCCTGAAAATTTGCTCCTCCATCTTCCCCACTAGTTGGTGGCCTATAGAATACACCTACTAGTGTAATGATATCCAGTATGTAATGGTACCCCTATTGTTTAATCAAATAGATTCAGTCCTTGATCCCTCCAGGACATCCTCTCTCCAATATAATATTCTCCTTAATCATTAGTCACCACTCCTCCTTTCTTTCCTTTCCTATCTTTCCTAAACACCTTGTGTCCAGGAATATTTAGTACCCATTCCTGCCATTTTCTGAGCCAGGCAGTTATCACCAATATCATATTCCGACTTAGCTATCTGCACCTGCAGCCCACCAACCTTACTTACCATGCTTGGTGTGCTTACATACATGCACTGTACACCTAATTTAGACTTTATTGCATTACCTTAGTGTGACCCCATGTAATATTTGTTTCTTACTCTAGGGCTATCTGCTTCCACCAACTCTTTGTGCACCTTGTTTATCCTTCCTAATGTTGCATCCTGTTTTCCATTCTCCTGCCAAGATAGTTTAAACTCTCCCAACAGCACTAGCAAACCATCCCAGCTGTTTAGGTGCAACCTATCCAGCCTGTATAGGTCCCACCTTCCACCACCACCAACACCCCCCCCTCCCGAAAAAAAAAGTCCCAATGCCCTACCAATCTAAAGCACTCCTTCCTGCATCATCTCTCCAGTCACACATTCATCTGCTCGATCTTGTTTCTATACTCAATAGCATGTGGCACTGACGGATATGTTTTTAATTAGCCCCAGTGTCACCCAGATCAAAAAAAGTTTCTCAGTAAGGTGTCAGTTCATCCAATTATCTGCATATTTATACTTCACTTCCAAGACATGCTACCAATGGCTTAATGGGGAAAAATGCACAGCCAAGCATTATTGTCTGCAAGCCAGCAAAGTCCAGGTTGGTGCTGAATCATCAGGTACGGGCATTCCTTTATCCACCAACTGACCTCAGCTGAGAAAATACATCACCAAAGCAAAAATACTACAAGAGCAGCAAAATACTGCAGAATCTGGAACCCTGAAATGAGAACAGAAAGTGCCAAAAATACTCAGCAGGTCTGGCAGCATCTGTGGAGAGAGAAAGAGTTAATGTTTCAGGTCTGCGACTCTTCATCAGGTGCAGACCTGAAACGTTAACTGTTTCCCTCTACACAGATGCTACCAGACCCACTAAGTATTTCCAGCACTCCGTTCTCAATGCACCACCAGGTTTGACTCCAATGGCACCCTCCAAGGTGAGCAAGGCAATATTCATTGCCTGTGCTTTACAAGGACATTTGACAATCTAGCTGCAACAGGAATTTTCCGAAGGACTGAATCACTCCAGAGACAAACGATTGCAATGGACAAGTGAAACTAAACTCCCCAAAAACTCAAAAGTGGAGATAACTTTTTCTCTTAAATGTTCAGATATATAGTTAAATATCTACAAAACTATACTAAGTAGGGCTTAAGATAACAAGTGATGACTTCAGGAAATAAGTACTGCAGTAGTCCAATATTTAGCATGATTAAAATAAAGAATTCTGGGAAGACTCAATTTGGGCAACATGGAGAAACAGAATTGATGTCTCACGATCATGCATCATAATGGAAAAAATTCAAGATAAAACAGTTTTACACGTATGAGGTAGGGAAGGGGTGTGGGACAGAAATTTTTTTAAAAAGGGAAAGTTTGAGATAGGCAGGAGATTAAATGTGAAAAGGAATGATGGGTGTGAGACAGAGGGGTTGCAATGGGCCAAGTAAGGAACAAAAAAAATGCATTTAGAGAAGCTATAAATACCAACAGCAAAATCAATGCCAGCACCTGCTGTCTAGAAAATGGCAACAGTGGTTATGACTTTCGCTGCCTCTGCACTTGCTTAAAACTTGATATTTCTAACTTTTTCCAGTTTTGATGAAAGGTCACCAAACTGAAACGTTAACTGTTTCTCTTTCCAGATGCTGCCTGATCTGTTGAGTATTTCCAGCATTTTGTGTTTTTAAAATCAGATTTCCAGCATCCACAGTATTTTGTTCTTGTATTCAAGTATGATAATCTGGTCACCAACACTATGCTGGTGTCTGACATAATACCCTAAATAAAAGTTGACATTCCTCAGTGAATCCAAATTTACAGCTTAAATCGCTGCCCTTCACGTCACATCTCAAACTGATTCTAGTTTTTAAAAAGTCTTACAATTCACTTACATTTTGCATCTTTTCTTCTTGCCGTTAGCAAAAAGTCTTTGATTTCTGCAATCATCTGAGGCTGTTTGAATACAAATAGTAAAATGAATATTTTAGTTTTAAAGCTATAGACAAAAGCACTACTAGTTACAAAAATGTTTTGACACCTTACATCTGTAAAAACTAGTTAATTTCACAACAGTAGTTCTTTCTTGGAGGAGGGAGTTGCACTCTACTTGAATCAATTTTTGACTTAACCTCTAATTTACACTTCAAATTTTGCATCAGTGTTATGCTGTTTTGGCTTCAGACAAGACATTAACTTGGAATGAACGGATGGTCACAAAGTTGAAAAGAATACCATTAACTCCAACAATATACACTGCTGTGAAAGGGTCATTATATTTCTTTCTAGAGCATAGAGCAAAAGTAGGCCAGTCAGCCGATCGAGCCTGCTCCGCCATTCAATATGATCATGGCTGATCTTCCACTTCAATGCCTTTTTCCCCACACTATCCCCATATCCCTTTATATCATTGGTATTTAGAAATCTGTCAATCTCTACTTTAAACATACTCAATGACTGAGCTTCCACAGCCCTCTGGGATAGAGAATTCCAAAGATTCAAAAACCTCTAAGTAAAGAAATTTCTCCTCATCTGTGTCCTAAGTGACTTCCCCATTATTTTGAAATTGTGTTCCCTGGTTCTAGACTGCCCAACCAGGGAATACATCTTATCTGCATCTACCCTGTCTATCCCCTTTAGTATTTTGTAGGTCTCAACGAGATCACCTCTCATTCTTCGAAGCACTAGAGAATACAGGCTCAGTTTCCCCAATCTCTCTTCATAGGACAGTCCTGCCGTCCCAGGAACAAGTCTGGTGAACGTTCATTGCACTCCCTCTATGGCAATAATATTCTTCCCAAGGTAAGGGGACCAAAACTGCACACAGTACTCCAGGTGCAGTCTAACCAAGGTTCAATACAACTGAAGCAAGACTTCACTACTCCTGTACTCAAATCCTCTTTAGCGCTAAAGGCTAATCATTAGCCTTCCTAACTGCTTGCTGCACCTGCATGTTAGCTTGGTGACTTATTGACAAGGACACCCAGGTCCATTTCTAATCTCACCATTTATGAAATACTCTGCACATCTGTTCCTCTTACCAAAATTGATAACCTTGTTTCCACAAGATCTTGCCCACTCGCTAAGTCTGTCCAAATTCACTTGAAGCCACTTTGCATCTTCCTCACAACACACATTCCCACGTAGTTTTGTGTCATCCACGAACTTGGAAAGATTACATTTGGTCCCCACATCCAAAATCATTGATAATATATTGTGAAAAGCTGGGGCCCCAAGTACTGATCCTTGCAGTACCAGAGTCACAGCCTGCCAACGCGAGAATGACCCATTTATTCCTACTGTTTTCTGCCTGTTAATCAATCCTTAATCCATGTCAGTATATCACCAACTATCCCATGCACTTTAATTTTGCTAATTAACCTCCTGTCGAGGACATGATCAAAAGCCTTCTGAAAGCCCAGTATACTACGTCCACTGACTCCTCTTCATCAATTCTGTTAGTAACATCCTCAAAAAAACTCCAACAGGTTCGTCAAACATGATTTCCCATTCATAAATCCATGTTGACTATGTCCAATTCTTCAAGTATCCACTTATCACATCCTTTAGGATGGATTCTAGCATCTTCCCTACTACTGATGTAAGGCTAACAAGTCTGTAGTTCCCCATTTTATCTCTCCCTCCCTTCTTAAATAGTGGGGTAACATTTGCTACTTTCTAATCTGCCGGAACCATTCCGGAATCTATAGAATTTTGGAAGATGATCACCAATGCATTCATTATCTGCATAGCTACCTCTTTCAACACTCTGGGAAGTAGAATATCAGGTCCTGAGGACTTAATCAACCTTCAGCCCCACTAACTTCTCCAATACAATCTTACCAATACTAATTTCCTTCAATTCCTCATTCCCCCTAATCCTGGGAGATTTCTTGTATCTTCCTGACAAATATATGAATAGGAAGGGAATAGAGGGATATGGGCCCCGGAAGTGCAGAAGGTGTTAGTTTAGGCAGGCATCAAGATCGGCGCAGGCTTGGAGGGCCGAATGGCTTGTTCCTGTGCTGTACTGTTCTTTGTTCGTTCCTCAGTGAAGACAGACACAAAGTAATCATTTAGCTTCTCAGCCATTTCTCTATTCCCTATTACAAATTCTCCTAAATGCCTGTAATGGACCCATATTTGTCTTAGCCAAACACTTCTTTTTTTATATATCTATACACAACAGTTTTTAGTTTTTGTACTGCTAAACACAAAAGATGGTCTATGATCTATAGGCAGCTTCTGAGCCACTTGCATTCATATAGTAATTTTAATGTAGTTCTTTTGGGCCTCCTTATCTCGAGAGACAATGGATACGCGCCTGGAGGTGGTCAGTGGTTTGTGAAGCAGCGCCTGGAGTGGCTATAAAGGCCAATTCTGGAGTGACAGGCTCTTCCACAGGTGCTGCAGAGAAATTTGTTTGTTGGGGCTGTTGCACAGTTGGCTCTGTAATTTTAATGTAGTAACGCACCCCAAAGAGCATGACCAGACAAAAGCTGACACCAAGCCAAAAAATGTGCTATGATAAAACTTTGCTAAACAGCATCTTAAATGAGTAAGTGGGAGTGGGAAGATGGAGGCTGAGGTTTATGTAGGGAATTTCAGAGCCTTGGGCGTAGAGAGCTCAAGGCACGGCCGGAAAAGGGTGGGTCAAAGGGTGCATACGACAGACTGGAATTGGAGGAATGTAGAGTTCTTGGAGGATTGTAGGGCTGGAGGGATGGAAAGAGGTCAAATCATGATCGGATTTAGACACAAGATGAGATTTTTTTTTAAAAATAAAAGAACGAGGTTGGTGGACTGGAGCCAGTGTCGATCAACAAGCACAAGGTGAAGGGGAATTTGTACAGACTAGGATACAGGCAGAGTTTTGGGTGACTTCACATTTATGGGGAGGTTGAAGACGGTGAGCCTGCCAGTCAGCATGCTAAAGGCAGAGCAATGTGATCCCACATCCAATGGATCAGATCAAAGCTGAAAAACTGCCACATCCAGTAGTGAATGATGGTGCATAATCAAACAACGAACAGGATGAAGAGGCTCCACAAACATCCCCAATGATGGCAGAGCTCAGCATGAGTGCAAAAGTCAAGGTTGACAACAGTTGTAGCCATCTTCATCTAGAATTGCAGGGTAGATGATCCATCTGAACCTCCTACTAAAAAGGTCCCATCACAAAAAAAATGAAGTCTTCAGCCAATTCAATTCACTCCACAGGTTATCAAAAAATGGCTGAAGGCACTGGATACAGCAAAGATAAAGGATGGGCCCCAACATCCTGGCCGCAATGAAGACTTGCACTCCGGAACTAGACGCACCTCTAGCTCTATTTCAGCACAGCTACAACACTGGCATCTATCAAAGTGGACAATTGCCCAAGTATGTCCACACAAAAAAAACCAAATTCAATCCAGCCTATAACCCCCCATCAGTACACTCTCAACCATCAGCAAAGTGATGGAAAGCATTGTCAGCAATGCACTTACTCACTAATGCTCTGCCAAAACCACCTGGCTCCAGACCTCATTACAGCTGCAGTCCAACAAATTCCAGGAGGAGAGAGTGACTGCCCTTGACATTAAGGCAGCATTTGACTACCTATGGCATCAAGGAGCCCTGGCAAAATTGAAATCAATGGGAATCGGGGGGGAAACTCTCCACTGGTTGCAGTCATATCCCTAACACAAAGTTGAGATTGTTGGAGGCCAATCAGCTCAGCCCCAGGAGTGCTCTTCAGCATAATCATGATCAAAGGCCTCCCCTCCTTACTAATATCATAAATGGGGATGTTTGCTGATGATTGCAGCGTTCAGTTTCATCTGCAATTCCTCAGCTAATGGATATCAGAGTGGATACTAAACAAGCAATGCAACACAGCAAAGGGTGGTGGGGGAAGAAGCGGCAAGGAGATAGAGTTGGGAATAGTCAATATACATGTAAGCTGGCATCACATCTTTGAACGATGTCTCCTAAGAGAAGTACGCAGATGTGAAATACGAAGTAGCCTAGCATGGATCTTTGAGGGACTCCAGAGGCAACTTCAGCATTGTTTCTGAAGCATTCAATCCACTCCACACGATAAAATAGTGAATAATGTAACAACTGGAAACATACAAATTAGGAGCAAGAATAGGCCACTCGGTCCTTCGAGCCTGCTCCACCATTCAAGAAGCTCATGGAAGAACTGATTACCACCTAACCCCGAAAACCTTCCACCCCCTTGCAGTCGCTGAATATTAAAAAAAAGGGTTACCAGTTGCAGAACATGGGTCACGGGATAGGCAATTCAAAACAGAATTTGAACAGAAGTTTGATACACACACGATCAAAGGACAACTCACTGGATTCGTAAAGCTGGTAGAAATTCAAATGTTGGAACACTGCTTTCACCAGAATGTCAAGCCAGTTTTATTCAATTCAGCTCTCAACAGAAACGAGGGATTAAAACACAACTTTCTGCAGCTATGACACTAACATCTGAGACGATGTAACTCCCAACCTGACACTAGCCGGGGCTCGGCCCGCTCGCAGCTGCAGGCCGGTACCGCGGGTCTCGAACGGTATTTTAACCGGTTTGATTTAAAAACCACATTCCCCCTCACCCGGACTCACCATGGTCGCGATGAATCCAGCGGCGTGGACAGGAACCGCGTTCTGCAAACACAAGAATGGAAACAGGAGTCAGCAATGAAACCGCTTTAAAATATAAAACTTCCGGCCGTCGCGATCTGCTCCCTATAGACAAAGATGAGCCGCTCGACGCTTGATTTCTCGGCTGGAGTCGGCGCTACCCGGATTCCGCGCGATGTGAGGGAGGATGGACAGTGATTGCAAGATGCCGCAGCACCAACTCCATTACCTAAGGCTCAGCCACTCAATAGAAAGAAAGTAGGCCTCAACATCCGGGTATTAAAACAGCGCCCCGACGGATTCCACGCAGGGTCAAAACACACCAACGACTCTCACAACGAAAATGTCGATATGTGGAGCCGCTCTCCCCGTTGTAATGAACAATTTGTATTGGCGCACGCCTTACAATCCAGAAAGCTAACAGACACTAGCCTACAGATTTAAAAATAGTTGCCATGACCCCCAAAAAGCTGACTAGTCCGGATTACATGTGAAAACAAGTAGTTACAGTCACTTTGTAATATAAGCTTCAGATATTCGCACTAAACTTTAACTTGTTTTGGAGATGAAAAATAAATACATGAGAAGACTGAATAAGAAATCCGACTATTCAAAACAAAATTTCTTAATATTTCTAGACTGACCAAGACTATGCTTCCCTGGAAAGTTTAGACTTTTTATCTAAAAAATGGTGCATTACACACTTTTATATTTCAAAATTGATGTATTTTAATCTTAAAAAGGAAAATAAATGATCTAGATTTCCAACAGATCAACTGGAACATTTGTAGTTCAACAGCCACTTCTCACATCAAACCACCTTGGCCACTTCAGGGATATAGGGTCAGGTTTTGCCCTCAAAGTAACGGTGAGTGCCCTGGCCATCATTGCAAATAGTGCAGCAACTTCAGGTGGGGAACAGATGCACGTTTAAATACCAATATCCAAAAATTCCACCTTTAATTTTGCAAAAACAGCATCTTGCTGTCTGCCTCACCATTGAATGGCGTGAAGTCGCTATAGATAGGAACTAAACTAACGGCAGAACGTTGTCTTGTCATTTCAGTTTAACTACCTTTTTAACATGATGTGTTAATTACTGCCAGTCAACCTTTCTGCTACTAAAAATTAACTATGACAAGCGTGAAGTGTCATTCCTTTAGGTTTTAATTGTCAGAGACTTTTAAAAAGACTTGCCTTTTTACTTCTTTGGGTCTTTTTCCTCTCTCAATCCAATCTTTCATTCTTTTCATTTCTCTTTCCATACCTGAGTTTTCATTGAATTCACCCACTCTTAATTCACCCTCCTTCTCAGTGCTTGCGCCTATACTCTCTGGAGTGTAGGAGAATGAGAGGTGATCTCGTTGAAACATACAAGATTCTGAAGGAGCTTTATAGGGGAGACACTGAAAGGTTTTCCCTTGGCTGGGGAATCTAGAGTACAGGACTGAGGAGGAGAAATTTCTTCATTCAAAGGGTTGTGAATCTTTGGAATTCTCTATCCCAGAGGGTTACAGATTCTCAATTGTTTAATATATTTAAGGATGAGATAGATTGTTGCTCTCTCAGGGAATCAAGGGATATGGGGGAACAGGCGGGAAAGTGGAGTTGAGGCGGAAGATCAGCCCCGATCGTATTGAATGGCGGAGCAGCTCGAGGGGTGTATGGTCTACTCCTGCTCCTATTTTTTTTATTTATTTATTTATTTTATTTAGAGATACAGCACTGAAACAGGCCCTTGAGCCCACCAAGTCTGTGCCGACCATTAACCACCCATTTATACTAATCCGACACTAATCCCATATTCCTACCACATCCGTCCCTATATTCCCCTACCACCTACCTATACTAGGGGCAATTTATAATGGCCAATTTACCTATCAACCTGCAAGTCTTTTGGCTGTGGGAGGAAACCGGAGCACCTGGAGGAAACCCACGCAGACACAGGGAGAACTTGCAAACTCCACACCGGCAGTACCCAGAATTGAACCCGGGTGGCTGGAGCTGTGAGGCTGCGGTGCTAACCACTGCGCCGCCCTTTCTTATGTTAATTTCTGCCTCCTTCAATCTGATGGATTTGGGAACTAGAACTACAGTTGGTTGCCCTGCTCCTTCACAATGACATTATCAGGTTGCACTTTCAGCAACTTGAACTGGAAAAAAATTTAGAGCTGAATGTGCAAGGGCAAATCTAATGAATGGCAGATGCCAATAAATGTCCCGCTACACCAAATGTTGGCCCATACAATTCCTTACACCTTTATAGAATATTCTCCAACCCTTCCAGTTTGTACTGTATTGCAATTCCACGATCAGTGAAAACTGCAGGATGTTACTGATATCACAAACGATGAGGAAAAGGTAAGAAAGACTTACATTTATTTGTATTGCATTTTTCACAACCTCAGGATGTCCCAAAAGTGCTTTACAGCCAATGAAGGTTATAATTTTAATCATGTTTTAGTTGGAATGTATCATCTTGTGATGTTGTTGTTCAGATAGGACTGTAAACCTATTGGTCTGTTTCAAAATAGTCCAGTTCAGTTTGGGACTCTTTTCCCCCTCCCCCTCAATCCAACCCAGTAGCCTTCTTCCCTCCAGACAAGGTGAAGCTGGTGGTCCTCTTTTCATTCAAGCTGACAATAATCTTCCTCAACCCTAGTTCAATTTGGTACTCGTTCCCTGTTCCAAATCCATCAGTTTAAGGAGGTGTTATTATTTAATGATTTCTGCAGAAACAAGCCTGGCAGGACAAACTTGGTCAAAATGTTTTATTATAGAAGCAATTTCAACAATCATTTTGGGAATGGTATGATTCCTTGCATGAATTAACTTTTAAAACAGATACCACCACTGAAAAGCATTTAACCCATAATATTTATAGTGGTGTATGTGTAAATCTGTTTTCTCCCTGGCCATCACCATAGCTAAATGGTCAAGTAGGTGGCCAAGTCTTCCTTCAGCAAAGCTAGCACAAGCCAGATATGTGCAAGCATTTTGACAACTGCCTCGCAATAACTCTATTGAGAACACTGTAATTTCCCACTTTCACGCGCAGAGGTGCCTAACTTCCATTCAGCATCCCTGTAGGGTAGCTGGGCTCAGATCAAGGTCTCGGTAGTGCAGAGAATCCAGTTTGAAACATGTTAAAATCCTGTCTGTGCTCAGGTAACTGATCTTAGTAGGAGTGTTTGTAAAAGCTTTGCAATTGGGCTCAGATTTTTTTTTGGGGGGGGGGGGGGGAGGGAAGGATGGAAGGAGCAGAAAGAGGGGAAAATTGGCCGAAGTTCCTGCTCCTAATTGCTGTCCAGTGACCCCTGCAGGAATTGCACGTGAGAATGTCAGGACAGAAAAATCATCTTCCACCGTCAGGTTCTGAGGAATATGCCAGATTTTGATTATTTCAACTTTAGCACCATCTACTGGTGATAAATTTTATTGGACGTGTTGTTTCTCAGATTATGTTTTGCTTGCCTTTGCTTTAAAAAATCTTCATGGCTTTATTTTTTTTTACTTAGATTGCACTATTGACTCGCGGCTTTCAATGTTTGCATTCAACATTCTGCTCTTCTGCTTTGTATGTTTATTTTTAATGTTGGTTAAATTATCTGAAGTTTATGTTGAAAGTATCCTGCGATTATTACTGTCCATGCCATGTTTAGCAATCAATTCCATTTTGGAGAAGGAAATTTATTTTAATAAAAGCAAGCTTCAAGTGTTTTAATAGCAGCAAAAATGCCAAGAATACTTTCTACGTTGCGTTTGCTTACAACGCAATCACTTGACGCTGTACTAGCACATGCGCAAATGCAGCCTGTTCTACTGAGACGTCACTGTCTGCGACGTTCATGCAGCTGCCAGGATTAAAGATGGAGCTGTTCAATTTAGCACAGAAAAACTTCAATTCATGGCAGCATACAATAGAAATGGTTGATACTGGGAGAACTTTACACTATTTAAAGTCTCATCATAAAGACAGCACCTCTGACAGTGCTGCACTCTGCGTGGTGGTTTCAGTGCCATCCTACTCACTCACCTCTTCCCTGCTCACTCCCTGCTTCCCCCCTCTCGCCAGCCACTCACTCCCCACCCCACTTCCCCCTCCCTCCCAGGCCGCTTGCTGCCCGCTTCCCCGCCCACCCCTCTTCCTCCAGATGCTCCTACGTCGCACCTCGCTTCTTTGGGTGGCGCGGTGAGGAACAATCGAATGTGGCAGCAAGTGGCCGAGAGGAGGGAAGCGGCGCGGCCTAGAGATAGCATCTGAGAGGGGGAGAAAGAGGGTGTGGGAAGCGGGGAACAAGCAACCGAGAGTGAGCGGTCGGAAAGCCAGAAGTAGGCCACGCAGGCACAGCATCTTAGTATAGGAGACCGTTTGCGCATGTACGCAGCTTGCAGCCTTCTGATAACGTCAGCGGGTCGCTGCATCAGGAGTCAGTTTTTAAAAAAATATTAGCCACCGTTCCCTGCTTCTTGAAGGCACCAACTCCTTGGTGTCACTGGTCCGCAAGTCGATCAAGTAGCTATTTTTGTGGAGCTCTCTCCACAGATGCTGCTAGACCTTCTAAGTTAATGTTTCATGTCAGTGACATGAAAAGGTCACTGACCTGAACTGTTGATTTTGCTTCTTTCTTCACAGATGCTGCCAGACCTGCTGACTATTTTCCAGCACTTCTTGTTTTTATTTGGAATTTTTAGGCCTGATCTAATTAAGTTGCAAAAGAGAGAATATACTGGGCCATCATGTGACAGACACTCCATCTATGTAAAAACTTGCAGTTCCTTCTCTCTAGAGAGAGGCAAGCATCAGAGATTGGCCAGTGAAGGATCCAGCTGGGGTCTCCCTCGCTCTCTCTCTCTCCAGACAACATTGCAAGTTCGAACCCTGCCTGCTGGCTGCAGAGAACCAAGCCTGTCATTGCTGTAGACAGAGACCCCGGGAAGAAAACCATCTGCATCACCATCTCCAAGAAAACCCTGAACCAGTCAGCCACATCTACCAGACAGAAACTTCAGGACCACCAGGTTCAGCTGGACGACAACTAAATTACCAGATTCCACAGACTGTACATTTTTTTTATTGTTCCGGATTCTAATCCGACCAATCTATTCTTCTCCACTCTGTAACCTATTTGTGTGTGTGTGTGTGAGAAAGTTGCAGCATAGTTTATTATTTTACTTAGATCGGGATTTTGGTTTTAAGTACAATAAACTAACCTCATTCTTGTTTAAACTCAAGCAACTTGTCTGAGTGGTTCTTTTATGATCATCGCACATCAAGGGTTAAACACTCACTGAATTGATAAGCATATCCACTGTTTAAAAGAAATAAACCCTGTTGCGGTCAAATAAGGAGAGGGACAAGAGGGGAACCTTTTGACCCCTCCTCACCTGATCATAACAATAGCAACAAATAATACTGGCTGATTTTCTCCACCCTTGTCAGCAATGAGACTAATTGTAGCACTCTACAAACAGCCCAGCACAGAATAGGGGCTCATCAAGAAAGATAACCATGTTGTTTTGTTTGGAGCAGTAGCAAAATATTAAATGGAGTTTGTTGGAATAAATCCTACAGACACACTCCAGAATTCAATACTACTTTTAGATTCAGCCAGGGAGCCAGCTGTTTCAGAAAGAGGGAATAGGTTTTGGGCTGCAATAAATTGCACCTTTGTTGTAGAAATCTCCTACCACATTGCTGAACTGGACATGGGAAACATATAATCTAATTCAGAGCAGAAAATATCCTCCTTGTATGTACCAAAAAGCAGTCCACAGCTATAGTTTAGCCATCAGGTGCTGCTGTAATTTTTTTTTTAAACTGGGTAATATAGTGTTTAGGTTTAATACAGGATGCCACACTGTTCCTTTAAATGTTCATAATCTAAGTGTCAGTGCAAAATTTATTAAAGTCATACCCCTGGACAGGACACAGTCAAGTTAACATTTTGGCTGCTGACCTTTTGTCAAAACTGCAAGATATTACTTAACATTAAAAAACAGTATAAAAGGAAAACAAACACACAAAATATAATGACCTGAAAAGAGCTTTGGTGGAAAACAGATAGTTAAATGGCAGAAATGATAGTAGCATGAGAGAAATCAAAGACATAAAATACATATACGAGACAGAGCATCTACACACTGCACTTCGACTACATCATCCAAAAACACAAAGTCATGTTTCACATGCACTCAGACGACAGCCAGCTTCACCGCACCACTACTTCTCTCAATCCCTCAACTGTCTCTAAATTGTTAGACTGCGTGCCAGACATCCTGTACAGGACGAGCAGAAATTTTCTCAACTAAATATTGGGAAGACCAAAGCCATCATCTTTGGTCCCTGACACAAACTCTGTCATCCAAACTCTGCTGCCCCTCTCCTAACCAGCACCAAACTCTATGCACCCAGATCTACATTGACTTTTAATCCAGCAATACCTCAATTTTAAAATTCTCATCTTTGTTTTCAAATTGCTCCATATTCCTCTAACCTACTCCAGCCCTACAACTCTGTGCTCCTCCAATTGTGGCCTGTTGCATATCCCCTACTTTAATCGCTCCACTATTGTTGGTTGAGCTTTCAGCTGCCTGGGTCCTAAATTCTGGATTTCCCTCTACCCTTTTTTAAGACACTCCTTAAAACTTATCTCTTTGTCCCAGCTTTTGGTCATCAATCCCAATATCTCATGTGGTTTGGTGTCAAGTTTTGTTTATTCTTACTTTGTGAAGCGCCTTATGTTTTACTACGTTACAGTAGAAAGAGAGGCATCGTAAAATGGCAAAATAGAGCAGATGCCAGTTGTCTAGGAGGCTGGAAGAACAAAAAGGCAAGTCAATACCATAGGTTCAGACTTCTGCATCAGCAGTCATTAATATTAATGCAAAGTTTCTAAAAGAAAGATATTGTTCCTCAGGCTTGCATTGAACTTCATAGGAATAGGGAAGGCAGCCAAAGGCAAAAGGTCAGGGAATGGGAGTTCAAGTGGCAAGTGACAGGAAACTTGGGCTCACACTTGTGCACAGAATTGAGGCACTAGACAAAGTGGCCACATAATCTGTTTGGTCTCCCAAGTAGAAAGCAGACCACATCATGGAAAATAAATAAGGTATATTAAAAGAAAGATTTGCATTGAACCACGTCAAGATGTCTCTCAGAAGTACTTTCCAGCTATTGAAGTACTTTTTTTTTTGAAGTGTAGTCACTGTTGTAATAAAGGAAATTCAGCACACAGGAAGGTCCCAGCAATTTGATAATGACCAGATAATTGGTTTGTTTTTGTGTTAGTGATGTTGTTTGAATATGGGCACTGCTCTTTGAAATAGTGCCATGGAATCACTCCTGTCCACCTGAACTGGGATGGACTCAGTTGCACACCCTGTCTACCAAGACAGGGGAGGAATCTTTCACTGAGGGAAAAAACATTTTGGAAGCTTTGATGTGGAAGATGGCATCAGAGCAGATGTAATGGAGACAGAAAAAAGAATAGAGTACTTTCTGGAATAGGAAGAAGTATAATCCAGGTAATTGTGAGAGTTGGTGAATTATAATGGACAGCAGTAGACGGCCCATCCCCAGGCAGAAAGAGAAAGTAGTCTACAAAGGGAAGTTAGATCAACCACATAAAAGGTACTGGTGCATTTTGTTACAGCTTTCCAGTGTCTAACTTTTTGCTTTTTGTTAACCTCAATGGTTATTATTTTAATGTAACACTGCTATAATGCATTCTTGTAATTATCTGTCAACCCCCAATTACAAACACAAAGCCAAGACTGTGTTAGCTGAATCTTTTTACACTAATACAGCAACTCCCAAATCCACAACCTGCAGGACTTAGGCTAAGAGCAGCAGGTGCACACAAGCAACAATCATATTCTAAGAATGAATTTAAAAAAAATATAGCCATGAATTATTTGTTCAGATTGTTATTAACTGTGCAGGAAAAATGGTAGAAGTCAAACAATTTCGTAATGTTGCAAAATAAAACAAACATTCAGTTCTTGATTTGTTTTAGAAGTGCTTTTTTTAAAAAAAAACCATGCTATATTAATTTGTGTTCATTCAAAACATGTACTTCTTAGCAGGTCGATTTCAATGTCTAACCAAACCACTCTTCTTACACTGAGTTCATATTCTCCATTGTAGATTGCGATGCTGGGGTTAACAAGCTTCTGTTACCTTACCTAATTATATATTCTTCATTCTACGAACCCATCATAGTCTAGCCAGATCCATTTTCACCTGATGGCCACCCATGAGGCCCTAGGACAGTGGTCAGAACTGAGTATCTTGGTTGATTTTCTTCTCCCTAACCTGAAAAAAAGTCAAATGCCCTGGCCACTGCTCCAGTGGAGATCAGCTAGTTCAGGATACACCATGGATCCAACTTTACATGTTTCAGGTTATTTAAACTCAACGCCACATCACATGGTGAATTTACTCACTGGGCCAATTAGGGAGACTAAAATTCATTTTTTTTTTTATGTGGCCTTGTCCAGAGAGCAATTACCTCTCTTCATTAGAAAGGAAAATTATTTCAGGCAGTCAACTAAGGTGACCAGTGGCCATCCAGGCAAGAGCTAATAAGAGACTGTACGTGAAAAGGGGAAAACCTAAAAAAGGTAGAAATTGAAATATCAGTCCTTTACACAATCCAGAGTGAATATATTTTGCTCCCTGTGTAAAGGGAACAATTATAAGATAAACCATGTAATCATCAACCTTTATAGCAGAGTCTAATCATTTTAACTTTCCACAAAATTCAAAATCATGCCTCCCATAATTTAACAATTTTAGGTAGTCTGATTGCCCCACCCAAGAAATTTACAGTAAAACCACATCTAATGGTAAGATTTTGGAAGTCAACATTTTTTATTCTTTATATTGAACTATTTGCATTTTGCCTCCAAGTTAGTTCAAACTAATTTAAACACTGTTTTCGATAGTTTGGTCCCTGAAATTCTTCTTTGGCCTCCTTATCTCGAGAGACAATGGATAAGCGCCTGGAAGTGGTCAGTGGTTTGTGAAGCAGCGCCTGGAGTGGCTATAAAGGCCAATTCTAGAGTGACAGGCTCTTCCACAGGTGCTGCAGAGAAATTTGTTTGTCGGGGTTGTTACACAGTTGGCTCTCCCCTTGCGCCTCTCTTTTTTCCTGCTAACTACTAAGTCTCTTCGACGCGCCACACTTTAGCCCCGTCTTTATGGCTGCCCGCCAGCTCTGGCGAACGCTGGCAACTGACTCCCACGACTTGTGATCAATGTCACAGGATTTCATGTCGCGTTTGCAGACGTCTTTAAAGCGGAGACATGGACGGCTGGTGGGTCTGATACCAGTGGCGAGCTCGCTGTACAATGTGTCTTTGGGGATCCTGCCATCTTCCATGCAGCTCATATGGCCAAGCCATCTCAAGCGCCGCTGACTCAGTAGTGTGTATAAGCTGGAGAGGTTGGCTGCCTCGAGGACTTCTGTGTTGGAGATATGGTCCTGCCACCTGATGCCAAGTATTCTCCGGAGGCTGCGAAGATGGAATGAATTGAGACGTCGCTCTTGGCTGACATACGTTGTCCAGGCCTCGCTGCCATAGAGCTAGGTACTGAGGACACAGGCTTGATACACTCGGACTTTTGTGTTCCGTGTCAGTGCGCCATTTTCCCACACTCTCTTGGCCAGTCTGGACATAGCAGTGGAAGCCTTTCCCATGCGCTTGTTGATTTCTGCATCGAGAGACAGGTTACTGGTGATAGTTGAGCCTAGGTAGGTGAACTCTTGAACCACTTCCAGAGCGTGGTCACCAATATTGATGGATGGAGCATTTCTGGTGTCCTGCCCCATGATGTTCGTTTTCTTGAGGCTGATGGTTAGGCCAAATTCATTGCAGGCAGCCGCAAACCTGTCGATGAGACTCTGCAGACACTCTTCAGTGTGAGATGTTAAAGCAGCATCGTCAGCAAAGAGGAGTTCCCTGATGAGGACTTTCCGTACTTTGGACTTCGCTCTTAGACGGGCAAGGTTGAACAACTATAGAATCATACAATTGGATTTCTCTATTATTAATGGAAAGCAGTAGATTATGCTCATGTATAAGTCAAAAGCAGTTAATGCAGAATTGACGCCACCTGTGACTTAGCCAACAGATTTAAAGTTATAACCATCAACCAAAAATACATCTTCAGACTGAAATCCATTCAAGTCGCCCCATGATATCACCATGAAAAGAAACACCGACTCCAGCCACATCCTGCAAATTATACTAAAGGTGCAGTGAATAGGCAACTTAATTTGGATATAAAATAGTCACTAAAAGGTTAATAATTTTTCCCATGAAAGAATACAATGACAAAATTACATTTAACATTTTAATACAATGCAAGTTTTAAGTGTAAAACTCATTTATTTCCATTATTCATGTTTTGCAGTATGTAATGAACATTTTTTCCTCCTCTCCCTCGAACAGCTGCTATAGCTTTGTACATCTACAAAAGGCTGGCGTATAATCCAATTATAGTGCTGTGTGTGAACAATGGCAAATAAACAGGTTTTGTATGTGATTTGTTTTAAAGACCGGTCTGAATAAGCACTTTCTAGCAAGTCTACCACAGGCATTATAGAAATGTTGTTTACACAAAAATTTTAACTCTGCGTACAAGGCGTGAACCTATTATGGCCCATCAATTTGGATTGTGCCTTAATTCACATTTGAAAAGCACATTTTTCAGCAAGCCTCAACATTTCACACATCTGATTAGAGCCAATCCATACTGTGCCATATTATTCCATTTTAGACAATTCTTTAGACCTTTAAAAAAAAGTAGCCTTTTAGAATGCAGATTCCATTCAATATCTCTCCACAGAATCAGCCAAGATCAGTGATTGACTGAGTAAATGGTTGCACAAAAGGGATGAGAAAAATCAAAAAAGTTAGCTGTATGAAAGATAACTGAATTTATTCATTCAGTTCAAATAGACTAGTCTAAGTTGTAGGAAAGGTGACTGCAATAGTATTTTGTTAAAATGATATGTTAATCAAAGTGTTTTAAGGGTCAAATAAACAAATGCCAGGTTTTCACATAGGTTAAGAAAAATATTAAATTTTTTATTTAAAACAGCAAAACCCGAATTGTTCGCAACCTTCACCCACTCATGCATTCACAAGAATAGATAATTGCATCCTACTGTTTTCTGTCTGTCTAAAGTGATGTTGTTGAATCTTCTCAGGAGGAAAAGTCTTTTCAAAGGTGCAGACCTGGTTGTTTGCAGTCTTCAACTTGCTGAGGTGTTGTAGCCTTGTTGTGGTTAAAACTCAGCCCAAAGTTGGTGATGTGAATTTGGTTCACTTTCAGAGCTGGAGAGTCTCAAAGTCATTTTGTAATTTCTCTGCTGCAGTGGTTGTTCAAGTTGATGTTCAGCAGGGTTCTTCTGCTTAGCTGGACGGCCCCTCATACTCTGGCTAGAAAACTGGCTTTGTGGTCTCTGCTTTATCTCCCTCCCTCCTGAGGGCTACCTTTTAACATTAAAAAAACCATAACATTTGAGTATGTCATGTGACACAGGGCCCTCTCCCCTGGTGTGACCAGACAATGGTCTAGGATATGGAAACCATGGCCATCTGTTGATGTCCGAATGGGTCCATTCTGGTACAATGGTGCTACATCACACGCTTGGTTTGGGTTGCAAGTTAGTCCGTCTACAGAACTTTTGTTAGTTCATTCCTGTAGATAGGAGTCATCGATATATAATGGTGCTCCTTTCAATTTCAATGGGTTCTCCCCAGAGCTAATTCAGATGAGGTTAACAAGTTTCATCCTCAACAGACAGGTGTTTATTGCCAGTACAGCAACAGTCCCCTGCCCGCTATTCCATTTCATCTGTAGTACTAGTACATCCATTTTCTTGTGGTTCAGTTCAACAGTTGCTTTTTTACTTCATAATTTCTCCATTTCATTGTTTATTTCAACATGACTCCTTCAAAGCAGGACAACAGGGCAGGTTGAGATTCAAACCAGAGATTTACTGTCAAATTCTATTACTTTTATAGATGCGATTCCACGATTGGACATTTGCTAAATAATCTTCAGTGTGCTAAGAATTACGCTAACAACCAATTTTAAGTTCGTCAGTCGGGCTCACACTGTGGTGCATGTGCGCACACTGGAAGCTACATATATTAATACACAGAGCTCTGTCCTTTGCGTTATGCTAAGCACCCGCATTCCAGGCTGACTGCTAAGATGGCCGAATACACAAACGGACATGGTCAAACCAGTTAGTCTCATGACTAACCTGCTGGGCAACCTGAGTTTTTTTTGAATTTGTACAAACAGTTTTAGACAAAAAGCAGAATGCTCCTGGACTGAAGATCTCTTCTGGGTGGCTCGCCACAGCCTCTCCTGTCTGCCTGTTCTCATCTCTTTTTGACAAGCCTCTGACTCCACAGAAGACATATGAACCCCAAGAGAGAAAAGTCTCCTACAACGAACAAGATTTAAGAACAATACTAGACCCCAACGAAAAGCAAGATCTACCTACAATCAAGGATTCTACAGTGAGCTCGAAGAAATGTAACCAAAACCCTCTTCAGATATTGCCTCAAATTTTTCCACTTTATTTGCATGGGTGTATCACGTATGCTTGGGCGCATTGTGTATCCGTAGGCATTAACCAAATTAGAGTTCAAGTTTAATCAATTTCAACTTTTCTTCTTTAAACCCAAGAAAGCCTGGTTGTGCTGGTTTCTTTGCCTTATAATTGGAAAACGGTGAACAAGGATTCAAGGGGGAAGCTAAAAAAAAACACACGGCTGGAATTTTACGCCACTCCAATGAGCCAAATGGTGGTGGCAGGGGGGGGGGCATAAAATAGAGCAGAAGGCTCCAGGAGTCTTGCCCGACCCACTCCCACACCCTTTATGTAGGGCTGGAGGTGGTGGGAAATGGGCTGCCCGCCCCAGGCCAATCAAGGGTAACTTGCCACTTAACGGCCTTCGCCTGCCTCCACGTGGATTTTACGCATGGCAAGCGGGCATCCTGGAGCCAGGAAAAGCAGGCGGCTTCTACACCCAACATGTTCCCCCTCCCCTTCCCCCCCAAACAATTACCTCTGGCGAGGCAACCAAAACTCCCCTTAAATCCCGGCTCCATGTCTTCCTCTGCAGTCCCAACAGTGGCCACCGCTCCCAGTGGCGCTGCTGGGACTAAGCTGCAGGCTCACTGGTTAGCAGGCAACTCAATGAGGCAGGGCTTCCTCCCTCAAACAGGTGGAAGTTCCACCTCGGAACACTTAAAGCCTGGGGACCCGTAAAATGCGGGATGGATCCCCAGGCGAGGCAGAAGCGGGTTCACCACTGATTTTTACATCGGTGGCTGGCTCTTGTCCGCCCGATATAAAATCCAGGCCCGTGTTTAAAATTAAACCCTGTTACGCCAAGACCAAGTGAAGGCTGACAGGGACCCTTAGACACCTTTCTCACCTGGTTGTAACATTTGCAAACAGCAAGAACATGGACACACATTGCACCTGTTTCAGCTAAACTAAATAAGTGACAGCCATATGCTGGTTTGTTTCTCAGGGCAATGCCTTGACCAAAAATCAAGCTGCCTGGTTGAAATTTCAAATAAAGCTTGGCAGTTAACTGTCAGTCACCATAAATTGGTGCATTCTCCATGGCAACGTCTCTAACAATGAGTCCACTTACGAATCAATCAGCCCTCTCTCTCTTCTCTGTGTAAATTTGTGGTTTCCCTTACGTTGGTATTCTTGCAACTTGTCCTGAAGAGTGCAAGATAAAAATCTTAGACAAAATGTCTCTATTTTCAGCAAAACTCAAATTCTGTACTACCAAATGACTATTTATGATTCTTAATGTGGTCATATTTATAGGCAATATGTGCACAGCAAGGCCCCACACACAGCGAGACAATTGAACAATTAATTTTTTTGGTGGTGGAGGGATAAATTTTGACCAAGATGTCAGAAGTCCCCAGCTCTAGTACATCGTGTTTTTTTTTTAAGATGCGGTGCAGACAGGACGTTGGCTTAATGTCTTACTCAAGGTTGAAAGATAGCACTTCCAACCGTGCAATATCTCTTCAACACTGCATGAAATGCCAGCCTAGATCAAATCTTAATCCCAGAGTTGGGCTTGAACCCACAGCTTCTTGACTTGAGAGGTGTACTATCAATAAAGCCACGGCTAGAGTGAGAGTCAGCAAGTAGCTAACAGGAGTGAGAACCCCAGATGATATTTCTGTTTATGGGTGAATAATTTGGACCCAATTAGCACCACAGCCAAAATAACTGAGCACTGACTTTAAAAAACTAAACCTGGGATTTTCTAGTATGATGTAGTCTTCTCCGTTCCCAATTACTTTCCCTAACCCTGTTGGACAATGTATCCTTGTACACGAGCCAACCCCATTCCGCTCAAAAGCACATAACACCACAACAAAATCGGTTATCTTTCACTGACTGCCTTGCTTCGGTCAGCAATAACTATATGGCTAGAGTGAGGTCAAATAATAGCAAAAACAATTGACAACACAAGGCAGAAAGAAAGAGAGTCCAATTTGCATACAGTTTATTAACCAAAAAATTCCCCAAAAATCAATAAAGTATTGAAGATTACTAGTCTGATATGACAAAGCATTTTCAAATATTAGGTTGTGTTCAAGTCAATGACACTACCACTAGGGTTTTAGTATTGTCGGTGCATCTCAAAAATAAAACCTTCAAAGACTTGTCAGTTTATTTCATTTATCAAGAAAACAATTACACAAAAAAATGACCTTTCAATACATATACACATACAATGTAGTACCTCTGGTTAAATGTGGTTGGGGGAGCAGAGAAGAGAGCACTTCATAGCTGCAGTATAGTTTAGCAACTAAGTTTTCTTTAAATATTTGGCACACAATTGAATTTATTAAAAAATTACTACCAAAATAGGTCATGTGCAAACTGAAAAAAAAAATCACTTCAGTGGTAACTTTCAAATCAGATTTTTTGTGCATTACATTCAAGGCCCAGTTTAACAGGAACCTGTATTTCCTGAACATTTATGTTTCCGCTCAATTTTCCAGGCTCCCAATTATCCAAATCAGTTTACTTACAAAAAAAACCCCAAAATATTCTCACTATACTCCTATCCCAGCTGTTCGGTGGTTTTCTGCATTTGCAGCAACTATACTTGCAGTGAGATAGAAAGAAAATACAAATCAAGCAAGTATGGGAAGCTAATGTCCTTTATCCATGCACTAGTATGTTCTGAACAGTACACACCCAAAACATCATAACCCACCACAGACACCAACTTGCTGAGTGTTTTCAGCATTTTAGGTTTTATTTCAAATCTCTAGCATTTGCTGTGTTTCCTTTTTACTTTACGATTTAACGATGCACATGAATTGAAATTAGATCACAGGTCTGTACAAAAAAAAACAACTTTGCTGCTACTTTCTGCTGGGATGCTCTGGTCACCATTTTCCCCCCAAACAACCCACTCTACATTGAACAAGACAATTTTAAAAGGTGATCAAATAGTTTTAAGAAAAGGAACTCAAAAAGCATTAATTTCATGTACTGCAGCTTACATCACGTGATACAGACAACTTATGTACACTGATTTCTCTTTCTAAAATACAAGGGAATTCATTTAGTGTTGAAGCTATATTACACACAAAACATACTTAGAGCACTGAGTCAACTAATCTGACCTCAAGTCTTGTCTAGAAGCAAATTAGGGTCAATATCCTGACAGCTCCCCAAAACAAGAAAGCATTAACCTTCATGTTTCCTATTAAAAACATGCAGTTAATGCAGCACACTGGGCTGTGTGCATAGCTGTCTTCTTGAAAACGAGCAGTGTTCGACATGAACAAAAATGCATTCTAGATAGACCACTATTTAACACTGCAACATTTAAAAATACACAAGTGGTGAGAAAAAGGTACATGATTACAATGTCAGAAAAAACTGCAGTCCTGCACCAAGAGTTCTATGGCAACTTGTCTCATACATTCTAGCATTCATGGCAGGAGCCATCACTAATTACCACATGATAGCCTAAATCTTTAACTTGAAAATTTATGCTATGAAGCAGCATGTTGTGCAACACCAGTAACAGGACATGTTCCTGAAAAATGCAATTACCTTGCTCCATTATTTTAAAAGAAACAAAAGAAAATTCTGTTCTTAATCCATACTGCATTGATCTGTAATATGAAAAAAATTGGAAAAGAAAATTAATAGCACACAAGGCACTCTTCAGATTCTGGCCTTTGAAAAGTATGCAAACTTGTGGTGCATAATAGAGAACAATAGTAAAGTTCCATTGGAGAGTTATTGGGGAAGCAGCATGATAAAAGATTCAAGTCATTTTAAAAAGGCTATCAAAACATTTAGTCTTACACTAAAACAAACTTCCCACCCCCCCCCCCCCAAATTCTTCATTACTATACTGCAAAGATTATGTACTAGTGGTGTCCTCAGGTAAATGAATTGGCCTAATTCACTACCTCAAACTAGGTTAAGAAACTGAAGTCCAAGAATCGTCAAAAACAAAGTACCATCACATGCTCCTTTACTAACACTTTTTTGTAGGATTCTTAATAATGAGCAACGTCATGCAATTGTGCATTTAAATAATTCTTCAGTAGCTCATGCTGCATGTGTATTATCCACCTAGTTAAAAAAAAGAGACAATTTGCATTGTAGATGGAAAACAGGTGGAAGTTGGCACTGTTATTGGGATGCCCTCCCTGTTACGAGAAAATGTCCCAAACCATTTCCAGCAGTTCGCCCATGGAGCTACACCAGCAGGGACACATGATTGAGACCGGATTTTTGGGGGGGGGGGGGGTGCGCAGTGGCAATGTTGAGAAAATTAAATAAAACCTACAGCAAGATCAGTTGAGACAATTTCTGTGGTGAGGAAATGCATTCATGCGCACTCCCCCTGAAACCAGAAAAGAATTGTTAAAGCAATGTACCTACACTGTCTTTGGAGCAGCTTCCAGCAGGCCCTGTGAACAGCACCAGTTAGGCCGCTCTAGGTACCCTTCTGCACCATGCCCAGTCGCAGCTCGAAATTGTACATCATAGAAGCTCAATTTGTATATATTAAGGTAGACTCCTGCATGTTGCAAGCAGGAGCAATGCTTGCTTACTTGCTGGTCTCTTGGCCCATTCCAAAATTGTAGCGGGATGAACACTGGTAGAAACAGGGCGTTAAGTGCTGCATCCCTGTTTTCAAATGCTACCACTCCTGGAGGGAATAAAAAAAAGTAATTGGCCCCAGTGTATTCAAAAAAGGTTTTGGTGCAAAATGTGATTAATTTATTAAGAGAATTAGTCAAAAGTTGATATTATTGAACTACTGGTTAGTTGTTTCCTTTTCTGTGGAAGGAGTTTGTCATTTAAAAAGGTTGAAATTAAAGCAGTCATTGGAGTAAATGCTCCTTGGAGGAAACCAGCTTTACTTTTGCATTGCTGCGTTATATGTTGATATAGTCACTACCATTTTGCATCTGGGGCTTTAGTTTCGAGACATGCATGTGTAGATCTAACATAATGGCTGCATTGCTAATTATTTTATCTGTGTTGCATATTTGCCCTTTGGAGGAATTTTTCAGCTATATAATTCTTAGTATTGATATACAAATGATATCTATAATATACACATAATTGACAACCAGTATTGAATTTGAATACAACCTGCAGAATGCATTAAGAATGCACAATAAATAAAAGGCATTATTCAGGTACAAACTTTGAATGTTGCCTTTGCAAATGTGTTTTGTTCAATGCACATATATAATTTAGAATATTCACCCTTTATCTCAAAAGATCTTGAAGCAGGATGGTGTTGTTTATGGTTTACAGAGATAAGCAACTGGTATGTCCATAGTGTCCTAATTGGCATACACTTGTCCTGGAAAGAACCCCAAAAATCTTAACCCAATCTGTCTCGATTAAAGATCCTCCCTAAACCTTAGATGTTAAGTTTAGGAACCAGCTGGTTGATCTGTTCTTTGGGATATAAAACCCCAAAATCTATCATACCTGTGGAATATGTGCAATATAGCTTGAAAGTGTGTATTTTGGGGGGGTTGTGACGGGAAGGAAAAGATGGCAACAGGAGAGAGGGAGAGGGGAGAAAAAAAAAGTACAAATATTCTATGATTTATTGCACTCATTTAACAAAAAATTGCCGTATAAAGCAATTAAGCTTTAGAAAGGTTCAGTTACAGTTTAATGCAGGTGGTTAATGTTCCAAAACCTGGTTCTCATAATTATGAACAAACTTTCATTTATATAGCGCCTTTCATGACCTTAGGATGCCCAAGCCACTTTGCAGCCAATGAAGTAGTTTTGAAGTATCGTCACTGTTACAATTTAGAGAGTCAACGCTTGGATGTTGGACCTACAGGAATGCTTAACCCTACAACAATGCAGCAGGTGCAATATTGGGAACAAGTCAAGATCAGTCCCCACTTAATTAAATGAAAGTGGATTAATGTGATTAAATAACTTGGCAGAAAGTCGTCCTCACACCTCTGGATGGCAGATTTCAATGACAGACTCAAACACACCACCTCTCATCTGTGTATCAAAGACCATTATACTATTATATCATAGCTGCTTTTCATTGAAACAGACATTATTGAACATTTAGGAAGATTAAGGGTTATAGTGAACAATGTATGTGGTTTATTTTAATGTTCAGGACTGTTTTATAATATTCAAAAATTGGGATATTCTGTGATTCTATACACGATTTCACACCATTTAGCAGCTGAAAATGTTATTGAAGTGATGAGAAAAGAAACTGAAGTCCACATTTTAAAATCTGTGAAATGAACTTAGCACCCAAAGAGTTGGTGAAACCCAGCCATCTCAGGTAGAGGTTCCAACTGAGATGCATCACAGCAGACTGTGTGCATACACCGAAAAAACAAAAGATCTGTTCTAAACCTTTCAAACAAATTTCTAGAAGAAGAACAGCCATAGGGAGGAAGAGAAAGGTTAACTGAAATTTGAGAGTGGAGTACCTTAAACCAGAGTTTCGAAATATAAGGCAGATATTGAAATGGGAAGTAGACAAGCAACATCTTCTGAAGGTAGTCCTTTTGACCTCACAGTATACAGTCAAAAATTAAAATGAGATCAGCAACAGCATGTGCTTTTTATGAAGGTATCACAAACACAGCAATCGTAACATTTAGGAATGTGCATAATATATGGTTAATTCTGTTCCACTAAAACATAAGTAGTGAGCCCGAAGAGTATCTGCAGATGTTGCTGGCCTGTGTGGATTGGAGAATTTTGGTTACAGCCTTTATTACAGAATTTATTTTGAGTCTGTGGTGTAAGAGTCTAGTGCAACCCCGCCATAGTTCATTAATGCTGTAAATTCTCGGACAAAAATTATCTTGCTCTCCAAGTCCTTTAAAAAAAAGCAAATATTCCACAAAGATCAATTCTACACACGGATTTCATCCTCTTCATCCATGAAGATAAATTCCTCATCTTCATTCTCTTCCTCTCTGAAGGCATCTCTGGAATCAGCAAAATTTTTCATACTGTCCACATCTCCATGACTAACACCCTCATAAATTGACCTCCTCTCTTCTGTAGTCCCAGATACCAAACTTGATACAGAACCACTATCTTGTGATAAGTGACTCCCAGAAGCTGGGCTGTATACAACACTTTTAATGTTACTTTGCAAGGCCGTTGTGGATACTGAGGGTACTTCTATGAGCTTCTCTGTGGCCACCTTTTGCGAATCAGAATAGGGTCCTTGTTTGTCATCTCCAAAACCAAGAACAATATCATTTTCCCAAGTATCTTTTTCCATAACACTTAAAATATCACTAAGCATCGAAGGACCAAGATCAACATGAAAAGACATGATGGATTCAGCATGCTTTAGTGGAAAGCCACCACTGGAAATAGATGTAGGAAGGTCTGTAATATCTCCAAAGTCTCGCTCATCTTGATATTCTGTAGATTTACTTTCAACTACGCTGGCAGCCCCATTGACAGGTTTATCTTCCATTTTTTCACTTGCAAGCTTCCTTAGGGGACTTGATGAAAGGCTCTTTGCCATTTGATTAGTTGGCTCCACAGTCTGATCATTGAGCTGAGGCAAAGACACGGCATTTTTCACAAAGATAGCTGAATCACTTTGTGTCAGTGTGTCTCGCTTATCAACACGTGTGACTGACTGAGACCGTTTGCTGCTGCTTCTGAATTTCCGAGAGAGAAGGCCTGGCTTGGGGGTTGCTTCAGCAGGACCAGTAGCAGCTCCAATCTTGCTAGAAAGGAATGAAGTGTCTCCAAAGACATCACCCCCACGACCCACATGCATAGTGTGGCGAAAATCACCAAGAGGAGCACTGATCATATCTGCAGTCAAGTCTATGCGAGAGCGCCGTTTGGACTGACTGGAGCTGGCCACAAGCTGTTTCAGGATTGGCATCTTCCAAATTTAAAGGGATCACCACAGAAGTACACTGGAATTCTGGGACTTAAAGCCTCGATCAAAAGATTTTGGTCTTCAGATATATTCCATAAAAGCTGAATCAATACCTGACGCAGATTAAAGCCAAGCCTCAGCCTTTGATCCAACTACAATGCCGAAAGGGCAAAACCAGTTTGTGAAAAAACTACAGTTCATGAAGTGTCACGTTTTCTTCCATTACATCCATTCTTTGCCAATGCTTGCTTCAATGTTCCAATCTACTTGATGCACCTAAACAGAAAAAGTTAGAGAAAAATTATATTTTAAAAAAACATTTAAAAATCATAGAATTTAGCTTTAGATAGGACAATAGGAAAGTAATTTTGTTTTCAACTATACCAGAGTCGTATTTGCTCATGAAAAAGAAACAGCCACAAACTGACTAACTAAGAGCTATCGTTGCAATGGTAACTTCTTGAATTTGCTATCATATGCTTCAGAAAATTGGCCTCCAGTCAGGGAGAGATAGAGGAACAGATATGTAGGCAAATCTCAGAGGTGTAAAAATAATGGCTGCGTTTGCTAACACAACCACAGGTGGCGCTGTACTAGCACATGCACAAATGCGGCGTCATCCACTACACGCCACTGCGATGTGCAGGCAGCTGCCAGGATTAAAGATGGCGGTGCTCAATTTATCACAGAAAAACAATTTCAATCCATGGCAGCACACAATGGACATGTTTAATACTGGGAGAACATTGTGCTGTTTAAAGTCTCATCAGAAGGACAGCACCTCTGACAACACTGCACCATAATTTTCAAATCCTCTCTGGCCACAGGAGAGCAGCCAGATGACTGGAGGACAGCAAATGTCGTACCATTATTCAAGAAGGGTAGCAGGGATAAACCAGGTAACTACAGGCCAGTCTAACATCAGTGGTTGGGAAACTACTGGAAAAAATTCTGAGGGACAGGATGAATCTCCACTTGGAGAGGCAGGGATTAATCAAGGATGGTCAGCGTGGCTTTGTCAGGGGAAGATCATGTCGAACAAATTTGATTGAACTTTTCGAAGAGGTGACTAGATGTGTAGATGAGGGTAAAGCAGCTGATGTAGTCTACATGGACTTCAGTAAGACTTTTGATAAAGATCCCGCATGGAAGATTGGTTAAGATAAGAGCCCATGGGATCCAGAGCAAGTTGGATCCAAAATTAGCTTAGTGGCAGGAGGCAGAGGGTGGCGGTCGAAGGTTGTTTTTGCGATTGGAAGCCGGTGACCAGTGGTATACCTCAGGGATCGGTGCTAGGACCCTTGCTGTTTGTACTGTACATTAATGATTTAGACGTGAATATAGGAGGTATGTTTAGTAAGTTCAAAGATGACACGAAAATTGGTGGTGTCGTAAATAGAGAGGAGGAAAGTCTTAGATTGCAGGGATGATATAGATGGGCTGGTAAGATGGGCAGAGCAGTGGCAAGTGAAATTTAATCCTGAGAAGTGTGAGGTGATGCATTTTGAGAGGACTAACAAGGCAAGGGAATATACAATGGATGGTAGGACCCTAGGAAGTGCAGAGGGACCTTGGTGTACTTGTCCATAGATCACTAAAGGCAGCAGCACAGGGAGATAAGGTGAGGAAGGCATATGGGATACTTGTATTCTATGCCTCGGCTAATAAAGGCAAGAGCAGGGAGGTTATGATGGAACTGTACAAAAATGCTAGTTACGCCACAGCTGGAGTACTGTGTACAGTTCTCACACTACAGTCGCCACACTATAGGAAGGATGTGTTTGCACAGGAGAGGGTGCAGAGGAGATAAGGTCATAAGAACTAGGAGCAGGAATAGGCAATTCAGCCCCTCGAGCCTGCTCTGCCATTCAATACGATCATGGCTGATTTCATCTCGGCCTCAACTCCACTTTCTTGCCCTATCTCCATAACCCTTTGCTAATTAAAAGGTCTGTCCATCTCCTCCTTAAATTTACTCAATGTCCCGGCATCCACCGAACTCTGTAAATTCCAGAGACTCTCAACCCTTTCAGAGAAGGAATTTCTCCTCATCTCGGTTTTAAAATCTGCTACCCCTTTTCCTAAAACTATGACCTCTTGTTCTAGATTTCCCCACAACACGAAACATCCTCTCTACATCTACTCTGTCAATCCCCTTAATCATCTTATATACCTCAATTAGATCTCCTCTCATTCTTCTAAACTCGAGAGAGTAAAGGCCTAAACTGCTCAATCTCTCTTCATAAGACAAACCCCTCATCTCTGGAATCAATCTAGTGAACATCCCCTGAACTGCCTCCAATGCAACTGCATCCCTCCTCAAATAAGGGGACCAAAACTGTATGCAATACTCCAGGTGCAGTCTCGCTAATGCCTTGTACAGTTGCAGCAACACTTCCCTACTTTTATACACTATTCCTTTAGCAATAAATGCCAAAATTCCATTTGCCTTATTACCTGCTGTACCTGCATACTAGTTTTCTGCGATTTATGCACAAGGACACCCAGATCCCTCTGCACCGAAGCACTCTGAAGTTTCTCTCCATTTGGATAATAATTTGCCATTCTGTTCTTCCGACCAAAGTGGATAACCTCACATTTATCCACATTAAACTCCATCTGCCAAATTTTGGCCCATTCACCTAACCTATCCATATCCATTTGTAAATTTATGGTTTTTTTTTTTGCAACTTACTATCCCACCTATTATAGTGTCATCTGCAAATTTGGCTATATACCTTCTATCCCTGCATCCAAGTCATTAATAGAGGTTGTAAATAGTTGGGGCCCCAAGGATCGAACCCTGTGGCACCCCACTAGTTACATCTTGCCAATCAGAAAAAGACCCATTTATCCCGACTCTCTGTTTTCTGTTGGTTCGCCAATCCTCTATCCAAGGGAATAAATTGCCCCTAACCCCATGTGATCTCACCTTGTGTAAGAACCTTTTGTGTGGCACCTTATCAAATGCCTTCTGGAAGTCCAGATATACTACATCTACAGGACCCCCATTATCCACTTTGCTTGTTACAGCTTCGAAGAGATTCACCAGGATGTTGCCTGGGCTGGAGTATTTCAGCTATGAAGAGACTGGATAGGCTAGGGTTGTTTTCCTTAGAGCAGAGAAGGCTGAGGGGGGGACATGTTTGAGGTATACAAAATTATGAGGGGCATAGATAGGAAGAAACTTTTTCCCTTAGCGGAGGTGTCAATAACTAAGGGGCATAGATTTAAAGGTAAGGGGCAGGAGGTTTAGAGGGGATTTGAGTAAAAACTTTTTCACCCAGAGGGTGGTTGGAATCTGGAACACACTGCCTGAAGGGGTGGTAGAGGCAGGAACCCTCAACATTTAAGTAGCATTTAGATGAGCATTCGAAAAGCCATAGCATACAAAGCTACAGGCCAATTGCTGGAATATGGGATCAGAATCACTGCAGGAGTTCCTCAGGGTAGTGTCCTAGGCCCAACCATCTTCAGCTGCTTCAATGACCTTCCTTCAATCATAAGGTCAGAAGTGGGGATGTTCACTGATGATTGCACAATGTTCAGCACCATTCACGACTCCTCAGCTACTGAAGCAGTCCGTGTAGAAATGCAGGAAGACAAGGACAATATCCAGGCTTGGGCTGATAAGTGGCAAGTAACATTCGTGCCACACAAGTGCCAGGCAATGACCATCACCAACAAGAGAGAATCTAACCATCTCCCTTTGACATTCAATGGCATTACTGTCACTGAATCCCCCCACTATCAACATCCTAGGGGCTACCATTGACCAGAAACGGAACTGGAGTAGCCATATAAATACAGTGGCTACAAGTGCAGGACAGAGGCTAGGAATCCTGCGGCGAGTAACTCACCTCCTGGTTCCCCAAAGCCTGTCCACCATCTACAAGGCACAAGTCAGGAGTGTGATGGAATACTCTCCACTTGCCTGGATGGGTGCAGCTCCAACAACACTCAAGAAGCTCGACACCACCCAGGACAAAGCAGCCCGCTTGATTGGCATCCCATCTACAAACATTCACTCCCTCCACCACCGACGTACAGTGGCAGCAGTGTGTACCATCTTGATGATTAATACAAGATGCACTGCAGCAACGCACCAAGGCTCCTTCGACAGCACCTTCCAAACCCATGATCTCTACCAAATAGAAGGACAAGGGCAGAAAATGCATGGGACCACCACCACCTGCAAGTTCCCCTCCAAGTCACACAACATCCTGACTTAGAACTATATTGCCGTTCCTTCACTGTCGCTGGGTCAAAATCCTGGAACTCCCTTCCTAACAGCACTGAGCATACCTACCCCACATGGACTGCAGCAGTTCAAGAAGGCAGCTCACCACCACCTTCTCAAGGGCAATTAGGGATGAGCAATAAATGCTAGCTTGACCAGCAATGCCCACATCCCATGAATGAGTAAAATAAGGTGCCCGATGGCCAGCACGGACATGATGGGCCGAAGAGCCTGTTTCTGTGCTATATAACTATGACTCCAAAATGAATCAGCATAAACAAAGGCAACAGAATTATTGAAAGTGGCAGAACAAGTTGAAAAAACTCTTTAAATTAAGCCACATGGAATTTTTAGCTTTGTAAATAGAGGTGTAAAGCGCAAAAGCAAGGATGTTCGGCAAAACTGTTCTAGATCATTGATCCGGTCTCAGCTGGAGTATCATTTCCAGTTCTGGGTACCACACTTTAGGAAGGACATCAAGGCCTTGGAGAGGGTGCAAAGGAGATTTACTGTAAGGATACAATGGATGAGGCAATTCAGGTTTGTGGAGACTAGAGAAGCTGGGATTTATCTCCTTAGAGTAGAACTAGTCAAAGTATACAAAAGTAATGACAGGTTTTGATATAGTAAATAGGGAGAAACGGTGTCCACTGGAAGTGTCAGTAGCTAGGAGACAGATTTAAGATTAACTGACAAAAAAAACCAGAGAAGAGCAGAGACCTCATTTTAAAAATGAATGCAGCAGTTTGATAATCTGGAATGCATTGCCTGCAAGGGTGGTGGAAGCAGATTCAATTCCAACTTCCAAAAGATAATAGGATATAGAGTTGAAAAATAAACATTTTACAGAGCTATGGGAGAGCAGGGGAGTGGAAATAATTAGATAACTTTTAAAGAACCAGCACTGGCACGATGAGCTGAAAAAACTTCTGTACTGTAAGATTCTATATTCTGGGGCGGCACAGTGACGCAGTGGTTAGCACCGCAGCCTCATAGCTCCAGCAATCGGGTTCGGTTCTGGGTGCTGCCTATGCGGAGTTTGCAAGTTTTCCCTGTGACCACATGGGCTTCCTCCGGGTGCTCCGGTTTCCTCCCACATGCCAAAGACTTGCGGGTTGATAGGTAAATTGGCCATTGTAAAAATTGCCCCAAGTGTAGGTAGGTGGGAGGATAATTGAGGGAAGGTGGGGATGTGAGAGGAAAAAATGGGATTAATGTAGGACTAGTATAAATGGGTTGTTGATGGTCGGCAAGGACTCGGTGGGCCGAAGGGCCTGTTTCTGTGCTGCATCTCTGACTCTATAAAATCAAGTAAGTTTAAATTGTTGAATGTGATAAACCCAAATTCATCAAAAAACATGTTTAGAACTATTTTATGATGTTTCTGCAAAAAGCAATTAATAAACTCACATTTTTAAAATAAATGAAGCTTTGCAAATTAAGATACTGAATATCAAGTCTAATGCTATATTCTTACTACAGTACCGATATCAATGGCAGACCTAATCCTCAACTCCAATGGCTGCTCTACAAGGCAGTGCTTGTGCATTTGGTGGCAAGGAGATACATTTCAGAAAATGCTTAGGCTCCATGCTGCCAGAAGGTGGAGTTAATTCTCAGAATCCTGTACAGGGCAATGATGCTGGCCTATAGAGATCATCCCCTAACTGACACGGAGCAAAGTCTGCAATGGTTTTCGTGCTTATCCAGTGAATTCCACACTGCAATGCAAACGAGGGAGGATGTGGAGTACCAACAGTCTCAGTATATCACAATGGCATCGGTAAACCACAGCTCAGTCATGGATTAAACAGGTAATTATCCTTTCCACTGATTTCTAATGCCAGCTTTACACTCCAGTAGTAAGTTGAAAATTATTCCCTGCATGTTCATATTGTGACCCAATATAGAGGCTATGTACCTCTGGGCTTATAATCTTCATTCTTGAAATAAGGGTTACAGGACAGCAACGAGAATCTATGTAAATTCAATGGGTTTCAAGACTTGGACAGAAATCAATTATATAAGCATCTTTCAGACAGTGCAAACTTGCTTCACAATCAATTACATAGGAACATAGCAGCAGGAGTAGGCCATTCAGCCCATCTAGCCTGCTCCACCATTCAATACGATCATGGCTGATCGTCCACTTCAATGCCTTCCCCACCCACCCCATCCCCACACTATCCCCATATCCCTTTAGGTAATTGGTATTTAGAAATGTCAATCTCTGCCTTAAACATACTCAATGACTGAGCTTCCACAGCCCTCTGGGGTAGAGAATTCCAAAGATTCACAACCCTCAGAATGAAGAGATTTCTCCTCATCTCGGTCCTAAGTGGCTTCCGCCTTATTTTGAAATTGTGTCCCCTGGTTCTAGACACCCCAACCAGGGGAAACATTTCACCTGCATCTACCCTGTCTATGTAGGTTTCAATGAGATCACCCCTCTTTCTTCAAAATTCTGGCGAATACAGGCCCAGTTCCCCCAATCTCTCTTCATAGGACAGAACTGCCATCCCGGGAACAAGTCTGGGGAACGTTCGTTATACTCCCTCTATGGCAATAATATTCTTCCTAAGGTAAGGGGACCAAAACTGCACATTCCTAACCAAGGTTCTATACAATTGAAGCTAGACTTCACTACTCCTGTATTCAAATCCTATTGCGATAAAGGCCAACATACAATTAGCCTTCCTAATTGCTTGCTGCACCTGCATGTTAGCTTTCAGTGACTTGCTTTTTAAGCCAAATCACTTTTTGTGGGCAATGCAGGAGGTAGTTGGCACACAGCAAGGTCCCACAAACAGCAAAGTGACAAAGGATGAGAAAATCTGTCTTGGTAGCGTTTTAAGTGAAATGTTGGACAGGACACAAGAAGAGCTCCTCATTTTGACTAGTTCCATGGGATCATTTACACCTGAGCATGAATGGTTTAGGTTTAACAAGTTTTCTGCACTGCATTGAAATGGCAGCCTGCATTTTGTGATCAAGTCCTGGAGTGGGGCTCGAATCCACAATTTTTATGACTGAGGCACAAGGGTCTTGGCGCAGAGCCAAAGTGACACAAACAGAAATAAAGAGAGATAAAATGGTTAGCACATTAAAATCCAACATAGGTTGGTGAGATGGAAGACATGTCTCAGCTGCTGAGAGGATCACATCTTAAATGAAGTTAACAATGTCACTCAGAACAAAAAGGAAGTAAAGAAAAATGAACACATGCCATAGAGGGTGTGGTTTAGGATTTGAAACTAAGGGACATTAGACTAATGGGGACTTTATTCTTAACCGAGATACTCTCAGTGAACAATTGTGGTGAAAAAAGTAAGTATTCAAAGGGTTTAGCTTGTGCAGGCTGCAAAAATGTTGGGACAGTTACCCATACAATGACAACGAATTGAAAATTGGATTTAAAAAACTAATCCTCCACAGATATTAGATAATGCATTAGCCCTCAACTAAAACTGATTTTTCTCCTCTCCAGGCTGGGGGTACTGCAGAGGCAATTATAATGCTCCTGTTACAATCCTAGCTGAGATCAGTTAATAGCAGACAGGCTTTTGAACAGGGATGCTTCATCTGTATATCTAGAAATTTGCTCACCAAGCCTTTAATGACACTTAAATAGAAGACGACAAAATTTATCCTCACAATGTGGAAATGGTTGCACTTATCATTCTTGTGCCCAGGTTTGTGTAATATTTTCACATCTTGCGCAGTTACCTCGGTAATTTGCAAGGATCATGTACTCTAACTAAAAACTATAAGTAGAAAAGGCAGCTAACTTGGGTTTCAGATGAGTTCAACATCTACAAAAAAAAAAACAAGTCTTTACTGCATCTTCAATATTTTATCCTCATTATTAAATATTTCAAAAACCCCATAAAGAAACAAGGACCAAAAAAAAAACTAAAATTATGTACTCCCACACTTAAAGATCATGGGAAACATTCCAAAACTGAAATACAATAATTTGAGGAAGACAACTCATTCAAGTTTTAACAACTCTGATCAACTTTAAACTGATTACAGCCTGCTGATTTTAATGACTGGGAAATGAAAATGCTCTTCAATTAGTTACAATCATGGTTTCAGTCAAAATCTATAGTAAACTTCACCCACACAGATGAGACACAGGCTGCTTTATAATCTAGAAAAGAGAATTTAGTTAAACTGACAAATGCAAAACCAAGAATTGCACCATTGCTTTAAAGTCTCATCCACCTGCGCTCCTTCAGAGCTATTGCTATGACGTCACAGTATTCTCTAAATGAGACAAAAACATTTGTTACAACATTTTAAAAATTAGATAAGCTTAGGTTTCTCTGAACACATTTAGATGTCTCCCTGGAATTTTATACTTCAGATAGTAGATTGGATTTTTCTTCCGATGTCAATGCTTCCTTTCATCAGGTCACCGACCTGAAACATTAACTGTTTCTCTCTCCACAGATGTTGCCAGACCTGCTGTTTCTGCACTGTTTTTATTTCCTTTTATTGGATTGGTCAAGTTTACATAACCCTTACTATCCCTTCCTTCACATCATGAAATTGTAAGTAATGTGCAAAAAAAAAAGGAAATGCAGTCACTACTTTTCTCATTTGCAAAAAACATGAGGCATCCTGAAGACATGAGAATTTGGGTGAAGGAACACATTTTGAAATCCTAACTTTTTTTTTTAAAAATAAATTTTAAGATGGCTTAATAAATTTGTATTTACTTCCCTTTCTTCAGTTTCCTCATTTAACATACGATACACATGAAGGGTGCTGTGAAACGTCTGCCCTGAAATGGACTGGTGAGGGGCTTTTGAAAGTGAGCCAGACAACTACTTTCGATTTTACATATGGAGAAATGCCTGGTGTCTGTGGGACACTGATCCAGTATAATATAAAAATCAGGGCTATGATATGGTGGGGGAGGGTGCACAAATCATGGTCTACCACTCCCATGGCATAGTATCACTATTAAATGTTGGTTTGCAATTTTTTCAGATATTACTTAAGAGAACAGATGGACTTCCATAGAGATGGCATGACTGATGTTCAATAGGAAAGCCAACCCATGCCACTGAGTACCCTCACCAGTACTACAGATCAGAAGGGCATTTAATTCTAAAATCCATAAGTTCTTTGGTGCAATTTGAACCCACATCCCACAGATGAAAGGTGGCATAGCAAGAAAGTACCTATCACCCTTCCTCCAGTCAAATGTTTTAATGCCAAACTTGCAGCTAATCAGAACACAAAAGCCCAACTTGATCACTGTGCTGAGTTAGCTGGATCTCAGCGAAGATAACAGATACTGCCATGGTCTTTCCTGCCTAATGCAGAGGCAATAAGTGTGAGCTTCCGATCACTATCCAAATCCTCTGCTGTAAATGTACAATGTAGGCATTGAGGGAAGAAATAGGCTCTGATGTCTCATGTCAGCTAAAAGTCTATTGAAACTCAGCAAAGGTTCAGATGAACATGAAGTACAAGATTCTATTTTAAGTTTTAATGAGTAGACATTAAGAATATGGGAAAAACTAACATAAAAGGCATTAAACTTACCTCCTTTATAATATGTACAAAAAAAAATTCAGAAGGAACTCAATGGTAAAATTACAATTTAATATTCAATCTGCATCATTTTGCACTTGTTTCCTTTTCATGAATCATCCTCAAAAACATCCCAATAGTACTAGAGTATCATCAGATTTGGCTTGGGCCATATTAAGTACAATTGAGAAATCCTGAATTCTGGCAACTTAAAAATGTTTCTTCTTCAATGATCTAGTATTAGATACTTTATCTTACAAATCTACTGTAACCATGCATTTCATAAGTTAAGACTATATTTAAGAATTAAGCTCAGATTCAGAAAGATAAAAACAAGTGTCTGATCGCTTCCCTTATAACAAGAACTAATCATCAGAGTGCAATTTAGCCAACATTGTCGCAACGTATTATTCTCAGATTACAACCATTGGAATGAGTGTTCCTCTGCCTTCCTAAAGGCAGGGCTCAGTAAGCATCAGTAATTTCCCCATTACACTTGCCAGATCAATCTGCGACTGTTCAAATCAACATCCCCACTTATACGAAAGACTATTTCAAAATGTTTTCATCGTACGATTTCAAATGTTGTGAACTCATACAAAGATGATGGCATTACACAATCACATTCATAAATTCCATGGTGAGTGTAATCATTGCAATTCATAAGTATAGTTGAAAGGCAAGTATGGGATCTTCAAAGCAGGTGAGCGGATGATAATCACTACAATCTCCTCCAGAAAGAGAGTTCAAAACAGTGAAACAACACCAGTTTCCTTTCCATCATACTCACTGTAAAAGCTCTTTTAAAAAACAGAAACCATACACAAGCTGTCCTGCACTATTCTCCAACCAATAGGCCAGACAGATAATCTGCTTCCTCTGAGGCCTTTGCCAACAGGATAAGGCAACACAGACTGAGGTTGCATATAAAAGCTAAAACTGAATGTCTTTTTGAAAAGGAGATAGAAAAGAAAATAAGTGCCTCTATTCCACTCAGTATTCACTCTACCCCAGAGAGTTAAAGAAATGTTTGGAAAGTCAACATGAGGGATGGTGGGGAAAATTACCTTGCATGCTGTAACTCAGTGTACTGAAGTGCATCACTTCATAATGTACATGTCAGAAGATGGGAGAATACACACCAGGGGGAATTTTATGCTCTCCCCTACATCGGGACTCCGCCACCTTCCTGCCTCCACCCAAATGAAGTCTGGGGCGGGAAAGGCCTTCCTACCCTGACACCAATTGAGGCCCTTCAGCCAATTAAGGGCCTCATCCTGCTGCCTCAATTAGCCGAGTGCAGGGAGGGTTGTCGCCACACAGGGAGCATGCCAAGCAAAGCCGGGAGGGTTGCTTGCCAGCTCTGTGGGGGTGGTGAGAGTCCCTCGCTAAAAGGCGCAGTGACTGAATGAGGGATCCATCATTGAGAAGCAGAAGCCCGCTGACTGCCACCCCCCTGCCCTTGCTGCCAACCCCCCTACACTGCCCTGGCCCCTTCTCTCCCCCCACAAAACCCCTCCCACCCTGACTTACCTGCGGCCTGGGACCAGGGCCTCAGGTGAGTCCAATACTGGCAGCAGCCACCACCTCCACAGTGACGCTGCTCAGTTATAAGAGCTGCCGGCATCTGATTGGCCAGCAGCTGCCAGCAGGCAGGACTTCTGCCGCTGGGGTACTTGATCCCAGGGAAGCCCACTGTCCACTTAAGTACCCAATTGGCACTTGATCCAGCAGGCCTTCCCCAGAGGCGGCTATACGGAGCTTTTGCTGGTAATCATGACCCCCATCGCCCAGATAAAATCCTGGTCCAGGATTGCAACTTAACAGAATGCAAATTCTCACTGCAAACCGCTATCAAATTAATAGTACAGATAATGCACAAGATAGACCTTCTAATTATGACAACACTTTTTTTTTTTTTTTTAAAACGTTCCAATTCCCTCTACAGCACACACACATGCTACTACTCAATCAACCAGAAAACTTGGCTGCAAGAGATGCTGTAGTTCAATCTGAAACTAGGGTCTTAAATCTAAACAAAGGAAACTTCAAAAGGTATGAGAGGCAATTGGCTGTGGTAGATTGGGAAACTACATTAAAAAGGTACGAGAGTAGACAGGCAATGGTTAGCACTTAAAGAATTAATACATGGTTTACAACAAATCTTTGAGGCACAAAAGTCCAGCAGGAGAAAAGTGATCAAACCATGACTAAGAGACGTTAAAGACTGTATTAGATCAAAAGGAGGTGCCTTCTAAAGTTGCAAAAAAAGTAGCAAACCTGAGAATTGGGAGAGTTTTAGAATTCAGCAAAAGGAGGACCAAGAAACTGATAGTTTACTTTCAATTCTCAACCAAGAAACATAAAAACAGACTGTAAAAGCTTCTACAGGTATATAAAAAGGAGATTAGCAAAGAAAAATGTGAGCCCACTACACGCAGAGACAGGGGAATTTATAATGGGGAATAAGGAAATGACCGAGAAACTAAACAAATACCTTGTGTCTGTCTTCACTGAGGAAGATACAAAAAAAAACTCCCAGAAATGCGAAATAACCAAGGGACTAGCGAGAATGAGGAACTGAAAGAAATTAACCAGTAAAAAAAGGTGTACTGGAGAAATTAATGGAGGTGAAAGTCGATAAATCCCCTGGATCTACATCCCAGAGTGTTGAAAGAGCTGGCTGTAGACATAGTGGATGTGTTAATCATCTTCTAAAATTTTATAGATTCTGGAACAATTTGTGAAGATTGGAAGGTGGCAAATGTATTCCCACTATTTAAGAAAGGAGGGAGAGAGCAAAAAGGGGGAACTGCAGACTTGCTAGCCTGACATTAGTAGGGAAAATGCTAGAAACTATTATAAAGGATGTGATAATTGGGACACTGAGAAAATAATGGTAGGATTGGGCAGAGTCAACATGGATTTATGAAAGGGAAATCATGTCAAGTTTTTTTAAAATTTGAAAACTTGGGAGTTCTGTGTATTTTAAAAGACTGAGAAAAAGGATTTTCTGTGAACATTGAATGCTGAAACTTGGTGTTTGAACTGAGTGGGACAGATGTTAGAGTTATGGTTAGGGTCCAGTAACCTTGGCAGGCAGGAGGCAGAACAAACTGGCTGGGGCCTGTTTTTGAAGATGAAAGACCTCTCCCTGAGAAAGAAGATTTGCCTCTTGTTAAAAGAAATTCTACATTTGAGGTGGTGACTGGGGTCTGCCTGGAGAGAGAGGAAAAAAAAAAGGCCCCAGGAGAGGAAGAGAGTTGCTGCTCTGTGGAGAAAGGCTCCTTTGCTGAGAGGAAACCTGCATTTTTAAAGGTAGCAGACTCCTATTGCCTCCAATCTCTGAAAAATCCTTGCCACAGGAGCGATTCCTGTTGCCTCTTATGTTTAAGGAGATCCTGAAAGCTCAAGGAAGCTTCTATTGCTAGACTGCTATTTCAAAACCCAAGTAGACCTATTGCTACACCCTTTCCTAAAAGATCTGCATGATGCCAGCTTCAGACTAAGTGCCATGAACGCCTACCTATCAGACTGTTCTTCATCCTCGCCTGGACAGAGTTCAAGTGGCATCTGACTATTTGACACTGGGACACCTCACCCACCCAGAAATATCCTACCAGAACATTACAACCCAGTTTTTTTTTTTTATTCTTGAGTTGTAATCCAAAACATCCTTTTAAAAGCGCTTAACCTTTTTTAAAAATGTATGTGTGCGCACATGAGAGTTAGGAAGAATAAGAAGTTTGAAAAGAATCCTTTCACATATAGAGTTATCTGATTACTGTTTAAGACTTAGTTTAATAAAGTTAATTTTGTTGTTGTTTAAAGAAACCTAGTTTGGTGTGCTTTATTCTGGGGGACAAATAGAGTTTTTAATGTGGCTATCTTACATTACGTGGGAAACATTACTAATATGCTATGACCTGTGGAGTAGTGGGACCGAATTACATTACTCCTGCCTTGGTCATACCACATGTTTGACAAACCTGTTGGAATTTGAGGCTGTAACTAGCAGAATAGATAAAAAGGGAAGAACCAGTGGATGTGGTATATTTAGATTTTCAGAAGGTTTTTGATACAAGGTCCCACACAGGAGGTTAGTAAGCAAAATTAGAGCTCATGGGATTAGTGGCAATATAGTGGCATGGATTGAGAATTGATTAACAGACAGAAAACAGAGAGTAGGAATAAACAGGTCATTCTCAGGCTAGCAGGCTGTGACTAGTGGGGTACCGCAAAGATCAGTGCTTGGGCCCCAGCTATTCACAATATAGATCAATGATTTGGATGTGGGGACCAAAATGTAATATTTCCAAGTTTGCTGATGACACAAAACTAGGTGGGAATGTGAGTCGTGAGGAGTTTGCAAAGAGGCTTCAAAGGAATTTAGACAGGCTAAGTGAGTGGGCAACATGACAGATGGAATATAATGTGAAAAAATGTGAAGTTATCCACTTTCGTAGGAAAAACAGAAATGCAGAGTATTTCTTAAATGGAGAGAGATTGGGAAGTGCTGATGTCCAAAGGGACCTGGGTGTCCTTGTTCATAAGTCACTGAAAGCCAGCATGCAGGCGCAGCAAGCAATTAGGAAGGCAAACAGTATGTTGGATTTATTGCAAGAGGATTTGAGTTGAGGGGTAAAGAGGTCTTGCTGCAGGTGTACAGAGCCTTGGTGAGACCACACCTGGAGTACTGTGTACAGTTTTGGTCTCCTTATCCAAGGAAGGATATACTTGCCATAGAGGCAGTGCAACAAAGGCTCACCAGATTGATTCCTGGGATTGTCCTAAGAGGAGAGATTGAGGAGTCTGGGCCTATATTCTCTAGAGTTTCGAGGAATGAGAGGTGATCTCATTGAAAACTCTTACAGACCTCAACAGGGTTGATGCAGGAAGGATGTTTCCCCTGGCTGAGGGGCCTAGAACCAGGGGACACCGATTAATGAGTTAGCCTATCTAGGACTGAGATGAGGAGGAATTTCTTCACTCAGAGGGTGGTGAATCTGTGGAATTCTCTACCCCAGAGGGCTGTGGAGGCTCAATCATTGAGTATACTTAAGACTGAGATTGATAGATTTCTAGATATTAAAAATATCAAGGGATATGGGGGTAAGGCAGGAAAATTGTGTTGAGATAGAATATCAGCCATGATCTAGTTGAATGGCTGTGCAGACTTGGGGGGCTGAATGGCCGACTCCTGCTCCTATTTCATATGTTCCTATGACAAGAGAGCACTTAATGTGAGGCACAGATCCTTTAACGATACTCTCTAGGTATTCTCATTTTAGTTTAAAAGACTAGTTGGAGCTACTACAGTTACAAAATAGACCTATTATTAGGTATAATCCAAAAGCACAAGCTGATTTTGCTTTGTCACTTAAACATCTGAATAAGAAGCCGTGTTTCGGAAGAGAGTGACATCGTGGCACTGTACTGTTTTAATGCTTGCTCTTGAAAGTTGGTCTCTGTAGGTATGCTTGACTTCTCTACTGAATGGAAATCAACCACCAGACCAGTTCCCAACATTCACTTTACCAAAGCAGGTGGCCTTAAGTGAAGGATACATTGGAAACACTTTTATTAATATGCATTGATGCTTACAGTATTTAAAGCAACCAGCTTTAAAGAATTCATGTAAATGGCTGCATTCCCTGTCCCCACCATTATAAAAGTGGCAGTAGATACTGGACCAGTTTCAGTACACCACTTTAGGTACCGTATTCGTACGCAGGTTATGTTGTTAGGGCAGAGAGGGAGAAGAGTTTCTGTAGTGTTCAAGAGAATTCTCTGATCGAGGAAGGAGGCATTGCTCGATTTGGTTCTAGGGAATGGTGGGTCAAGTGGATCAACTGTCAGCCGGGGAACTTTTAGGGGACAATGATCATAGTATCATAAGGTTTAGGGTAGCCACAGAAAAGGATAAGGAAGAATCTAATGTAGCAATACATGATTGGAGCAGGGCCAATTTCAGTGGGTGAGAACAGATCTGTACCAGGTAAACTGGAATCTAAAATAAAAGCAAAATACTGCAGATGCTGGAAATCTGAAATAAAAACAAGAAATGCTGGAACCACTCGGCAGGTCTGGCAGCATCTGCGGAAAGAGAAGCAGAGTTAACGTTTTGTGTCAGCGACCCTTCATCGGAACTGGTCTTCGAATCCTCCTTGGATATAGGGGTAGTGCCAGAGGACTGGAGAATTGCCAATGTTACACCCTTTTTCAAAAAAAGGGTGCAAGGATAAACCTAGCAATTACAGACCAGTCAGTTTAATTTTAGTGATGGGAAAGCTTTGGGACAATAATCTGGGACAAAACTAAGAGTCACTTGGACAAGTGTGAATTGGGGGAAAGCCAGCACAGATTTGTTTAAAGCAAAATCATGTTTAATTTGATTGATTTGTTTTGATGAGGTAACAGATATGGTTGATGAGGGCAATGCGATTGATGCGGTGTACATAGACTCCAAAAGGCATTTAATAAAGTGCCACATAATAGACTTGCCAGCCAAGTTGAAGCCCATGGAATAAAACGGACAGTGGCAGTACGGGTGCAAAGTTGGCTGAGTGATGGGAAAGAGTAGTGGTAAATGATTGTTTTTCTGACTGGAGGAAGGTAGGCACAAGGGTTGCCCAAGGGTCTGTATTAGGACCACTGCTTTTCTTGATCTATATTAATGACCTAGTCTTGGGTGTGCAGGGCACAATTTCAAAACTGCAGATGACAAAACTTTGAAGTATTGTGAACTGTGGGGAGGATACTGATAGACTCCAAGAGGACATGGACATGCTGGTGCAATGTACAGACACATAGCAGATGAAATATAATGCAGAGAATTGTGAAGTGGTACATTTTGGTAGGAAGAATGAGGAGAGGCAATAGAAACTAAAGGGCACAATTCTAAAAGGGACTGGAGGAACAGAATGACATGGGTGCATATGTGCACAAATCATTGAAGGTGTCAGGGCAGATTGTGAAAGTGGTTAAAAAGTGTCATGTGGGATCCTGGGCTTTATAAATAGAGGCAGAGTACAAAAGCAAGGAAGTTATGAAGAACCTTTATAAAACACTAGTACAGCCTCAACTGGAGTATAGCATCCAATTCTCAGCAGCATGCTTTAGGAAGGACGTGAAGACATTAGAGAGATGATGCATAAAACATTTTGAGAAAGCTTCCAGGGATGAGGTACTTCAGTTACGTGGACAGATTGGAGAAGTTGGGACTGTTCTCCTTAGAGGAGAGGGTCAAGAGGAGATTTGATAGAAGTTCAAAATCATGAGGGTCCAAACAGAGTAAAGAGAGAAACTGTTCACACTGGTGGATGGGTCAAGAACCAGGGAGCACCAATTTAAGGGGAATGGCAAAAGAACTGAAAGCATCAGGAATGCACTGCCTGAAAGTGTGGTAGAGGCAGATACAACCGTAGCCTTCAAAAAGCAACTGGATAAGCACGTAGGGGGAAAAATTTTTTTGCAGAGCTATGGACTAGCCGAGTTGCTCTTGCAGAGAGCCGGCATGGAAACAACAGACTGAATGGTGTCCTTTTGTGCTGTAAACATTCTAATGATTCTACAGCAGACCATGGGTACTGTGTAGTAGGACAGTTTAAATTCGTACATATTTTTAGTTTGAAACTTGCAGGAAGAAGGTATCATTCAAATCCTTGTGGCAGTGATGTGCAAGAGCTCTCGATCACTACTGAAAATACTTAACACCACAATGCCTGACTATGTTTTATAGGAATAGTGGACAATCCAAGCATAAGCCCACTGTTACATAGATCATTGAAAGAGAATAAACACAAACTGTAAGATGCATGCAATAAAATATCTCTTACTGCGTGTGCAAACACTTTCTTGCACTTTGTCTCCCCTCTGCCAGAGGTGCCATCTTTCAGATGAGATATTAGACCAAAGCCCTGCCTGCTTGCTCAGAATGCAAAAGAAAAAAATCCCATAGCATTCTTCAGAGATGGGAATTCAATCAAAAGGAGTGACCAGTATTTATCCTTCAACTACCATTACTGAAACTAATTATCTGGCTACACATTGCTATTGTGTAAATTGGCTGTTGTAATGTAAGCAGATGTAGCAGTGATTACAATTTAAAATAAATTAATTGGTTGTGAAGCACTTTGGAACATGCTGAGGATGAGAAAGGCATCACAAAAGTCAAAGTTCCTTATTTTTTCTGGCTAATTTACAAGCACTTTTTTTTTTAAAACGATATACACACTTTTTTCCCCTGATCACCTTATGCCCTGCAGCAACTGTGGTGAAGGACGAGAAGCTTATCAAACAATAGCACTCTAAACAATAGCACAGGGGACTGCCAACTTTTTGTCCAACATAAAGAACCTCATGTCTGGACAGTGTTTGCCACAATGGCACATGGCTGAAATGGAATATGTGGGTGGGTGGGTGGGTGGGTGGGTGGATTGTCACAACGTGATTGAGCATAGTAACATTTGTATTTTGTTTCTGAAAACTGACAGCATCTTAGAACAGCAAAGTTAATTACAGGACGATAGGTGACCCAGCTATGCAATGGCATCACCAGTGACTTCTGCATATGGGTCCTGTCAACATGATGTCTCATGTCCTATTCTCAACCATATGGTCTGGAATAAATGCTTGATTTGAAGTATGTAACAGATTACTCCATTCAGATAGATTTGAATGTGAATTGAAGCATAAAAACAAAAACTGTTGTCATAACTAGATGGATAGGAACAGTGCCTCCAGCTAAGTCAGTCCTACACACTGAAACACTCTCCAAACTCCTCAGGCATGCAACTTTCTTGGTCACCTTCAAAAGCTTTGCCAAGGCCTTTGGTAACTTTTCCCAATTCAATCGTCAGCTACTGCTTAGCATTAGTTATATAATTGCAAGCCACATTTAACAAAAAAAACTTCATTTGGAATAGTTGAGAGACGTCCCCTTATGACCTCCGTCTGTTGTCTACTCAATGTACCTTCAAAAATAGCAATATTTACTGTCATTTTAATCTGAAATACGCTGAAAAGTGCTTAATTTAGTTTCATGCTGTATAGTAGGGCTTTGAGCGATTCCAATATACTGTTTCAGCTTGCTCCCAAAACGTTGTTGTGGTGGTAACATAGGGACTGAAATAAGTGGCTAATCCAAACCACCACCACGCAATTGTAAACGTATGAAGACAGAACGCAACTATGATTCAGTTCCAACCAACCCGATGACAATTTCGACTGTTTACTCGGATTTCTTCTCCTTCGCCCTCTTGGCAATTTCGTCTCCGATTGCCAAACTCCAGCAATTGCCTTTCCGGGTGTCCGTGACGAAGCCAACCCTAGCTTAAAATTCCGCAAAATAGACTACAGAACACACTGCCCCAACTCTTACCTGAAAGTAGGTGGGAGGGGAAAACAACTAGTTGGTGGTTAAAAAAAACGGCATTGGAAAAATTAAGAAATGCGGCTTAGCACTGCGGAGATTCGGCTCTTACATCACCTCTATATCTGGACAGGGGGCGGTAAACGACAAACTCCTGCACTTGCCTTAACTAACGAGTGACATCATGCTCACAAAAGTCCATCGGTTGCAATGCCTGGACTAATTTACCTATGTTACAGTATTGCACAGAAACCAAAATAAAGTTCCAAGACGATCAAGCTCACCTGGTTAATCAAGTCAGTAACCCTCAAAATCTGTAATCCCAACACTTAAAATGGCAAGAACTGCAATAATATCCCTATCGATCACTGTTCGATCTTTCGCGTTTCTAACACACTCCGCCGATCCGTTCCTTTACTTAATCGAGTTTTGTTTTAAAAAGGGTAGAGAAGCTGGGATCCCGACTCCTTAAACGGTTTTAAGTTGCCGCGCCTGAAGGGGCGATTCTCAAGATTTCTCCTCGGACTTACTGGAACAGATAGAACCGCAGAATCTTGGACTCTGACTGCGCCTTTGAAATAGTACACAACTCCAACTAGCATAGGTGGCGCAGTTTCAGCTAGTTCACCATCTCCTCCCCTTTAACTCACACACACACATCCACGTGGAAAACCGCACACCAGGTCACTTCATTCATGTAGATACTGCATAGGAAGTACAACGAGAGCTGTGTTAGAAAGCATATGTTAACAGGTCATAGAGTTATACAGCACAAAAACAGACCCTTCGGCTCATCGTGTCTGTACCAGACATCAAGCAACTAACTATTCTAATCCCATTTTCCAAAACTTGACTGGTAGCTTTGTATACTATTCATCTAAATACTTCTTAAATGTTGTAAGGGTTTCTGCCTCTAGCACCTCTTCAGGCAGTGCATTCCAGATCCCAACCACCTTCTGGGTGAACTTTTTTTCCCCTCAAATCCCCTCTAAACCCCCTGCCCCTCATCTTAAATCTACGCCCCCTGGTTATTGACACCTCTGCTCAGGGAAAAAGTTTCTTCCTATCTAACCTATCAATGCCCCTCAATTTTGTATACCTCAATCATGTCCCCCCTCAGCCTTCTCTGCTCTAAGGAAAACAACCCAAGCCTTTTCAGTCTTTCTTCATAACTGAAATGTTCCAGCCCAGGCAACATCCTTGTGAATCTCCTCTGCACCCACTCCCATGCAATCACATCCTGCCTATAGTGTGGTGCTCAGAACTGTAGACAGTACTCCAGCTGTGGCCTAACTAGGGTTTTATACAGCTCCAACATAACCTCCCTGCTTATATTCTGTGCCTCGGCTAATAAAGACAAGTATCCCATGCGCGTTCCTAACCAGCTTATCTACCTGTGCTGCTGCCTTCAGTGATCTATGGTCAAGTACACCAAGGTCCCTCTGACCCTCCGTACTTCCCAGGGTCCTACCATCCATTGTATATTCCCTTGCCAGTCCTCCAAAAAAATGCATCACCTCACACTTCATCAGGATTAAATTCCATTTGCCACTGCTCCGCCCATCTTACCAGCCCATCTACATCGTCTTGTAATCTAAGGCTTTCTTCCTCACTATTTACGACACCACCAATTTTCATGTCATCTGCGAAATTATATATACACAGAGAATGAAACAATAAGAAATTTCCAGATGTACAATTGGCAGTGCAGAAGTGAAACATAGATCAGATCAATCTCAGGTTGGATATCTTGGATCTTCTGAGTTAGCTAGGCCACTAAACTTAATATAAAAGTAAAATACTGCAAATGCTGGAAATCTGAAATAAAAACAAAGTGCTAGAAATACTCAGGTCAGGCAGCATCTGCGGAGAGAGAAGCAGAGTTAACGTTTCAGGTCACAGACCTCATCAGAACTGGCAACGGTTAGAAAAGAATTAGATTTTAAGTGAGGAGGGTGGAGAAAAAAAAAAGAGTTGGTGGGGAAGAGAACAAATGGGGTGTGTGATAGGGTAGAGGGCAGAAGAGATTAAATAATAATACTGTCATGGGACAAAGGAAAAGAGTGTGTTGTGGTGAAAGACAAAGCGTTAGTCCAGAATATTAATGGCAGAATAATAAGCAGCTCTTCTACATGAAAACCAGGCAAATGGTTAAAAAATAAAAATCAAAAAAATTAGAATATAAAAAAAAAGGCTGGTCATGCTCTGAAATTGTTAATCTCAAGGTTGAGTCCACAAAGCTGTAGAGTGCCTAATCAAAAGATCAGGTGCTGCTCCTCAAGCTTGCATTGATGTTCACTGGAACACTGTAGCAAGCCAAGGACAGAAATGTGGGCATGACAGCAGGGTAGGTGTGTTGAAATGGCAAACAACCAGAAGCTCGGGGTCATGCTTTCGGACTGAATGGAGGTGCCCTGCAAAGTGGTCACCCAATCTGCGTTTGGTCTCCCCCAACTTAGAGTTGACTGCATTGTGAGCAGAGAATACAGTATACTAAATTGAAGTAAGTACAAGTAAATTGCTGCTTCACCTGGAAGGAGTGTTTGGGGCCTTGGATGGTGAGGAGAGAGGAGGTAAAAGGGCAGGTATTACACCTCCTGCGATTGCATGGGAAGGGGATAAAGGTGCTGAGTAGGAGGAGGGTGTCGCAGAGGGAACAATCCCTTCGGAATACTGACACGGGGAAGGGAGGAGAAAGGGAAGACGTGTTTGGTGGTGGCATCACACTGGAGGTGGCTGAAAAGGCAGGTGGTGATCCTTTGGACATGGAAGCTTGTGCGGTGGAAAGCGAGGACAAGGGGAACCCTGTCCATGGTTCTGGGAGGGAAGGGGTGAGGGGAGAAGTATGGGAAATAGGCCAGACACAGTTGAGGGCCCTGTCAACCACAGCGGAGGGGCAATCCTCGGTAGAGGAAAAAAAGATATGTTGTGGAAGGTTGCATCATCAGAACAGATGCGTTGGAGACTGAGAAACTGGGAGAATGGGTGGAGTCCTTACAAGAAACAGGGTATGAAGAAGTGCAGTCAAAGTAGTCATGGGGGTCAGCTGGTTTATAATGATTAGTAGACAGAGAAGTTGAGGAAGGGAAAGGAAGTGTCGGAGATAGACCACACAAAGGTGAGAAGGATGGAAATTGGAAGCAAAGTTGACGAAATTTTCCAGTTTGGGACGAGAGCAGGAAGCGGCACCGATACAGTCATCAATGTACTGGAAAAAGAGGTGAGGGTGGGGGCCTGAGTAGGACTGGAACAAGGAATGTCCGGATATCCCACAAAAAGACAAGCATAACTAGGACCCAAGCGGGTACCCATATTTTATACCTTTATTTGAAGGAAGTGAACGAACAACTTCTCCTTCAACTCCAAAGTAAGAACAAGTTCAGCCAGCCAGAGGAGGGTGGTGGTGGATGGGAACTGGTTGGGTCTCTGTTCACTAAACTTACTTATCCACAACCATCTTGAGGATAGCAAGTCCATCCATCCCAAAAGAACTTTAAAGTCTCCACCATGTCCCAATCGCAGCACCAATAACTGCTATTGACAACAAGGCAGTATTTCAACAGAAATAAAAACAAAGTGCTGGAAATACTCAGCAGGTGTAGCAACATCTGTGGAGAGAGGAAAATAGAATTAACATTTCAGGTCTGTGACCTTTCAGCAGAACGGGCAAAGGTTAGAAATGTAATAGGCTTTGAGCAAGTGAAAGTGAGTTGTGGGGGGGGGTGGGGGGTGAGAGAAGAACCACCAAAGGGAAGGTGTGTGATAGGGCAGAGGGCCAGAGAGATTAAATGACAAAAGATATCATGGAGCAAGTTGCAGTAAAAGACAAAAGCATTAGTCCAGAGAGTGTTAATGGCAGAATAATGAGCAGCTCAATCCAAAAGTACAAACATGAAAAACAAGTTTAAGACAGGCACATGGTTAAAAAATAAGCTACAAAAAGCCAGTCATGCTCTGAAATTGTTGAATTCAACATTGAATCCAGAAGGCTGTAGAGTGCCTAATCGAAAGATGAGATGCTGTTCCTTGAGCCTACGTTGAGGTTCACTGGAACACTGCAGCAGGCCAATGACAGAAATGTGGGAATAAGAGCAGGGTGGTGCATTAAAATGGCAAGCAACTGGAAGCTCAGGGTCATGCTTGCAGACTGAGCGGGTCACCCAATCTGCGTTTGGTCTCCCCAATGTAGAGGTGACCGCACTGTGAGCAGTGAATACAGGATACTAAATTGAAAGTACAAGTAAATATTTTATATATTTATTTTTAAATATGTGCCTGTCTTAAACTTGTTTTTCATGTTTGTGCGTTTGGACTGAGCTGCTTATTATTCTGCCATTTATACTCTCTGGACTCATGCTTTGTCTTTTACTACAACTGTTCGCACTCTCTTTGCCTTTATTCCAGGACATCTTTGTCATTTAATCTCTCCTGCCCTTGCTCTGCCCTACTACACACCTTCCCTTTTGTTCTCTCCCCACCCCTTTCACTAGCTCAAAGCTGATTACATTTCTAACCTTTGCCAGATCTGCTGAAAGGTCACAGACCTGAAGTGTCAACCCTGCTTCTCTCTCCACAGATGCTGCCAGACCTGCTGGGCATTTCCAGCACTTTGTTTTTATTTCAGATTTCCAGCATCCACAGTATTTAGCTTTTATTTTAGTATTTCAACAGTGTGTGGCACCAAGGAGCCCCAGTAAAACTGAAGTCGGTGGGAATCCAAGGACACATCTCTCATGATTGGAGTCACACTAAGCACAAAGGAAGATTGTTGCAGGCCAATCATTTCAGCCAGAGAGCATCACTCTGCAGGAGTTTCTCATAGTAGTGTCTTAGGCCCAATCTATACCTATAAGGGTGAAGCAACTGACATCTACCGACCACCCAATAGTGGGAGGGAGGTGGAAGAAAAAATGTCAACAAATTAGGGAATTGAGCAACAAAAAAAATCATGGGGGATTTCAACTACCCCAGATATTAATTGGACAGAAGAGGTAGGTAAAAGCAGATAATGGCAGTATCTAGCCTAATCTTAGTTTGTTCAGTTTGCATACCCACTGTTTTTTTTTCATGTTTGTACTTGTGGCTGTTCAATTTTCAGTCCATTAACACCCTATCTGTACTAATGCTTCATCTTTCAACACACCATTAATATATTGTTTGCCTTTGCTCCACAACCTTCTATTCCGTGACCTTGTCCTATTTACACCTTCTTTGTCATCTCTTGCCCCACCCCCGCTTTACTTGCTTATAACCTTTTACATTTCTAACATTTGCTAGTTCTGAAGAAGGGCCACTGACGTGAAACGTTAAGTCTGCGACTCTCTCCACAGATGCTGCCAGACCTGCTGAGTAGTTCCAGCATTTCATGTTTTTATTTCAGATTTCCATCGTCCGCAGTATTTTGCTTTTATTTTACTGCCCCCTTCAATGATTTATGCACACACACACCCAGGTCCCTCTGCTCCTGCACTCCATTTAGAATTGTACCCTGTATTTTCTATTATCTGTCTCCTACCAAAATGAATCATTTCACACTTCTCTGTATTAAATTTCATCCGCCACTTGTTCACCCATTTCACCAACCTGTCTACGTCCTCTTGAAGTTCTACACTATCCTCCTCACAATTCACACTACTTCTAAGTTTTGCAAATTCTGAAATTCATCCATCCATAAGAGCAAGGGTCCTAACACCGACTCCTGGGGAACTCCACTATAAATCTTCCTCCACTCTGAAAAACATTCATTAACCATGCAAAAAGATTAAGAGATAGCATCAGTATTACTGCACATTTAATAATTTGTTAGAAAAAAAATTGTGCAAGAGGTCTGGCAGATAACTAACATAATTCCTATATTTGAGGACAGAACATGCCCAGGGAATTATAGACCAGTTAGCTGATCAGTGGTAGAAAAAAAAGGAATCCCCAAGATGTCGAAAAAACCTTTGAAAAGGAAAACTATAATATTGAATAGTCAGCATAGATTTCAAAAAGGGAAAATCTTGCTTGACCAAACTTATTGAATTTTTTTGAGGTGAGAGTGAGTAGAAAATGATAATGCAATAGATGCAATTTATCTAGATTTTTAAAAAACTTCAATAAAAAGTGCCACATAACAGACTAAATTAATAAGGTCAGAGAATGCACAGTCAGGGGACAAGTGACAAAATGGATTGCTAGCTGGCTTAAAGACAGAGTGGGAGTAAAGGGTAGTTACTCAGAGTGGCACAAGGTAGTAAGTGGTATTCCACAAGGATCAGTGCTGGGACCACTGCTGTTCACAATTTACATGAATGATTTGGACTTTGGAATCAAAAAACAATTTCTAAATTTGCAGATGACACCAAATTTGTGGGGGATGCAGTAGTCAATATAGGAGGAAGACTGCAACAAACTACAGGAGGACATTAATACATTTGCAGAATGGGTAAATAATTGGAAATGAATTCAACACAGATAAATGTGACATAGTACATTTTGCGAGGAAGAATAAGATTACTTATTACTTGGAAGCTAAGAATCTAGGTAGGATAGAGCAACAAAAGGGATCTGGGAGTACAAATACACCAATCACTGGAAGTTACACAAGTTAGCAAGGCCATAAAAAAGAAAAACAAGCACTGGTGTTTATTTTTAAGAGGGATAGAAAAGTAGGGAAGTTAATGCTGAACCTTGGTTAGACCATAGTGTGCAGTTCTGGTTACCATATTATAGAAACGATATAGAGACATTGGAAAGGATACAGAGAAAATTTATAAGGATGTTACCAGAAATGCATGGGTATACACAGTGGCGCAGTGGTTAGCACCGCAGCCTCACAGTTCCAGCGTCCCAGGTTCAATTCTGGGTACTGCCTGTGTGGAGTTTGCAAGTTCTCCCTGTGTCTGCGTGGGTTTTCTCCGGGTGCTCCGGTTTCCTCCCACAAGCCAAAAGACTTGCAGGTTGGTACGTAAATTGGCCATTATAAATTGCCCCTAGTAGAGGTAGGTGGTAGAGAAATATAGGGACAGGTGGGGATGTGGTAGGAATATGGGATTAGCGTAGGATTAGTATAAATGGGTGGTTGATGGTCGGCACAGACTCGGTGGGCCGAAGGGCCTGTTTCAGTGCTGTATCTCTAAAACTAAAACTAAAAACATAGCAGTAGCGCTCTACCAAATTCATGGCTGTAGAAAATGAGTCATGGACCAAGAAATTTTGAGTTCTCTGTGAAATCAGCCATTTTATGAGCTTCACACATTTTACTGATTGACACAAGGTTCAACTCACCGACTGGTAGATGAGTGAGGGCTTCCATTGCAGCTCTCAAGTGGCAACATACCACTGGAAAAATGATTACCCAAAGCTGCGGGTATTCATTTAACGTAATGTGCAAAATAGCAGTTGCTTGCCAAATGCAAATAAACCATGACAGGACTACCTACCGAAACTTCTTGCTACACATTGTGAGGAGATGAATTCTTAGAATAACACGCGAGTCTTTTGCAATTATCTGTGATGAGTCCACTGAATAGCAAGATAATTATGTGTTGCATGTTTTGTTTGATTTTTACATGTTAAAGGCCGAAGGTGTACAATCAATCAGCAAAGCTAACTGTGCTCACAGACTGCGTCTACTTAGAAGCTGTTAATTACACCAGTTTCCCAAGCAATTAAAACAGTTTCAAAATATGGTGCAGATTTCAACAAAATATCTGCTTTCATCACTGACAATGCAACTTGCAGGCAGTGAAGAGAAAGACAGTTGCAGGTTGCTCCATGCCCACATTCAACCACTGACTTCACGGAGTAAAGAATGTAACCTGTTTACAGTCAGCTTTTTACAATAGTTTTGAGTATACAATAAATGCTATTTGAAACCAGAAATCTCCCATGCCTTTTTTGTTTTAAACAGATCATTTATCATGTGTTGCAACACAATGAAATTTATGATTTAAATGTGAAATCGTGAAATTCACATTTCTTAAAATGAAGTAACTGCGCAATTTGTAAAATTTGACCATGAATTTGGTAGGGACGTACATATCAGCAAAGGATGAACAGGCTGGGTTACATTTCTCTCGACAAAAGTAGGCTGAGGGGGGTGACCCAATAGAGGTCTTCAAAATTATGAAAGAGTATGAGAGAGATGTCCCCACCTGTAGGGAAGAGCATAACTGGAGGCCATCAATATAAGATAGTCACCAAGAAATCCAACAGAGAGTTCAGAAGGAACGTTACCCAAAAAGTGGCGAGAATGTGGAACTTGCTGCCACAACGAGTGGTTGAAGCGAATAGTATGGATACATTTGAGGGGAAACGAAAGCAGCATGAGAAAGAAGGGAATAGGAGGATTATGATGATAGATTTAGATGAGGTAGGATGGGAGGAGGCTTGAGTGAAGCATAAATGCTGGCAGGGACTGGTTGGGCTGAATGGCCTAATTCTGTGCTGTATACATTAGGTAGTGACCTTTCCTCCATCATAAAGTCATATGTGGAGCCGTTTACTGATGATAGCACAATGTTCAGCTCCATTGAGACAGTCCTGACAGGACAAAAATCACAAATGTGGCAGTCCTCTCAAAAGGTAGAGCTCCAAGTGCACTGGCACTAACCAAACAGAGGAGGCTTCAGTGGATCGGACACTTCCACAGGATGGAAGATAGTCACACACCCAATGACCCTCCTTATTGCGAGGTAGCCAGGGCCAGACAACCAGTGGGGTACCCAAAGCTCTGCTTCAAAAGCTACATGCATGCGTGACATGAAGGCCCTAGATGATAACTATCACACCTGGGAGTTACTAGCTGGCGAAAGAAGGAAATGGCGACACATCCTGTGGAGTGGCATGCACTAACAACGACCAGTAGCTACAACAGCTTGGGAGCTGGCATCAATGCCGAAAACAACTACTCATGTCACTTGTAGCAGAACCTGCCTCTCAAGGATTGGCCTTCACAGCCAAAAGTGCATCAAGAGAATACACCCCACTAAATGGATTGTTTGCTGCATGTCCATCATCTTTCAGATGGAAGGATGCCAAAAACAGCTCCATTGGTAATTCCTCAGAAAAATAATCTAGTCCATGCCCGCATGCAGTGAGACTTTGACAACACCCAGACTTGGTCTAATAGCAAGTAGCATTTGTGCCATTTGTTGAAATCTGCACCGTATCTTGAAACTGTTTTGATTGCTTGGGAAACTGGCGTAATTAACAGCTTCTAAGTAGATGCCGTCTGTGAGCACAGTTAGCTTTGCCGATTGTACATCTTCGGCCTTTAACAGATGTAAAAAACAAAACATGCAACAAATAAGTGCCAGGTAATGACCATCTCCAAGAGAAGAAAGCCGAACCACCTCCCTTGACATTTAATGGTATTAAGATCACCACATCCCACACCATCAACATTCTAGGACACTAGTGGTTAGAACCAGAACTGGAACAGCCACAGGTCAGAGGCTAGATATTCTGTGGCAGGGTGACCCACCACCTGCAAGCCCCTCTAACCAAGTATTAGGAGTGTGCTGGAATACTTTCCACTTGCCTAGATGGACAGCATGTACTAGCTGTAGGATGCATGCAATACTAAAACTTCTTTGGCAGCACCTCCCAAACTGGCGACCTTCATCACCCAGAAGGTCAAAGGGCAGCAGGCACCTGGGAACTTTCAAGCTCCCCCATCCAAGCTACACACCAGCCTGACTTGGACGTCCATTGCTGTTCCTGTATGGTCACCAAGTCGAAGGGCTGGATTTTGAACCCCTAGAGGGGCCAGAAACAGAGGGAGGGCAAATGCTAAAAATTGTGACTCTTTCCCACATTGTGCAGACTTCTTACCCCCATTTGAGCCTGATAGCAGGGTTCAGAAGCCCACAACCCTGCCAAAAAGAAAAAGATTGCACACCCATTGTTTGCTATATTAACCGAACTCTACAAAGTCTCCATTCCTTTACCTCACTTCAAGGCTGAAAAGGCCAAATTTGTCTGCTGTTTCTTCATAACTGTCATTTAATGCTCAGAGCCAATCTTGATGCTGGAATCTTTGCCGTATGTCTTAGTAACCAGAGCTGGACATAGTATTCATAGTCTGGTTGAATCAGACCACTTACTGTTTTTGCACTAGTTCATCTGATGCACATCTTCAACTGTACTCTGTTTTGACCTTAGTCCAGCATTCTATTTGATTTGCTGATTGTTGCTCAGTAGTGATTTGACATATTAAGTGTCTAGTAAATGAATATCAGAGTCTTTCAACTTCACCCTCATTTCAGCATTATTCATCAATTATGTCTCTCACCCAGTTTTCTTCCTGTATGCAATATACAAACTTGTCTGTATTAAGCTTCATCTACCATTGTTCTACTCACTGTTAATCAAACTCATTTTCTAAGCCCTTAGCTGTCTCCTCAGTTTGCTATTGTCTGCAAGTCTATGTCCTGATGGGATATAGTTCCACAGGCTCCATTACCTTCTGGTACCTTTCCTAAGTCGTCTTTTTTATGCAGAAGCCTAGACAGCAAGTCTTGGCAAGTGGTTTGATTCTTGTTGGCATCATTGCTGAGTGAGACTATTTTTGAAACTTACCACTTAACCTTGAAGCTCATCACATTTTGAAAGTGCTTCATGATTTCAAGCAGCAAATCCAGTTCTCAAAACTACCAAGATCGCTGGATTGGATCTAGAATGGAAACTGTGGCTGCTTCCACCTCACCCACCACCTCCCCACAGTTCAGGGGCAGAGATGCCAACTAATACCCCCACTGAGAGCAGCTAAATCAATTTGGCATCTTCTAGTCTGCAAAGATTAGTACTCCACCAGTCAGCTGCCATTTCATGAAGCTACTCCCATGAACTACTAACTGCAGCCCGACATCTAAACAATGGACATTCTTGCCCCCTGTAATACACTAGATATGTGGAGTTCTGGCCATTTACACATGTTTCAGCATTGTTACTTGGAACACAAACCTCGGTTGATATTTAACTTTGCATTCAATGGGAAGATTAAATTAAAACCCCAGGTTGATATTATAAAACCTCACCTGTGAACTGGTCTTTAAGTTACACATGGGCAATAAAAGCTGGCTTTGCCAGCAATGCTCACCCCATCGAGTTAAAAAAAAAGGGCACTTAGAAAAATTCAAGTTAGTCAGGCAGAGTCAACATGGTTTTGTGAAAGAGAAATCATGTTTAACCAATTTATTGGAGTTCTTAGAAGTAGTAATATGTGCTGTGGATAAAGGGAAACCATTGGATGTGCTGTACCTAGATGTCTAGAAGGCGTTTGATAAGATGCCACATCAAAAGGTTATTGCAGAAAATAAAAGCTCATGGTGTAGAGGGTAACATATTGACATGGATAGATTGACTAGCTAACAGGAAACAGTAGGCATAAATGGGTCATTTTCTGGTTGGCAAGATGCAACAAGTGGCGTGCCTCAACTTTTTACAATTGAAATAAATGGCTTGGATGAAGGGACCGAAGGTATGGTTGCTAAATGTGCTGATGGACACAAAGATAGGTAGGAAAGTAAGTTGTGAAGACATAAGGAGGCTACAAAAGGGATATAGATAGGCTAAGTGAGTGGGCAAAGATGTGGGAAAATGTGAAATTGTCCATTTTGGCAAGAATAGAAAAGCATATTATCTAAATGGTGAGATTGCAGAGCTCTGAGATGCAGATGGATTTGGGTGTCCTAATGCATGAATTGCAAAAGATTAGGATGCAGGTTCGGCAAGTAATTAGGAAAGCTATTAGAAAGTTATCATTTATCGAGAGGGGAATTGAACACAAAAGTAGGGAGGTTATGCTTCAGCCATACAGGGCATTGGCGAGACCACATCTGGAGTATTGTGTACAGTACTGGTGTCCTTATTTAAGGAAGGATGCAGATGCACAGAAAACAGTTCAGAGAAGGTTTACTAGACTAATACCTGGAATGGGTGGGCTGTCTTATGAGTAAAGGTTGGGCAGGCTAGACTTGTACCCGCTGGAGTTTAGAAGAGTAAGAGGTGACTTGTTTGAAACATGAGGTGAGTCTTGACAGGGTGGATGTGAAAAGTATGTTTCCCTTATGGGGAAATCTAGAACTACAGGTCACTATTTAAAAATAAGGGGGTGGCCCATTTAAGACAGAGATGAGATGAAATATTTTTCTCTCAGGAGGGTTGAGTGTCTTTGGAACTCTCTTCCACAAATAGCAGTGGAAGCAGAGTCTTTAAACATTTAAGGCAGGAGGTAGATAGATTCTTGATAAGCAAGGGGGTGGAAGGCTATCGGGGGTAGGTGGGAATGTGGAATCAAGGTTACAATCAGATCAGCCATGATCTTATTGAACAGCAGAGCAGGCTCGAGGGGCCGAGTGACCTACTCCTAATTCGTACATCTGTAGATGTCATCATGGTTACCTTTATGTAAACCAGAGTCCTGTTATCTATTGTGTATGGAAAGTGGCTGCCTGCAATGAATTTGGCCTAACCATCAGCCTCAAGAAAATGAACATGGGACAGGACGTCAGAAATGCTCCATCTATCAATATCGGCGATCACACTCTGTAAGTGGTTCAAGAGTTCACCTACCTAGGGCTCAACTATCACCAGTAACCTGTCTCTCGATGCAGAATTAAACAAGCGCATGGGAAAGGCTTCCTCTGCTATGTCCAGACTGGCCAAGGGAGTGTGGGAAAATAGCGCACTGACACAGAACACAAAAGGCCCAAGTGCATCAAGCCTGTGTCCTCAGTACCTTGCTGTACGGCAGCGAGGCCTGGACAACGTATGTCAGCCAAGAGTGACGTCTCAATTCATTCCATCTTCGCTGCCTCCGGAGAATCCTTGGCATCAGGTGGCAGGACCGTATCTCCAACATAGAAGTCCTCGAGGAGGCCAACATCCCCAGCATATACACCCTACTAAGCCAGCGGCGCCCGAGATGGCTTGGCCATGTGAGCCGCATGGAAGATGGCAGGATCCCCAAGGACACATTGTACAGCGAGCTCGTCACTGGTACCAGACCCACCGGCGTCCATGGCTCCGCTCTAAAGACGTCTGCAAACGTGACTTGAAGTCCTGTGACATTGATCACAAGTCGTGGGAGTCAGTTGCCAGCGATTGCCAGCGATCGCCAGAGCTGGCAGGCAACCATAAAAGGCGGGGCGAAAGCGTGGCGAGTCGGAGAGACTTAGCTGTTGGCAGGAAAAAAGACAGAAGCGCAAGGAGAGAGCCAACTGTGTAACAGCCCTGACAATCAATTTTATCTGCAGCACCTGTGGAAGAGTGTCACTCTGGTATTGGCCTTCATAGCCACTCCAGGCGCTGCTCCACAAACCACTGACCACCTCTAGGCGCTTACCCCTTGTCTCTCGAGACAAGGAGGCTAAAGAGAAGAGATGGAAAGTATCTAAAAACATGTTACAGCTATTTAAACAAAGGTAAATGCTAGTAATCAACAGTGGATTCAATTGTTTTTGTAACTCATTACATGTATCCATAACTTTCTTTTTATTCTAACCTCAATATTGACTGAGCCATCATGCTAGCAAGTACTTCACAACTCTTGACCCAATAACAGAATGGCAAAGCACAGGCTGTAAACCTCAGGCACTGTAACTCTCAATCACTTCGGCAACACTCAGGACAACAGATGACCACTACAATCCCAAGCAGTTGTTATGCATATTTACCTGTATAATTAAAAGTCTTGCACACATCAGTGACAACACACATTATAAATAAGATGGCTTTAAGGTTCCGGCTCATCTATCACTCGGCATCAGATAAGCAGTTGGATAGGACAATAGCAGTTGTGAAGTTGAGGGTAATGAGAAAACCACATACCCGACTGTCATTAGCATAATATAGAAACTCATCCTCTGCTGACAGATAAAATTGTGGAGCAGAAGGAGCCAATAATACAACATCAAATCATTTGGGAGCTGCTGTTACCTGAAGAGTCGTTGCAGATGTGTTGACCATGTTCAGACAAGAACAACTTACGTTTATCTTGCATTTTCATTGTAACAAGACATCCCAAGGCGCATTATAATGCAAACTTAGACACCGAGTCACATAAGGTGATATGAAGGTAGTTGGCCAAAAGCTTGGTAAAAGTAGTACCCGCTTGTAGGAAGAAAGAGGGGTAGAGAGTCATAGAGGCTGAGGCAAGGAATTCCAGAGCTTAGAACCTAGGCAGCTGAAGGTATGGCACTGATGGTGGGGCAATTAAAATCAGGGATGCTCAAGAGGCTAGAATTAGATGAGTGCACATATATCTCTGGATTGAGGGGCTGGAGGAGATTACAGAGATAGGGAGGGGTGAAACCAGGGAGGAATTTGAAAATAAGGATGAGAACTTTAAAATCAAGACATTGCTTGACCAGCAGCCAATATATGTCAGCGCGCACAAAGGGGATAGGTGAATGGAACCTGGTGTGAGTAAAGACACAGGCAGCAGAGTTTTGGATGACAAGATTACAGAGGTAGAATGGGAGAGGCCAGCCCTGAATGGTAGAGGACTGAATGGTTAACCATATCAAAGGCCAAAGAGTCTACAGACGAGGAATAAAAGTCTCAAAAGGATCAATGTTTCCTGGGCAGTGCCAAAGCTATGGAAAAGACAGAAATCTAACTGAAAAGAATTCAGGTGAGAAACAAACAGCAAGGTCAAAGTGAACGAGTATTGGGAATCAAAGCCCATGTGCACTAAAACCCCAACCACCAGATTGAGAACATGCAGCTGGAAAGTGGGAGCTGCACTTCAACTTGTTAGGAATGAGGATGTCATAAGAGGCAGTTGGTAGCAGATCATCTGAGCTGGCAATATTGTGGTGACTGGGAGTGAATTGGGTGCTCCTGAAGGAGGTTTTGCCTCCCCAAGGACAGAGTGATTACAGGAATGCAGGGACGGTTAAATGTTGAGAGATTGAGGAGGTTAGTGATCAGGTTGGAACCAGCTGGACCTCATCGTCACAAGGTGAGCCTCTATAAACAGTGTCCAAATCACACACAGCTTCCACAGTGTGGACTGCGACACCGACCATTCCCTGGTGTGCAAAGTTGGACTCAAACCAAAGAAGATACATCACTCCAAGCAGGAGGGCCACCCGCACATCAACATTAACAGAATTTCTTATCCACGGCTGTTACGTAAGTTTCTAAATTCACTTGAAAAATCCCTTCAAAACACTCTTGCAGGGAATGCAGAGACCAAGTGGGCCCACATCAGAGATGCCACCTATGACTCAGCAATGACCACCTTTGGCAAACGTGAGCAGAAAGCAGACTGGTTTCAATCTCACTTTGAAGAGCTGGAACCTGTCATAGCCACGGAGCACACTGCACTGTTGAACTACAAGAAAGCCCCCAGCGAGTTAACATCCGTAGCACTTAAAGTAGCCAGAAGCGCTGCACAAAGAACAGCCAGGCGCTGCGCAAATGACGACTGGCAACACCTATGCAGTCGTGTTCAGCTGGTCTCCGACACCAGAAACATCAGAGGAATGTATGATGGCAATGAGAGCGCTTTTGGGTCAATCAAGATGATCGCCCCCCTCAAGTCTAAATCAGGGGAAATGATCACTGACCAACACAAGCAAATGGACCGCTGGGTGGAGCACTACCTAGAACTGTACTCCAGAGAAAATGTTGTCACTGAGACCGCCCTCAATGCAGCCCAGTCTCTGCCAGTCATGGATGAGCTGGTCGAACAGCCAACAAAATCGGAACTCAGCGATGCCATTGATTCTCTAGCCAGTGGAAAAGCCCCTGGAAAGGACAGCATTACCCCTGAAATAATCAAGAGTGCCAAGCCTGTTATACTTTCAGTACTCCATGAACTGCTTTGCCTGTGCTGGGATGAGGGAGCAGTACCACAGGACATGCGCGATGCCAGTATCATCACCCTCCAAGAACAAGGGTGACCGCGGTGACTGCAACAACTACCGTGGAATCTCCCTGCTCAGCATAGTGAGGAAAGTCTTCGCTCGAGTCGTTTTAAACAGACTCCAGAAGCTGGCTGAGCACGTCTACCCTGAGGCACAGTGCGGCCTTCGAGCAGAGATCCACCATTGACATGCTGTTCTCCTTCACCAGCTACAGGAGAAATGCCACGGACAGATGTCCCTCTACGTTGCTTTCATAGATCTCACCAAAGCTTTTGGCCTCGTCAGCAGACGTGGTCTCTTCAGACTACTAGCAAAGATCGGATGTCCACCAAAGCTACTAAGTATCACCTCATTCCATGACAATATGAAAGGCATAATTCAGCATAGTGGTGCCTCATCAGACCCCTTTTCTATCCTGAGTGGCGTGAAACAGGGCTGTGTTCTCACACCTACACCGTTTGGGATCTTCTCCCTTCTGCTCTCACATGCACTCAAGTCTTCAGAAGAAGGAATTTTCCTCCACACAAGATCAGATGGTAGGTTGTTCAACCTTGCCCGTCTTAGAGCAAAGACCAAAGTACGGAAGGTCCTCATCAGGGAACTCCTCTTCGTTGACGATGCTGCATTAACATCCCATACAGAAGAGTGTCTGCAGAGACTCAATTGACAGAATTGCGGCTGCCTGCAACGAATTTGGTTTAACCATCAGCCTCAAGAAAACGATCATGGGACAGGACGTCAGAAATGCTCCATCCATGAATATCGGCGACCATGCTCTGGAAGTGGTTCAAGAGTTCACCTGCCTAGGCTCAACTAGCACCAATAACCTGTCTCTCGATGCAGAAATCAACAAGCGCATGGGAAAGGCGTCCACTGCTATGTCCAGACTGGCCAAGAAGGTGTGGGAAAATGGCGCACTGACACGGCACACAAAAGTCCGAGTGTTTCAAGCTTGTGTCCTCAGTACCTTGCTCTATTGCAGCGAGGCCTGGACAACATATGTCAACCAAGGGCAACGTCTTAACTCATTCCATCTTCATTGCCTCCGAAGAATCCTTGGCATCAGGTGGCAGGACCGTATCTCCAAAGCAGAAGTCCTTGAGGCGGCCAACATCCCCAGCATATACACCCTACTGAGCCAGCTGTGCTTGAGATGGCTTGGCCATGTGAGCCGCATGCAAGATGGCAGGATCCCCAAGGACACATTGTACACCGAGCTCTTCACTGGTATCAGACCCACCGGTCATCCATGTCTCCGTTTTAAAGACGTCTGCAAACGCGACATGAGGTCCTGTAACAGCGACCACAAGTCGTGGGAGTCAGTTGCCAGTGATCGCCAGAGCTGGCGGACAGCCATAAAGGCGGGGGCTAAAGAGCGGCGAGTGGAAGAGTCTTAGCAGTTGGCAAGAAAGAAAAGACAGAAGCACAAGGGGAGAGTCAACTGTGTAACAGCCCCGACAACCAATTTTATCTGCAGCACCTGTGGAAGAGTCTGTCACTCTAGAATTGGCCTTTATAGCCACTACAGGCGCTGCTCCACAAACCACCTCTAGGTGCTTACCCATTGTCTCTCGAGACTAGGGGGCCAAAAGAAGAAGGAAGAAGAAGAGAGTGATCAGGACTTCAGAGATGGCAACACCAACAGAATGGTCATGATTGTGAGGGATGGAGTTTATGCTCAAAAAGGTTAATTTACTTGGGGGTGGGGGAGAAAAGGGACAAGAAAATATAGGAAATTTAGGTAAAGACTGAAGTTACTCAGAATGAAGAGTCATTTAGTGTTTACCTGGAAAACATGGCCTGCCTGATGCTGGGATATGGGGGTCTGCTTTAATGCAGTTTCAGCTTGTGTGAAGGGAATCTGCCATAGAGTTCCTCAAATTCATTTATTTTCTTGCATGGCTAAACTACAGAAGGGGGAAGGATGAGAAAATCACAACTTAATTGCCTGTCCTTTTGATTCTTTCCTGTTTATTAAACATTTTAGGCCTCAAAGCAAGTGTTTGGAGCAGAAGCTGATATTTCATGCTCCTTGGTTGGCTTGCATGCTTCATTCAACATTCTCTCAATGATCAGGAAGTTGGCCATTTAACAGTATTGTGCAAAGAAAAGGAGGTTTTATCCAAATCAGGTAGAAATATGAACTGAAAATGTACTTTGAGTGCAAGGGACATGAATTGAAAATAAAAAACACCAACCGAGTTGAAAAGGTAGGCTGAGGACTTTAAAAGTAACACCAGATATCTCGTGGAGAAGTTCATGACACAGCTTACGCAGAACTTTGTTATTTTTCCTAAACTCAAAATACAACATCCTAGGCACTCCACTTCCTGACAAAAATTAAGCCTCATTGCACCCACCACCTACTTTTAAGTTTTTCCTTTCTGTAGGACGCAAGTACTATCAAACTTTTTTTTAAAATCCTTCTAATTCTCCCTGCAATCTGCATACTTTTAAAACCATGGTACCACTTTGAATTCTCATTTTCTCTCCTATCCTTTTCAACCTTGATACGGTAACATTACTGGCCTTGGACCTTTACCAAAGTTTTTCTCATTAAAGTGGAACAACGGTGTTAGAAGTTTTTGTGCATCATAATTTACATGCCGTAACACAAGCTCGATTTCCAGGGTTGAAGGTGGTATAATTTGCAAATGCACTCATGAAAGTGGTAAAAATTAAATCAATTAAACACCAGTCTGAAGTTTGTTCCAGCTAGTCAAACAGATCATGAGGAAACAGGCGAGGAAAGAAAGAGGATCTCAAAGATTTCCTTTTCACAAATCTACAGTTCACATCTGCCAACTGGCACACATTGGAGGTTAAATAAAGCAACTGTAAAATAAACCTCAGTATTGAAAACAGCTTGCAACCGGTGCAACAAATACCACCCCAGATTATCAATAACATACATTAAAAATTCCAGTTGCATGCCACCCACAAAAGAAACAGAAAGCAGAGGGGAAAATAAAATTTTACTCTAAATGTAACCCAAAAACGGGGCATAAAAATCAACTGTTCCTATATAGTTGTCAGAGTGGCCACTTTAATTCTTGGCAGAAAACCCACTTTTCAGTGGTACAAAAATATGCAATCTACTGCTCCAGTTGCCGATCTACACAGTTAGATGTCAGCTTAGGCAGCTATGGGTATCTGAACTCATGGGTGCAAAGGCAGGGAAGGAAGTGGGAGAGAACCAAGCTAGACAGTGTCCATGGCAATTCTTTAACCAGTACTAGGAACTGCAGGCATATTTGGATTGAATGGGGACCTGCAGACAACTCAAGGTTCTACACACATGAATAAGGGATACTTGGGTGCGTGAAAAGCTGCCATCACTCACAAAATCATACTTAGCAGCACATGACAGTTTACATACAATTACATGGAGATTGCAACAGAGAAACTGGCCTTAAAGCCAAACCAGTCTGCACTTGTGTTTATCCCCCATGTGGTCAATCATTCTAATCCCTTTGTCCCCTTCTTACAATCCTTAAAATCAACTCAGGTCGTGCATTCTACAGCCTCTAAAAGAAAACTCTCCTGCTCGGAGAAAATGAGAAATTAAAAAATAATCGTCAACAGTGGGCAGAATTCTACATATTTATATGGTTAAACATTTACTAGTCACAAGTGATGATGCAACGATCATGCATTTACAAAAAGGGAGCCTGAGTTACATTTGTCTGTGCAGATTAAAGCAGATAAGTCGCTTCACGAATCTGTACGCCTATAATGCACGGAATAAATTCAAAACACTTGGCTTGGACAGACTGGATGCATTATCTTGTCTAGCTTCCCTAAAGTTCCATTTTGGGATGTTATCCTGCCCTGTCTCCTAACTGGAGGGGAAAGAAGCAAACGGAAGGATTCCCGTTCCTGATGGCTGGCAGGTGCCTATCAGGGGAAGGAAGGTTTCTTCTGGACGCGCGACAGGGTTTCAGCCCAGTTCACTTCGCAATCATGGTCCAAAGTGGCCACACGGGCAGGGCTTCAGAACGGTATCTTGGACCGTCAATTAGAGTTGCAGGAGGGGATAGGATTCCAAGGCAGCCCTCGCCACGGGCGAGGGACCTGCCGGGCTGGGTGTGACCAGGCGGCTCGCGCCGGGGCAAACGGCCGTTAACGGTCGCCGCTCGCGGCCGCAACGTTCCAGATCCCGGAGCAATTCAAACGCCCGGCCCGAATGCTGTGAGGATGCCTCCGTGAGAGAAAAAAAGACAAAAGATCAAAACTCGCACAGAAGCAAAATAAAGGCGGTCGGTACTCGACCAGAGTAGAAAATGCTGGACGGTATAAAGCAGCAGCAACGGTGAACGCCCCTGCACAACAGGATCAATGACAATAGCATCGATACACGTTAAACTACCGGAATCGCTCCACCTGTACGTACCTCCCAACTGATTCTAAACACCTCCACCGCTTATTTTGTCACCCCCCTCTAATTCTTTTTTGTTATTACTCCTTTTACGTTTACTCATTGTATGGAATCGCTCCTGGGAGGGGGAGGGGGAGTCACACACCGTCCAATCCCCGTCTGAAACGTCATTGAACACGTCATTCCAACCGAAAGACCAATCAACTGCTTCCAAAGGATCACCATCTCATCACCGGCATCATTCAAAAAATTGCAGCACTCCTGGGAGGGCAGAGGAATAGACTGTTATTTACTGCAGCGAGGAATGCTAGCCTTGATATTAACCCTTAGTTATCTGGAACCGGGGTGGGGGGAGAGGAGAGAATGTGTTCTGATGAAAGGTTACAGACCTGAAACGTTAACTCTGTTTCTCTCTCCACAGATGCTGCGAGGCCTGCTCAACGTTTCCTGTTTGTTTTATAAAAAAAGAGAATCAGCATTGACCGACAGTGTGCTGAGTCAGCAGGGCAAGCTGACAATGTCTTTTGCATTCAGGATGGCTTTCAATCCTCTCCGATGGGTCCCTTCCTCCCTTGAGGTGCTGCTAGCAACCTTGCAGAACCTCACTCAAATATACATAAATCAGGCGAGCCCAGACATTGTCGGTGCAAAATTTGGATGGGGTAGAGCCCATGGCCTTGGAGACCCAAAATGGTGCTCGCTGCACGTGCACACACCTCTGGTGCAAATTGTGCCAGATGCCAAATTGCTGAGCGCATTAGTGTCTGCCCAGAAGTACACAGAGTAGATTTCCACTGCCCACTGCCTTCTGAGAGTTTGTCTGGAGGGCCTCTATCCAACAGCCCCTCTCCTCTGTGAATAAGGCACATCTCTCCTCCTCTGCATGTGCTCGACCAAGGCCTCCAGTGCCGTGTCAGCAAACCTTGGAGCCCACTCTCCCCATGTTCTGCCATTATTATGCCTTTTTCTGCATCAGACTTACAGCACCTGTGGATTACATCCCCTACTCCTCTGACCACAATCCTACCCTTGTGACTTTCTCCTTGCAGATACCCAAGAGCTGCAATAAAAGCAAAATACTGCGGATGCTGGAAATCTGAAACAAAAACAAGAAATGCTGGAATCACTCAGCAGGTCTGGCAGCATCTGTGGAAAGAGAAGCAGAGTTAACGTTTCGGGTCAGTGACCCTTCTTCGGAACAGTTCCGAAGAAGGGTCACTGACCCGAAACGTTAACTCTGCTTCTCTTTCCACAGATGCTGCCAGACCTGCTGAGTGATTCCAGCATTTCTTGTTTTTGTCCCAAGAGCTGCAACCTGGCCAGGCATTGGTGGAAGAGCAAGAAGACAGTGATGAAAAAGAAACTTAAAATATGACATGCGTCTCCCCTTTAAGAGATGCAGGATAACTTTACGGGGTGCTAGCCACTCACGATTTTGGGCCTCCTGCTGAGAAGGAAAGCCTCTTAACAGTGTGGTTAGTGCTGGCTGGTTGCTGCAAGCATCTTAATTAGCAGGCAGCACAAAGTTGGCATGCTGCCTGCAACAGAAGGAACGGACGCAGATTAATCCCACATCATGATCCCGTGTCCATTTTCAGGGCCTATCGAATTTAGCCCTTGAGAGTGGGGGCTATATGATCACAGAGAGCATCACAGCCAAACTCAATCTTGGTCCTCACTTGATGTGCATGTATGTGCACTTTCCAACTGGGATAGTAATCAAGAACAGGAAACCAGGCTTATGTCTTTTTCCATCCAGAGGTGCTCTGGTCGTTTAGCATCCAGCTGCTGTGTCAGCTGACATCAGTAAAATCAGCCTAGATCAAGAATTGAACCCATGATTCTCTGGCGTGAATGGAGTAACTCTTTCTAGCTATGAGCATAATTATATTTAATGATTATTATGTTATGGGAATAGTTAACCAAACACACTGTTTGCCAACATCAATCATACTGAATCATTTTGTGATTCTAGTTCTTCCATTTTTATATTCATAAATCAATTTTCTATATTAAATAGATTACTGAGACTGGTTCCAGTGTGATTGACAGCATGGGTCCTGTTTTGTAAACATTGTATAATTGATTTTGAAAACAAAAATTGAAAGAGTCAAGAAATCAAATGTCAAGTAATGTAATTTTGGAAAATGGACAGAGTTTACTGGTGTCTTTGAAAATTCACTCAGTTAAAGCACAGCTCTGAAATTGGCTCCTGATATCAAATTTAATCAGGCAGTGTCATCAAAGTATTTCTTCTAGCTGACTAAAACCTTTTTGTAAAAAAAACTGGCATTGAGTGTTATAGGAATTCAGCAAAACCTTTGCAATAACAATGTTTCTGAGTTTCTCACCAGTGAAATTTTCAAATACAAACTTTCAGATGAATTATTTGTGCAGCACATTAGTACACTGAAACACAATGTTGTACTGTGGGTGGACATGGATTCCCGTTCATGGCCCCTTGTGAGGTTTTCATCTCAGGCAGACACACTGGAGAGGCACGAAATGAAGGAAAGATATTTTTCTTTGATGAATGATAGACGTTTCAGGATGTGTAAGCCTGTACTGTTCTCCCACATTCAGCGACTGGGAGAATGTCTTTAAAACCAATGGCATTGCAACAGGTTATGTGTATACACATTTACGTATAGATAGTAGGTTGAGTGGAGAAACACAAGTGATGAAGAGGGAAAAAAATAAACTACCCCAATGCCTCAATGGGTATATCCAGCTGAGCCATAGACAGGATGTTTTCCACTTCAATAACCAGTCTGTACCACAGTACCAGCAGTACCACAGGACACGCGCGATGCCAATATCATCACCCTCTATAAGAACAAGTGTTACCGTGGTGACTGCAACAACTACTGTGGAATCTCCCTGCTCAGCATAGTGGGGAACGTCTTCGCTCGAGTCGTTTTAAACAGACTCCAGAAGCTGGCTGAGCGCGTCTACCCTGAGGCACAGTGTAGCTTTCGAGCAGAGAGATCCAATGACATGCTCCCTTTGCCAGCTACGGGAGAAATGCCACGAACAACAGATGCCCCTCTACGTTGCTTTCATAGATCTCACCAAAGCCTTTGACCTTATCAGCAGATGTGGTCTCTTCAGACTACTAGCAAAGATCGGATGTTCAACAAAGCTACTAAGTATCATCACCTCATTCCATGATAATATGAAAGGCACAATTCAGCATAGTGGTGCCTCATCAGACCCCTTTACTATCCTGAGTGGCGTGAAACAGGGCTGTGTTCTCGCACCTACACTGTTTGGGATCTTCTCACTGCTGCTCTCACATGCGTTCAGGTCTTCAGAAGAAGAAATTTTCCTCCACGCAAGAGTTCACCTACCTAGGCTCAACTATCACCAATAACCTGTCTCTCGATGCAGAAATCAACAAGCGCATGGGAAAGGCGTCCGCTGCTATGTCCAGACTGGCCAAGAGGGTGTGAGAAAATGGCGCACTGACACGGAACACAAAAGTCCGAGTGTTTCAAGCCTGTGTCCTCAGTACCTTGCTCTACGGCAGCGAGGCTGGACAACGTATGTCAGCAAAGAGCAATGTCTCAACTCATTCCATCTTCGCTGCCTCCGAAGAATCCTTGGCATCAGGTGGCAGGACCGTATCTCCAATACAGAAGTCCTCGAGGCGGCCAACATCCCCAGCATATACACCCTACTGAGCCAGCGGCGCTTGAGATGGCTTGGCCATGTGAGCCGCATGGAAGATGGCAGGAACCCCAAGGACGCATTGTACAGCGAGCTCGTCCCTATTATAAGACCCAACGGCCGTCCAGATGTCCGCTTTAAAGACGTCTGCAAACACAACATGAAGTCCTGTGACATTGACCACAAGTCGTGGGAGTCAGTTGCCAGTGATCGCCAGAGCTGGCAGACAGCCATAATGGCGGGGCTAAAGAGTGGCGAGTCGAAGAGACTTAGCAGTTGGCAGGAAAAAAGACTGAAGCGCAAGGGGAGAGCCAACTGTGTAACAGCCCCGACAACTAATTTTATCTGCAGCGCCTGTGGAAGAGTCTGTCACTCTAGAATTGGCCTTTATAGCCACTCCAGGCGCTGCTCCACAAACCACTGACCACCTCTAGGCACTTACCCATTGTCTCTCGAGATAAGGGGCCGAAGAAGAAGAAACCAGTCTGTGCTCAGTTAGGATAGTAACTTATAGGGACATGACAACTGGGCTCAGCACTACCAGGTTAGAGAGCAGAAATTAGTGAGATTTCTGTATGCCTGTTGGGTGAGGATGAGGTCAGGATAGAATCAGATCAGCTTTGATCATCTCTCTATGATTCAATAGTTCACTGATACTGCCAAGGCTGACATGAAGAATGACCATTTGAGCAACATACTAGTATCTGTAGAACTGTACACAGTCCCAGTTGAGGTGAAAAAAATGTGAAATTAGTAAATTTTTCAAAATAAAAAAATACATTTGTGATTGGATTATTGCGGCTAAAAGCTTGATAACCCTCAGGAACCAACTTTGTGTTTTGTTCCCCTCTCATGCAGCTTTTAAAAGAATACCCTTAAATACAAGTTTATTGAAATGTGTTTTTTATTTGAAAGGACTTTGACAAATATAGATTTTATCCAGAGATTCCAATTGGAAATAATCCTCTGTATCATGAACCAGGACAAAATTAATCATTGTTTGGAGGTTAGGCACATAATGCACTTCTTTAGAAAAAAAACATACAAATGAGAAGGATGCTCTGGACAACACGACAACTCTATAACTTTACATCAGTTCCATAACTGGGAATAATGTAATTTTGAGAATTTGAGCTCATTGGCAACCTTTTGCATCAATCTTGAATTTCAGTTCTGAATACCTCATATATCAATTGATACTTGAGCTAGTTTACTTTGGAGGATTTATAATCGGTTCAATTTTGCATATCTGCACTGTAAACCTTAAGAATTAGCCTGTCCCCACACCCACCACCATGATGGCGAATGCATTGTTGAGCTTCACTGACTCGATTTCAGTTACAGTGGCAATAGGTGCAATGCAATTGGTTTCAGTACTCCTAAGTAAGGGATGGGAAATCAACCAAGGCCCTCGCTCCTAAACACTATCTGATGATGTGCATATGTCATTTGCCCCTCATAGTTGAACAGGCTGCTGATAAATATTGTTAAGACTCACAAATGAACAAATATGCAAAGAACAAGAGGTAAACAGATCATGGAATTGTGGTCACGAAGGAGTGAATAACTTCAGAAAAAACTATGAAAATTAAACTATATTAATACAGATCAAGTATAAATTCTCATCCGTTATTAGCTTCCCTCAGGATACAGGAGAAATGCCGTGAACAACAGATGCCCCTCTACATTGCTTTCATTGATCTCACCAAAGCCTTTGACCTCGTCAGCAGACGTGGTCTCTTCAGACTACTAGAAAAGATCGGATGTCCACCAAAGCTACTAAGTATCATCACCTCATTCCATGACAATATGAAAGGCACAATTCAACATGGTGGCTCCTCATCAGAGCCCTTTCCTATCCTGAGTGGTGTGAAACAGGGCTGTGTTCTCGCACCCACACTTTTTGGGATTTTCTTCTCCCTGCTGCTTTCACATGTGTTCAAATCCTCTGAAGAAGGAATTTTCCTCCACACAAGATCAGGGGGCAGGTTGTTCAACCTTGCCCGTCTAAGAGCGAAGTCCAAAGTACGGAAAGTCCTCATCAGAGAACTCCTCTTTGCTGACGATGCTGCTTTAACATCTCACACTGAAGAATGCCTGCAGAGTCTCATCGACAGGTTTGCGTCTGCCTGCAATGAATTTGGCCTAACCATCAGCCTCAAGAAAACGAACATCATGGGGCAGGATGTCAGAAATGCTCCATCCATCAATATTGGCGACCACGCTCTGGAAGTGGTTCAAGAGTTCACCTACCTAGGCTCAACTATCACCAGTAACCTGTCTCTAGATGCAGAAATCAACAAGCGCATGGGTAAGGCTTCCACTGCTATGTCCAGACTGGCCAAGAGAGTGTGGGAAAATGGCGCACTGACACGGAACACAAAAGTCCGAGTGTATCAGGCCTGTGTCCTCAGTACCTTGCTCTACGGCAGCGAGGCCTGGACAACGTATGCCAGCCAAGAGCGACGTCTCAATTCATTCCATCTTCGCTGCCTTCGGAGAATACTTGGCATCAGGTGGCAGGACTATATCTCCAACACAGAAGTCCTTGAAGCGGCCAACACCCCCAGCTTATACACACTACTGAGTCAGCGGCGCTTGAGATGGCTTGGCCATGTGAGCCGCATGGAAGATGGCAGGATCCCCAAAGACACATTGTACAGCGAGCTCGCCACTGGTATCAGACCCACCGGCCGTCCATGTCTCCGTTATAAAGACGTCTGCAAACGCGACATGAAATCGTGTGACATTGATCACAAGTCGTGGGAGTCAGTTGCCAGCATTCGCCAGAGCTGGCGGGCAGCCATAAAGACAGGGCTAAATTGTGGCGAGTCGAAGAGACTTAGTAGTTGGCAGGAAAAAAGACAGAGGCGCAAGGGGAGAGCCAACTGTGCAACAGCCCCAACAAACAAATTTCTCTGCAGCACCTGTGGAAGAGCCTGTCACTCCAGAATTGGCCTTTATAGCCACTCCAGGCGCTGCTTCACAAACCACTGACCACCTCCAGGCGCGTATCCATTGTCTCTCGAGATAAGGAGGCCCAAAAGAAAGAATGAGCTTCCCTCATCATTGGTTTAATCCCAATAGAACATCAGTGTAAATGGCCATTAGCAATTGCCCCTAGTATAGGTAGGTGGTAGGGAAATATAGGGACAGGTGGGGATGTGGTAGGAATATGGAATTAGTGTAGTGTAAATGGGTGGGTGGTTGATGGTCGGCACAGACTTGGTGGGCCGAAGGGCCTGTTTCAGTGCTGTATCTCTAAACTAAACTAAACTAAACTAAACATTACTTAGCCAGTATGAACACCCTAGGATTCATTATGTTCTGTAGATTTTGCAGTATGTATAACTCTTGGTCAAACATTGCCTTTATAATTTTCATGTTTCCCTCTGCTATGTGCTGCATCGCAAAACAAAAACAGCTTCAAGATAACATTGCTAGGAGTAGTTGCATGCCTTGGTATTAAGGAGTCCATAGATCTAGGAATCCAGACCTTGTTTTTCATGCGGCCTTTGTTAAATAGAAATCAGCACCATGAAACTGAGGCTCAATAACCAACTATCTTGAATTAGAATTCTGACCCCTTCTTTGTAATGATAAACATTTAGATTACATTATTTGCCAGCCTTAACAAATCTAGTCTTGAATTCCAGTTGTGATAGCCTCAGCATAGTGGCAGACATTCAGGTTACATTCTGAAATAGCTATGATAAATAAAACATTTTAATCTCCAATTCTGATACCTCTTTCACAGTGGTAGACCTCTAATTCTGAATAGTGATAAAGAACCAACAGCATTTCATTCTAATTTTCAAGGGATTGGGTCACCATCCTGATGTCAGCCTCAATTCTGGGTTGGGAACCTGGAAGTGCTCCTGGCGGGTAGTTGCTCGCAATCTTCCTGAAGTTGGCCAATTAAGAAGCGGCATCTGGGAGCCCCATCCAATTAAAGACAGCAGGTGGACCAATGAAGTGGAAGGCCCAATCGGAGGTCCTGCAGCAGTGTCCAGCCAGGAGAGATGGGCACTGCTGTAACAGGCAGGAAACCTTAAGGGTGTCTCAAAATGGAGGCACTCTCTGCAGCATTGCAAAAAGTTAAAAATCCTTCAAGCCACAGCTGTCAGGCCATCAGTGTGGAGGGGGATCCCCATCGTATCCCAGCAGTCAGTGTTTGGGTTATGGAAAGGAGGCATCAATGGCCCCCATCCTGCCACCGGCATGCCATCTCCAGTTTATTTCCAGGCTTCAGCCTCAGCGGGGGGCCTGACCGCTGTCAGGAAGATCGCCAGCGATGGCGGCATCTCTCCCCCAATTGGCTTAATAATGGACCTTATTGCTTGCCTGCCACTGCTGGGAAGGTAACCTCTGCCGCCCTCACCTCACCTTCAGCAAGATCTTTTGGAGGCAGGAAGTTGTCAGGTAGCCAACCCAACGCACACTTTTCCGATTTTCCTCCCAGTCCCCCGTCCTAACCCAACTCCACGAGACCGGGAAAATTCAGCCGAGTAACTTTATTCTGGCCAAATTCCAGTTACGATGATCTCTGTGGTACAGCAGTGGCTTTGAAATTCTATTTGAACATCAATATTTCATTTAATTACTCTTTACAGGAATTTTGAAGTTATCACTTTTGTGGTACACCAATATTTTCAATGTAAAATGTATTGCAAAACCAGTTGCAGGAAGCAGTACTATGCGTGGAAAAAATCAATAATTTGTTTCTCAATCACTATGGAAGTATTTTTGTTGCTGAAATTTTCCTGCATTTAATTAGCAAATGGACACCTGAAATAACTATCAAAACACAAAATACGTCAAATTGGCTTTGCTATCACCACCAGCGTTCCTGCATTTCAGTTGTAAGAAACTAGGTCAGATTTTTATTTTACATTTTTATCTGAAAAAGGTATCTATGGTCCCAAATAAAATGTTGCTATCGGTATGTTTGACTAGATGTATAAAATCAATTAAAGTAAATTACTTTGCCCAAGAGAGAGAAAGAGAATAAAATTAAGTGCCTGTGCTGAAGATTAAATGCCAGAGAAACCTCATCTCACCATTACATTCCATTAGTTATAGAGAAGTAAAGCATAACAATGGAGAATTAGAGTTTAGAAGAAAGGAGAAATATGGAGAACAGTGGGTCTGAGATGAATGTGAGAATATATGAGTATTTTTGAGATTTTTTTCCTTTGTTACCTTTGGAGAGTTGTTGATACTTATGTAGAATTCCCCCTCAGGAGATGGGTAGAATCCATGATATGTTAAGTATTCTCTTCCAGTTACAGTAAGAGAGATTTCCATACGACCATAACAATTTTGACATAGTAGGTTGTCCGTGTCATTACACCTTTTAATAGACACACTGTGATCTGCCTTGAAAATTGATATATTTTTGTAAACAACAATATGTAGAATGGACAAGTTTGCTCTACAATGTCCAAGAATGAACTAAACAACCAGTCTAATGTGACATTATCTTTTAAATGAATCTGTTAGAGTTCCACCCTCCTAACGTAAGCTGTCTTTTCTCTTTACTTTAGGTCCTCTTACTCCAAATGTGAACAAGATAATTGGCAGGAAACCTATTTTGTGGACTGTGAGTCTTTAAAACCAGCCACATGGCTACACTTTCAAATTTTCTAATGAAAATACCTTATCTCTGCTCATAATCCCCCAAGTGGCCCAGTTGAGATGGCAAAATTCATGCAGAGAGCATTTATTTGCCACTGCTGAACAACATTGGTAGGCACCTTTGATTTATGCCACAGCTGTCATGTTGGTAATGATTTAATATTTCTGCCTTTAGTTCCTCTAATGGCTCAAAGGCTAATGCTCTACCCTGTATAGTCCTGAGCCATACAGACCAGGAAGGTCCTATGTTTGATCCCTGGTCTAAGAGGGCAGCAGTAGGGATTGTATAATTGGTCTAAGTGCACCAAGGGCTTGAAAATGTAAATATCAGTCAGCATTTCCACTCCTGATTACTATCCGCCGAGCCCTGCCAGCAAACTGTGAATATGTGGGCATTGCATGAGAACAGAATTAGCTTATCTGTCTAGATTCACACAAGAATAGCTTATTGTTAAGCTGCTGGAGAATTGGCATTGCCCATGAGGTTATACTTTGACTTTAGTTAGTGCCTTCAGTAAAGGGGAAAATATTGATGGAAAAAGTGAATACCACTTAAACAACATACATCATCTTCTATACAAAGATCACATTGCTTAAACTTTAAAAATAGTGTTACTGAAAAGGACACGGCAGGGCAAGTCTAGTGTCAGTTTGGATATTGCTGATTATGTATATCGCTATCGGTAATGGCAAAACCTGTACAATAAACATTGAACTCTCATTACGTCTCCCTACACAATACAACAGTCCTTGCAATTAAATATTTGGGACTCGCTATACTAATCACTTGCCATTAACAGAATTTCAATGCCTTCAACAAATGTGCTGGGTTCACAGGTTATAACTGTATATGAAAGAAGTGATTAATTCAAGTATTCAAACTGATCTGCTACCATGTGCAAGAAAAAAAACTATTCTCCAAGAGGTGGGAGTTGGCTGACGTACTACTAATGTGGCTCATCTCTGAGCTTTTCATTTTTAGTTGTAAATTATGGGGCAAGAATGAACAAATACCGCCAAACATTTTGAGTCAAATAGTTTGTGAATGGTGGAAACTGTAGAAGACTGCTTATATGAGACATTGTTCATTCAATAAATTTTACTCCTGTAAATAGGAAAAAGTTATTTGCTATTGCAAATAAAATTCTGTAAATTCTGCATGCACAGGATCCTCTGATATAAATGAAATATCATCTCTACCTCTATGTAAAATGCATGGAAATTGAACCAAATTTACAATACAATAGACTTAAGCAGGCTGTCCATTTCATGAAATATTTCAGTTATTTCCCCATTTCTCTTAATAAAAAAAACTTTGGCAAATAATATTTCCCATATCCCATACCCCATGCAAGATGCAAAGGATAATTTCTTAAGAATTGCTCTTGCCAAAGATTTATCAATTCAACTAAAACTAGATAACAGGCAGCACCTGATAAGTAACAAGGTGGATTGCACCCAGACTGTATTAAGTTATGACACATTCACTCTCTCTATCTTACCCAGACACACATTTACACACTATCTCCTCATCTGAATGTCTCAAACCTGCTGCATGATGTATTATTCTTGTACATTATATTCAGCCAATGACATTATCTCCACTAACTATGACTACATTAAATGCACCTTCTATTTGTCATGTCAGTGTCATCTTAACCTGCTCTATGCTAATGCTGAATAGAAATTATGTTCTTCCCAACCACATACAAAACTCAAAATCACCATGAACCTTGTTGTCACATTTACCACAAATCCTTATTCTGTTATCCTGATGAATTGAACAGGTATTTTGCATCGGTCTTCACGATTGATGATACAAGTAACATCCCAGAATTAGCTTTAGGTCAGGAAATAGAAGGGAGGAACTGAAGAAAATTACAATCACCAGGGAAGTGGTACTGAACAAATTGTTGGAGCTGCGGACTGACAAGTCTCCGGGTCCTGATGGACTTCATCCTAGGGTTTTAAAAGAAATGGCTAGTGAGATAGTTGATGCGTTAGTTTTAATTTTCCAAAATTCCCTAGATTCAGGGAAGGTTCCGCTGGACTGAAAAATAGCAAATGTAACTCCTTTATTCAAAAAGGGAGGGAGACAGAAAGTAGGAAACTACAGGCCAGTTAGCTTAACATCTGCCTTAGGAAAAATGTTAGAAGCTATTATTAAAGATGTTATAGCAGGGCACTTAGAAAAATTGAAAGTAATCAGGCAGAGTCAACATGGTTTTGTTACAGGCAGATCATGTTTAACCAATTTATTGGAGTTCTTTGAGCGAGTTATTTGTGCTGTGGATGAAGGGGAACTGGTGGATGTATTGTACTTAGATTTTCAGAAGGCATTTGATAAGGTGCCACATCAAAGGTTATTGCAGAAAATAAAAGCTCATGGTGTAGGGGTAACATATTGGCATGGATAGAAGAGTGGCTAGCTAACAGGAAACAGAGAGTAGGCATAAATGGGTCATTTTCTGGTTGACAAGATGTAACGAGTGGTGTGTCACAGGGATCTGTGCTGGGGTCACAATTTTTTACAATTTATATAAATGACTTAGATGAAGAGACTGAAAGTATGGTTGTTAAATTTACTGATGACACAAAGATAGGCAGGAAAGTAGGTTGTAACAAGGACATAAGGAGGCTACAAACGGATATAGATAGGTTAGGTGAGGTGGGCAAAGATCTGGCAGATGGCATATAATGTGGGAAAATGCGAAGTTGTCCATTTTGGCAGGAAGAATAACAAAGAAGCATATTATCTAAATGGTGAGAGATTGCAGAGCTCTGAGATACAGAGGGCTCTGGGTGTCCTAGTGCATGAATCGCAAAAGGTTAGTATGCAGGTACAGCACGTAATTAGGAAAGCTAATAGAATGTTATCGTTTATTGTGAAGGGAATTGAATACAAAAGTAGGGAGGTTACGCTTCAGCTATACAGGGCATTGGTGAGACCACATCTGGAGTACTGTGTACAGTATTGGTCGCCTTATTTTTGGAAGGATGTAAATACATTGGAAGCAGTTTAAAAAAGGTTTACTAGACTGATACCTGGAATGGGCGGGCTATATTTTGAGGAAAGATTGGACAGGCTAGGCTTGTATCTGCTGGAATTTAAAAAAGTAAGAGGCGACTTGATTGAAACATACAAGATCCTGAGGGGTTTTGGCAGGATGGATGTGGAAAGGTTGCTTCCCCTTGTGGAAAAATCTAGAACTGGAGGTCATTGTTTAAAAATAAGGGGTCACCCATTTAAGACAGAGATGAGGAGAAATGTTTTCTCTCAGAGGGTCATGAGTCTTTAGAACTGTCTTCCTCAAACGGCGGTGGAAGCAGAGTCTTTGAATATGTTTAAGGCAGAGGTAGATAGATTCTTGATAAGCAAGGGGTGGAAGGTTTTTGGGGTAGGTGGTAATGTGGAGAAATCAGTTCAGCCATGAACTTATTGAATGGCCGAGCAGGCTCGAGGGGCCGAGTGGCCTACTCTGCTTCTAATTTGTATGTCATCAGCTGTTTCCTGAATCTCGCAACATTACAGGCAAAGACAACCAGCGTAACAATGACCGATTCTCTTCAGGCTTTACTGAAAATGTAGACATTAGCTTGATACTTGCCAATATATCACAGTACATAAAGTACTCTTTTTTTTGCCCTAACACTACCTCAAAAGAATAATCATTCAAGAAAAATAAACATAACTATGTGTATATGCCTTTTCTTGAAACAATGTTTAAAGTATCACGCTCAAACTACATCTCAATTCTCTACTACTGCAGAGTTGATGAGATCTTTTGTTAAGTGTAAAAAATATTCAATGTATTGTGCAAATGTCTCCATTAACCTGAGATTCACAATAAAGCCAAACATCAGGGAGAGGGGAAACAAAGATAAAACTAATGTATTCAAACATCATGAACAAGGCATATCAGAAATAAAACTCACATAACAGCAAAGTACTGTGTACAGAGAAACACATATAAAACCATAACCTTGTTGTAGACAGAGCGCAAATTTGGCATGAATTTGGCAGAACATTAACTATAAACAGCTGAAACCACTAAAAGGATTGTACAAACATTCTGATTCATAAAAACAAATATAACTCAGAAAATTCACACTTTTAACTAATACTTAAAAAGAATCTAGCAATATTTAAGTCTACATTCCAGAGCAGGATTCCCACCAAACAGTAGAAAATGTCACAGCATGTGAATGGTATAGTGATACTTTTCATGAAACCAGTTCAGACTTTTGGACTTAGTGGCAAAACAGTGTGTGAACATATGCAAAACAATGGGGCAATTATCTCCATAAACACTTTACAGGTTGACAAAAGTCAGATTTACCGCAAGAAGCTGAAATATTATGTGGAAGCAAGCCCCTCAGTTTAGACCTACCATATTGACATGTCTGTTGTTCATTGCACTGACATAAAACTGAAGTATGAAATCTTCTACTACTTCAGAATATTGATTTCTAAATTAATGCATTCTTCTTCATGATTTTGAATTACATAGGTTTAAAAACAATATTACCATTTCAGAAAATTTAAGAAAATATATAGAAACACTTTTTTGTATAAAGATCACAAATATATTCAAAAAAAGGACTGGTTAACATTTGCAGTTGCCATTTCCCATTTTGGCCATCATTTTCACTCGGATTTTTTTTTAAATTTCTTGTTGGTAGCATCAGGTTCTATGATGTAAGTCAGGGCAGCCAGAGAAAAATAAATTTTTATAACACCCTCCAGGTTAGACTAGAATCCAAGTAGTAATAGTGAAAGAACACTTCTTATCAAAGAAAGAATATCTTTGCTCTTTCTGCTACAAATGCAGGCTCCAAGATGAAAGTATTGATAATGCAATGAATTTGTGTTTGTCAAATGCGAAGGAATGAAACACTTTCCACTTGGTATATCTGGGATAATTTTAACTCCGACCACCTGGTATAATGCAGCGCTAGTGGCCTGAAAATGGCAGTGGACCACCCCATTTACCCAGCACTCCAGTCATCACCATCTTGGCAGGGGCCTTTAGATTAGTGGCTGGAGCGCCTGCCTGTTTCAGGCCAGATGTCAGATTTAACATATAAGCAGGTACATAGGACCACAATTGCAATTTTGATGTACAAATGAATTGAACAATGCATTGAGCGGCCTAACCAGTGGTTTTTACAGGAACTGGTGGAGGACACTTATTAAAATGGATTGAAACCCTTTATTTTTGTGGGACAGGAGGGGGGTTGGTTTGACACATGCAACCAGATGCAAATGGCTTGGGCCTCACAGGAGCAATAATGGTAGAAGGCAGATGTGCTCTGCCCACCAGCTGGTTATTTTGTGCCAAAACTTAAAAGCAGCCACTCAGTATCATTGTATCAAGCACTCACAGACCAGCCATTGCATTCACGAAATGCAAGGTAAAAGTCTCTTCTACATCAATAACATGTGTAACCCTAATCTGAGAAGAGCATCCCTCCTGCAATAATGTGAAAAATTCCACTTCTTACTGTCATCTCTAATCAAAAGTGTAAATTTGTGCCAACTAAAGACTAACTTGAGGTTTCCAATATTAATTTCACCAAAGACTTTACAGAAAGTGAAGTTCATTCTATTGGTATCAAACCCAGATCTCAGAGATAAGGAAAAGTGCCAACTCACCTTACCACCTTTTGCCTTTGTCCTATGAGTTTAACAAATTGTCTGCCAAATCCCAACAGAATCACTATCTGCTGGATGTTCCTGATTTGCCAATGCATTGGACTTTATACTAAAACTCTGGAATTCCCTCCTTAAACCTCTCTGCCTCCCTAACTCACTTTCCTCCTTTAAGACACTCCTTAAAACCTACCTCTTTGACCAAGCTTTTGGTCATCTACCCCAATATCTCCTTATGTGGCTCAGTTTCACATTTTGTTTTATAATGCTCTTGCAAAGTGCCTTGGGTCGTTTTATTTTGTTAAAGGTGCTATGTAAATACAAGTTATTGTTGTTATTAACTACAAGCACATTCTCAATTTGGAACTCATGACATGAAAGTGACTTAGCCAAATTGTTTCTGGGGTAATTACGAAGATAAAACACACTAATAGGCAGCACTTTGGTGATTTCTGACTCCCTAGAAGTCACTTGCCTGAAGTAAAATTTTGATTTGGAAAAATAAAAAAATCTCATCATTCTATGTGCAACACCGCTAGCAAACAATTGAGACACAAATTGTATTCTTCAAATTCTTAAGTGTACTGTCAGCCTGCAGATTAACTAATACATTATTCAAAATATTTGATTAAAAAAAAGCTTTCCCAGGTTCAGTGGTGATGCCGAGAACACACTAGATGCCATTTCCAGTCTTCCACCATCACCAGAAAGTAACTTGACTGAGATGGTAATGATGTTAATATTAGTTCAATTCCACACTCATTATCTACCATTTGTTATTGGCCACTGCAAGTCTTTAGAGAGTTTTTAATACTTAATTTGAGGCTTATTCTATGGCTAGATAATGTATGGTGTAAAAGACAGGATATATGCTTACATTCTGGAAGGTACTGACTGATTATTTACCTATAAAATGTTTGGAGCTGACTGAAACAAGACACTAGTACTGGTGTCCATTCTTCCTTCGCAACAACCATATTTATATGCATTTATTTTGCTTTTGTAAAGTAATTCTAGAATGACAAATCAAATTACATCATAAACCTCAAGAACAAAACTTGGGCTGTTAACAACCATTATCTGAACTCTGAAATTACACTACCTCCTTGAAGTCTCTTCAATGTAATTTGTAACTTTTTCTATAAATATTGCTTTACTATGTGTGTGTATACAGTATGGGTGGTGGGAGGGTGAGAAGAGTGATTAATGTGGCTGTCAGCTGTCAGTGTGTCTCATCCCCTTGATTCATGACAATATTCACACTAAAAATGGATCACTGTGACAATATTTGTTGTCATATTTTAATGACTGAAGCCCTGCTTTGATGGGAAGGAGTACTTACTACCTTCAGTACAAAGAGATTTTTCCCATCAATCTAGATTTTTTCTTAAATTGTAAAAACAGCTCCTTTGAGAATGTGTCAACAACTATTCAACTGTATAGGCCATCAAAATCATCCACATATGTACATTTTCCAGTAGGAGTTACTGAGTTAGGATTAGTAGCGGTAACAGTGCTTGATTTTTCTGTTCCGTGTCATGGAACACTGAAGCCAGTTGTAGTGTCCTAACATTGCCCCCACTTGAAATCAACTAACTCAGCAGAGACTCAATATTTTCTTGTCTGTATGGATCATGAACACACTGTGCTCTGCAGTTAACCAAACTGCAAGCCTCATGTTCCCAGTTTTAATCTTATTTTCATTCCGCATGGGACTTCTTTTTCTGCAAGAAGTTGCTGCACTATCAGAATTGAATATTTCTACTGGAATTCCTGTACATTGACAAGATACTAATCGGAGAGGCAATTGAACTGACTTATTTCAGATCCCACCCAATACTGCAGTGATCATGAATTTCAACAGCTAGACTGCTTCTGATTGGCATTTATTCTTTAAACTGAAAGCATTTCCCAGTGCACAGACTCTACCTATTAAGTTACTTGTATTAAAAAGTATGCTTCATTTCTCCCAAAATCAATTGTGATAGATTCTGAGTTGAGAGGTCAGGTTGAAGAAGTTTTGCCAACTGCAAAAGGATAGCGTGACAAGCAAAATGATCAGATTAAATCTTTAGTGTTGTATTCAAAGTCAAAACTGTTTATGTTTTGCTTCTCTCAAGGACACTGTAAGTTCAGGCACATTTACTCCTATGCATTACACATTAGAATTTGAATGATACAATGGCCTGTATTTTGTATTAAATATAAAGGTGAAGCTAACAATGCTCATCATTATAACAGAGAAAAGCGGATAGCAACTTCTACCATCCACACATGTACAGTTAAATGCAGAAATCAGGAAGTTGCTGTCCGAGTTGGCCTGCTCCTCCACAAGCTTCACTACACCTGTACTTTGCCAAGAGATTCAGCATTGAAATAAGTGAAACAGTGTGATGTTGGTGTACTTGCCTACTGGCTATCCAATAAACTCCGCCAAAAAACTTAGGGGTTGTGCATTCAGGTGTAAGTGAATTTTTAATAGCATGATAAATATAAATTATTGCCAAACAACCTCTCTGGCACTGAAATTAACTTTTAAAGTGTGGAGTTTCATTCCTTCAGATTTTAATTATTGTTAGAGTTTTAAAAAAAATTAGCTTCTTTTACTTTTTCTTTCTGTCTCTTATCTCTCTGTTAATCTCATCTTTCTCTTCCTCACTTTCTAGATAAGATTTACATTGAATTAAATATTCTAATAAGATACTTATTTTAGGCTCTGCATGGCTCAATGAGGATTCTTCAATCTGATTGGTTGAAGAGACACGCTGACGCATATCTACTGTAGAGGGATCTGCATTGAAAATTATCTCTCGCAGCTAAGTTACTGCTCAAAAGCACACAAATATTCTGTGGGCAGCTGTAATGGTAATCAGTGTCAGCATTGGTCCTTCGCTGCTGACTGCTAAATCCAGGCCATTGTTTACCTCAGGGCTCATCTCATTGTCTCCTGCTCTAACTCAGTCTTCCCTGCGTCTCAAACCCGTGGAACATCTTATCTCCCTCAGCCTATCATCCTTCTGCAAATCTATTGATTTTAAAACTCAAGCTCAGCATTACCTAATTACAATCTCTTAAGTTATCTTTTTCTATTATTCTTTTCAACCTTTGTGTATTCTTGCTCTGTGGGTCTTGGCCCCTGACCTAGGTTTTGTATTTAAAAAAATTGAAAATAATTTTTGCAATAATAATGAAATAAAAATGATAAATATATATGTGTGTGGCTATATATATGTGAAACTAAATACGTCTTTCTGTAACTAAATACTTTGTGGCTTCCTCACAAAGTCATGACAATTGTAACGCCATGCTAACTTTAAAAAAAACTGAGACAAAAAAATCCTCAAGCATCTTAAAAGGATTAACATTGAAGGTGCTTTGTTATTTTACCCAGAATACATAGCTTCCCTTTACCTCTGTATTGAAAACCCTAGGCTATTACCAGGAATATCTGTCTCATCAATTATTTAGAGGCATATTATTGCATTGACTCCATTAAAACACAACTATTTTTAAAATGTTATTCTGTTTTCATCCAGATAGAGTTGTTGCTTCAGTCTGGAATATCCACTACCACTAACTCCCTAAAACATTTTTGACTCTTTATAAAATGACCAGCTTTGGTATTGACTTTAAATAATGATTAGAGATATGTTTTCCTGATACAGGTTCGCATCTGAATTAGTTATTTAATTTGGGGATGAGGATGATCACTCACAATAGAGAGGTGGTCTCCAAGTAAGTTTCATATTTTACATATTTATTCATTCTTTATGTGGTATTGCAAACAGGAACAGAAAATACTTTTGTATGCTGCACTAAGATGATCTGCCATCAACTTGTACAGTGAATGCTGTATCCCTATGTTATTAGTTTACATAACCAAAATCTTCATAACTAACGAAAGATCCCTTTGGGCCAGGACCACATCAAGATGTTTCCTCTGTGGATATATTACAACCATCATTCTATTTTCCTGTATTTTCTTTTAATAATAAACATCAATATTTGATACAAATGACTATGCTCTGACTTGAAGGCCACAATCCACCCTCAAGTCACAAAATACCATGCAAGAGAACACTCTGTTGGTATTTAAAGATATTATATATTCCTCTTACATTACGAATCAACTTCAGACTAAATTTGGAAGTGAATGGTAGTTTATATGGCATCTGACTTGCTTATCTGATAAAAGTAGTACTATGTTATCTAGCCAATATGGTCATACTAAAGTCACTGCTGTGCTGAAAGATGTTTTTACAACTGTCTGTGGAATGGAAAAAAATGAGAATGTAAAAGTGATTTTAAAAAAAGTGGTGAAAGGTCAAAATGACATCTGGCCACAATACATACATTTTTGAAAGTTCATAGTGTGGTCTGTTATAAATTAAAATTTGTTTGTTTTCCCAAGAGTTCAACTGTTTTCCTTGTTGCAGGAACTTGCTTTCAATTGAAATTTGCTAAGAGCTGTTGTGCAAAGCAGAATGGTGACTGCCAGTGACTCCTTCAGTTACAACATAGCTACAAGAATAGCCCATGTACCATTCCTATTTTGTTGCTCAAGGCTAGAAAAATGACCCCATGTAACTATACATTGTTCTTCATAGTAATGACCATGCCCCATGTTATGTTATTCTGCTGTTCTTCACAACTAAGGTACAACGGCCCTACATGACATTACTATGTCGTTCTTTGCATCTGGAGTAACACCTCCATGCAGAATAAATCAAGTTGAATGTAAAAACCGTTGTACAGGACTCCTAACAAAGAAATGGGCATAGCTTGAGACTGATTACTGGACCTGACAAACCTGTGTCTAAACCATTTTTAAAATTTTATAAACATAGGAAGAGAGATTTGTCAGTAATCAACTAATTTTTGATACTATTTTTGCAACCACTTCTCAGTGTGATCAAATTTAGGGACAGAAGAAATGGGAAAAAAATGTCTACTAACTAAAACCAAATGTCCTTGACTCATGCCATTAGAATGGGGAACTGTGTGCTGGAAACAGTTATAATGTGGAAGAAAATCTATTGACATCCTTCACCCATTAACTTCTACTGATGAGATATCTCAGAAATTTCTCCTGCTTTAAACCCAAAACCTTGCCTTATTTTTGAGAAAAAAACTCCTTGCATTTTGCAAGAATCTATTAAGGAAAAAATCTTAAATCACAATGACTGTGACTTTACAAACACATGGCCAATAATGTCTTGGGATTCATGCAAACAGTTTTTGTCTTCGTGTATGATAACTCACAACAGACAAAGAAAAGGCAGACTTTTTCAAAGCTTCAGCTATGAATCTGAAGATATGTCTGAAGAAAATATTTTTTAAAAGCAATGTTAAACTCATCGACATTACAGTATTTGATAACAGGTAAATTATACAAGCTTATTGAGGAGTCACACTGTAGCGGTCATGCAGCAGTAATAAAGTGAAAACTAGCCAATAAAAATAGTTGCAAATAGCCAGGACAGCAACTAAATTAAACCTGTTTGTTTTATATATAATGGGCATGTTGAAATTAACAACAGCCACCAGATTTTCTGACTTGACCAATTGGCTACTATAGTATCAGGTTATGTTTTTCTCCCAACATGTGTAGACGTACATCAGATTCATACACTTCTCAGATGATCAGAATATAAGCCCATTGGGGTAGCATGACTAGTTCTAAGTGGCAAACTCTCTGCCCCTCCATTTCTTTTGTAGTTGTGTTTTTTTGTAGAGACCGCTTTCTCCTCAAACCATGACAGGATGTCACACAGGATAGTCTTGTAATGGTTCTTTTCCTTTCAATTTTTTTTTGTGAATAAAATCTGTGCAAGGTTGCAAGCAGATCACTGATTGTCTTCCACACAATAACTCCTCAAAATTAAGAAAGAAACACCTTTTAGCATTGTTTAAACAAAAGAAGAAAATCCTGCTAGTGGGGTTCTGGATCCTGGAGCAAGGCTGCTAGCAGGCCGATACAGCGTGCCCGACTGGCTGGTGTTATTGGAGTGGTGTTGGGGTGTGGGTGTAAGGCTTCTCTTAGCTCGGTAGAGGCTGCCTTGCTGGGTGGCCTGAGGAACATGGATGTTGTTGGTTGAATTAGTGGCAGGTTGGTGATTATGACCTGGATCACCTGATTCACTCTCCGTGTAACTGTAGGCCTGAATTCTTGAGATGCCTTTCTGCTGCCGTCTCCATGAGTTGTAATATGTAGGATCACTTATGTAGTGATTAACAAAAGAATGTGTCTTCGGTCTGTTCTGATCAACTTCACATTCGCTATCACTTCCCTGTTGAAAAAAAAAGTCATAAGTTTAATGATTACAGATTTTTACTGTGCCTGTGAAAAAGCATTGTTGACAGAAGCACAGTTCAATTTTAGAAACTTCTTGTTTCTTGCCAGAAGCTGCTGCATTTAAGTCTAGCAGCAAAGAGAGTAATGAAAAGGCATTTAAAAATGTAATCATTATCAATAACTGATGGCAATAAGAAATTTACTGACAAATGTTTTTTCTTTACGTAGAGTTTACAGCAGTAAGATTTTGACTCTGCATTGGTAGTGGGGAACACTAAGCATATACCTATTGCAAAACTGTGGGCAAGTTGCTTGCATTTTTCTGTAATATACGCTGATGGCAGTGGGCGATGTTCCTGCCATCAGTGTATATTTGCAAAATTTAGTGCTTCATATTACGGCATCACTGGTGAGATCAAACCAGGACAAATATACAACTTCAAACTAATCTAATGCGTATTTATAACCCAGCTTCCATAAAGCAAAATGAGTTTCTTTATTTGTCTCAATAAAGGAGAAACATTAAGGTCTTAAGATTTTTTAAAATTTCAAAATCACAAAGTAATTGCTTTAAGCTAGGTGTTCATCCAGAGAAACTGTTCAATGAAAATATTAATAAAATATTTCTGTGCACCATAACAATATACATTATTGAGACATGATATACTACTTTCTTGTTTAATATTATTAGCACGTGTACATTATTTATCATTTGCGAACAACTTTAGAACGAACAGTTATCCAAACCAATGGAGTTGAAATGAAGTTGCTTCAGAGAACTATTCTACCAACATACCCATATGGCGACAAGTACAGAGGCGGCAGACGTGAAAATTTACACTGCCAGCGGATCATTTTCCTGGAGATGGGATGGGGGTTGGAAGGACTACCAGGTAAGTTAATGGCCTGTTAAGGTCAATTTTCAGAGGCTGACTGGAATTTTCCACCTGGCCTGTGGGCCCCTCAAGGCATCAGGGACTAGGCCAACTACCTGGAGGTGCCCTTCCAGTGGCAGACCAGGGGGCCAGCACTCTAGACAGGCTTTGAGGCCCTCCCTACCCTCCTGACCATATCTGAGGCCAAAGGCTGTCCCTCCACAATGATAGCCCAGCTGCAGGGGCCATTTTTTTAAATTTAAAACTTTTAAAAGTTGCAGAGATGGAGCCTCAAGATGGAGATGCCCCCTCTCTCTCTCTTCCCTGAACTGCAGGTTGCTGCTCCTTCCAAGCTGGAGAGCCTCCTTTTGGCCCTGCAGCTTCGAGAGCCTGCCCTCTGACCATTTTTCCGGGAAAATCACTGCCAGGTGACTGTTTCCCATTCAGTACGGGATCGTGACCTGCATTTGACCCTAATGTCGTGTCCCGACCCAAAATCCTGCCACAATCAATAGTAATTGAAAGCTGAAATCTTGAAAATAACAATTATATTGTAGTTAATATTGGACCTGTAGAGGCCCCCAGTAGTTTACTGTGAAAATGTCCTCCATTTTTGATCGTGAGCAATACAGAGCAGCAAGGCCCAAGTTTCGATCCTAAATCTGTGCTGAGTTTATTGATTATAGCTGCCAGGCTAATAAGGATGCGACAATTAGCCTCATCTCTGGGATATGGAAAGGAAGGGTTGGCCAACATGAGGAGTTGCTTTGTACAGAGGAAAAAGGAAATGAGGGAGGATATCTCCATGAATAGCCCAGGGTAGAATCTGGGGGAGGCAGCAGAGTTCAATAATTTGAAAGGAAAGGCAAGAGGGTGGAACAATCTGAGGTGTTCAATTGAGAAGGTGGTACCAAATGTTTATGTAGGGAGACCAAGGAGTGGTTCAGTGATAAAAGTTACACCACCACTGCAGGGGATGAAAAGTATAACCAGCCAGAGAGGCTTCAGTAGAGGGTAAGGTGGCACAACCCCCAGAATCAAGTTTCTGTCAAAGCTACAATGTTAATGCAATCAACCATAATTTGCTTCCTAATTCATATCACTGAGAAGAACATGCATCAGGCTAGGTTTCAGCGAAAACTGATTTTCATGTCACACAAGAAGCGTAGCGATGAAAATACAGAAACAAACTGAAAAGTTACAAAACTTAGAACAAATTTAAAAGATTGGGACATTGGCTGTCAACAAAATGGAGGACAAGTCATGACTCATACCACCTCCTGCACTGTAATCCGCATCCACTGTCTACTAAGACTGAAAAGCAGTCAACCCTGTCTGCATGGAAATAAGATAGATAACCACACATGGATGTGAGCTGTACTCAAACAACTAAGACAAAGGCCTTCCCAGACTTTTTGTCTCCACCTAACCTTCACTACAATGGGGTGTGAACAGCTCTCATATCCTCAAAATGGGGCTATCAAAAGGCCATTGTGCAGCCCAGCAAGAACTGAAACCTAAAGTCACATGGGCAGAACTAACACTTGTAAGTTCACCTTAAAAGGCAATCATTTTGAGGAACAAAGGGGCGGGGTTTGGGGTGAGGTCTTGCCAGTACAGAACTTCAAACATCAAGATCAGGCTGGTTTCTCAGCCACACTCAGAAAACATCTAAAGCCATCTTGAATGCTCCATCCATCAAGATCGGCGACCATGCTCTGGAAGTGGTTCAAGAGTTCACCTACCTAGGCTCAACTATTACCAGTAAACTGTCTCTCAAGGCAGAAATCAACAAGCGCATGGGAAAGGCATCCGCTGCTATGTTCAGACTGGCCAAGAGGGTGTGGGAAAATGGCACACTGACACGGAACACAAAAGTCTGAGTGTATCAAGCCTGTGTCCTCAGTACCTTGCTCTACAGCAGCGAGGCCTGGACAACGTATGTCAGCCAAGAGCGATGTCCCAATTCATTCCATCTTCGCTGCCTCCGGAGAATCCTTGGCATCAGGCGGCAAGACCGTATCTCCAACACAGAAGTCCTCAAGGCGGCCAACATCCCCAGCATATACACCCTACTGAGCCAGCGGCGCTTGAGATGGCTTGGCCATGTGAGCCGCATGGAAGGTGGCAGGATCCCCAAGGACATATTGTACAGCGAGCTCGTCACTGGTATCAGACCCACCGGCCGTCCATGTCTCTGCTTTAAAGACGTCTGCAAACACGACATGAAGTCCTGTGACGTTGATCACAAGTCGTGGGAGTCAGTTGCCAGTGATCGCCAGAGCTGGCGGACAGCCATAAAGGCGGGGCTAAAGTGTGGCGAGTCGAAGAGACTTAGCAGTTGGCAGGAAAAATGACAGAAGCGCAAAGCGAGAGCAAACTGTGTAACAGCCCCGGCAGCCAATTTTATCTGCAGCGCCTGTGGAAGAGTCCGTCGCTCCAGAATTGGACTTTATAGCCACTCCAGGCGCTGCTCCACAAACCACTGACCACCTCCAGGCACTTACCCATTGTCTCTCGAGACAAGGAGGCCAAAGAAGAAGAAGATCTTGAATTCCAGCAAGGCTGAAAGACAGAGAGAGATCGGTTCCAGCCAACACAGTATTTCCTGCTGAAACAAGTTGGAAGTCAGCTTTAGCAGAGACATTAGAGTGCCTTTGTAATATCTACTGTTCTACCTGTGAGAATTGTACAAAGCCATCAGCACCAGCTTCAATCCGAAGTGGACCGCCTGAAGGCTGCAATAACCCAGCAATTACAAGATAATCAGCAACCAGACCTGCAACTGTAAAATTCGCCTTCTGAGAGGATCCCACAGGTTTTCCCTGAAACCTTCTATCTGTCTTATCTTGAGAGTGAGAGTGCATGTGAGAGTGAATGTATGTGTGAGTGGTGTTGCAAACATTTTGGAGAATGGATATTCGAGATTAGTTTAGAGATTAGAGAGATACAGCACTGAAACAGGCCCTTCAGCCCACTGAGTCTGTGCCGACCAACAACCACCCATTTATACTAATCCTACATTAAACCCAATGTCCCTACCACATCCCCACCATTTTCCTACCACCTACCTACACTAGGGGCAATTTACAATGGCCGATTTACCTAACAACCTGCAAGTCTTTGGCTGCGGGAGGAAACCAGAGCACCCGGTGGAAACCCATGTGGTCATAGGGAAAACTTGCAAACTCCGCACAGGCAGTACGCAGAACCGAACCCAGATCACTGGAGCTGTGAGGCTGCAGTGCTAACCACTGTGCCACCCCTATTGTTTAATAAATAGCTAATCTTCTGTTTTAAACCTACAAGAAAACCTGTCACTGTCTGTTTATTTGGCAGGTAAAACATCAGGGTTGAAACACTAGTAACACAAAAACACTGTCTGTGGTCAGTTGGGAGGTGAACAGTGGAAATCAGCCATGCCATCACCCATCTGTCAATTTTTAATTGCAGTTGACAGCTGTGATTTATAAACTTGGTAGTTTCTGAAGTCCTTCAAAAATTAGCTCCAACCTTTCATGCAATGGAAGCATTCAGCAGCACACATCATGCACACACACAGACACACGTGTGGATATTTTTCAAAAGAAAGCTCTTCAATGCTTCCTGGAGATTCAGATCACTCTTTCACCCACTTCTTGGCCTGAACTTTGTGAATATTTCAAAATTATAAAAGGAAAGATTACAAAACATGGTTTTTCAATTTTGGTGCTGTTTCATTGAATTTTTAAGATGCAGGTTAGAAATTACTGTTGGTGATATTATCATACAAATGTTTATCACACTCGTATCAAATTACTTGTGTAAATTAAGAATGGGTGCTTGTCTCAATGGTACCACTCTCGCCTTTATGTCAGTCCATGGTTTCAATGTGCAATGCAGAACATGACCTCACAATCGAGACTGATAAATTCACTGCAGTATGAGAGATTGCTGCATTATTGGAGGTGCTGTCTTTTGGATGAGACATTAAACCAAGGCCCCCATCAGCCTTTTCAGGTGGATGTAAAAGATCCCACAGCATTATTCAAAGGGAAACAGACAAATTTTCTTGGTGTCCTGGTCAATGTTTATCCCTCAACCAATACTACCAAATCTGAGTAACTGGTCATTTATCTCATTGCTGTGCATACAGCATTGTTGTGCGTAAATTGGCTGCCACATTTGCTTATGTAATAATATTGACTACACATTAGAATTAATACATTGGTTGCTTTGGGGCATTCTGAGGGCTGATTTTATGGCCCCCTGAGACGGGGCTGGAGGTGGGGCAGGGAGCCCAAAGAATCACAACGGGAGGCGGGGACCTGTCGCCTCCCCGTCTCCAAGCGATTTTGCCGATGACAACCTTCCCGATCAGAGGTCAATTGTGGCCCTTAAGTGGCCTTTCAACGGTCACTTAAGGGCCTCTTTCTACCACCGTTTGGATTTAACCAGCAGCAGGGGGTGCCTCCGTCATGCCTCTAAATACGAGGTGCCCTCTTTGCGGGCTCTGGGAGGGGGGGGGGTCCCTCCTCAGTGGGCAATCTGTGGCCCACGGAGGCCCCCCGCCGGCAAAAACTGCATCTCCTTGGACCTCCCCCTGCACTTCATGACCACCACCCCTGCCGGGGCCTTCTGGACTGGCCCCAGCAACCCTGCCTCACTTACCTGAGGTCTGGCGTTCCAGTGATGGGCCTCTGCAATACCGGCAGTGGCCGCCGTTCCTGGTGGGGCTGCTGATACTGCTGAGCTGCCGGCCCTGTGATTGGCCAGCATCTCTTGGAGGCAGGTTCCCCATCTCTAAAGGGACAGAGATCCCGGCGACAGGCACCTCGGTTCCGCAACAATGTAGGATCGCGCCAGGTGGAGATTCAAAAAGGCCCAGCACCGGGAGCCCCACCGGCGCCACAAAATTCAGCCCTGAATATGTGAAAGACACTATATAAATGCAAGTTCTTTCCTACCTTCACCACAGTGGCAGCAGTGTGTACCATCTACAAGATGCACTGCAGCAATGTACCAAGGCTCCTTAGACAGCACCTTCCAAAACCGCGACATCTACAACCTAGAAGGACAAGGGCAGCAAATGCATGGGAACACCACCACCTGCAACTTCCCCTTCAAGCCACACACCATCCTGACTTGGAACTATATAGCCTTCATTGTCGCTGGGTCAAAATCCTGGAACTGCCTTCCTAACAGCACTGGGTGTACCAACCCCACATGGACTGCAGCAGTTCAAGAAGGCAGCTCATCACCACCTTCTCAAGGGCAATGAGGGATGGGCAATAAATGCTAGCCTGGGCAATAAATACTGGCCAAGCCAACGACACCCAAATCCCATGAATGAATAAAAAAAAGTACAATGATAGGAGATTCATATTAGGTCATTTATGGCATCTTGATATGAGTATCCTGATTCATAATGGGCTTAATGTCTGCTATCTTGTCATGAGTTTTTACTCTGAGCTAAGGGCAGAACGCCTAACTGTTAAGTTCACAACAACAATGCATTTAATGTAGGAAAATGTCCCAACCTACTTCACGGAGGTGTAATCAGACAAAAACAGACAGTTTATGAAGGGACAATTAGATGGAGTGACCAACAGCTTGGAAAAAGAGATGAGTTTTAAGGGGGGACTTATAAAATGTGAGGGAAGTGGCGAGGCAGGGAAGTTTGGGGAGGGAATATCACAGTGTGCAGCCCTGATGGCTGAAGGCATGCCAGCAATGGTGGGGTGAAAGGGGGAAGTACACACGAGGTCAGAGTCAAACCAACAGGGAACTCTGAGGGGTTTGTAAGGCTGGAGGAGGTTACATTGATATGTCGGGGCAAGGGCATGAAGGTTTAAACACAAGAATGAGAATTTTCAATTGGATACATTGGTGAGCAGGAAGCCAATGTAGGTCAGCAAGGACTGGGGCGATTTGTGAATGGGACCTGGTGCAGGATAATATATGGGTGGCAGAGCTGAAGTTTATGGAAGGTGGAAGACGGGCATCTGGTCAGCAGAGCACTGGAATAGTTGAAATAAAAACAAGAAATGCTGGAAATACTCAGCAGGTCTGGCAGCATCTGTGCAGAGAGAAGCAGAGTTAACGTTTCAGGTCAGTGACCCTTCTTCAGAACTGATGAAACGTCATTGACCTGAAATGTGGACCTTCGAACTAAACACAATATTCCAGGTGTGGTCTGAACAGGACTTTGTATAACTGCAGCATTACCTCTACCCACTGTATTCTAATCCTCTAGATATAAAGGCCAGCATTCTGTTAGTCTTTTTTCCATTTTTTTTTGTACCTGTCCATGACATCGTTAAGATCTATGTGCATGGATCCTTATGTCTCTTTGAACCTCCACTGCTTCTAGCTTTTCACCATTTGGAGAGCACTCGGTCTATCCTTTTTAGACCCACACTTTCCTATATTGAAGTCCATTTGCCACAGTTTTTCCCATTCACTTAATCTATTAATATCTCTTTGTAATATTATGCTTCCATTTGCACTGTTTACAATGACGCCTATCTTTGTGTTATCGGCAAACTTAGTTATGTGGCTGTCTATCCCATCATCTAAGCTACTGATGAATACAGTGAATAGTTGAGGCCTCACCACAGATTCCTGTGTGATGCCAATAGTCACGTCCTGCTAATTGCAGTACCTGTCCATTATCCCAACTCTCTGTCTCCTGCAGCTCAGCCTACCTCCACATTAATAATTTTAATTAATAATTTCCCCTCAGTTCCATGAGCATCTACTTTAGCTAACAGTCTCTTATGAGGGACTTATCCAATACCTTCTGGAAGTCCAGAGAGTAACATCCATGGACATTCCCCTCTCCACTACTTTAGTCACCTCTTCAAAAATTTCAATCAGGTTCATCAGGCATGACCTACCCTTTACAAATCCATGCCTGCTCTCTGTAATCAGCTGAAAATATTCAAGATATTCAGTCACTCCATCCTTAATTATGGACTCGAGTAATTTCCCAACTACAGATGTTAGGCTAACAGGTTTATAATTCTCTGGCTTCCCTCTCAACTTTCTTAAATAGTGGGGTGACATGCAATTTTCTAACCTAAAGCAACAGACCCTGAATTGAGAGAATTTTCAGCGATCATAGTTAGGGCAAATGCAATGTTCTCTCCTACTTCCTTTAAAAGCTGAATGAAAACCATCTAGTCCTGGAGATTTGTTACTCTTTAGCGGCATTATTTTCTCCATTGCTGTTAAATTGCGTTAATTTTGCTGAGTCCTGGCCCCTATTTCAATAGTTTAAATTTAGTTTAAAATAATTTGTTATCACATTTATGGTACGTTCCCTCTCCTAAATAGGCATCTTCTGTCTATTGTACAGTGTAAAACAAAAACAAAAAAAATTTCCACCAATTCAGAGTTCCTTTACTGTTCTGCTGAAATTCAACACACAGACTAACCTCACTTGCTTACTTTTTGGGCATGTTGCCAATGTCCTGCAGAGAAGAATTGCATTACTACAAGGACATAGTCCAGCACAATGCACAGCTATCATCTTACAAAAGCTTTTGACTGAAACCAGATCCCACTGCACTCTCCAGGGACTCTTACTGATCTGCATGTTTGGTTTAAAATGGACAAGTTTTTATGAAGTAAATAACTGAAGCACTTGTATTTTTTAAAAACTTTTGAACAAAACTGCAGTTGCTCAAAGATAATCTGCTTACTGTATACACCTACCTTTCCCGCCAAGCTACACACTACAACATATCAATGCCCACTTACTCATATTTAACAGATTTACATTTAAATGTTATCTAAATATTCATAGACAAATGTTAGTCATTTTCTTTCACAATAACTTACATTGGATGGTGCCATCTTGACTTATTTGGCAGGAACTTTCGGTTCTATTTTATCAGCCCGTCATGGGTCCTGGCGTGGGACTGAATGAGGGAGGCGTGGGCGCTTGTCACGTGTCACATTTGAATGCAGGAGGCATGGGGTCTGTCCCATTGGAAGATGGGGGCAAGCGGCGAGATGCTGATGGCATCATCAGTGGAGATGAACGCAGGTGCTTAAACTGCTGCTTCACTGACTCTTTACTGCTGTGCTGTTGACCCCCCGCCCTCCCCGGCTGGAGTCCCTGTGCTGCTGACCCCACCCCCCCAACAGCTGGAGTCCCTGTGCTGCTGACACCCCACCCCCCCCCCCCACCGGCTGGAGTCCCTGTGCTGCTGACACCCCACCCCCCCCCACCGGCTGGAGTCCCTGTGCTGCTGACCCCTCCTCTACTGTGCTGCTGACCCACCCCCCCATAAATAGATATCACTGTCCTTGCTGAGAATCTCTGATGCTTTCTCTGCTGCCCTGTCAGATGCTACCTTCACGTGTGCTCCCTCAATGGGCTGCCAGTGCACGGACAGGCTGCGTAGGGATCCTTCTCAGCTTTGTACATGCCCCTGTGAGCCTGGGTACAAGCTGCGGAATTGCGATAGGAAAGAGGCAACATGTAGAATACAATGAGGTCAGTCTTTATTGAGTTTCTTTGAATGGGCATCATGATAGCAGAAACAGGTTATGTCTGAGACTGTCCCGGGCCTCCCTGGCACGTGACTCAATGGCCCTTGTCTCCAGTACAAGGACTTCATCATCCCATGCTGCCTGCCCGGCATCCTGCTTATCAGATGAGGAATGATGATCAATCATGTTCTCTTGATGTAAGGCGTCCCCGTCTGCAGGGCTAGATGGTCCAGAGGACAGCAGACCAACATGATACGCGAGACCCTCGCTGGGACATATTGCAGGACTTCCATCGGCTTGATCCAGGCACCAGAATCTCATGGGCTGCTCAATGGTTCCTCAGGTGGACCCGTGGCAGGCAAGGCCCCACACACTCAACACAATTCCGGGGCCTCCTCCATTGCTGTTCCTCTCACTGGGTGCAGTCCCAGCAGTGGACACCATTCCCAGTGATGCTGCTGGGACTGAAGAGCTGCTGGCCTGCTGATTGGCCGGCAGCTCTTGGAGGTGGGACAATCAAACACTTTAAAACTGGCTCCACAATAACTTGATTGGAATCAATTTGATGTAAGCATTCAATATTGCTACCAGTTCAGCAAATTCGTATTCGGGGCTGACCCAAGAGTGGAAGTGAATACTGCCTTTCGGATGATTCATTTTGTTCTATGATTTAATCTTTGAAACTTCAGAAGCATTAAGCTAAAATCAAAAAAAAGTTCAGAATTTAATAGTTTGTTTGTAATTAACAAACACTGTGGCTGCCATTCCTAACTTTATCATCAAAAGTCTTTAGTAAAGTGTCACACCTCAAAAGGGTTCCTGTTCAAAAGCATCACTCATCGACTGGGAAACTTGGAAATACCAGGAAGGTTGAATTGGAGGGAAGAAATTTTTTTTTTAACCCAGAGGGTGGTGGAGGTCTGGAACTCACTGCCTAAAAGGGTGGTCGAGGCAGAAACCTTCATCACATTTAAAAACATACTTGGATCTGCACTTGAAATGTCACAACATTCAGGGCCACAGACCAAGAGCTGGAATGTCTGATTAGGCTGGATAGCTTTTTCTCGGCCAGCATGGATATTGTCATGCAGGCCCTCAACTGCCAAGAATGAGGCAACATTATTTCGCCACAGGAACATTAAAAACTTTAAAATGTTGCTGGGAAGAAAAGAGGGCCTATCACAAGGAATTGCCAGGGCCCTCACATGAAAGACTTTTTTTGCATGCTGGCAGACAGTGTTGGAACAAATGACCCAGTCCCTGCGTCTCCAATACACAGAAGACCTGGTTCAGACCAGTTTAGTCACATGACTGACTGGCTGTTTGAATTTGAACTTGCTGAGAGAAAGAGATTCAGAAAGCTGTTTGCTCCTGAGCTGAGAACATCTCTCTCCTGTCTGTTCTCATCTCGCTCTCACCAGCTTTGGAAACCATTGAAGACATATGAACCACAAGAGAGAAGTCTCCGACAGTGAACACAGTTTAAGAAGAATACTGGGTCCCAACAGAAAGTAAGAGCTGTCTACAATCAAAGGCTCTGCGGCGAGCTGGAAACACAGCAACAGCAACAAGAAACCCCCTTCAGAGACTGCCTCAAACCTCTCTGCTTTATTTTTCTTCTGCTCTTTTCTGTCCCCATTTGCATATGTGTATCACGTATGCATTCGAGCGTGGGTGCGTCGCAGATTCTTAGGCATTAACTGAATTAGAGTTTAAGGTTAAGTTTTAATAAATTTCACTCTTCTTTAAACCTAAGAAAACCTGGTTGTGCTCATTTCTCTGCCTTATAATTGGAAAGCGGTGAACAAGGTTTCATCAAGTGGGAGCACAGAACACAGTGTGTTTAAAATTAAAACCCTGTTACAATAAGATCAGGTGAAGACACCTATCTCACCTGGTCGTAACAATATGATGGGCTGAATGGCCTCCTTTTGTGCTGTAAATTTTCTATGTTTTCTATGAGTCATAGATTATTTACTGTTGCTTTTTCTTCAGCCCAGATAAACCCAAAGGAATGGCTGGGCGCTGCTCTGTCTTTCAGAAGCCAGGTCAGGTCAGCTGTCTCTGACGCATCTTACAGACGTGGGCTGCTTGCCCCAAACATGCCAATGAAATTGAGGATGGAGTCCATGTCTTTCAATTTGGATGTGTATAGATTCCGCTCCACCTTGCTTGGAGTGGGTCTGTCAGAATTCTGGCCCCATTGTGACTATTCAATTCCTAGAGTAATTCCATGTTATCATTACATCAACACAGGAAAAAACAGTTTCTGTCACTGTTGTAAGAATATAAATATGCATTTTGACAGATGGTAGGGTCCTCTTGTACTAAAGGGTTAATCCTTCTTTCATGATACTATTAATGAGTGTCATGTGACTGAATATCAAACCATATCAAAGGTGATGCTACTATCAACAAACTCTCAACTTTTTGGATTCTGAGTGTCTTTTGCAGCTCTACAAATATGCACCCGTGTAGTTTTTTGTCACTAATTTTAAAATGTATTTCTAAAATTAATTTAGAATACAGAATTACATAGAGTCTCCAACACAGAAACAGGTCAATTGGCACTTATTTTCTAGCAGACGCGCAATAATGATTGTGTTTTGTTTTAAATGTACTGACTGCTTGGTAGTGTTTGAATTCGAATACCTGATGAATTCTTAGGAAAGCTGTAATACTGTTTGTATAGCATTAAAATTTTATTACACTAAATCCATGAACATATTCACCGATGTGTTCCTAATGAGTTATTTCAGTTATTTTTGCAAAGAAACTACCTTCAAATGTAGGTGAGGCAAAATGATTCAGCTTATGACCCCGAGCTGTGCTTCTTCTCTAACACCAAGGCCGCTTACTTCCACCTCCGTAACATTTCCCATCTCCGCTCCTGCCTCAGCTCATCTGTTGCTTAAACCCTCATTCATGTCCTTGTTACCTCTAAACTTGACTTTTCCAATGCTCTCCTGGCTGGCCTCCGTAAACGTGAGTTCATCAAAAGACTCTGCTGCCTGCATCTTAATTCGCACCAAGTCCTGTTCACCCATCATCCCTGTGCTCGCTGATCTACATTGGCTCCAACATTAGTCCTGGTCTGGCAACATATCAACTTTAAAATTCTTGTCCACGTTTTCTGATCCCTGCATGGCCTCACCCCTCTCTATTTCTGTACCATCCTGCAGCCCTAAAACCCTGAGATCTCTGTGCTACTCCAATTCTGGTCTTTTGTGCATCCTTGATTTTAATTACTCACTAATGGTTGTTGTGCTTTCAGCTGCCTAGGCCCTAAAATCTGGAATTCTCTCCCTAAACCTCTCAGCCTCTCTACCGCTCTCTCCTCCTTTAAGGCGCTCCTTAAAATCCACCTCTTTGACGAGGTTTTTGATCATCTGTCTGGATATCCCCTTATGTGGCTCTGTATCAAATTCTAATTTGATGACACTTCTGTGAAATGCCTTGGTACTTTTTATTATGTTTAAGGTGCTATATAAATACAAGCTGCTGTTATTTGTAGCATTATTCTTTTGTAGCATCAAGTTATGGATTCAAACACTCCACATTCACGTCTTTCTGATGATTCCAACACTTAGGAATGGTGCTGTTGAGGATTCTTTTTCTGAAATAATAAATTAAGGTCCTACCTGTCACGTGCTTTTCTGGGCAGTGAAGATCTCACAGTACCATTTGAAAAATTACAATGTAAACATAGTCTTTTGGCCAATATTCAACTAAGGTTAATCTTTTTACCATCTTGGCCTGGAGTTTGCGCTTGATTGCACTGGTTTTCTTGGCGCAATTCAGACGAGATTGGTGTAACCGGCACAAAAAAACCATGGAATTTTTAAGTGCAATTTGCATTCGGCGCAAGTCAGGTTTCTGCGATCTTTTGTGCTACTTTAAAAAATGTTGCACTGGAAGCAGGCCCTGCCCGCAAAATGCACACTCCCCTCGGTTGAATTAATCACAACTAGGATATACCGCTATTTGTGCTTGTTTGAAGACCTTTGGAAGGCTTTAAAAATTCTGAGTTCTGAAGTTGAGTCATATCAGATTCGAAACATCAACTTTGTTTCTCTTTCCACAGATGCTGCCAGGCTTGCTGAGTATTTTCAGCACTTTCTGTTTTTATTTCAGATTTCCAGCATTCACAGTATTTTCCTTTTATTTAAAAATTAAGTTGGTTCTTTTGGGCACAAGGACACTAAAAGATATGTTTTAAAAGCTGTTAAATATGATTTTTGATTTAATTCACGAAGAAATTGACTAACATCAGGGAAGTTTTGCTGAACCTTTCTAAACCTTTCTAGGCCACATCCAGAGTATTATGTCCAGTTGTGGTAACCACACTTTAGTAAGGATGTGAGGGTCCTTGCGATGCTGCTGCGGAGATTTACCAGCATAGTTTCAGAGATGAGGGATTTTAGCTTCAAGGTTATTTTGGAGAAGCTAGGGTTGTTCTCCTTGGAGCAAAGGGGATTGAGGGGAGATTTGATAGAGGCAGATAAGATTATGACAGGTTTAGATAAGGTAGACAAAGAAAAGCTGTTCCCATTAACTGATCGTACAAGGACTCATGGATACAGATTTAAGGTTTTGGGAAAGAGATGCAGGGGAGATGTAAAGAAGAACATTTTTCCACAGCAAGTGGTCCTTTCCTTTCCTTTTTGGCCTCCTTGTCTCGAGAGACAATGGGTAAGTGCCGAGAGGTGGTCACTGGTTGGTGGAGCAGCGCCTGGCGTGGTTATAAAGGCCAATTCTAGAGTGACAGACTCTCCCATAGGCACTGCAGGTGAAGTTGGTTATCAAGGCTGTTACACAGTTGGTTCTCTCCTGACACTGCTGTCTCTTTTCCTGCCAACTGCTGAGTCTCTTCGACTTGCCTCTCTTTAGCCCCGCCTTTATAGCTGTCCGCCAGCTCTGGCAATTGCAAGCAACTGGCTCCCATGATTTGTGGTCAATGTCGCAGGACTTCATGTCGCGTTTGCAAACTTTAGTAAGGATGTGAGGGTCCTTCTGAGGGTGCTGAGGAGATTTACCAGCATAGTTCCAGAGATGAGGAGACATTAAAGCGGAGACATGGATGGCCAGTGGGTCTGATACCAGTGATGAGCTCGCTGTACAATACGTCCTTGGGGACCCTGCCATCTTCCATGCGGCTCACATGGCCAAACCATCTCAAGCGCCGCTGGCTCAGTAGGGCGTACATACTGGGGATTTTGGCTGCCTCGAGGACTTCTGCGTTGGAGATATGGTCCTGCCACCTGATGCCAAGGATTCTCCGGAGACAGCGAAGATGGAATGTGTTGAGACATTGCTCTTGGCTGACATACGTTGTCCAGGCCTCTCTGCTATAGAGCAAGGTACTGAGGACACAGGTTTGAAACACTCGGACTTTTGTGTTCCTTGTCAGTGCGCCATTTTCCCACACACTCTTGGCCAGTCTGGACATAGCAGCCGACACCCTTCCCATGCGCTTGTTGATTTCTGCATCGCGAAACAGGTTATTGGTGATGGTTGAGCCTAGGCAGGTGAACTCTTGAACCACTTCCAGAGTGTGGTCGCCGATACTGATGGATGGAGCATTTCTGACGTCCTGTCCCATGTTCGTTTTCTTGAAACTGATGGTTAGGCCAAATTCATTGCAGGCAGCCGCAAGCCTGTCGATGAGTCTCTGCAGACACACTTCCATGTGGGATGTTAATGCAGCATCGTCAGCAAAGCAGAGTTCCCTGATGAGGACTTTCTGTACTTTGGTCTTCGCTCTAAGATGGGCAAGGTTGAACAACCTGCCATCTGATCTTGTGTGGAGGAAAATTCCTTCTTCTGAAGCCTTAAACGCGTGAGAGAGCAGCAGTGAGAAGAAGATCCCAACAGTGTAGTTGCGAGAACACAGCCCTGTTTCACACCAGTCAGGATAGGAAAGGGGTCTGATGAGGCACCGTTATGCTGAATTGTGCCTTTCAGATTGTCATGGAATGAGGTGATGATACTTAGTAGCTTTGGTGGACATCCAATCTTTGCTAGTAGTCTGAAGAGACTACATCTGCTGACGAGGTCAAAGGCTTTGGTGAGATCTATGAAGGCAACGTAGAGGGGCATCTGTTCGCGGCATTTCTCCTGTAGCTGGCGAAAGGAGAACAGCATGTTAATGGTGGATCTCTCTGCTCGAAAGCCGCACTATGCCTCAGGTAGACATGCTCAGCCAGCTTCTGCAGTCTGTTTAGAATGACTCGAGCGACAGCTTTCCCCACTATGCTGAGCTGGGAGATTCCACGGTAGTTGTTGCATCACCGCAGTCACCCTTGTTCTTATAGACGGTGATGATATTGGCATCGTGCATGTCCTGTGGTACTGCTCCCTCATCCCAGCACAGGTAAAGCAGTTCATGGAGTGCTGAGAGTATAGCAGGCTTGGCACTCTTGATTATTTCAGGGGTAATGCCGTCCTTCCCAGGGGCTTTTCCACTGGCGAGAGAATCGATGGCATTACTGAGCTCCAATTTTGTTGGCTGTTCGTCCAGCTCATCCATGACTGGCAGAGACTGGGCAGCATTGAGGGGGGTATCAGTGACAACATTCTCCCTGGAATACAGTTCTAGGAAGTGCTCCACCCAGCGGTCCATTTGCTTGCATTGGTCAGTGATACAGATTTAAGGTTTTGGGAAAGAGATGCAGGGGAGATGTGAAGAAGAACTTTTTCCACAGCAAGTGGTATTCACTGCCAGCGAGGGTGGTGGAAGTGGAGACGATCAATGATTTCAGAAGGAAATTGGAGGGGGACTTGATGGAAATAAACATGCATTTCAATGGGGAAAGTCAAGTGACCAATTAACTGGCACTTAAGGGCCTCTGCCCGCCGCTGCGGGTATTTTACCCTTGGAAGCTGGACGGCAGAAGCCTCAATGACCCCGCCTGGTGAACCAGGTGGCCTTCGTGCGGGCTGGTGTGGGGCCCTCCTGATCGGGCACCCTGTTCCCCATGGAGGGCCACCCCCGAAGCCCTACCGGTCCCCAACGCACAACACTCCCCCCGCCCCCCTAACTGATCCCCCCTTGCCTTGCCAAGGCCCGGTCGATTGTCCCCGGCGAGGCCCTGAAAACTTATTCGAGTTCTGGGGCCATCCTGCATCTTGCTTGCGATGGCTGAGTGTAGTCCCAGCAGTGGCCACTGCTCCCGATGGCACTGCTGAGACTAAGAGCTGCTGGCCCGCTGATTGGCCGGCAGCTCCATTAGGTAGGACTTCCTGCCTCAAGGAGGTGGAAGTCCCCCCCCCACCCAAGACCAATTAAAGGCCTGGGGAGCGAAAACCCCGGTCTGGCTCCCCAGGCCCAGCAAGGATGGGCTCGTCCCCGACTTTCCGGCTGATGGGTGGGGTCTCCAGCCCCATGGAAAATTCTGGCCTATGTCTCTGTGAACCCCAATATAACTTGAAAATAGTTTAATATATTTTTCTAAGTGAATTTTAGTAATTTAAAATTAGATTTCCCAGAGGCGGTGGGCACTCTGAAAAAAATTGCTTATTTTTTTTGTGATAAACCTAATTTCAGCCATTTTAATCAAACTTCACCAAGTTACCACTTTTAAATATATGACGGAAATTGTTATTAAAGGAAATGTTAAAATTATGTTTCAAAATACTGCCTAATTTCACTGGTTCATGGCAGATTTTCAATTCGACAGATGCAAAATGGGTTTGAGCAGAAACCTGGGGTGATAAAACACTTTTCAAAATGGGCACAATATTCGCCAGAATGAGCAATTGCATTCGAAGTGGAAAATCTAACCCCTTGTTTCCAATGGGATGGGGTTACATTATAAATGAGAACTGTGCACCCAGTTAAATATCCAGTAATAATAATGCACAGATTGAAAGAATATCACATATGGCATCAGCATGCTGTATGTGTTTTATGTATTGTTGGCAGAGTATTGGAATGTAGCAGAAATGTAAATTGCATAGCTAACTGTTAGAGTCAGTGTTTGAACAACACATAGTTTAAAGGTGCCATTCTTTTACAGAATGTTGATGAACAGTGCATCTGGCAGTTATCAATGATATTACAAAATGTTGACTGTCTCTGGCTTTGTGCTCACTCTGGTAGTGCGGTTGCTATTGGAAAAAGATATATCTTGAAACACTTTTATATTAATGATGTGCTGTTAAATAACACAAATAAGACAGTATAATGTAAAGATGCCAAAGTTTTCATAGGTCCAGAAAATACTGTCTAAAAGCACAGAAAACACAACTTTTTTTCTATTGACCCTCCACAATGAGAGGGTAGCATGCTGGAACTGCTTTTCTGGAACCTGTGCTGACTATAAAATAGCCTGTTGTTTAATGTTTTATTCAAAGAATACTGCTAACTCTTTGAGACTGTTGGAAGAGATCAATGAAATCTCCCAAGCAGACAGGAGGATTGCAAATATGCACCACTCAAAAATGCTGGGATCATTTGGCTCTTTTACTTATCCTGTTGTTTTGCCCTTCCCCAGTCCTTTTCTGATATTGCCTGCATGCATATCTCCAACAGTAAGATATCCAATAGCTTTCTGATATGATAAATGGTGTAAGACTTGCAGACCTTTGAACCTGTAAACAAAACTGAAGCTTCTGATTAACCAACAGCAGATCAGAGATGAAAGGCCAGCCCCAAGCATTTAACCCCTACACAAGGTCGTGAAACCTTTTTATGCAAATCACTTGTATGGAAGGTCTTTAACACCTGCTGTAGGGTACAGTGCAGGGTTACAGTATTATCTTGGTCCTGCTTCCATTTATCACTCCATTAAACTGCAAAGAGAATTGGCATAATCCCCAGATTCAGAAAGAATCATTATACATGCAGTTTTTTTTTTCTTTGTCCTCCTTATCTCGAGAGACAATGGGTAAGCGCCTGGAGGTGGTCAGTGGTGTGTGGAGCAGCGCCTGGAGTGGCTATAAAGGTCAATTCTAGAGTGACAGGCTCTTCCACAGGTGCTGCAGAGAAATTTGTTTGTCAGGGCTGTTACACAGTTGGCTCTCCCCTTGCGCTTTTGTCTTTTTTCCTGCCAACTGCTAAGTCTCTTCGACTCGCCACACTTTAGCCTTTATGGCTGCCCGCCAGCTCTGGCGAACGCTGGCAACTGACTCCCACGAATTGTGATCAATGTCACAGGACTTCATGTCACGTTTGCAGACGTCTTTAAAGCGGAGACATGGAAGGCCGGTGGGTCTGATACCAGTGGCAAGCTCGCTGTACAATGTGTCTTTGGGGATCCTGCCATCTTCCATGCGGCTCACATGGCCAAGCCATCTCAAGCGCCGCTGACTCAGTAGTGTGTATAAGCTGGGGATGTTGGCCGCCTCGAGGACTTCTGTGTTGGAGATACGGTTCTGCCACCTGATGCCAAGTATTTTCCGGAGGCAGCGAAGATGGAATGAATTGAGACGTCGCTCTTGGCTGACATACGTTGTCCAGACCTCGCTGCCATAGAGCAAGGTACTGAGGACACAGGCTTGATACACTCGGACTTTTGTATTCCATGTCAATGCGCATTTTCCCACACTCTCTTGGCCAGTCTGGACATAGCAGTGGAAGCCTTTCCCATGCGCTTGTTGATTTCTGCATCCAGAGACAGGTTACTGGTGATAATTGAGCCTAGGTAGGTGAACTCTTGAACCACTTCCAGAGCGTGGTCGCCAATATTGATGGATGGAGCATTTCTGATGTCCTGCCCCATGATGTTCATTTTCTTGAGGCTGATGGTTAGGCCAAATTCATTGCGGGGAGCTGCAAACCTGTCGATGAGACTCTGCAGGCACTCTTCAGTGTGAGATGTTAAAGCAGCATCGTCAGCAAAGAGGAGTTCCCTGATGAGGACCTTCTGTACTTTGGACTTCGCTCTTAGACGGGCAAGGTTGAACAACCTACCCCCTGATCTTGTGTGGAGGAAAATTCCTTCTTCAGAAGACTTGCAGTACCACTCATAAAACTTCAGGTGCTTTGTTTTAATATGTACAGCTTTAAAATTGCAATTAATATTTGTATTTTTTTTCCTTCAGGTAAACTTTAAGTAAAAAAGAACACCTTCAGGCACATCAGTATCTGCTTAAGTATTTTAAATTTAGACACATAGATTTTATGTTTCAGTTTCTGTGAATCATGGGATTAGTTTTAACATGACTCAGTTATTAAAAGAATCTTCTCAAATTTTTAAGTTTGGAAAGAAGATTCCTAGTTAGTTAGGATAATACAATACATTCAACAAAAACAATGCTGCTGGGAAGAGTAATGAACAATTTTGTTGCAAATCCCTGGAATACCTTTTTGCTGTTCATTGACCATGTTGATCAACAGAATTAGGAATTGTTAGGCTGATAAAGGCCAAGACTCTGGACTTTTGGATAGGAAAGGAAGAGAAGGACAGCCTGGAGTTAAAAGCAGAAACTGTGAAATCAGCCTGGGGATTGTTGTTCCAAGGGGACGACATTACAGTCAAGTTCTTACACAAATCTGATTCCATTTTCTTATGCTTAGGTGATAAATACCATAATATAAATCCTGGATCAGAAAAAGATCTATTAGCCTTCCATTTTTCTTACAAGACTCTTAAAGCTGAAATTCACCTTATTATCATTCCTTGTGTTACAATTATCTAATTCATGGTTTGTATTAATATTTTAGAGGTCACTTTTAGTTTTGGGGAATTAAATGTGTAGCTGTAAGAATTTCAAAAAGGCTGCAGACTACCCAACATTTAAATTCCAAATATTTCTCCATGAGTGTTTTCAGAGACAATGTTAGAGAGGTGAAAGTCAGAAAACAACAGGTGGACTTGTTTAGTTGGGAGTAGCCAGAAAGACAGGAAGAAATTACTCTGTCATTGTTAGCAATATCAGTTATACATGTGGATATCAGAAATCAAGGAGATATTTGGAGTTGGAGGTAATGAGCTTAAATTGCTATCTGGGACATCCTACGTGTACCACAAATTTCTATGGAGATAGATGATGCAGGTCAGGTTTTTTTTTACCTCTGTGCTTGCTGACACAGACAGTTGGCTTTTCGAAAAGCAGTTGGCTTTTGGAGCAGCTGAACTCAGGAGAAGAGGCCATCAGGAACCAGGGTGTTTCTGTTTTGACTAAGAACCAAGTTCAAGGTGGGAAGTCCAGATTCAGGAGGTGTTGGAAGAGAACTGGAGGATTGCCTAGCAGATGCTAGGATATCCCTTACCTCGGAAGACAGCTGAGAAATTAAGTGAATTCCTAAATTCCGAAAAGCTGTGGTACATTTTGGATTGGTCCCAGGAGAAGTGAACAGACTGCCAAGATCCTGTGAAGTATAGGGGAACCCTAGGGGTGGAAGTAAAAGTCAAAAGGGGGAGATTTAGGGCTGGATTTTGTTCCCAGCCCAACGTCGGGTTTCATGATGGAGGACCGGAGAATCAGAGCAGCAACCACAGAGTCCAATGCTGGGATTGCTGGGCCCGATCTTCCCGGCGGCGGCAAGGCTCCATGGCACCACCTCCGTCACTCTGGGACGGGACCCTACTTTAAATATTTAAATTTAATTCACTGCAATCTTACCTTCAGTTCCCAATCTTGAGTTCATCGTGCGACACTCATGTGCCTTCACTTTCCCGTCCAGGAGAAGCTGGTGCCACTGAGATGGGGAAAGGGGCAACTCTGCATGATTTGTATGGGAAAGGGGGGGAAGCTGTCAACTCTGCATTATGTTTGCAGGGCCGGCAGCCTTTTAAAAATGGCACCAGAACCTGCTCCTGCAACGGGTGACGCCTTGAACGGTGCCGCCAATGCTGCCCCCCGCAACATGATTGGGTTTGCGGCCGCCGTCAATATGTTAAGTGGCCGCCAGCCGGATAATCACAGCGGCGCAGGTCCCATGCGGAGCAGCTGCTATTTTCTGCACCCGTCACCATTCCTGGAGGCGGGACAACAAAACCCAGCCCTTAAAGTCTAAAGTATATGTCTTCATGTTCTGTTCAAATTTTAAGTTTAAAGTATGCTTTGTTTAACTCTTGTAAAGTTTTTAGTTTAAAACATGAAATCTTCTGGCGTAATTCTTTCAGTATAAACTGGGAATTTGACTTTTTTGAAAAAAAGTTAATGGTCCCGAACAGAATTGTAACAATTGCCATTTTCAGATAACCTCAGTGTGGCACAGCTCATACTTAAAATAGATATTGTTTTCAGGGTTCTGACTGGAATGTGGAAGCACCTGTGGACTTCAATAAATGGGCTGCTCAAGGCAGATATCACCAAATGTAATTGATGTAAGTTCAAAACATAAGCACCAGAACAAACACAATGTGCTTGTCTAAAGGGTATGGAACTTGCTTACTATTTGGAAACCCATTGAAAATAGTGATGTCAGGTACATTACAGTCAGTTACAGAACAATGTGATTTCCAAGTCTGCATTGGTGAGCTCCTAAGAGAAATGTTATATTGTACTTCTATGTGAACTAAGGATGACGTAAAAAGCAAAGGCGGCCATGTGGACAGGTTCTTGGACATAGTCCATGCACTGACATGTGAAATAAGGTGACAAGCTGGGGGTGAATAGGGACAAATTCCAGCTGCAGTGGAGAACTGAAAGGAACTTGCTGAGAGAAAATATCATTTTGACCAGTGTTCTATATTGGTTTGTCAAATCAATAAACAAGTTAAAACACAACTGACAGTCATGTTCCTCCCCTTCCACTGCAACACATACTTAAAATAAAGGCCAGCATTGTTTAATAATAACATCAGTGTGACTCACATGGACAGGTATTCAGGTAATTCCTTGCTCACAACAGACTTGATGACAAACCTTGCAAGAGCAGCTGCCTTGACATCACCACAATATCCTGACTTGCTACAGCTTGTACTGAAGCTAAACAACTGCAACTACACTACCGTTCAATATTTCCTTCAAACCAGAGCCTACAATGCAACAGTGCCAAATGACACCTTAGGGAACAAGTTAAAATGCCACAAATATTCAATTAGAAATGAGGCTGAGTGACTAATGAAGCTGTTCTGTGTCACAGATAATCACCTACTCCCAATGAAGTCAGCCAAAATTATACAGTATTACATAGTATTTACAGCACAGAAACAGGTCATTCAGCCCAACGGGACCATGCCAGTGTTTATGCTCCACATGAGCCTCCTACCATCTTCTTCATCTAACCTCATCAATACATCCTTCAATTCCTTTCTCCTTCACGTATTCATCTAGATTCCCCTTAAATGCATCTATGTTAGTTGCCTCAAGTACTTCTTGTGGTAGCAAGTTCCACATTCTAACAACTCTTCCGGTAAAGATGTTTTTCCTGAATTTCTGACTTATTAGTGATTATCTTATATTTATCGCCCTTAGTTTTGGTCTCCCCAAAAGTGGAAACATCTTTTCTATGTCAACCCTTTCATAATCTTGAAGGCCACCCCTTAGTCTTTTCCAGAGAAAGAGCCCCAGCCTGTTCAATCAGTCCTGATAGCTTTAACTTCTCAGTTCTGGTATCATTCTAATAAATCTTTTTTGCACCTTCTCCAGTTTCCCTATATCCTTTTTCTAATATGGAGACCAGAACTGTTCACAATAGTCCAAGTGTGATCTAACTAAGGTTCTCTAAAGATTTAACAAAACATCTCTGCTTTTCAATTCTATCTCTTTAGAAATAAACTCCAGTGCTTGTTTTTAATGGGCTCTACATTTGATGCATTCTCATGTGATTTGTATAAGTCCCCAGAACAACATACCCTCTAATTTTCCTTTGCAGTTTGTGGGAATTTATTTAAGTGCACGGCCCCTTTACTTTTTTTGAGCGGCTTTGCATGCGCAGTAACCTAAAGGGATTGATTTGTGCGCAGCTTGTGTGGGACCTTTGGGTTGTTGCGCAGCCATACGCCCACACAGCTGAAAGGGAACATTGCCCAGACTCCTCTGCTCCTCTATGTTATTTAAACACTTTTTCCCCCCAAGGAATATGTAGCTTCCTTATTCTTCTTATCAAAATGTACTACCTCACACTTACTTATACTGAAGTTCATTTTAATTACATGCCCATTTTGAAAGTTGATAAATGGCTTGTTGTATTTTGTCATAGTCCTCTGTACTAAAACACACCCCAATTTGGTGTCATTGCACATTTGCATTTTGACTGCAACACTATTGGCAATTTTAGCACATTCACTGAGGCGAATTTTCATATAAGGTATTGCAATTGATGGGAAATGAAGAAAAAAACACACTTGTGCAGTTGGAGGCACTGTTCGAAGGCTCAAGATGAGGTGCATTTTTTGGCAGAGAGAACTCTAATCTAATGTACAGCAGCGACCCTGCCCTGGCGCAACTTGGTACTGCCAATCAGTAAAATAAAGGGCAACTATTTTTAAAGCAGGAACTGTTCAGGAGGAAGCAACAATATTGTTTTTTCCTCCAACACACACATACTTGTCTCTTTGCGAACCCAGATTCTCATCCAGAAAATGGATGGTTTCATTTCAGTAATGAATGCTTCAGATGTTTCTCTTTATTCATTGCTCAATATGTTTTCCATTTAAAAAAAAGTTTTCTTGGATGTGGGATGTAGTGAATGCTTGTGACTGTTGGATAACTATGGCATAGGGCCAGCTTTTTCAGTAGTGCTAAAAATGGAGCGGGTCTATGATCTAAAATACTTGGGCAGGATTTTTAGGCTCCAATGGGGTGAGATCAGAGGCAGGTGGGTGTGAAAACTCCCATCACTGGCCAGCATGTGGGTTTGCTGGCACTGTCCCGCCCTTGGGCGGCAGGATTGGGTGTGGGGGGGGGGGGGGGAGGCACTGGCTGGGTGGGTAGCCAATTTAGGGTCTTTAATAGCTTATCAAGGCCTATTGTTAGAGACCAAATAGAATTTTCCAGTCAGCCTCTGGGCCCCCCCTCCAAGGTATTGAGTACCAGGCCTTGAGTGCCTGCCTGCTCACAGCTGCAGCCACAGGCTGCCCTTCGGAGGAGCTCCCCTTCACAATGGTAGCCTGGCTGCTGAAGACAGTGATTAGCACCGCAGCCTCACAGCTCTAGTGACCCGGGTTCGGTTCTGGGTACTGCCTGTGCAGTGTTCGCAAGTTCTCCGTGACCGCGTGGGTTTCTGCCAGGTGCTCCGGTTTCCTCCCACAGCCAAAGACTTACAAGTTGATTTGTAAATTGCCCCTAGTATAGGTAGGTGGTAGGAGAATTGTGGGGATGTGGTAGGGAATATGGGATTCATGTAGGATTAATATAAATGGGTGGTTGATGGTTGGCACAAACTCAGTGGGCCGAAGGGCCTGTTTCAGTGCTGTATTTCTTTATGACACTTTTAAGTTTAAAAAGTTGGAGAAAGGGTGCCTCAAAATGGAGGTAATCACTGGCAACTGACTCCCACAACTTGTGATCAATGTCACAGGACTTCATGTTGCGTTTGCAGATGTCTTTAAAGCGGAGACATGGACGGCGGGTGGGTCTGATACCAGTGACGAGCTCGCTGTACAATATGTCCTTGGGGATACTGCCATCTTCCATGCGGCTCACATGGCCAAGCCATCTCAAGCGCCTCACTAGGGTGTATATGCTGGGGATGTTGGCCGCCTCGAGGACTTCTGTGTTGGAGGGACGGTCCTGACACCTGATGACAAGGATTCTCCGGAGGCAGCGAAGATGGAATGAATTGGGACATCGCTCTTGGCTGACATACGTTGTCCAGGCCTCGGTGCCGTAGAGCAAGGTACTGAGGACACAGGCCTGATACACTCAGACTTTTGTGTTCTGTGTCAGTGTGCCATTTTCCCACACTCTCTTGGCCAGTCTGGACATAGCAGTGGAAGTCTTTCCCATGCTCTTGTTGATTTCTGCATCGAGAGACAGGTTACTGGTGATAGTTGAGCCTAGGTAGGTGAACTCTTGAACCACTTCCAGAGTGTGGTCACTGATATTGATGGATGGAGCATTTCTGATGTCCTGTCCCATGATGTTCGTTTTCTTGAGGCAGATGGTTAGGCCAAATTCGTTGCAGGCAACCGCAATCATGTCGCTGAGTCTCTGCAGACACTCTTCAGTGTGAGATGTTAATGCAGCATCATCAGCAAAGAGGAGTTCCCTGATGAGGACCTTCCGTACTTTGGTCTTCGTTCTTAGATGGGCAAGGTTGAACATCCTGCCATCTGATCTTGTGTGGAGGAAAATTCCTTCTTCTGAAGACTTGAGTGCATGTGAGAGCAGCAGTGAGAAGAAGATTCCATACAGTGTAGGTGCGAAAACACAGCCCTGTTTCACGCCACTCAGGATAGGAAAGGGGTCTGATGAGGCGCCGCTATGCTGAATTGTGCCTTTCATATTGTCATGGAATGAGGTGATGATACTTAATAGCTTTGGTGGACATCCGATCTTTGCTAGTAGTCTGAAGAGACCATGTCTGCTGACAAGGTCAAAGGCTTTGGTGAGATCTATGAAAGCAACGTAGAGGGGCATCTGTTGTTCACGACATTTCTCCTGTAGCTGGCGAAGGGAGAACAGCATGTCAGCGGTGGATCTCTCTGCTCGAAAGCCACACTGTGCCTCAGGGTAGACACGCTCATCCAGCTTCTGGATCCTGTTTAAAGCGACTCGCGCGAAGACATTCCCCACTATACTGAGCAGGGAGCTTCCACGGTAGTTGTTGCAGTCACTCCGGTCACCCTTGTTCTTCAAGAGGGTGATGATATGGGCATCGCGCATGTCCTGTGGTACTGCTCCCTCATCCCAGCACAGGCATAGCAGTTCGTAGAGTGCTGAAAGTATAGCAGGCTTGGCAGTCTTGATTATTTCAGGGGTAATGCCGTCTTTCACAGGGGCTTTTCTGCTGGCTAGAGAATCAATGGCATTACTGAGTGCCGATTTTGTTGGCTGTACGTCCAGCTCATCCATGACTGGCAGAGACTAGGCTGCATTGAGGGTGGTCTCAGTGACAACATTTTCCCTGGAGTACAGTTCTAGGTAGTGCTCCAGCCAGCGGTCCATTTGCTTGCGTTGGTCAGTTGTGTCCCCTGATTTAGACTTGAGGGCGGCGATCTTCCTGATGGTTGGCCCAAAAGCTCTCTTAATGCCTTCATACATTCCTCTGATGTTTCCGGTGTCAGAGGCCAGCTGAATATGACTGCATAGGTGTTGCCAGTAGTCGTTTGCGCAGCGCCTGGCTGTTCTTTGTGCAGCATTTCTGGCTGCTTTAAGTGCTACGGATGTTAACTCGCTGGGGGCTTTCTTGTAGTTCAACAGTGCAATGCGCTTAGCGGCTATGACAGGTTCCAGCTCTTCAAAGTGAGTTTGAAACCAGTCTGCATTCTGCTTCACACGTTTGCCATAGGTGGTCATTGCTGAGTCATAGATGGTGCCTCTGATGTGGTCCCACTTGGTCTCTGCATCCCCTGTAGGAGTGTTTTGAAGGGCTTTTTCAAGTGAATTTAGAAACTTATGTAACAGCTGTGGATAAGAAATTCTGCTAGTGTTGATGCGCGGGCGGTCCTTCTGCTTGGAGTGATGCAGCTTCTTTGGTTTGAGTCTAACCTTGCTGCACACCAGGGAGTGGTCGGTGTCGCAGTCCACACTGTGGAAGCTGCATGTGATTTGAACGCAGTTTAAAGAGGCTCGCTTTGTGACGGTGAGGTCCAGCTGGTGCCAACGTGATCTTGGGTGCCTCCAAGAAACCTGGTGACAGGGTTTAGTATGAAAGAACGAGTTGGTGATGCAGAGGTTGTGATAGATACACAACTCAAGCAGTCTCTGTCCATTCTCATTCATCCTTCCAATGCCATAGCGCCCAAGGCAGGAGGGCCATGAATCATAGTTGGCCCCAACCCTGGCATTAAAATCCCCCAGCAGGAACAGGTGTTCGGTGTTGGGGATGCTACAAATGATATTATGGAGTTCCTCATAGAACTGGTCTTTAACTTCAGCTGGGGAGCAAAGTGTTGGAGCATAGATGCTGAGTAGGTGTACTGGACCAGTCGAATGGACAGTATGCGTTCCGAGCCATTTGAAGGTGGCTCGATCATGCTGAGCAAAGAGTTTCTGATGGCGAAGCCCATTCCGTGCTGTCTGGGTTCTTCAGGATCCCTACCCTGCCAGAAGAAGGTGTAGTCTTGCTCTCTTAGAGATCCGCTCGCGGGGAGGCGTGTCTCCTGAAGTGCTGCAATGTCCACATTGAGTCTACTGAGCTCGTTGTTAACGATGGCGGTCTTCCGAGATTCTTACTGGAATGCTCTCATTATGGCATTATATCCCAAAATGCAAATTTAATGAAATGTAACTTGAAATAATTGATCAGATTGGCTTGTCCTTTCAAGTTTTTTGGTGGTTCTCTAATTAATGCTTTCCCATGTGATAGAAAATTAAGCCAATAGGGGAACAGCTTAAGTTTCCATTATTGATTCTTCCTTGCAATTTCTAGCTGCCCCTTCAGATTTTATCTTCTAAAAAGCTGACAGGTTTTAATCTCAGAGGAGGTTCAGCTGTCCGAAGCTGTAGCTCAAATCATGATTCACTTAAAATATTTGTCTCGACTCAACTGAACTTCATCCAGCATTGAATCCAAATCTAAAAACTGAACCGCATTGCTTAACTTCACTGAAAGGCTCGTTTAATGCTTATACTGTCAGCATGGATGATAATTTCACCACCCAAAAGATTAATAGTTAAGAAGTGCAGAATACACGTGTTATTGCAGTAACTTTATCAAACTATTTTGTCGTAGTTGTTCAAAAATTGTGCTGACACTTCGAATTTTTAAATGCTTTAACAAATTAAGGCAAAAACAGGTTTAAGAAATATACAGAATATCTGTCTTGAAATCAACGAACATTTTGTTGATCTTTCGGACAATTGAAAGAACTGCTGTGTTGAACAATTGTATAGTTATTCTCTCTGTAATGTATACATAGAGTTTCCAAATTATGAAATTAGTTTTCAGTAAACCTGCAGTCATAATCTCACAGGGATAAATAGTCTTTGAAAACGTTAGCACACATCAACAACGTGGGGCACACAAACTGCAGCTGCTGCTATGAGAATGTGTGAAAAAGAGGATAAACATTTTACATTAAAAAAACATGGGAGTCCCTCATGGCTTAGTGGGTAAAGGTATCATGTGTTGTGGCATTTAGCCATACAGATCACACTAATTCCAGATTCTACCTCTGGTCTGTGCTATACCAGTGGGATTTATTTTCTCTGTAATATTTACTGAATATTGAATTGGTAAATAACTGCATATTAGTTCTCACTAAACCTACAGTTATAATCACAATGAATAAATGACATTGACCCCTTAGTGGGACTCAGTAATCCCACTAGGTATCCCCTGCAGTCAAATAGTATGCAGAAATTCACTCTCAAAGCTCTACATGAAGTATGATTACTTGAATTAAATACTAATGGTGTCTATAGGACAATATCTTAGTAAAATCAGAAGAAAAATGAGAGAACAAAAAATAAACCATGCATATAATTAGGAATAACAAGCACAAGGATGTGCTCAAGTCTGTCATGTTATCCTGACATTCAGTTAATGGATATAAACCACATGAACTTATGATTTTTTTTGGCATACTACAAATCTTTCCATAATTAAATTATAGCTTGTTTAATTGACTACAAGATATCCATTAATCCTTTTTTAATACAGCTGTTGCAGCCATAGGGACAAAAATCCCCAATGGACAAGTGGGAACCTAGTAATCAGCAATTAGGATGAATTAACTGAAGGATAAAACTGCAGCTATTTCTCAGCTGCAATCTACTGTACAACTGCAAGACCATTATCTCCACTGAACAATTTTTATTCTTTCTTTCATACTAACCAAGGTGGTATTTATACACTCATATTCCCATGCTGCTTGCTGTTAAGTCTAGCATAACACCACAATACATTACAACACCAACTGAATGTCAGTTCGAAGCTAATGAAAGTTATGCAGCCTTCCTTTCAGGTTCAGCGGAAAAAAAAATGCCTGGACTTTCAACCCAGAAGCTTGTTTATCTGAATTCCAGTCTTGGAAGTTACTTAAAACTTGTTGAGTAAATTGAATTAGTTTTCAACCATTCTGCTGAATGAAATGATCTAGTAGTTTTTCCACATTCTTTAAATGATTTTAACTTCCACTTATCAATGACTAGTTCATCATCAATGGGGATAAGTTTATTTCAGGGATTTTTGCAGAAATACATGCATACATATATTCCCTTCTGATAGCCGAATAACAACCTTAAACTAGTTATGCTGTCTAGATATGACAGTTGCTCCAGGCAGCAAATGGATAGACTGACAGACAGGTAGCGTGAGTAACATAGGTTTGAACAGAATTAATACAGTAACACTGTCTCTTTATGCTGAAACTAAAGCAAATGGTAATTTTCAGTGTGAGAAATTGCATCATGCATTTCAATGGTTCGAACAGTGGCATGTAAGTTAATCTTAATACAATATTTACATTCTGCGTGGACCAGAAATATGCGATCCTTTCTTCTCATTTCATAAATCCTGATTTGAAAGAATGCTGTTTGTTTGAAATGACAACAACAGGATCAAAAGCAGCTAGATGAATTCTAAAGGAATTAGATACAGTTTTTCACAAATCAGACACTACTGAAGGATGCAGATTTACAACCTCATTGGAATACGAAATTGAAACTTTTTCTACACAGTCAGGACTACATTTTCTTCCTATTGACTATAAATCAGTGGAAAATCTACTTAATGCCTTCTTTATAAAAAGTTGTGCCACTTCTATAATGTGATTTATTACCTTTATTCTTTCCCTTTCGGTATCCATAATGTAACATGTAGGTCATTAGAAAGGTTTGAAAAATCTGTCATTTTATGTTTCTCTCTAATTTTCCACTCTTGCTTCCTCTATTTTGAAAGTGTCAACTCCTTTCTGGATTATGAATTCACAGGCTCACTCTGGTACCTCACCTAAGCATCAATTATTCATGTCTGAGCCATGAGCATAGGAAGGCTATTTGACTTCCAGCAAGAGTACTAGACAGCATCAGGAACAGGAACACTGATGGACGTAATAAATCTACCCAACGGCACTGAAGTCCATTATAGTATCCCTACCACTGTTGAGCTGAGATTAACTAATTCAATGCAGAGTAGAAATCAAACCTGACACTTTTCTGGTTTATAAAGGCCTAGCTATCACTGGATAAGTTCACTCAATGAGGTAATTGGAGAGCCATAGAAGATCTTGTTGTTCACTTTTTATATATTTATCCTACCTGCAGACTGACCAGAATTGCAACACTCAAATTGAGCAGGCTGAACTTCATGACTTCAAGAAAAATGTATGCAGGGCAACTCTATTTCTAGGGGAAAAAATGCAGATTATAATCGCACCTTCAAATTTTTTCCTTTACCATTCCTTCCTTAAGATCAGCAATTCATGTTGAAGTGCTCTTTTACATCTCGTGGCAACCCTCTGATACTTTGCCATTTTCTTCCAGTGTGATTTTGGTCATTGACTATATGAAATGATTCAGCTACAGGGCCAAAACAGATGAATCTTATTCTTGTTCTGACTCAATGTGCGTACATTTCCAGCAGGAGTTAGAAGCAGGAAATTTAGTAGATTTTGTCTCTTACTACACTGCCAATGCTAAGGCCTTTCGTAGCATTCCTGCTGCTAATCTGGCTGAGGCTGCCTAATTCAGCTCATATCAAGAGTCAAGCCAGGGACTTTCCTGGTTTGGTGTGTTCCTATTCCATACCATATACCAATGAGTTGGGACCTCAAAAACACATTGACATAAAGCTGGGGAAACCTGCATTATGACCATTTGATTCAGCAATACTAAACAATACTTTTAATAGGTTTGGGTGTAAGGATTTAAGAGGTTTCTGTATTCTATTCTTGTAAGACTTTGGATAGATGGGAAAAGGTGTTTTTAAAAATTGGCTTTAGCCTGCACTATCTCTAAAGGAGGGTAATTGCATTTGTGCAAGAGAATCACGGATAGGCTGTCTGAGCCAAAGCCCCAGTAGCCTCTAAATTCAAGCTAACAAGTTATTGATCCCTTGATGTACGATGGAAATTTTATATGTTAACTTATGATGACAATCATAAAGACAGTGAGGTATGAGAAACATGCAAACCATTGAGTGGCTATGGGATGACAGTTCATACCATATCTACTTGAGAGTTAAAAATCTTAATTGTTTGACCAGTGAGAAGAAATTGTTTGAACACTAATTGAACTTACTGCAACTTCAAATCTAAAAATGTAACTCAATTGAAGAGCTATGTGATTCCCACTTACATGTTTAGCATTGCCTCAAGCAGGTGGCTGAGGTGATCTCTAATGTAATGTCCATCAAAGGCTGTCAGAAGCTACTGAAAATACTCCAAAAATTTTGAAACACTTTTGATATTGTGTAACTTCAGTAATGCATACTGTGTATGTTCTTAAAAGTAAATTTATCTGTTACTTCTAGTTTATTCATCAGAGGGCACTATATTATTTTATTTTATTATTTTATTACATCTGAGTAGACAGGAGAACATTATGAGCATTCCAATTGGGTCAGGATTTTTGTGGCGAGTTGGGGGTGGGAATGGAAGCAGGCAGGCTCGGAATTTGCCCCTGTTGGCAGGTATGCTGGTTCCCCAGCAAAGTTCAGACTTTCCAGGAGGCCAGGTCAGGTCCGGAACGGTTACCAGCTGCTTGTGGGCGGGTTGCCTTACTATCCTACGCCGATTGGAAGTTCCCAGTTGGCAGGCGAGTCCCTTACAGTGGCCAAAAGACAGCCAGAGAAAGGAGGTAGACTCCTAGCAGCAGTCCAGGAGGCCAGGGCTCCGCATTGCTTTTAAACCTCACCATCCCGCAGCTGATGATGCAAAATGGCCACAGCTGCACCCGCAGCCCGCCCTGTGGAGGGGTTTCCAATCCATAAAGATGGTCTAGTAGATGGCGTAGGGGAGGCGGTGGCATACTGGTATCGTCACTGGACTAGTAACCCAGAGCCCCAGGTATTGTTCTGGGGACATGGGTTCGAATCCCACCACAGCAGAAGGTGAAATTTGAATTCAATTAATAAATCTGGAATTTAAAGCAAGTCTAATGATGGCCATGAAACCATTGTCGATTGTTGTAAAAAGCCATCTGGTTCACTAATGTCCTTTAGGGAAGGAAATCTACTGTCCTTACCTGGTCTGGCCTACATGTGACTCCAGATCCACAGCAATGTGGTTGACTCTTACATGCCCTCAAAATGGCCTAGCAAGCAACTCAAGGGCAATTAGGGATGGGCGATAAATGCTGGCCAGGCCTGCGACGCCCACATCCCATGAAAGAATAAAAAAAAAATGTGGCCATTTTTACTTTCATAAATTTTAAAAGCGCTGAGAGGATGCCTCCATCTTGAGGCGCCCTCTCTCTCACCTGCAACAGCAGGCTGCAGCGCTTTCCTGCTGGAGGGCCTCCTATTGGCCCTCCAGCATCGAAGCCCATACGCTGTCCTTAATTGGACGCCCAGGACACCGGCTGGCCATTAATTGGCCAATCCGACAAAAATTTTGTCGGGTAACTATTACCGACACAGTGTGGGGTTGGGACCCACATTTGATCCTGACATCGGGGTCCCGACTTCAAATGGAAAATCCAGCCCATGATCTCTGACATTCTATAATCAAGGGGTAATTGTCCGTCTTTTTGCATGCTCTGTCATTCATGACATTTAGGTTTTGATTCATAGAATACTTGCGCTGCTTACAGAAACTGCCTTACTGTCATGAACACAAGTTAAGAAACTGGGAGAAAGCCTGACCTGTCACAAGGGTGTAGCATGAAACAGTGTTATGCAGTTCCATGAATACTTCAGCAATCTTGGGAAATGTGGCATTCCTGAAAGAATAGTGCTTACCTGAGAGTCTGATATTTCAGAGGGTTTCTCGGTTAGGCTGCTGCTCTCTGCTGGGATTAGGTCATTGTATTTCATGCTGACGTCCTCATCTGAGTAGTGGAGGCTACCAGGACTTGGCCGTGGGGGAGATCTGTGGAAACAAGATACTTGTGAGAGCCTGTAACAATCCTTGATAAGAAGTGCGTGACATTTTTATTCAGTATCAATTATCCTGTTACAAGCATAGAAATAAAAGGAATTGCTCTGAAAGCAAGCCACACCTCATGTAACAAACACATTGATAACACTGGGTTTTGGAACAGTACCAAGCAAATTTCAGAAGGATTCTACACATTCATGTTATATCTGTTTGATTAAGACTTCACTAACATTTTGAACTCTGTTCTTTTGGACTTACACTGTAGCAAGTACAAGTAATACCTGGACTGCACTAACACCCAGATTGAAGGGTAAATGTACTGGCATCAGTTTGTGAATAGCTTGAGATGTGACTAAATATATCAGATGAATAATCTGCAACTTCACCATTGAGCTACACAAATATTGTATTCTATTTAATACTATGATTTCACCTCTTCACAAATGATAGTCCCTGCTTAACATGAAAGCCATGTGTACTTCATTGAATCCAAAAACTATTTAGCCCTCATTTGGCATACAGACACAACAAAATCACTTCTTTAGAACTTCTCTGCATTTCTTTTTTAGAGCACCTCTGTAATGCTGCCAGCTTTGTATTGATAGAGCATAGTTCACAGTCACTACGTACTGCAGTGCCATTACACAATTACAGTGTTCCCATGACCATCCGTTTGTAGTTTACTTAATTCTTGTAGTTAGATAAGCAGAGTGAGGGTTCCCCTAGTGGCTCATGGGTAAAGCCACTGTCAGTAAAACATTCGGAGGAGGAAGGTCCTAAGTTAAGTTCGTGCTCTGTCCTGAGTTTGTGAATATCAGTCAAAGCAGTTGCATGGGCATTGTAATTGGGCTGAGGCCCTTTTGTGAGGGGGAAGAAACATTGCCAGATCATACTCCTGATTGCTATCCAATGATCGCTGCTGTAAAGTCTCCTCCCCACCCCCATGCCCCACCTATGTTAGAATAGCCAGCTGACAGTCATTATCTTGGATATGTCTTGGCCATGTTTTTGATTCATTTAAGGGATGTGGGCATTGCTGGCAAGGCCAGAATTTATTGCCCATGAGAAGGTGGTTGTAAGCCACCTTCTTAAACCGCTGTAGTCCATGTGGTGCAGGTCCACCCACAGTCCTGTTAGGGAGGAAGTTCCAGGATTTTGACCTAGCGATAGTGAAGGAACAACCAAGTAGTTCCAAGTTAGGATGGCATGTGACTTGGAGGGGAACTTGCAGATGGTGGTGTTCCAATGCATCTATTGCCCTTGTTCTTCCAGGTAGTAGAGGTCGTGCATTTAGAAGGAGCTGTTGAAGGAGCCTTGGTAAGTTGCTGCAGTATATCTTGTAGATTGTACACACTGCTGCCTTGGTGTGCTGGTGGTGGAGGGAGTGAATGTTTAAAGTGGATGGAGTGCCAATCAAGTGGGCTGCTTTTTCCTGATGATGTCGAGTTTCTTGAGTGTTGTTGGAGTGGCACTCATCCATGCAAGTGGAGAGTATTCCATCACATTCTTGACTTATGCTTTGTAGATGGTGGACAGGCTTTGGGGAGTCAGGAGGTGAGTTACTCACTGCAGAATTCCCAGAATCTGACCTGTTCTTATAGCCACAGTATTTATATGATTTGTCCAGTTAAGTTTCTGGTCAGTGGTAACCCCTAGGATGTTGATGGTGGGGATTCAGTGATGGTAATGCCATTGAAGGTCAACAGGAGATCGTTAGATTCTCGCTTGTTCGAGATGGTCATTGCCTGGTACTGTGTGCATGAGTAGTACTTTCCACTTATTAACCCAAGCCTGAATGTTGTCCAGGTCTTGCTGCATGTGGACACGGACTGCTTCAGTATTTGAGGAGTCACGAATGGTACTGAACACTGTCAGCAATCGTCCCCACTTCTGACCTTATGTTGGAGTGAATGTCACTGATAAAGCAGTTGAAGATGGTTAGGACTAGGACACTATACTGAGCACCTCCTGCAATGATGTCTTGGGTCTGAGTTGATTGGCTTCAACAATCACAACCATCTGCCTTTGTGCTAGGTACTGTATCCACTTTGCTATATCTTAAACTGCAGGAAAATAAATAATTAATCCATTGCAAAATCAACATATTAAAAAGAGCCATGCAGCACTTATTTAATAAACACAAAGCATATACTGGAGCCGAATTAGCTGATTTAGCTTGAACAGGTCTAGTGGTTCTACAATATTTCCCACTGCCTATTAAGCAGGGAACTGTACAGCACGGTTCCTGATCCTGACTACAACTACTCGGCCCAGCTAGAAGTGCCTGTGTGTGGATATCATGAGACAGGCATGCTTCACTGTGTTGCCTACCATGATGAACAGCCTAGACTCACATGTAAAGAAGGGTCACTTGGGCAAGATGCCAAGGGTGACTGGGAGGATCTGTAGAACTATATCCAACCTTCAGGGGAGTAGATAATATTCGCGAGAGAGAAAAAAATTAAAAATGAAGAATAAGATGTTGAGTTTATTTTAATGTTGATTTTAAGGATTTCACTACCACCTGTGAACTCATTATTTGTTGGTTAAGTGGTTTTATTTATTTATAAGACAAACATCATATCCAACTTTTCACTTTGATTTTTACTACAGGAAGGCATTTGAAACTAACAGAACATTTTTGCTCCGACTTTGCTGTGAATTGCTACGACATCAGTTATTATTACTGATATCATAAAAAACTTCTTAATCATATAAGAAAACCTGAAACTCTAATATTGTCCAATGTTTGGCCCAAAAAACAAATTAATTATGAAAGGCTTCATGTTTTCATTTGAAACAATCAAGTAGTTTGATTCATTCTGGACTACGTTGTTGGCACTTCATATCATCAACCTCAGCAGCACATGACATGCCGACACAAGCATGCTGGCACTGTGGATCAATATTTGTACTGCAAACAAAACCTGAATATGTCCTCAGTGGTGTAGTCAATCCTAGCACAGTGATGACTGACAGACTGATATTCAATGACATCATACAGCTCTAACTTTCAGTACTTACAGACACCTTTGTAATGCAATAAAGCATTTGAAAGTCCAGGTGTGGCAAGACAGGCTGTTGGAACAGCAGCAACACTAATTCTTTGACAAAGCATTTCAATAGTGCATAAGAAATTGCCCCTAACTGATCAAACATATTATTGTGCAAGATTTGAGCAATGGTCATACTCGGAAACCCAATACATGAATAACTGGTCTGAAGTCACTACTGGATGCACGAGGTCATTAAATTCATCTGGCATTTATAGGTTTTCATATGTTTTTATTGCACATGAATGGAGCCCACTTAAGGCCTCTGGTTTAATCCTTGGTATATGCTGAGTTAGCTGACCTCAGTTGCGATGATAATTGAGATACTGCAATTGACTGAACTGCACTTCTCTTCACTATAACTGATCCCTGATGCAGAGCATACCTGTGTTAATAGATGCAAGCTCAACTTTGATGCCTTCCATGGACAACTAGCTTGCTGAACTATCTGGGGTCACACATTAAGAATCACCACTTAGGAAAGGTACTTAAAAGTAGCTGGGCATATCATATCCAAACAGGGCCAAGTTGTTCAAAATACAGCAACATTTTGAGATGGCCGAATGACATTTTCTGTCTGAGATATAACAGCAACTTGATCCCACACCAGTGATTTTCAACAAGTTATTATCCAGAATCCCTAAATATCCATCTGTAGATTCGAAATAAACAATTGAAGCTAGCCTACCGATGACATAATTACATTATATTGGAAAATCCAGACCCACAAATTTAGGATGTCATGGAGGCCATGGATCATTTTAACAGGATTTTTTTTCATGTATTTTACCACTCCCTTTGCCGTCCTTTTTTTCCTTCCAAATGTCTCTTCCATTTTTTCCAACTATTCTGTCTTTCCTCCCACCCTTTTCCACGATTAATGGCCCCTGACACCAAGATTAAAGACATTACTTCATTTGTGCAGAGCTATGAACAGGGCTAACAGCAACATGTTCAGAGTCAGATTAATGGTTGAAAGAATGAAACAGATTGCAACCCTATTTAAGCATGTGGAACAGTATGATTTTTGAAAGAAAGACATGCACAACCTCAGGATTTTAAAGTGCTTTACAGCCAGTTATGTATTTTTGTAGTGTATTCACAGTTGTAATGTAGAACATGGGGCAGCCAACTTTGCACACAGTAATATGCTAATGATCAGCTAATTTATTATGATGACGTTGAGGGATAAATATTGATCATGACACTAGAATGAGATACATCAAAATAGGTTATACTTAGAAAACACCATGGGAGAGACTTTGGCCCACAAATTAAACAATACTAAGCTGGACATGTAAGCACTTTTGATGGGTGTGGGAACAAGAGAAAATCCTAATAAAGTATGGACACTTTTTGAGAGCAACGGAAACTACTTTTATGTTATGCCAAGATCTATGCCAGTGCCACTGGTTTCTGACTTCTGAGTTTCATACAGCTAGCTATAACCCAAAAGCATTTCAAATCAAAATACTGCAGATGCTGGAAATCTGAAATAAAAAGAGAAAATGCTGCAAACACTCAGCGGGTCTGCAGCATTTGTGGAGAGAGAAACAGAGTTAACGTTTCAGGTCTGTGACCTTTCATCAGAACTGGGAAAAGTTAGAAATATAATAGGTTGTCAGCAAGTGGAAGAGGGGAGGATAGGAAGAAGAGCAAAAGGGAAGGACTATGACAGGGTAGAGGGCTGGAGAGATTAAGTGATTAAAGGTTTCATGGGGAAAGGTCAAAGTGAGTTGTAATGGGACAAGTAAAGAAACAAAATGTGTTTAGAGGAGGTGTGAATGGCAGGATAGCTGCCATCTGAATACAAAGGGAAGGAGATGAGAGAGAAATGAGAGGAAAAAAATCAATCCAGCAAAAAACATACGAAGATATGAATTAGGAGCAGGAGTAGGCCACTCGGCCCCTTGAGCCTGCTCCGCCATTCAATAGGTTCATGGCTGAACCGATTACTCCACATTCCCACCTACCCTCGATAATGTTTCACCCCTTTGATATTCAAGAGTCTATCTACCTCTGCCTTAAAAATATTCAAAGACTCTGCTTCCACTGCCTTTTGAGGAAGAGAGTTACAAAGACTCACGACCTTCTGTGAGAAAAAATTTCTCCTCATCTTTGTCTTAAATAGGCGACCCCTTATGTTTAAATAGCGACCCTTAGTTCTAGATTCTCCCACAAGAGGAAACATCCTTTCCATGTTTCAATCAAGGCGCCTCTTACTCTTCTAAACTCCAGCGGATACAAGCCTAGCCTGTCCAACCTCTCTTCATAAGACAGCCTGCTCATTCCAGGTATTAGTCTAGTAATCCTTCCCTGAACCGCTTCCAACGCATTTACATCCTTCCTTAAATAAGGAGACCAATACTATGCACAGTACTCCAGATGTGGTCCCACCAATGCCCCGTATAACTGAAGCATAACCTCCCTACTATTGTATTCAATTCTGCTCACAATAAACAATAACATTCTATTAGCTATTCTAATGACTTTCTGTACCTGCATACTAACCTTATGCGATTCATACACTAGGACACCCAGATCCCTCTGCATCTCAGAGCTCTGCAATCTCTCACCATTTAGATAGGATGCTTTTTTATGCTTCCTGCCAAAATGGACAATTTCACATTTTCCCACATTACACTCCATTTGCCAGATCTTTGCCCACCTCACTTACTCTATCAATATCCCTTTGTAGCCTCCTTATGTCCTCTTCACAACTTACTTTCCTACCTATCTTTGTGTCATCAACAAATTTAGCAACCATACATTTGTCCCCTTCATCCAAGTCATTTATATAAATTGTAAAAAGTTGAGGCCCCAGCACTGATCCCTGTGGCACACCACTCGTTACATCTTGCCAACCAGAAAATGACCAAATTATGCCTGCTCTCTGTTTCCTGTTAGCTAGCCAATCTTCTATCCATGCCAATATGTTACCCCCTACACCATGAGCTTTTATTTTCCACAATAACCTTTGATGTGACACCTTATCAAATGCCTTCTGGAAATCTAAGTACAGTACATCCACCAGTTCCCCTTTATCCACTGCACATGTTAATTCCTCAAAGAACTCCAATAAATTGGTTAAACATGATTCCCCTTTCACAAAACCATGTTGACTCTGCCTGATTACCTTGAATTTTTCGAACTGCCCTGCTATAACGTCTTTAATAATAGCTTCTAACATCTTCCCTATGACAGATATTAAGCTAACTGGCCTGTAGTTTCCTGCTTTCTGTCTCCTCCCTTTTTGAATAAAGGAGTTACATTTGCTATTTTCCAATCTAATGGAACCTTCCCCAAATCAAGGGAATTTTGGAAAATTAAAACCAACACATCAACTATCTTACTAGCCACTTCTTTTAAGACCCTAGGATGAAGTCCATCAGGAACAGGGGACTTGTCAGCCCGCAGCTGCAACAATTTGCTCAGTACCACTTCCCTGGTTGATTGTAATTTTGAATTCCTCCCTCCCTTCCATTACCTGACTTACAGCTATTCCTGGGATGTTACTTGTATCCTCTATAGTGAAGACTGATGCAAGATACCTGTTCAATTCATCTGCCATCTCCTTGTTATCCATTATTAATTCCCCAGACTCCCTTTCTATAGGACCAACGCTCACTTTGTTAAATCTTTTCTTTTTAAAATATCTATAGAAACTTTTACTATCTGACTTTATATTTCCAGCGAGCTTTCTCTCATACTCTAATTTTTCCCTTCTTATTAATCTTTTAGTCATTCTTTGCTGTTTTTTATATTTTGTCCAATCTTCTGACTTGCCACCCATCTTTGCATAATTAATTGCTTTTTCTTTCAGTTTGATACTATTTTTAACTTTTTTAGTTAACCACGGATGGTGGGTCCTCCCCTTGGAATTTTTCTTTCTCGTTGGAATGTATTTATTCTGTGTATTCTGAAATATCCCCTTAAATGTCTGCCACTGCATCTCTATTGACCTATCCCTTAACCTAATTTTTCAGTTCACTTTAGCTAGCTCTGCTTTCATGCCCTCATAGTTGCCCTGATTTAAGTTGAGAATACTAGTCTTGCACCCACTCTTCTGTCCCTCAAACTGAATGTAAAATTCAATCATATTATGGTCGCTACTACCTAGGGACGCCTTCACCACGAGGTCATTAATTAATCCCATCTTGTTGTACAACACCAGGTCTAGTATAGCCTGCTCTCTAGTTGGCACCGAATGTGCTGTTCTAAGAAACTATCCAGAAAACATTCTATGTACTCCTCATCTAGGCTATAAACACAAAAAACGCAAAACAAAATAGAGACAGAGGTTATGATCTAAAATTGTTGAACTCAATGTTGAGTCCAGAAGGCTGTAAAGTGCCCGGTCTTAAGTTTAGGTGCTATTTCTTGAGCTTGCGTTGACCTTCTTTGGAACACTAAAGCAGACTAAGGGCAGAAAGGTCAGAGTAGGTGCATGGTGGAAAATTAAAATTGCAGGTGACTGGAAGCTTGGCCTCAATGTAGAGGAGTCCACAGCATGAACAGAAAATACAGTATAATAAATTGAAAGAAATGCAAGTAAATCGCTGTTTCATTTGGAAGGAGTGTTTAGGGCCTTGGACACTGAGAAGAAAGGAGGTAAAAGGGCAGGTGTTGCATCTCCTGCGTTTGCCTCAGGAAAGGGAGGGAGAAGTGGACCAGGGTGCCCTGGAGGAAATGGTCCCTTCGGAATGCTGGAACAGGAGGGAAAGATGTGTTTGGTGGTGGTGGCATCACGCTGGAGGTGGCAGACATGGCGGAGGATGATCTGTTGAATACAGATGGTGGGTCGAAGGTGAGGACAAGGGATACCCTATCATGGTAACCCAAAAGGAAACTTGTTCGAATTCACTAACATCTAGGTTTTCGGAATGGTAGCATACTGGTATTGTTACTAGATTAGTAATTTAGGCCCAGACTAAAGCTCAAGACATGAGTTCAAATCCCACTACAGGAGCTGAGGAATTTCAATTCATTAATAAATCTGCAGTAATGATCAGGAAACTACCTTTCTTCTTTGGCCTCCTTGTCTCGAGAGACAATGGGTAAGCACCTGGAGGTGGTCAGTGGTTTGTGAAGCAGCGCCTGGAGTGGCTATAAAGGCCAATTCTAGAATGACAGACTCTTCCACAGGTGCTGCGGATAAAATTGGTTGTCGGGGCTGTTACACAGTTGGCTCTCCCCTTACGCTTCTGTCTTTTTTCCTGCCAACTGCTAAGCCTCTTCGACTCGCCACTCTTTAGCCCCGCCTTTATGGCGATCACTGGCAACTGACTCCCATGACTTGTGGTCAATGTCACAGGACTTCATGTCGCGTTTGCAGACTTCTTTAAAGCGGAGTCATGGACGGCGGGTGGGTCTGATACCAGTGATGAGCTCGCTGTACAATGTGTCTTTGGGGATCCTGTCATCTTCCATGCGGCTCACATGGCCAAGTCATCTCAAGCGCCGCTGGCTCTGTAGGGTGCATATGCTGGGGATGTTGGCTGCCTCGAGGACTTCTGTGTTGGAGATACGGAGATACGATGCTGCATTAACATCCCACACAGAAGAGTGTCTGCAGAGACGGTCCTACCACCTGATGCCAAGGATTCTCCGGAGGCAGCGAAGATGGAATGAATTGAGACGTCGCTCTTGGCTGACATACGTTGTCCAGGCCTCGCTGCCGTAGAGCAAGGTACTGAGGACACAGGCTTGATACACTCGGACTTTTGTGTTCCGTGTCAGCACACCATTTTCCCACACTCTCTCGGCCAGTCTGGACATAGCAGCGGACGCCTTTCCCATGTGCTTGTTGATTTCTGCATCGAGAGACAGGTTACTGATGATAGTTGAGCCTAGGCAGGTGAGCTCTTGAAGCACTTCCAGAGCGTGGTCACCAATATTGATGGATGGAGCATTTCTGACGTCCTGAACCACGATGTTCATTTTCTTGAGGCTGATGGTTAGGCCAAATTCGTTGCAGGCAGCCGCAATCCTGTCGATGAGTCTCTGCAGACACTCTTCTGTGTGCGTCAGCAAAGAGGAGTTCCCTGATGAAGACCTTCTGTACTTTGGTCTTCGCTCATTAGACAGTCAAGGTTGAACAACCTGCCATCTGATCTTGTGTGGAGGAAAATCCCTTCTTCTGAAGACTTGAACGCATGTGAGAGCAGCAGGGAGAAGAAGTTCCCAAACAGTGTAGGTGTGAGAACACAGCCCTGTTTCACGCCACTCAGGATAGGAAAGGGGTCTGATGAGGCACCGCTATGCTGAATTGTGCCTTTCATATTGTCATGGAATGAGGTGATGATACTTAGTAGCTTTGGTGGACATTCGATCTTTGCTAGTAGTCTGAAGAGACCACGTCTGCTGATGAGATCAAAGGCTTTGGTGAGATCAATGAAAGCAACGTAGAGGGGCATCTGTTGTTCGCGGCATTTCTCCTGTAGCTGGCGAAGGGAGAACAGCAGGTCAATGGTGGATCTCTCTGCTCGAAAGCTACACTGTGCCTCAGGGTAGACATGCTCAGCCAGCCTCTGGAGCCTGTTTAAAATGACTCGAGTGAAGACTTTCCCCACTATGCTGAGCAGGGAGATTCCACGGTAGTTGTTGCAGTCACCGCCGTCACCCTTGTTCTTATAGAGGGTGATGATATGGGCATTGTGCATGTCCTGTGGTACTGCTGCCTCTTCCCAGCACAGGCAAAGCAGTTCTTGGAGTGCTGAAAGTACAGCAGGCTTGGCACTCTTGATTATTTCGGGGTAATGCCGTCTTTCCCAGGGGCTTTTCCACTGGCTAGAGAATCAATGGCATCACTGATTTGCGATTTTGTTGGCTGTTCGTCCAGCTCATCCATGACTGGCAGAGACTGGGCTGCATTGAGGGCGGTTGTCTCAGTGACAACATTTTCCCTGCAGTACAGTTCTAGGTAGTGCTCCACCCAGCGGTCCCTTTGCTTGCGTTGGTCAGTTATCTTGTCCCCTGATTTAGCCTTGAGGGGGGCGATCTTCCTGATGGTTGTCCCAAAAGCTCTCTTAATGCCATCATACATTACTCTGATGTTTCAGGTGTCAGAGGCCAGCTGAATATGACTGCATAGGTGTTGCCAGTAGTCAGGAAACTACCAGATCATCATAAAAACCCATTTGCTTCCATAATGTCTTTCAGGGAAGGAAATATGCCGTCCTTACTTGGTCCGGCCTACATGTAACTCCAGCCCCACAACAACGTTAGCTGCCCTCTGAAATGGCCTGCAAGCCACTCAGTTGCATCACAACCGCTACAAAAAAGTAAGAATAAAACCAAACGGACCACCTGGCATCAAACTGAGCAGCTGGCTGAGTCCTGAAGGACATATCTGCCAGACTGGGGAGGTGGTGAGAGAGCCAACAAGAGGGAAAAACCTACTTGACCTCATCCTCACTAATGTACCTGTCGTCGATGCAAGACCGTATCGGTCAGAGTGGCCACCACACAGTCCTTGTGGAGATGAAGACCCGTCTTCATGTGAGGACACCCATCCATCCTGTCCTGTAGCACTATCACCCTACTAAATGGGGTAGATCCAGAACAGATCTAGCCACTCAAAACTAGGCATCCATGAAGCACTGTGGGCCATCAGTAGCAATAGCAAAATTGTATTCAATCACAATCTGTAACCTCATGGCCTGGCATATCCCTCACTCTACCATTACCATCAAGCCAGGGACAAACCCTGGTTCAATGAGAAGCATAGGAGAGGTTGGCACATCTTAAAATTAGATGCTACAACCTGGTAAAGCTACAACATAGGACTACATGCTAAACAGCAGAAGCAGCATGCTATAGGCAGAGCTAAGCGATCCCACAACCAACGGATCAAATCAAAGATCTGCAGTCCTGCCACATCTAGTCATAATGGTGGCGAAGAGGAGGAGGCACCACAAACTTCCCTGTCCTCAATGACGATGGAGCCCAGCACATCAGTGAAAAAGATAAGACATGGTTGAAGCATTTACAACCAGAAGTGCTGAGCGGATGATCCATCTCAGCCTCCTCCTGAGGTCCGAAGCATCATGGATGACAGTCCAAGCCAATTCGATTACATTCCTTGTGATACTAAGAAACGGCTGAACGTACTGGATACAGCAAAGGCAATGGGCCCTGACAACATCCCGGCTGTCGTGCTGAAGACTTGTGCTCCAGAACTAGCTACACCCCAGCCAGGCTTTTCCAGCCTCTGGTTGGCCTGCAGCTCTGTGAGGGTGGGACTTCCGGCACCAGGGTCCTTGATCCGATGGAAGGCCCGCCCCTGTCCACCTGAGTGCCTGACTGGCACTAGTTCGGCATGCCTTCTGGAGAAGAGGCGATGCAGGGTTCTCAGCGCTGCTTTTTCCACACATCGCGACCCCCGTCACCTGCATAAAATCCCGCTGTGTTTAAGTGCAAAGATGTGCATTTTAAATTGGAAGCTTTGGGGGACTGAGAGCTAAGGTAGGTCACTAAGGTTGGGGTGATGGGGGAGCAGAACTTGGTATGGGATAGAATATGCGTAGCAGAACTTTATGGAAGATGGATGATTGAAGCCTTGCCAGAAGAGCATTGGAATAGTCAAGCCTGGAGGTGACAAAGGCTTGGATGAGAGCTTCATCAGCAAATGGGGCTGAAGTCGAGGTGGGAGACAAGTGATGTTACAGAAGATGGATATATGTAGTTTGTGCAATGGAGTAGATATGGGGGTCAAAGATCAGTTTATTGCCCAATAGGGTGCCAACATTACAAATAGCTTGTTTCAACCAGAGACAATGGCCAGGGAGGGGGATGGAATCAGAGCCAAGGATTCAGAGTTTGTGGTGGGGGCCTGAAACGATGGTTTTAGTCTTCCCACCTTTGAACTAGAAGGAATGGTGGGTCATGGAAGACTGGATATTGGGCAAGCAGATTAAAAACAGTTACAGTGAACGGGGTTGAAAGAGCTGGTGGAGAGCTAGAGCTCAGTGTTGTCAGCATGCCTGTGAAAGCTGACCCCATGACTGTGGATGATGTTGCCAAGGGGCTACAGGAGCTGGTGCAAGATAGATCCATGGGGGATTCGGGAGATAATGGTGTGGAAGTGGGAACAGAAGCCATTGCTGGAGATGTTCTGACTATGATGAGTTAGGCATGAGTGGAACCAAGTGAGGGCAGTCTCACTTAGCTGAATAATGGAGGAGAGGTTCTGGAGAAGGATGGTGTGATTGACCATCTGAAAGACTCCAGAGAAATTGATGAGGATGAGCAGAAATGGTAGTCACAACATTGAGGATCTCATTTGTGACTTTGATTAGGATCATTTCAGTGTTGTGGCAGGGGCGGCAACATTGTAGAGATTCAAAAATGGGGTTGTGGGAAAGATGGACATGGATTTGGGAGGTAACAACACATTCAAGCAATTTAAGGAAGTTCGGAAATAGGCAGTAATTTTTAAGGGCAGAGGGATCAAGGGTGAGTCTTTTGAGGAGGGAGTGCGGTGAAGGTAATTTTGAAAGAGGTGGGACGTTGCCTGAGGATAAGGGAACCATTAATAATTCCAACTAGCATGGGGGCTAGGAAGCCAAGTGGGTGGTCAGAAGTTTAGTGGGAATGTGGGTCTCATGAACAGAATGATCTGAGAGAAGACATGAGGGGAGATAAGAGAAAAACAACAGAAAGTCACAGATTCAGGGATAGAGCAGGAGGTTTCTTGGAGGAGGTTTGGCTTGTTGTAAAAGAGGAATGGAGAAGGAGCAGTTGCAACTGAACAGATGGCCTCAGTCTTAGTGACAACAAAGTTTATGAACTCCTCAAGTTGTTGGAGCTGAGAGTAGAGAAGGTGTGAAGAGGGGTTTAAGGCGACGTTTGTTAAAGTAAAGAAGAAATGGGTTATCTTTGCTCTCCATGTTGTTTCTGGAGTTGTGAATGGTTTTGGCAGAAGAAGTTGAAGCCCAATAGCGCTTGATGTGGTCCACTCGGAGATCTGGTGATGAATGTCCAAACCAGATATGCTCAAGTCTGTGCCCCTTGGAGTTGAGAGTGAAGGTGGGGGCCAAACCATCAGGAATTACCAGAACGGGACAGAGTAACAGTTTTACTGAGGCCGAGAGCATTAATGATGGATAATAGGGAATGGTTGAGCAGATTGACAGGTGCAGAAGTATTTTGTTGAATGGTGGGGGTGAGAGGTGCAATGACTAGGCAGTTGGCACCTTGAAAATGAAATTCTAAGTGACTTGGAGATGCTTTTTCCAGGGATGTTGCAGAAGGAAGTGGGGAAAGTGGCGATGGTAGAGAGTGGTGAGAATGCGGAACTTGCTACCACAGGGAGTTATTGAAGCCAATAGTATAGGCGCATTTAAGAGGAGACTGGATAAGTATATGAGAGAGATGGAAATAGAGAGTTATGCTGATAGATTTAGATTAGGAAAAACAGGAGGAGGCTTGAGTGGAGCATAAACCCCGGCATGAACTGATTGGGCTGAATGGCCTGTTTTTGTGCTGTGTATTCTACGTAATCCTATGGATTAGGGTAATGTTGGTGGTGAGGAATATAAGGAAATGGTTAGAGATGGCCTTGTATATGATCAATATCATGGGTGTAGAGAGGGCACATTAGATGGCAAGGTTAAGGGAGTGTCCATGAATATGTGGAGGATAGTTTACGTAGAGGGAGAGACTAAGGGATGACAGGAGAACAACGGAAAACATTTTAAAAATTCAGTACAGCAAAGTGCCTGCTACATTTTTCATTTTGTGCGTCCAGTCCCTCATGGACTGTCTACCATGCTCCTTCCAATAAATAATATTTTTATGAAGTTCACATTTTTACAAACAATTTTGACCTACCTGTAACTTTATTCCTCTTGACACCATGCAGATGAATCATGGTAAAACAGATCTTGGACAATTAGCACGAATATATTTCTGCAGCCATGGCTCAGTTGGTAGCACTCTCACCTCTAAGTCACAAGGTTCTGGGTTCAAGTCCAAGTACAGGGCTTGAGCACAAAAATCAAGGCTGAAGCTCCAGTGTAGTACTGAGGGAGTGCTACACTGTTGGAGGTGCCATCTTTCGTTTGAGACGTTAAACTGAGACACCATCTGCCTGCTCGAATGGATGTAAAAGATCCCATGGCACGATTTTGAAGAGCAGCAGAGTTCTCCCTGGTGTCCTGACCAGTATTTATTCCTCAATCAACACCACAAAAACAGATTATCTGGTTATTATCGCATTGCTGTTTGTGGGAACTTGCTGTGTGCAAATTGGCTGCTGTGTTTCCTACATTACAATAACTGCACTTCAAAAGTACTTCATTGGCTGGAAAGCACTTTGAGACATTCAGTGATCATGAAAAGCGTTATATAAATGCAAGTTTTTTTCATGGTATCTGTTTTCATTTACTTTGTGGGATTCCCAGTCTCATGAACTGTGAAAGAATATTAATGATCTGCTTTTTCTTTGAAAAAAAGACTTCAGTTCACCAGGTTTTTGAATGCAAGCGTGCACAACTTTTCTTTCTTCTGTCATCATTCCAAGGATAAGTATTTTAGCATTATGTATTCTAACATATTATTCAAAAAACCTGAATAAAAAGCTATATTTGGATCATGGACTTTGGAAAAAAAACCTCATCACAACTAAATGGTCCCATTAGGGATGTAATGAGAAAACTTGTCTTGCACTGACATGTGGAATTTGACTTGAAGAGAGAGGATTTTACACTAGTAAAACCTCGCTCCCTTCGACTTGTAAATAAATATTCATTCCAGTTTTTGGTGCAGTCGTTCATTGTGATTGCTGTAGAGATTTCATCAGCTGTGTACTTGCTGTCTTATATGTAATTTTGAAGGGACTTTATCTTTATACATTATTAGCATTGCAAGCCAGTAATTCACGATGGACATGAATTAGCCCACCATGGTAGAGAATACTAAAATTATTGGAATTTTAAAAAATTAACTCTATTTTCAAAATAGCTAATAAGTAAAGCCTTAATGTGGAAGTTGCTACATTAAATTGACATTGCTAAAACTCTTCAGAAGTACTGTTAGCAATCATAATAGGCTGGAGATTCATCATCATGTTGGATAGTTAATTTTCTGTCAGCCTTGTCTCAGTAGCTCTCTCTCCCCTGAGCAAGAAGGTTGTGGGTTCAAGGTCCACTACAGAGACTCGAGCACATAATCTAGGCTGACGTTTCAAGGCAGTACTGAGGCACCATCTTTCCAATCAGACACTAAACCAAGGCCCAGTCTGCACTCTTAAGTGGATGTAAAAGTATTATTTGAAAACAAAGGGAGTTCTCCCCATGTCCTAATTAACACTTATCCCTCAAACACATAATTAAAACAGAATATATGATCATTTATTTCATTGCTGTTTTGGGACCTTGCTGTGTGCAAATTGACTGCTACGTTTGTTGGTTTGTTTACATTGCAACAGTGACGATGGTTTAGAAGTTCACTTTAGCACTTTAGGATGCCCTAAGGATGTGAGAAGTGTTATATAAATGCAAATGTTTTCTGGACATTGAATGATAGTGGGCCGAATAAACAAAGTAAATGAAAGCAGATACCATGAAAAAAAACTTGCATTTAGATAACGCTTTTCATGATCACTTTCAGGTGTCAGCTTGGCTCACTTGACAGCAGTCTTGCCTGAGTCAAAAAAATTGCAGGTTGAATTCTCCACCCCACTGGGACTTCAGCACATAAGAATTGGGCTGAAATTTCAGTGTAACATTGAGGGAGTGCTGCATTGTCATATGCATTGCCTCTTGGATGAGACATTAAACTGAAGATCTGCTTGCCTGTTTCATTGGTTCATGTAGATGTCAAAGATCCCATGACACTATCTAAAGAGCAGGAGTTCTCTGGAGTTGCAACATAACATTCCTTCATTGACGACCACCAGCAAAAAGCAGATTAACTGATTGTTAATCTTAATGCTCCCTGTGGGATCTTGATGTCTGCATAAATAGCTTTATGATTTGCCTATGAAATGATCCTTCCAATTAGAAGTAATTCGTTGTACAAGAAGTACTTTCTGACGTTTTTGACGTAAGTGATCAGATGTTACATAAATATGATTACTTTTCTTTTGTTCATGTGGTGTGGTTGGGAGTGGAGTATCATTTTGATCAGTAGATTAGATTAGATTAGAGATACAGCACTGAAACAGGCCCTTCGGCCCACCGAGTCTGTGCCGAACATCAACCACCCATTTATACTAATCCTACACTAATCCCATATTCCTACCAAACATCCCCACCTGTCCCTATATTTCCCTACCACCTACCTATACTAGTGACAATTTTTTATATAATGGCCAATTTACCTATCAACCTGCAAGTCTTTTGGCTTGTGGGAGGAAACCGGAGCACCCGGGGAAAACCCACGCAGACACAGGGAGAACTTGCAAACTCCACACAGGCAGTACCCGGAATCGAACCCGGGTCGCTGGAGCTGTGAGGCTGCGGTGCTAACCACTGCGCCACTGTGCCGCCCTCACCTTAGCTCATTTTTAGTCAGATGTGAAGCTGTTCATCTCACTGCAAACTAGACTAATACCTGCCAATGTTTAATGTTCTTTATCTTATCAATTTTCTTCCTGCTTTTCCTGAAAGTGTTGCCTCAACGGATTCTATCAGAAACTCTCCAGTATCTCACCCAAGTGGCCATAATTGATGCATGAGTCTTGAGAATGAGAGCTGGAGGGTTTTGGAAACGGGAATTTCCTGAGCTGCATGGCTCAGCTATTTAGATATGCTTACTGATTCATTCTCATTACGTGACTGATACTGAAACTTCTCTGTAATTTCAGTGTCAGAGTGAAGGAATCTTTGCTTTGCACTGATGCTGAACTTGTTCAGTGTAAACACAGAGTGAACCAGACTCCAAAGCAAAGATGAGTGAAAATATTTTCTTTAGCGAATCTCACGCAATGTAAGATCCAGCCTTAATTCTGGATGTATTTGTTTTTAATTTTTTAGACTGAACAATATGTAGACTGAACAATAATCATAATGTCAGTGTGGATTAAAGTGTCTTCTCACCAACAGTTGTTGTGAAAATGTAACCTTATTTGGATGTTGTGTTTCGTATATTTCTGATGCGATCGTTTTCACTTGTTTTGCTCCCCGAATGTTCCATTCAACTATCACCTATATTACCAAAAAGGATAGTGGCTTAGTTTGTGGAGAAATTGCAGTTGTTTAGAGCAGGCTCAAAGTTCCAGCTTGTCCTGCTAAATTCATGCCCTTGAACTCTTGCACTGTGCATCAACTTTTGATGTTAGTTTGCTGCTGGTTACTAACAAAGCATTGACGTTAACAAATCTCTGTGAGAATACTAATGCAGATGAATTCTTTTAAGATTGGGTACTCTTTTCCAAATACAAATATGAAGAAACAGAAAGAAAGGACAGAAATATATATATGAACTGAAATACTCGTTTGTTATTGGCAGTCTTTCTACTGACAGCTGTTGGGGAGACTGCATTTAAAATGTAAACATGCTAATGTCCACTGACATCTTCACCTCTTCAACATGACTAGAAATGTGCTTTGCTTCCAAATGGTGCTATTAGTACAATGGATTTCTGTTACTTGGGTCAGCCGCTGCAAAGGCTCAATGGGGAAAGATCACTGTGTAAGGTCCTGCCGCCAAAGTGAACTGAGGGGCTGGACCCAAGGGAAACGCCTCAGGCTGTAATACACCAAATATGGTTATGCTGTATACTGTACATGGCAGGTAAAATGGAATGGTAGGGTTGTGAGGCAACTCACTCCTGTATTGAAGAAACTTGATTTCCTTTGCACTTTTTGGAATGTCAACTTGGTGCTGTTTTGAACTGTTTTGTAATGTTTTTTTTTGCAGATTTTTATGAATAAAGTATATTTTGGAAAAAAAAATTATGTGGCAACAGGATTTTACATTGCTAGATTCTGTTCTCTCAGAGAAAACTAGCAGATGCGCAATAGTCTTCAGCAGAATACTCAATATATTCTGAAACAAGAGTAAGAACTGATATCTTGTTTATCTCGAAATTCAGAGATAGGATGAAGATCTAAGCCTTTAGAGGCACATGCTCCTCATTGTGAAACTGTCCTGTTTATATCTTAGACATGTTTGTTAGTTAAGCTATAAAGTGTGATTAGGCTGGGTGGCTCTTTTCTTCGGCCAGCGCAGACACAATGGGCCAAGTGGCCTCTTTCTGTGCTGTAAACTTTCTATGATTCTATGCTTCTAAGTGCATTAAGGGTGACAGAACCAAGGCGGGTAGATGGAATTAAGATACAGATCAGCAATGATCGAATTGAATGGTAGAACAGACTCGAGAGGCTGAATGGCTTATTCCTGTTCCTATGCTCCTACATTTTCACAAACAGCAGTAGAGACTTGTCTACATAGTTAAATATGGCTATCATCCCCATATCTGACTCCCAATCTCCCAGAACCATTCCACCTTTCCTCTTCAGTCTACCTACTTTCTCTTTCAGTAAAGTAAAATCATGGGAAAAAGTAAAATTTTATTAAATACAAAGCACCAATATATTTTGAATGCACACTGTATGTACATATATATTCATATGTCCATATATATTCATGTGTAAGGGTTTTTTCTGAATTCTGTGGAGTGCAGTTTAGAATTTTTTTGAGGGAATTGAACATATCACCATAAACTTCTGTTGTGAAAAACGAACCCCAAAAGAAGTCTAGCAGTTAAGACGACAGTGGGCGAGCCAGGTAGGTTGGCAATGCCCATGTTTTTGTCACTGCTATTTAAGTATCAGAGCCCACTAAACCCTGAGTACCAAGAGCTGTATGTATGTGTAATAGATGGACTAAAATTTTAATGTTTATAGCAACAATGAAGAACTGCAACATCTAGTGTGTAACTGATTACCCAGCCACTTGCAATTATGAATGATGTGTCATTCATTAGAGAGCGGTTCGATTATAAGGCCATTAGGCATTCTTCTGATACTTTTCCTCTGTTGTTAACAATTTGAATACTGTATTGTTTAGGAGGTCCACAAAGCAAGAACCAGGTTTGTACTGTAAGTTTCCAGATGAATAAAATCGTAAGTAGCTGTGCTATGTAGACCAGGAAGGTCCCAGATTTGATACCCACCCTGTGCAGAGTTTGCTGATCTCAGCTGGGAAAATGGTGAAGCAATAATTGTTATCCTGGGTTAAGAAGCAGAAAATCAGTCTTCCCAGTCCTCAGCGCCATTCAGCAACCCTTGCTGTAATTGTGTGTTAGTGGGCAGCAGATGAGGAAAGGATCAGGCTCTGGTGTGATACGACCGGTGATCAAATAGCCTGTTAACACTTCCTGTCCAGGCTCAAGTAAATATTTACTACTTTGGTAAGGGCACTTATGCCTTGAAATCTGTCTCCAGAAAGAGCAAATGCCCTCACAAGAGGAGCAGAAGGAAGGTAGGGGAATAAAAAAGTGGCATAAAAAGGAGGGAAAAGCAAGTTTGAATGAGCTTGCTGTATTGAGCTTGCCAGTTCAACATCCAGATTCATGGTGCAACTCTGCAAGCTGACTAAATAACAATAAGTTGCATTTGGCACAGAAAATAATGAATGTGCTTTATGGGCATGGGTTGGGAAGAAGGAAAATAAATGAATAGATAATGGGAAGCATTAGGATTGATTCTCCCTCTTCTCTGTGCACAAATACTGGCTCTGCGTAGCAACTGCCCACAGCAGGGCTACTGAACTCCAGAGCTCAGCAGAGAACAGGATCAAATCTACATCCCTCAGTGTGATGGTGCTCCAAATGACTGCACAACTTTATCATCTAAGTAGGGTCTTTAATGTTAAAACAGAATCACAAAGTTACACCCAGAAGGTCCTTAATTGTTAACTTCAACTATTAGAACCCTTAGTTACACGGAATCACAGAAACTTACAGCACAGAAGGAGGCCATTCGGCCATCGTGCCTGAGATGCCTCATTGAAACAGCAGTTGTGCTTAGTCCCACGTCCCTGCTTTTGGTTGTAATCTATAAGTCCCTCATTTTCAAATACATATTCAACTCCCTTCTAAAATCATTTCTGGAATCAACTTCCACCATCTTTTCAGGTTGAACATTCCAGATCCCAACCACTCTCAAAGTAAAAACATTTCTCATCTCTGCTCTAGATCTTTTGCCAATAATTTTGAATCTATGACCTCTAGCTATTGGCCCATTTCCCAGAGGAAATATTTTTTTTCTCTATTAACTCTATCAAAACCTCTCATTATCTTGGAAACCTCTATTAGATCACCTCTTAACCTTCTCTGTTCCAAGGGAACAGTTCTAATTTTCCCAACCTCTCAAATCTCTTCTGTAACCCTTTCTAAAGCCTTTACATCTTTCCTTAAGAGTGGTGCCCAAAATTGTCCATAAAACTCCAGCTGAGGCCTAATCAGTGACTTATAAGTTCCAGCATGATCTAGCTTTTATATTCTATTCCTCTGTTTATAACCCAAGTAATCCATATACTTTTTTAAACTGCAATATCAACTTGCCCTGTCACCATATTTATTCCTCAACCAAGCACCAAAATAGAATGTCTGGTCATTTATCTCTCTGCTGTCTGTGGGATCTAGCTGTGCACCAACTGCCTGCCACATTTTCCTACTTTGCAACAGACTGCACTTGAGAAGTAATTAATTCGCTCGGAAGAACTTTGGAACATCCTGAGTATGTGAAAGGTGTTTTCTTTCTTACTGCACTTAGTTGTGCAGATATCTAAGGTTTATTCAACTGATAAGGAAAATGTACAGAACAGAAAGCTCAAGGTGAAGCCTCACATGTTAAATTGAAAAAATAATAATAGTAATAACTACTTTTATTTTTCCCTTATCTCTCCTGGCCCTAAAGTTTTTCACTTTCATCCAAGTGTCTGGGAGGCATGGCTTAATACCATTCTACACATTGTCATGCAGATCCCCCACCTGCCAAGAATGAGGCATATTAATTTTGTCATCTGAACATTGATTTTAAACTAAAAGAAAAGCAAAATACTGCGGATGCTGGAAATCTGAAAGAAAAACAAGAAATGCTGGAACCACTCAGCAGGTCTGGCAGCATCTATGAAAAGAGAAGCAGAGTTAACGTTTCGGGTCAGTGACCCTTCTTCGGAACTGACAAATATTAGAAAAGTCACAGGTTATAAGCAAGTGAGGTGGGGGTGGGGCAAGAGATAACAAAGGAGGTCTAGATTGGACCAGGCCACATAGCTGACCAAAAGGTCACGGAGCAAAGGCAAACAATATGTTAATGGTGTGTTGAAAGACAAAGCATTAGTACAGATTAGGTGTTAATACACTGAATATTGAACAGCAGCAAGCGCAAACCTGAAAAAAAAGTGGATAAGCAAACTGAACAAACTAAGATGAAATGAAATATATGCAAAAAAAAGATTGTAAAAAATGTAAAAAAGAATGTAAAAAAAAAGGAAGAAAAAATAACTAAAAATGGAAGTAAAATGGGGGGCTGTCATGCTCTGAAATTATTGAACTCAATGTTCAGTCCAGCAGGCTGTAGTATGCCTAATCGGTAGATGAGATGCTGTTCCTCGAGCTTGCGTTGATGTTCACTGGAACACTGCAGCAATCCCAGGACAGAGATGTGGGAATGAGAGCAGGGGGGAGTGTTGAAATGGCAAGCAACCGGAAGCTCAGGGTCCTGCTTGCGGACTGAGCGGAGATGTTCCGCAAAGCGGTCACCCAGTCTGCGCTTGGTCTCCCCAATGTAGAGGAGACCACACTGTGAGCAGCGAATACAGTATACTACATTGAAAGAAGTACAAGTAAATCGCAGCTTCACCTGAAAGGAGTGTTTGGGGCCTGGGATAGTGAGGACAGAGGAGGTAAATGGGCAGGTATTACACCTCCTGCGATTGCAGAGGAAGGTGCCATGGGACGGGGACGAGGTGGTGGGGGTAATGGAGGAGTGTTGCTGGAGCAAGGAAAAAACATTTGCATACTAACAGACAGTGCTTGGAGGGATTTAACCCACAATGGACTTTGAGCACCAGGTATTGTGTGTAAGAAGAGACATTCCAGGGTTGGCTAAGACAAGAGAATCCACAAACAGATGTGGTCAGACCAGCTAGTCACATGACTAACCTGCTTGGCAACCTGGGTTTTTCTGAATTGTACAAAGAGTTTAAACTGAGAGAGACTGCAGAATGCTCCTGGACTGAAAAGACCTCTCCTGTCTGTCTGGCTCACCCTCTCTTTCTCACGGAACTCCAAATGCACTGAAGACACATGAACCCCAAAAGAGTAAAGTCTCCTACATCGAGCAAGGTTTAAGAAGAATAACAGGCCCCAACAAAAAGCAAGACCTACGTACAATCAAGGACACTGCAGTGAGCTCGAGGAACCGTAACAAAAACCATCTTCAGATATTGCCTCAAACTTTTCCATTTTATTTCTTCTGCTCTTTTCTGCCTCTATCTGCATGTGTGTATTGCATATGCATGCTAGCGTGGGTGCATCGTGTATCTGTAGGCGTTAACCGAATTAGAGGTTAAGTTGAATAAAGTTCAACCTTTTTTCTTTATACCTAAGAAAACTTGTTTGGCTAGTTTCTTTGCCTTATCGCTGGAAGTTAGTGAACAAGGATTCACTAAGGGGGAGCTAAAAAAAACGGTGTGTTTAAAAATAAACCCTGTTACGGTAAGACCAGGTGAAGGCTGAGAGGGAACCCTAGACTCCTTTCTCACCTGGTCGTAACATGATGATCATAATGTCCCAGCCCTCTACTAGATTAGCACATTTAATATAATTGTAAAAGATCAATGATATCCTGGTTTGGTTTTTCATCCCTGACACCTTACATATCATCTTCAAGTACACAAATGCTTAAAAGCTCATCTCAAATAAATAATGCTAAATATCAACCTTGAATAATTTGATTCTGAAGGAAGGCAAGATGCTAATCCAAAACACATCACTTGTCATAGATTTATGCAGGTTTGTAGAGCAAAGGCTATGGGCCCTGACAATATTCCGGCAATAGTACTGAAGACCTGTGCTCCAGAACTTGCTGCACCCCTAGCCAAGCTGTTCCAGTACAGCTACAACACTGGCCTCTGCACGGCAATGTGGAAAATTGCCCAGGTATGTCCTGTACACAAAAAGCAGGACAAGTCCAACCCGGTCAATTACTGTCCCATCACTCTCAATCATCAGTAAAGTTTTTGAAGGTGTCATGGACAGTGCTATCAAGCGGCACTTGCTCAGCGATAACCTGCTCAGTGATGCTCAGTTTGGGTTCTGCCAGGGCCACTCATTACAGCCTTGGTTCCAACATGGACAAAAGAGCTGAACTCAAGAGGTGAGGTGAGAGTGACTGCCCTTGACATCAAGGCAGCATTTGACCCCGTATGGCATCAAGGAGCCCTAGCAATGGGAATCAGGAGGAAAACTCTCTGCTGGTTGGAGTCATACCGAGCACAAAGGAAGATGGTTGTGGTTGTTGGAGGTCAATCATCCCAGCTCCAGTACATCCTTGCAGGAGTTCCTCAGGGTAGTGTCCTAGGCCCAACCATCTTCAGCTGCTTCATCAATGACCTTCCTTCAATCATAAGGTCAGAAGTGGGGATGTTCACTGATGACGGCACAATATTCAGCACCATTCGCGACTCCTCAGATACTGAAGCAGTCTGTGTAGAAATGCAGGCTTGGGCTGATAAGTGGCAAGTAGCATTCGCGCCACACAAGTGCCAGGAAATGACCAACTCCAAGAAGAGAGAATCTAACCATCTCCCCTTGACATTCAATGGCATTACAATCGCTGAATCCCTCACTGACAATATCCTTGCGGTTACCATTGACCAGAAACTGAACTGGAGTAGCCATATAAATACCGTGGCTACAAGAGCAGGTCAGAGGCTAGGAATCCTGCAGTGAGTAACTCACCTCCTGACTCCCCAAAGCCTGTCCACCATCTACAAGGCACAGTTCAGGAGTGTAATGGAATACTCTCAACTTGCCTAGATGGGTGGAGCTCCAACAACACTCAAGAAGCTCGACACCATCCAGGACAAAGCTGTCCACTTGATTGGCACCCCATCCGTAAACATTCACTCCCTCCACCACTGATGCACAGTGGCAGCAGTGTGTACCATCTACAAGATGCACTGCAGTAATGCACCAAAGCTCCTTAGACAGCACCTTCCAAACTTGGGACCTCTACCAACTAGAAGGACAAGGGCAGCAAATGCATGGGAACAGCACCACCTGCAAGTTCCCCAAGTCACACACCATCCGGATGTGGAATTATATCACCGTTCCTTCACTGTCGTTGGGTCAAAATCCTGGAACTCCCTTCCCAACAGCACTGTGGGTATACCTACCCCACATGGACTGCAGCGGTTCAAGAAGGCAGCTCACCACCACCTTCTCAAGGGAAATTAGGGATGGGCAATAAATGCTGGCCTAGCCAGTGGCGCCCACGTTCCTTGAATGATTACAAAAAAAACTGGGCACCTCAATTTTAAACAAAATCAAGTTGTAACCTAGCTAGAGAATGCAGTATCTTTTTAATAACACAGTCCTCTCAAATATGCTTTGTATAAAAAAAGGTTCACTAGACACATCTACTGGATCAGAATATGTCACTCTCCCTTTTAACAGTGGACCCTGAGTGGGAGGTAATGCTTTTGTCGAATGCAACTGCACATTATGTTGGAGATTCAATTCCTTGCAACATGGAATGCTGGATTGCAGGTTCACTGCTGTGACCATTTCCATTCCTCACCAAACCTCGCCAACATTGATTTATCATTTAGTTATGCTGGTCTGAGAAGCAGTCAAGGAATAGTTAGGTGCTTTCTGATAGAGAGGGGGGGAAAGTTGGAGGAAAAAGCATACTTTTTTCTCTCATTAGTTTTCTCTCTTGCCTTCTTGGTTAAGGTAGGGTGCTGGTCACGCTTGGGTAACTCACTTATGTGGCCATTGTTCATGTGTGAGCCTCAGCGATAAGCATCAGAGGCAGTATCACAAAAACATCTGATCTTGTCCTCACCAGACGTCTTCTTCTTTTGGGCCTCCTTATCTTGAGAGACAATGGATACGCGCCTGGAGGTGGTCAGTGGTTTGTGAAGCAGCGCCTGGAGTGGCTATAAAGGCCAATTCTAGAGTGACAGGCTCTTCCACAGGTGCTGCAGAGAAATTTGTTTGTCGGGGCTGTTGCACAGTTGGCTCTCCCCTTGTGCCTCTGTCTTTTTTCCTGCCAACTACTAAGTCTCTTTGACTCGCCACATTTTAGCCAGACGTCTTGTTTAAGGGCGGTACAGTGGCGCAGTGGTTAGCACCGCAGCCTCACAGCTCCAGGGACCCGGGTTCGATTCCGGGTACTGCCTGTGTGGAGTTTGCAAGTTCTCCCTGTGTCTGCGTGGGTTTTCTCCGGGTGCTCTGGTTTCCTCCCACAAGCCAAAAGACTTGCAGGTTGATAGGTAAATTGGCCATTATAAATTGTCACTAGTATAGGTAGGTGGTAGGGAAATATAGGGATAGGTGGGGATGTTTGTTGGGAATATGGGATTAGTGTAGGATTAGTATAAATGGGTGGTTGATGTGCGGCACAGACTCGGTGGGCCGAAGGGCCTGTTTCAGTGCTGTATCTCTAAACTAAACGTCTATATACATGTTATTTCAGCAAAGATTGCAAGACAGCGATCAGAACTCTGTCCATTTTCTCTCCACTATCCCAATAGTGCTGAGGCCAATTGTAACATTCATACCATTGCCTTGCTGTGGTCAGCTAATTTAACATAAACCAGGCTTCTTAATCAGTTTTGACTCAGTTACTTACTGGATAAACTTGCTGAACCACTTGGCGTCAAACCAGCAATGCTAGAAGTCTGATAGCACTGGTGACCCCCGAAGCTTCTGAGTAATTGGCAGTTTCAGTTACATTTCTAATTTCTTTTTAACGTCGATATATTTTGATAACTATGTATTGCAATATGGTAGTTACTTTAAAATTGCAAGCCCATAGTTGATTAGGGCAGAATGCATTTACTCCAAGTGTTATTGTATTCGATAGGCATCTCATCTACAAGTTGCTGCAATGAGACATTTGATAACTATAATGTGCTGATGACTAAACCATTTGAGTTGATATTACCTCTTAATGGTTGGTTTTGTTCTAAAAATAATCACTTAAGACGATTGTTCAATATTTGAGGGAAAGCCTCATGGTCCATCCAAAGTGTTAAAAACAGTTTCATGTGGCCCTGAGCAGGAGCTAAGGAGCTGTGAATACTGACCAAACATTCTTTGTGTTTTACGTCTGTGGACATTTAACAGCCTGATGCAATTGTGCATCATACATATTCAACATTCTCAGTTCACCAACTCTACTAGGCCAGTGTGACAGCAGCTGGAGGGATCTGCGGAAATCTTACATCTAAGTTATATTTGAGATCCAGCTTTAGTATGAACAGAGTTAGCAAAATGTCTTGTCTTCTATTATTTTAATCTGAGAAGGGAAGGTAAATTAAAATGTTCTGTAAAAATAATACCCTTGCCACTAATTACCTACTTTTTCATAAACATCCATTGTTCATAGTTCAAGCTATCGTCTGATACATTGTTTATTCACCCACTTTCTGAAGTCTAAGAGATCATGAAAGGGCTTGTGACAATATCCAATAAGCTAAAATGAATGACAGTAGATTCTTTGTGAACATTACTAGATATTGAGTGCAAAAAGGTAAACTAAAGTTCGTAGGGACCAAGGGGTCATATGTCGAGTTGGGATATATAAAAAAATTGTAACCGAGTTTACATCTGTTCTATCATTTACAGATGGTATGAGATGGATCATAAAGAGCATTACATTATCAAAAATAGAGATCTTTTTGAAATCTTAAAAATATAGATAGTATCATTTTTCATTTTCTAAGGTTTCATATGGTGAATGGTGTGAGTCCAAATGAAATTAGTTGCAACCCTGAAGGTTTAGGATTGAAATCGCACTGAGCTATAATAATAAGCATGAACATTTTTTGTATACTCTTTTATTAAAAGTCTGCATATCTTAAAAGGTTTAATGTCTTTGCTGTAATAGTGGAGAGAGGAATCTCATGAGCGCATTCTTTCTCGTATCACACTATGCAATTTCAACCCCTTTTACTCCTAACTCATGATTTTTGAGAAACAAGTTAACTTAAGTCCTCGTCTATGCCTGGTTTCAGTTGCAATTTTTTTCAAACAAATTCTTTAATGATTGATAAAAAGGCTGCAAGTATCCAGAAACAAACTGAATTATTGTAAGGTAGCCTTGTTTTCAAGTACAGTGTTAAAATGCCATGATAGCCAGAGAAAAATGTTCTTGTGGTTTGGAGAAGGAATTTCTGAGAGAAAGCTCTTAATTTTAAACACAAAAGTCCTTTCAGATGGAAAAAGTTAGATGTGATAGCTTTCAAAGGAGGCTCCAGTTTCACTGCTCTTTGAGCAATCTTGTGGGTCCCTGCTCCTCCCCCATTCTGGCTGCTGTCCAGTTTCATTTGGCTACAGTCTTGGCTGTTAACCGCAAATCCTTTTCTACCAGCCTGTGACACAGCAGGGCCCCATCTCGCTCAGCCATCATGCACAGACAGAGCAGACTTTGTCACACACAGTCACAGAGCATAAATACAATTCTACCCGGGGGCACTAATGCTTTACATAGTCCATTGAATCCTTTGCTCTGATATCTTATTTAAACTTCGGATTGGAGTGATATGAACTTGGTTCAACCAGCATACTGTTCTGAATTTCGACCACATCAGTGCATGCATTGGACTATAACACATTATAAGTCTTTGATGATGATGAGTTTTGTCAAGGATAAGGAGACAAAAATTAATTCAGCTAAGGCAGTTTGCCATCCTATTTTAAACTATTCCATTCTAAAGGCCTGTGAGATGGAGGTTTTTATTCTCACTTATATTGAATGTGTTGATTTGTAAAATCTCAGTTGTTCAGAACTGATGCTCAGTTCAGATGAAAGGTCATAGATCTGAAACGTTAACTCTCTTTCTCTCTGCACGGATGCTGCCAGGCCTGCTGAGTATTCCCGGCACTTTCTGTTCTCATCTCAGTTCACTAGGCTGGGTTAAGCAAGGAGCAACTGCACAAAGGCGTATTTTCTTTGTAAATAAGCACCATCCATAGGTTTGCACTTGGGCACTTGCCTGCTAACAGGCACATTTCCATCAGCTGAATCTGGATGCTGCACACTACATGCATGAATTGGATGCAGCAAGCATGCATTTTTTTTGTGAGAGAAAAAAGCACTTCTGTCTGAATAGTCACAGAGCCAGCAAGCTTGATGCGGCTCAGCAAATCACATTTAAACTGTGCTAAGTTAACTCGTCCCAGCTGTGCAGTTAAGGTGCTCCAAGTTAAGGGCAAGAAAAGGAGGGGGAGTTCGATTTCCTGTTTCTGCTGACTATCTAGTGACCTCCAAATCTGCCAACATTTTCAGTTATGAGCTACATACCTGATGGATCCACTTCAACCAACATAAACATAAATATGAATAAAAGTGACAAGTCCATTACAATATGTCAAAGGCCAACTCGCAATATTGCATTTCTCTGTAATCTTCTCATTTTTTTTCTCTTTCTTACGTTTTCTTCACATTTTTTCTCTCTTCAAAGCTTGCCTGACTATGAAACTAATGAAGATTTTATCTCATTGAATTACTGGTCCATATAATCATGTAAGCTCCTAATTCAGAAATATAAGACTAGGGGATTGTGATCAAATGTATAACATTTCCTCTAAATGCAGCTATGCTAGTAGACCTGGTGACCCTGGATTAAAATGCTTGATGTTGAGCGAGGATGTCATTAGCCTGGGCAGTGATGTCCCTCATGGTAAATTTGCTCAATGTTGACAATCTAAGTTCAATCATTAAGAACAGCCATGTGATCAGCTGAAAGCACCTATGGCACTGTACCTTAGCATGAGTGAATGCCTTCAAGAGAAAACATTAAAAAAAAACAATACTTTTTGGTGGTTTAAATGGGTGACTGCTTGACTTGTTCATTTTCAGTTTCTGTCTTCTGATTGTCCCACCATTTCACATGCTTCTTGCCCCTCTACACATGACCATTTTGTCCTTACCCCCTCCACTCAAGCCATCTAGTCTTAACTGAACTTCTACATTTCACTCTATCTCTCCCTTTATTCCGGCTCCCGTTATCTTTGAACGTCTACTGAAAAAGTCATTATGATTTCAAGCCTGCAGGCAATGGGAGGGGCAAAATCTTCAATCGTGGCCCACAGGAGAAGAATACATTTTATAAAAATTAAGGGCTCTGTGGCTGTATAAAAAAAAGAAAGAAAAATAAACCAGGTCAACCATGAAAATGTGTAGTGACTGATCTCCCAGGAGCAACGTGTGGTTCAATGTTAGATTGCTCATTGTAACAGTCATTGAGACAGACACACTCCAGGCATCACATGCACTGAGCGGATCAGCATCTTGGATCACAAGATCTCCAGAGCGTTCCTCTGGCAATCATGTCAGACACAGGCAGAAACACCAAAAAAAAAAAATTCAGTGTTCAGTTAACAAATTTGACAACTGACAGTAAAATTTCTACTTCACATTCCTAATTTGCACAACAGTTTGAGATCTATTTGCAATTCATGGTATTTTTAATTTGATCTAGAGTTCTGCAGGAAATAATTCTACAGTTGGAGTAACTAGCTGAATTATATGCAAGCTCAAAACACTGAGACATCAAGAAAAGTAGTCACGCAGACAATATAACCTTGAGATTAAACAAAGAAAGACTAAAAACTAGGATAACAAATTGAAGACCAAACAAAGGGGCAATGAGACACTGGAGTGCCCTTGCTAGATAAATATTAAAACAAAAAAGGAAATGCTGGAAACTCCGAGCAAGGCAGTCAGCATCCTTAGAGAGAACACACATCAACATTTCAAGTGTGGGCCTTTTTCCCCAGAGTTCTGATTAAACTTTGCCGAGTTTTGCTACAAGATACTGACTGACCTGCTGGGAGATTCTAGCATTTTCTATTTTTGTTTCAGATTTTCAACATCTGTTGTGTTTTGCTTTTTGATGATAAATGTTAAATGTTAATTGCTGGGAAACTTGAAAACTCAGCCATGTAGCTGAAGCAGATTACAAGGGAAGAAAGAAATGCCTATAATACTGCAAGACTAGGAGCAATGAACGAGTAAATCCCAAATAGTGGTTGTGAAACAAGAATTTACTAGCTGTGGGAGAGTCTGAGCTATTCTAAGCCTTTATACTGATAGCTATAGGCGTGGTCGAGTCATTTAGATTGCCAGTCTGAATAAGTGTATAAAATAAGATATTTTCTTACAAAAACCATAACCAGAGGGCCCTCTGGATGAATTGCCTTTCAATTGCAGTAGAAACCAAACAAACTATCTGATCAGACAGTGGGGGGAAAATGACAGCGATAGAAGTAGCAGCAACCCAAGTTACAGACACTAAATAACACCTATGGGGTTTATAATAGGTTAGTATCAGGAACTTAAGATAAGCAATTTAATAGGAAAATGGATTTAAGGTTTAAGGGAGGCCTGCAAGGCATACACATAAATTGGATCACATAGACAACAAGCTTGACCATCCCTAGCCTAACACCCCCACTGCCATAAAAACACCTCATCTGCACCATTTTAAAGTTCAATGTCTTTAAGACATTCCTCACCAGCAACCCAACTGTATCCAACACAAATTCTAACCCTTGCCGAGCTCTGCAGCCTGTACTATATCTGACACACACAATTTCTATAAGTGCCAACTCCACACCCGCAACAATGCTCCCCCCCCCCCAGCAGAGACGCCAAAATCCTCATCCTAATCTCAAAATTGATCCATGGCTTTGTTCCATTCTACCATTGCAATCTTCTGATGCCTCTTCTCCACTCCCTCTAGGATTATTAGCAAACCTTTCAGCTACCATATCCCTGATTGTGGAATTTTCAACCTAAAAATCTCATCTCGAGGGCTGCTGAGACTTTGATCCTATCTCAGTATTACCAGCACATTTTGAGCAACAAATTATTCTCCACACCCTCCCCCCCGCATTGGTGACCACTAGAACATTCCAGGGCTTCATCCTTGACTCCCTTTATTTCATCATTTACATGCAGACTCTAAGACCTTATCCACAGGCAGGAAGCCAATTTCCCTATGTATATTGAAAACACTAGGTTCACCTACGGATCACCATGATTGCTTCTATGAAGATCTCTGCTGAGTTTATATTAGTTATGTATAAGCCAGAATTGGACATTGGGAAACAGAATCCAACTTTATTTGTTTCCTGTAAAAACTGCATCTCAGCCCCCAATTACATTCCCTTCTCAGCAGTTCACGTAGGCTGAACCAGACTGTATATAATCTTGGTATCCTGTTCAATCCTGAGCAAAGCTTCAAACACAACACGAAGATTGCTTACCTTCCACCTGCACAACATTGCCACATCTACTTACTTCACTTTCACTGAAACCCTTAACCATACATTCAAGATTTGATTTCTTCAATGCCCTCCTTGCTGGCCTCTCAAGCATTACCAACTCAAATACCACCAGTTGTGTCCTTCCATTATTTTTCCACCTCTCTCCTGCTGACTTCCACTCGTTGCCTTCCTTCAATACAATGAGTTTAAAATCTGTCCATGAACACCTTCCTGTTTTTGCTTTACCCCTCCCACAGTCTCCTACATCTCAACCTTTTATTTATTATTCTTTCATGGGATGTGGGTGTCACTGACAAGGCCAGCATTTGTTGCCCTTCCCTAATTGCCCTTGAGAAGGTGGTGGTGAGCTGCCTTCTTGAACCGTTGCGGTCCATCTGGTGTGGGTACACCCACAGTGCTGTTAGGGAGGGAGTTCCAGGATTTTGACCCAGCGACAGTGAAAGAACAGCGATATATTTCCAAGTCAGGAAGGTGTGTGACCTGGAGAGGAACTTGCAGGTGGTGGTATTCATATGTGTCTGCTGTCCTTGTCCTTCTAGGTGGAAGAGATCGCAGGTTTGGAAGGTGCTGTTGAAGGAGACATGGTGAGTTGCTGCAGTGCACCTTTTATATGGTACATACTGCTGCCACTGTGCGTCGGTGGTGGAGGGAGTGAATGTTGAAGGTAATGGATAGGGTGCCAAACTTTGTCCTGGATGGTGTCGAGCTTCTTGAGTGTTGTTGGAGCCGCACTCATTCAGGCAAGTGGAGAGTATTCCATCACAATCCTGACTTGTGCCTTGTAGATGGTGGACAGGCTTTGGGGAGTCAGGAGGTGGGTTATTCGCCACAGAATTCCCAATCTCTGACCTGCTCTTGTAGCCACAGTATTTAGCTGGTTGCTGCAGTTCAGTTTCTGGTCAATGGTAATCCCCAGGATGTTGCTAGCGGGGGATTCAGCAATGTTAATGCCGTTGAATGTCAAGGGGAGAAGGTTACATTCTCGCTTACTGGAGATCAACAAGGCCTGGCCCTTCTGTGGCGCGAATGTTACTTGCCACTTATCAGCCCAAGCCTGCATATGGACACAGACTGCTTCAGTATCTGAGGAGTTGCGAATGCCCGTTGTGATTCCCCCTTCCCACTTGCCTCTAACAGTGCCAAAGCCTTCAACCTCAGGCCCACTCTCTAGAACCAGTCCATTAGCCTTATTTTCTTGCTGCTACTTGCCCCGCTTTTAAAAATTTCCTCAAAACCATGCCTTTGATCGCAGACATGCCGAACCCACCATCTCATAAATCAAGGGTCAAACTCTTAAAAATCAAGAGATTTGGTATAAAAGACATGAATTGCTATTTTTTTCAAACATAAACTATCAATATAAGTTGACAGTTGGTTTATAAACCATATTAGTGGCTTATTTAATCACGAACCAACCAGAGCTCTTTACAAAAACTATATTACTACATCTGAAAATGCATTATAAAAAACGTGCAGTCCCCAAACGGGTGGGCATGTGCAGAGGGACTGATAAAAATTCTGAAATTTCAGAGCCCACTCACGAGATCGCAAGTGATTAATTTTAATTAGAAATCGCATCTCTCGAGGTCAATTTGTGAGCGTTGGTACGTATGTGATTGTACCTCTTAACTCTTCGACAGTTGGTTGGCATATGATCTCCTCTCTGTGAAGAACCTGTGGAAGTTTTATAATGCTAAAAGTACAATGTAAAGGTGAATTTGTGTTGTAAGAATGAATATTTGAACTTCAGCAACTCCCAGTTTAATCCAAATTGTTATTAGAAGTGTATTTATTGGGAAGCAATGTAAAAATGTACAGCACTAAGGTTGCTTTAAGTGTTTGAAGCATTTTTTACCTTGACAATTTCTCTCTCATGATCTCTGAAAGGATTAATTCCTGACTGAGTACAGTTTCATGGGCAATGTTGTTCTTCAATACCTTTCATTATACACCTGCAAGCCTCCACAGTGAGTGCTGGAAGGCTTTTCAATCATAGGAGATATCAAAGCTGAAGTTGATCCTGCCTTCACTAATACTCCATTATGGGTTGCTGGATAGTGATTAGGTCCAGGTACTTGGATTGATTTTTTCCTCTTAACCCAGGCTCTAGAGACAATTCTGATGTTCTAAATGCTGCTTCACCTCAGAGCAGCAGATCGGGATTGAATCTGGTACTTTCCTGATCTGCATAGCTCAGTTGCTCTTGGATAAACTCAGCAATGTCAGGGGAGCCAAGAACAATCAAGTGTTCAACAAACAGACTTTTCCCATCTGATTTTCAGTCATAAAAATTATTGGGCAACCAGCCCTGAAACCAGACTGTCCGGTTCAAAATCTGACAGATGGCTATCTTACGGTGGAAGGAAGTTGTTGAAGGAAATATAATCAAGGAAACATTAAACCAAGCAATAAATATAACAAAAATAGTTTGTCTACTCCTTGCAGAAAAATACTTATTTGAATATTAGACTAATCTGTAAAGAGAAACAACAGCTGGAACTGAGTACTGAATGTCTTTTGCAGTTTTTAATATAAATAACATCTTTACGATGTTGCAATTTTGTACAATTTGACTTTTCTTCCTAAAGTTATCAAATTTTCAATAATATTTAAGATTAAAGTGTTCAAGGCTTGTATGTATTTTGCCAACATACAAGGCCCCTGAATATTTTTAAAACTAAGTATTGTAGCTCCACCAGTCCCTGCAAACAACGGCCTGTATTTGATACCTGAATGTACCATATCTCTTTTCAGATGGTGATGGGCCTGTGTATTGCCACTACTTTTTTTATTCTTGACCCCAGCCCCCACAATATGGCCTAGAGGCTTGGTGCCCTACACAGGGAAGTACTCAGCCATACAGACTAGAAGATTCCAAACTCAGTCCAGGTCTCTGCTGACTGTAACAGTTACAATCAATGTTAGTCTAAGAACCTGTACACTTACTAGGGGGAAAAAGTGTGCATAAACACTGGGGAGGACAGGATCAAACTTGGATGTTATCCCTCTATGTTGAGCAGCTTGCTCATATTCGCTGTCTAGGTTTATTTTAGAAAATTGACTACTTGGGTAGTTTCAGAAGAATGTAGAAAATTAATTCAAAAAATGTTTAATTGGTAATCGTAGAATTCTGATATTTTTAAACTTACACTTTGGTGAGAACACACTTAGAGTGTTCTAGGTTGAACCTCCAGTCTGTGCTGTTAGCAGATCTCAGTCGGGTTGGTGTTGAGGCATGAGTATGTTAGGGAAGAGAAGATCTGCCTGACCGCTATCCAGTGACTCAATACTGCAAGTGGAAATCACGAAGGTATGAGGCGCGAGTTGGCTATGACGGATTGGGAAACGTTACTTAAAGGGATGACAGTGGATAGGCAATGGCAAACATTTAAAGAGCGCATGGATGAACTGCAACAATTGTTTATCCCTGTCTGGCGCAAAGGTAAAACGGGGAAGGTAGCCAAACCATGGCTTACAAGGGAAATTAGAGATAGCATTAGATCCAAGCAAGAGGCACATAATTCCGCCAGAAAAAACAACAGACATGAGGACTGGGAGCAGTTTATAATTCAGCAAACGAGGACTAAGGGATTGATTAAGAAGGGGAAAATAGAGTACAAGAGCAAGTGTGCGGGGAACATAAAAACTGACCGTAAAAGTTTCTATAGGTATGTGAAGAGAAAAAGATTGGTGAAGACAAATGTAGGTCCCTTACAGTCAGAAACAGGGGAATTTATTATGGGGAACAAAGAAATAGCTGACCAACTAAATGCATGCTTTGGTTCTGTCTTCACAAAGGAGGACACAAATATCATACCAGAAATGTTGGGGAACACAGGGCTTAGTGAGAGAGAGGAACTGAAGGAAATCAGTATTAGTAGAGAAATGGTGTTGGAGAAATTGATGAGATTGAAGGCCGATAAATCCCCAGGGCCTGATGGTATGCATCCCAGAGTACTTAAGGAAGTGGCCCTAGCAATAGTGGATGCATTGGTGGTCATCTTCCAAGATTCTATAGACTCTGGCACAGTTCCTACTGACTGGAGGGTAGCTAATGTAACACCACTATTTAAAAAAGGAGGTAGAGAGAAAGCAGGGAATTATAGACCAGTCAGCCTGCTGTCGGTAGCGGGGAAAATTCTAGAGTCCATTATCAAATATTTTATAGCAGAGCACTTAGAAAACAGTGGTAGAATCGGGCAGAGTCAGCATGGATTTACGAAAGGGAAATCATGCTTGACAAATCTACTAGAATTCTTCGAGGATGTAACTAGTAGAGTTGATGAGGGGGAGCCAGTGGATGTGGTTTATTTGGAGTTTCAGAAGGCTTTCGACAAAGTCCCACAAAGAGATTAGCGTGTAAAATTAAAGCGCATGGGATTGGGGGTAGTGTATTGCGATGGATAGAAAATTGGTTGGCAGTCAGGAAATAAAGAGTCGGGATAAATGGGTCTTTTTCCCAATGGCAGGCAGTGACTAGTGGGGTACCACAGGGATCGGTGCTAGGACCCCAGCTATTCACAATATATATTAATGATTTAGATGAGGGAATTAAATGTAATATCTCCAAATTTGCAGATGACACAAAACTGGGTGGGAGGGTGAGTTGTGAGGAGGATGCAGAGAGGCTTCAGAGTGATTTGGACAAGTTGAGTGAGTGGGCTAATGCATGGCAGATGCAGTATAATGTGGATAAATGTGAGGTTATTCACTTTGGTAGCAAAAACAGGAAGGCAGATTATCTGAATGGCTATAAACTGAGAGAGGGGAATATGCAGTGAGACCTGGGTGCTCTCATACACCAGTCACTGAAGGTAAGCATGCAGGTCCAACAGGCGGTATAAAAGGCAAATGGTATGTTGGCCTTCATAGCGAGAGGATTCGAGTACAGGAGCAGGGATGTCTTGCTGCAATTATATAGGGCCTTGGTGAGGCCACACCTGGAATATTGTGTGCAGTTTTGGTCTCCTTATCTGAGGAAGGATGTTCTTGCTATAGAGGGAGTGCATCGAAGGTTTACTGATTCCTGGGATGGCAGGACTGATGTATGAGGTGAGATTGAGTCGGTTAGGATTATATTCGCTGGAGTTCAGAAGAGTGAGGGGGGATCTCATATAAACCTATAAAATTCTAACAGAACTTGACAGGGTAGATGCTGGAAGGATGTTCCCGATGGTGGGGGAGTCCAGAACCGGGCTATAGTCTAAGGATACAGGGTAAACCTTTCAGGACTGAGATGAGGAGAAATTTCTTGACCCAGAGAGTGGTGAGCCTGTGGAATTCATTACCACAGAAAGCAGTTGAGGCCAAAACATTGCATGTTTTCAAGGAGTTAGATATAGCTCTTGGGTCTAAAGGGATCAAAGGGTATGGGGCGAAAGCGGGAACAGGTTACTGAGTTGGATGATCAGCCATGATCATAATGAATGGTGGAGCAGGCTCGAAGGGCTGAATGGCCTACCCCTGCTCCTATTTTCTATGTTTCTATAAGTGTACACATATGGTCATTGAGCAAAGACACAATCAGGCTTGTGATAGTCAGAAAACTTCCAGAAACTGACAGTCTAGACTTACATGAGCACAGAACCTTGGTTGGACTACATTTGGAGTACTGTGAATGATTCTGGTCTCCATATTATAAAATGGATATACAGGCATTGTTGGAGGCGCAAAAAGATTGGCTATAATGATACCAGAACTGACAATCAGGAAAGATAGAATAAGCATTGCCTCTCTTCTTTCGAAAAGAGAAGACTGATGGGTGACCTGATAGAGGTCTTCAAGATTTTCAAAGGGTTTGCTAGGATAGACGTAGTGAAGACATTTCCACTTGTGGGGAGACCAGAAGTAAGGGCCATAAATATAAGATAGTTACCCATAAATTAATTAGGAATTCAGTCTTTGTCCAGAGACTGGTTACAATGAGTAACTTGCTATCATAAAGAGTAGCTGAGGCAAGGCCGAATAAGGAGAAAGAAATAGAAGAATATGTTGATGGGGTTAGGTGAAGAAGGGTGGGAGAGGCTCACGTGAAACATAAACACTAATAGAGATCTATTGACCTGAATGGCCTGCTGTATGCTGTAAATACCATGTAATTGCCATTTTGAGAGGGTATTGGAGGGTGGGAATGACCATGGAGCTGTACCCCAGCATGGTGCAAATGTTTTTAGAAGAAGGGGAGGGAGGTGAGGGGAGAAATTTGAAAAGAGAATAGAACAAGTTCCTATATGATTTGATTTATACTTGACTCCAGAAGGTTCAGCATAAAGTCTGGCTACCCGACCCGAACCCGACTAGACCCAACTACATGTGTCGGGTTTGGGTCGGGTTAGGTCGGGTCGAAATTCCGAGTCCAGCATTTGGGCTTGGGTCAGGTCGGGCTGGACACTGCTTCTGGGAATTCACGGAATCAGGCTTACCCATGATTCCCCACAACTCCAGCTGCAGGAATAGCCTGCTGCCGGAACGGATGAACGATATTCGTGTTGGGTCGGGTCGGGCATGAAAGAAAATTAAAGGGCTCGGGCTCAGGTCGGGTTCGGGTTGGCTGTGGTCGGGTTTTAATTTTATACCCGAGCCAGGCTTTAGTTCAGCATATATGCATTTAGCCATCTAACATCTTCACATAGGATTTTCCAAAAAATATATCTGAATTACAGTAATAGGATGTTTTTAAAAACTTGGAACATTTTGGAAAGAAACAGAATTGCACACTTATTGATTTTCTGCAATCTCCTTCAGTCCATATTCACATCAGACTTGCTGCTACTCTAAAACAAATGCAAAACATTGTGAATGCTGGACATCTGAAATAAAAACAGAAAATGCTTGGAACACAAAGCAGGTGAGGCAATATCTGTGGAGAGAGAAAAAAAGTTAACGTTTCAGGTTGATGACCTAACTTCAGAACTGAAACATTAGCCATGTTTCGTGCTCCACGGCTTCTGCCTGAGCTGCTGACTGTTTGCAGCAGTTTCTGCTTTTAGTCCCTGCTACTCTACATGACCTTTACTGTTGCTTCATACTTGAATGTTAAAGTCTTCCATGGCAGGATAAGCAATTATCATTCTGTCAAAATTTAACTTTACAACATTCATGCTGTTTCTTCTCTCAAAGCCAAATAATGTTTTGTGCTCAAGCTGTTTTGAAAGATGTTAGAAGTGCTCAATAATTCCAAATTCAGGCTCAAAAATGAGTGAATGTCTGTATTAATCAAGGCACATGATGTCATTCCTGTAAAATAACTTTTAACTCACAAGCATTTTTTCATAATTATTTTCTCCCTGCCCCCACCAAAAGCACTGATGCTTGCAAGGCTCTGGTTCCATGAACATTGGCCAACCTCCAGAAACCTTTCCCAAGTCACAACTCTTTCCACACGAAGCAGAGTGTTGACAGGCTATTTGATTGTGCTGGGGAGAGGTGAGAGTGAGGGGTTTGGTGTGGTAGCTGAGCTTTATCCTGTCTGTATCTGATACATTGTACCAGGGGTCACTTTAAAGTAATCAACAGATGGATCATTGGCTGATATTCCCTCCCTAGCCCAGGGAGCCAAGGCCAACTGTAATCCCCTATCGACATCCCTGGTGAGATTGACTAACTGAGCACACAACAAAGGATCAAACCTGTGATCTTCCTAGACAGTATGACACAGTTCCAACACCATGCACTTACTGTGTCACCATGAGAACATGGTGTATTAAGGCCAGTCCCTTTTGTCATCACAACCCTAGAGATTTCAGATTTATTGGATCAGGATGAAGTATTCTAACTGTAGAGTTGAGAATTCAAAGGAAGCGCTGTCTTTAGTCAGTTTTAAGGTTGCCCATGCTTCCACATTGTCGTAGAGTTTCCCGGAATTGAAGACAATGCTGCCTACATCCTGGGAGAAAATAGGAAGTAGAGTTGATAGGCAGCGCCAGTGCACAGAGGAGAGGGAGAGAGCTGACAGACAGGCACAGAGATCAAATACATGAAGCGGAGATGGGTACCATGTGCAGGTTTGGTTGCACGGGAACTTGTGTGAGCAAGGTAGGCAACAATACCTGTTTATATCTTCACTGCATCAGCAACCATTTTAAGTAAATACTTGTCTTAGCTTTCTTATTCCAATTAGTTCCTGTTTCCATTTGCCTTCCCTAACTTTCACTACACTTTTTCCTAAGCTTGTCGCTACCTGTTTGAATTATGAGATCATTTTGGGACTAAAGTGGTTGGAAAACACTGCTGGACTTTTTACCCCCTGTAATTTGACACTGGAGTGGAAAATGAAATCGCTTTCGGTGCCAGTATGTGCGGCAGGGTTGCCAACCTCCCTGGATTACAGATGCTGCCTGACTTGCAGAGCAATATAAGCACTTCCTACTTTTGTTTTAGATTATAAATAATTGACGACCTTCGATTTCTCAGGGTAGGGAGTGATTAGAGGGCAGATCTCATTGTGGGGGGGTGAGGGAAGAGGTGGCAGAGGGAGTAATCAGGGAGCGCAACACTCGGGGGTGGAGGGAGAATATCAGAGAGCCCCACTCTCGAGGGCGGAGGGGGCATCAGGGAGCCCCACTTTCGAGGGCTGAGGGGACATCAGAGAGCCCCACTCTCGAGGGTGAAGGGGGCATCAGGGAGCCCCACTCTTGAGGGCTGAGGGGACATCAGAGAGCCCCACTCTCGAGGGTGAAGCGGACATCAGAGAGCCCCACTCTCGAGAGTGAAGGGGGCATCAGGGAGCCCCACTCTCGAGGGCGGAGGGGGCACCAGGGAGCCTCACACTCGGGCGCATCAAGGAGCCCCACTCTCAAGGGTTGAGGGGACATCAGAGCCCCACTCTCAAGTGTGAAGGGGGCATCAGGGAGCCCCACTCTTGAGGGCTGAGGGGACATCAGGGAGCCCCACTCTCGAGGGTGGAGGGGGCATTAGGGAGCCCCGCCACCGAGGGCGGAGGGGGCATCAGGGAGCCCCGCTCTCAGGGGCATCATGGAGCCCTACCTGGGGGCGGAGGGGGCATCAGGGGACGCTCAGGGGCAGAGAGAAATGAGGGAGCCCAGCTCTTGGGGAGGGGGGCTAAAATCCCCCTTGGAGCCCAGTAGAGAGAGCAGTCTGTGAGGGTGGAGGGGAATCGGGGAGCCCCACTCTCATAGGGGAGCAGGGTAACAGACACCAAACTTCATGGGGTGAGTGGTGTGGGGAGGGCTTTAAGGGAGCCCAACTCTCTGGACAGGGTGGGGGATTGGGTCAGGGGTCAGACAGCACAACTCTCAGGGTGGAAGGGGATTACTGTGTCCCCCACTTGGGGTGGTAGAGAACTATTCATGGGGGCACTTGGGAAATTTTCCAACTTCCTGATACAAATTCCACCTTCTGAGTTTCCCGACAGAAACCTCACCACCTACACAGTGATTCCCTGTCAAGACTCAGCCCAATTGGTCTGTAATCCATGACTGTAAGGGCACCAGCCTGACTTCCAATTGACGTAAACTTCAACTGAGACTAGCTTCCAATTGATCTCAAGAATTAAGAGCAGCGGGGCTCTCTGATGTCCCCTCAGCCCTCAAGAGTGGGGCTCCCTAATGCCCCCTCCACCCTCGAGAGTGGGGCTCCCTGATGTCCCCTCAGCCCTCAAGAGTAGGTAGCATTAAAGAGACTCACACCTCCAAGTTTCTAGTAGAAATAATTGTTGCAAGGTATTAAACTCTAGCCTTTGACCTAATGTGAGCAGTGGCACTAGAGAATCACAAGTATGTAGGTGTATGAAGGGCCATAGCAAAAGTTTGCAACTGGAAAAGAACTAATAATCATACACACGTTCTGGATGAAACAGAAGCACAAAAAATCTCAAGTCTGGAAAAACCCACTGGCTTTAATATTGGGATCTAACATTCGAAAGACCAAGAACAAAGAACAAAGAACAAAGAAAATTACAGCACAGGAACAGGCCCTTCGGCCCTCCAAGCCTGCGCCGATCCAGATCCTCTATCTAAACATGACGCCTATTTTCTAAGGGTCTGTATCTCTTTACTTCCTGCCCATTCATGTATCTGTCTAGATACATCTTAAAAGACGCTATCGTGCCCGCGTCTACCACCTCCGCTGGCAACACGTTCCAGGCACCCACCACCCTCTGCGTAAAGAACTTTCCACGCATATCCCCCCTAAACTTTTCCCCTCTCACTTTGAACTCGTGACCCCTAGTAATTGAATCCCCCACTCTGGGAAAAAGCTTCTTGCTATCCAACCTGTCTATACCTCTCATGATTTTGTACACCTCAATCAGGTCCCCCCTCAACCTCTGTCTTTCTAATGAAAATAATCCTAATCTACTCAACCTCTCTTCATAGCTAGCACCCTCCATACCAGGCAACATCCTGGTGAACCTCCTCTGCACCCTCTCCAAAGCATCCACATCCTTTTGGTAATGTGGCGACCAGAACTGCACGCAGTATTCCAAATGTGGCCGAACCAAAGTCCTATACAACTGTAACATGACCTGCCAACTCTTGTACTCAATACCCCGTCCGATGAAGGAAAGCATGCCGTATGCCTTCTTGACCAAAGCCATCATCTTTTGCCTCTGCCACTTATTCCAGTCCCCCTCCCTGTGGTTGGACAGAGCGGTTGTAAAAGGAATGCATCGTAATTAGGGCGTAAAAGTTGAGAATTTGGTGAAAGTGGGTATTCAGTGCGGGGGTGGGGGAGAAAGGAGATGTTGCTTTTTGCCTCCAATATTTGCAGTGGTTTGTGTAAGCTTGAGGCGGTAAGTACTTAAAATTTTTGTCCATTGTTTTAGTGCTTAGTGTAGGTTAATGTGTAGAAAAAGAAAAACAGAAGTTACAAACTAAAAAGTAGATATAAATAATCTAGACTAAGATATGGTACAGCAGGATGTACATCTGGACTATAGTATGTGGGAGTTTATGGACAGCGAGACTGGCTTGAGCAAACACATCTGCAATAAATGCCTCCGTTTCAAATCTCTCCAGCTCTGAGACACTCTTAACAAACAAGGGAAAGGAACAGTTTTGCTCCAGACCTCACAGAGAGATGCATGTTCAGTTTGGGGTTGGTATGATCAATAGTTTATATAGTAAGAGAAATCCGGTTGAGATAGCAAATGAGAATCAGCAGGAACTGATCCTATCCAGCAGGTACAATGTGCTTGCTACCTGTGAAGATAAGGATAAAGACGGTCGGAAGGACAGCCAGAATGCAGACTATTGCACTTTGAGGCAGGAAGCTGTCCAAAGCGGGGAGGGGAGGAGGATGAGGGGAAGCATAATGTGGTAGTTGTAGTGAATTCAATAATTAGGAGGATAGATAGCATCCTTTGTAGGCAGGATCCAGTCTCACATGTTATGTTGCCTGCTTGAGGGACATCTCAAACCGGCTTGAAAGGATATTGGAGGGGAAGGGGGAGGGGGATGATCCAATCATTGTGATCCATGTTGAAGAGTAGGCAGGAGTTTCAGTTTGGAGAGTACCAGGAATTAGGAGCTAAATTAAAGAACGAGATCTCAAGTGTTATAATCTATGGAAAGCCACATGCAAACTGGCGCATGGATAAGCAGTTTAGGGAGGTGAACACAAAGCTGAAGGAGAGGAGTGGGAAAGAGCAGTTCCATATTATGGAACATTAGTACCAGTACTGGGACAGGAAGGAGCTGTACTGTTGGAGATGGAACTTCACCTGAAACGGGCTGGGACCAGGGTCCCTAACTGGGACCAGTTAGCCTAACATCTGTTGTCAGGAAATTACTGGAGTCCATAGATAAGGATAGAGTGACTGACACCTAGAAAATTTTCAGCTGTTCAGAGAGCCAGCTTGGATTTGTAAAGAGTAAGTCATGCCTGATTAACCTAATTGAAGTTTTTGAAGAACCAACTAAAGTAGTGGACAGAGAAATGTCTATGGATATTACTTATATAGACTTCCAGAAGGCATTTGATAATATCCCTCATAAGAGAGTATTAGCTAAAGTTGAAGTTTGTGGAATTGAAGGCAAATTATTGACCTGGTTAGGAAACAGGCTGAGCATTAGAGCAGGTACTCTAATTGCTAGGATGTGACTAGTGGTGTCCCACAGGGATCTGCGTTGGGGCCCAGGCCCAGTACTGGAATCCCGGGCAAGGTGGGGTAGCCAGGGCCAGTCTAGAAGGCCAAGGCGAGGGGGTGGTGGGGGGTGGTGAGGGTGTTGGTATGAAGTCCAGGGGGAGGGGGGGTCCATGGAGGTGGACAGATTGCCCACAAAGGAGGGACACCCCGCCGCCCCACCAACCCCACAGGGAGGGGGCCACGTTTTACAAGGTGCCTTTCCCGCAAGGGGGAGGCAGCCCTGCTGCTGGTTGGATCCCAGTGGTGGTGGGAATAGGCCCTTAAGCAGCCATTAATAGGCCATTGTTGGCCTATCTTAGCCCCGGCAAAATCGCTTGGTGACGGGCCGGCAATGGGCCCTCCACCCCCGCCACCTGTCGTGATTCTATGGGCCACCTCCACACCCGCCTCCAATCCCAGCACTAGGGGGCCCATAAAATCCAGCCTGTTAACTCTGTTTCTCCCTCCACTGATGTTGTTTGACTGGCCAAAGGTGTGGCAAATGGCTTTCAATGTAGGCAAGTGGGGTCACCCACTTTAGACCTAAAAAGGATAGAGCAGAGTTCTAAATGGTGAAAAGCCGGAAATAGTGGAGGTCCAAAGAGACTTAAGGGTCCATGTACATAGATCATTAAAATGACATGAACAGGAACAGAAGATAATCAAAAAGGCTAATGGAATGCTGACCTTTATATCAAAAGGACTAGAATACAAGTGGGTAGAAGTCATGCTTCAGCTATACAAAGCCCTGGTCAGACCCCACTTGGAGTACTGTGAGCAGTTCTGGGCACCACACCTTAGGAAAGATATGGAGGGAGTGTAGGGTTGATTTACCAGAATGATACCCAGGCTCCAAGGGTTAAATTACAAAGAGAGATTACACAATGTAGGGTTGTATTCCTTCGAATAAAGAAGGTTAAGGGATGATATGGTGGAAGTTTTGAAGATATTAAGGGGAACAGTTTGGGTGGTTAGAGAGAAACTATTTCTGCTGGTCACTGACACAGAACAAACAAGACATTTGACAACCTGGGTCCCCTATTCGACTCTGAGATGTGTTTCTGAACCAGTATATTTTTCATCATAAAGACCACTGTCAGGCAAACCCCCACCTGCCAAGACTGAGGCACACATTATTTCACCACATGAACAAAAACTTAAAATTGCAAGCCCTGACTGGAAGGACATTTGCATAGTACCAGACAATGTTGAAACAATGGAGACCCAGTAGCTGCTTCTCCAATACACAGAAGTGGTCAAACCAGTTTTAGGCACATGACTAGCTGGCTGGAGTTTTTAAATTCGAGCTTCCAACAAAGGATTTGAACTCAGAACGCCGTGTACTCATGGACTGAGAACATCTCCTCTCCTGTCTGCCTGCCTCCATCTCTTTCCCACTGAACTGAATCTTGTGAAGACATGTAAACTTAAAGAGAGAACAGTCTCCTACATGAACAAGGTTTAAGACGAATACTTGGCCCCAACGAAACGCAAGACCATATCTTCAATCAAGGACTACAGCAAGTTCGAGAAACAGTAACAAGATATTGCCTCAAACTGTTGTACATATCTTTTCTTTTGCTCTTTTCTGTCCCTATTTGCATGTGTGTATCACGCGTGCACACTAGCGTGGGCGTGTCATATATCCGTAGGCATTAACCACATTCGAGTTTAAGTTTAAGATTTAATAAATTTCATCTTTCTTCTTTAAACCAAAGAAAGCCTGTTTGTGCTCATTTCTTTGCCTTATAATTGGAAAGTTGTGAACAAGGATTCACAAAAATGGAGCTTAAAGCACAGTGTGTTTAAAATAAAACCCTGTTACAATCTTATCAGGCAAAGACAGCAAAAGACCCCTAGACACATTTCTCACCTGGTCATAATACCACTAACACCCACCTCTATAACATCCCTACTTCTGCTACTGCCTTACCCCATCTGCTACTGAAACACTCATCCACGGCTTTATCACCTTGAGACTTGACTACTCCAATGTTCCCTTGGATGGCCTCCACCCTCTGTAAGCTTTAGATCATCCAAAACCTTTCTGCCTGTGTTCTATCACAGACCAAGTCCTGCTCACCTATCACCCCGGTCCTCAGCAACCTATATTGGTCCCCCATGCCTCACATTTAAGATTCTCATCTATGTTGAAATTCTTTCATAGCTTTTCCCTTCTCTATCGCTGTAACCTCCTGAACCCTCAAAACCCACTCACCCCCACCCACAAACTCCCCATTCCTCTAGCTTTGGCCTTTTGGACAACCTCTCCTCCTTTCACCCTACCATTGGCAATCATTCCTTCAGTCACTTGGGCCTGAGGCTTTGGAATGTCCTCCCTAAACTTGCAAACTTCAACTTCCTCTCCTCCTTTGAGACACTCTCTAAAACTCACCTCAACAAGTTTTCCCAATATCATCTTTGGCTTGACATTCATCTTGTTCTTATGCCTCTGTGAAGTACTTTGCGGTATTTGTTCTATGTTAAAGGCACTAAATAAATGCAAGCTGTTGTGGTGATATTTAACTTAATTAACATTTGAAATGAACATGAAAATATGAGTTTTAAGTATCACCAAATTCATCTCAAGTACTTATGAGCCAACTTTTTTTAGGCAGTTCTCCCTGGATAAGATTTAAATCCAGGTACCAGAAGTGACAGGAAAGTTTATTAATCTATTTATGAACAAAATGAAGCACAGTCTCCCATTTTGTTTATTCTGGACCTTTTATTCACAAAGAAAGTTTGAGCAGTGTACAGGCTTTCACTTATGTCAGGTTTGTGCTACACAGATGCATTTAAAAGCAGCAATGGGATTCACAGTATCTCCTGCCTGCTACTTGAATCACCCTATTTCAATAACAAGCTGGCCTCACCACAGCAGAGGAAAGGATAGTGATCTCAGCCAAACAACATAGCCTGTACTCTTGCTCTCATGCCAGCTGCCTTTCAAATCGTTTTCATTGTACACATTTAGGATTTGGTGCACATGTCATGAGTTTAAAAGGGAGTGCCCAAAAAGTTATTTTCTATCAGTTTCCCCCCCTCCTCTCCTGATGGCGTGAACTCTTGTTGAGATGTGACTCTACTCCAGCTCTCTGGCGTCTTCCCAAGTTGCCAGTCCTCTTATCTAAACCTGAACAGTGCTTATCAGCAGGTTATTCAACAACGAAGGCCATAACAACTGACTCCAACCTTGGCTCACACTACATCAATATACAAGTCCTCTACAGCAGAAGTAACTGGATAGCAATCTAGATCTGAAAATCTGACCAGAACCTTCTCTCCTTAACTCAGGGGCACGAAGTGGTCAATTGTAGGATTCCAATACGGCTTCAGCAGAGATCGGCTAACTGGAATGGAAATTGAGCCACGGATCTTCCTAATCTACGTGACGTAATACTACTCTGGGTAAGCTCTCTGGTAAAGCTGCATTTAAAAAAAGTGAAGTCCACGCATACTGTGTGCAGATGCATAACATTTTAAGAACATACACTCCATTTTGGAGCCACAGAAAAAGAACCAAGTTCAAGTAGATGTCATGAAAACCATTTGAAGGACAGATGGAATGGAAAATGGGGATAGGAGCCAGTTGATCTTTTGGTAGACATATTAATTCATCACTGCAAATTCACATTCAAACATTAAAACTTGTTTTAATATAATTGTGGGTAGTCTGATGAGAATATTTTTCACAACATAATCCACCAGCAAGCAGATTATATTTCAACTTCTCAGTGCTTTTTCTTGTTGATTCAGATCCCTGTTTTCTATTATAAGCAAAATATGTCTTGTCGATAGAATCAGTACCAGAAAGAACTGGAATGCAGATTTTTATTATAAGATTATTATTGAACGAGGGTTGCCAGCTTTCCAGTTTTTGATCCAACAGCCCTTTTTAAAAAATATATTTTTCATGTAAACCATTGACAACAATCTGGAGTTCTGTTATTTTGTCCCAATTTTCTTTCATTGGTATTCCAGGATTTACAGTAAAATATCAAAATTGAATTGATTTGAACTGTTTCCATGTCTGCAAAATGATCAAGGTCTTGAAATTAAATCCAACAACAGCAAGGAGAGTAGCAGCCGATATCGGAAGTCAATTGTCAAATCTGGGCTGCACAGGTAGTGGCTTTTGATGAAGTGGAGTGTCATTCATGGATGATATAGTACCAGCTCACAGAGAAAGGTAACATAAGGCACAAACCAGCCACAACTGAGAAGAGGGCCATTTACACAAGCTCTGGAACATGGAGCTTGTGTGGCCTGGCTCCTAGTCTAATGCTGGGATCTAGTCTTGAAGGAGTAGAGGGAATTTGTCTAACAGGCAGATATCATCAGATCTGGGACAGGATGTGAAGCAGCACCAAGGTAAATATAAATATAAAAATATAACAAACATTGCTTTCAAATAAATATAAGAACTAGGGTCAAAACTAATAAATACATAATAGTAAAAGTATTAAATCAGTCATAAATAGCAAGACAGTCCATCAAAATAATATAAACAGATTCAGAAAAGAATTGTACATGGTAACTGGGAGGCATGGGAATGGCTCTAAATTAAACTTATACAAAAACTGGATATATAATTTAATACAAATAAAGAGCAATAATAGGGATGCATAAGCACTACATCTATTCCATAAACATGCAAATATGCAAGAGTCTAGAAAGCTCGCAACAGAGAGAAAGAGGAGAGAAGCTGCAAAGAAATAAGTGTACCTGTTACTGTTAAGTGTTGAGCCCACATAATGAAGTCATTAATGAAGTAATTTGCCTCAATACATGCAATTTCAAAAAAATCTGTAGCAGTGCCTGCCCCTCCACTTCCCACCAGCCTCATTCTCTGTTCAATTTGGAGTTGGCAAATGATGGCAACCCTAGTGTTAAACCAGTCCCTGAATTTTACTTCAGACAACTATCAAGAAGGGAAACTCAGCAGGTGACACTTATCTTATTTTTTTTTTAAATAGCGAGCGATGGTGGCTACCTGTTGTAGATGCCATTCTTTCTACAAAAGGAATTCTTCACCGAAAGTCGTCTGTTGTTGAGTTCCAGTGCTGGGAACCGCCCATTGTCTAGGCTCATGATCTCTTCATGAGCCAGTGTGCCAGTCTTTGTGTTATTCCCTGAAATAGAAAATAAAGGTGAAAATCAATCTCACTAAAGTTAACACTTAACATATGATGACCTCATCATCAGTGCAATTAACTTCAAACAGTGTGCAGACAGTTAGAACAGAGCTACTGAGGAACAAATCTCATTACTCTGGGAAAACTGTTCACACGCTTCATCTGATTTCGGCAACTGTCATAGGTTTTTGCAAAATTAAGAAAACTATTGCTTTCACGAGTTTATTTTTATGAACTACAACATTTATATAGTGCCTTTAATGTAATAAAACATCCCAAGGCACTTCACAGAAGCATTTTAAAACAAAAAATGACACTAAGCCACACAAGGAGACATTAGATGAGATGACCAAAAGCTTGGTCAAAGAGGTAGGTTTTAAGGAATGCCTTAAAGGAGGAAAGTGAAGCAGAGAGGTGGAGAGGTTTAGGGAGGGCATTCCAGAGCTTAGGCCTAGGCAACTTTTTTTTTTATTTGTTCATGGGATGCGGGCGTCGCTGGATAGGACAGCATTTATTGCCCATCCCTAACTGTCCTTGAGAAGGTGGTGGTGAGCTGCCTTCTTGAACCGCTGCAGTCCATGTGGGGTAGGTACACCCACAGTGCTGTTAGGAAGGGAGTTCCAGGATTTTGACCCAGCAACAGTGAAGGAACGGCAACATATTTTCAAGTCAGGATGGTGTGTGGCTTGGAGGGAAACTTGCAGGTGGTGGTGTTCCCATGCATCCGCTGCCATTGTCCTTCAAGGTGGGAGATGTCGCAGGTTTGGAAGGTGCTGTCAATGGAGCCTTGGTGAGTTGCTGCATTGTATCTTGTAGATGGTACATGCTGCTGCCACTGTACATTGGTGGTGAAGGGAGTGAATGTTGAAGGAGGAGGATGGGGTGCCAATCAAGCTGGCTGCTTTGTCCTGAATGGTGTCGAGCTTCTTGAGTGTTGTTGGAGCTGCACCCATCCAGGCAAGTTGAGAGTATTCCATCACACTCCTGACTTGTGCCTTGTAGATGGTGGACAGGCGTAACTGAAGGCACAACCCCACTGGTGGAACAATAAAAATCGGGGATGCTCAAACTTCCAGAATTAGAGCAGCGCAGATATTTCGGAAAGTTGTGCGGCTGGAGGAGATTACAGAGATAGGGCGGGGCAAGGCTTTGGAGGGATTTGAAAACAAGGGTGAGAATTTTAAAATCAAAACGTTGCTTGACCAGAAGCCAATATAGGTCATCGAGCATAGGGGTGATAGGGGAAGAGACTTGGTGCGAGTTAAGACATGGGTGACAGAGTTTTGGATGACTTCAAGTTTACAGAGGGTAGAATGTGGAAGCCCAGCCAGGAGCGCACTGGAATAGTCAAGTCTAGAGGTAACGAAGGCACGAATGAGGGTTTCAGCAGTAAATGAGCGAAGACAGGGGTGAAGTCGGGTGATGATACGGAGGTGGAAATAGGTGGTCTTAGTGATGGCACAAATATGAGGTCAGAAGCTCATCTCGGCGTCAAATGTGACACCAAGGTTGCAAACAGAGTGGTTTAGTCTCAGACTGTTCGAATCGGTAGCAAGGGAATGGAGTTTGGAGAACAAAAACAATGGCTTCAAACTTCCCAATATTTAATTGGAGGAAATTTCTGCTTATCCAGTACTGGATGCCAGATAGGCAGTCTGATAATTTAGCAACCGTGCAGGAACCAATAGAGGTGGTAGTGAGGTAGAGGTGGGTGTTGTCAGCATATATGCGAAAGCTAACAGTGTGCTTTCAGATGATGTCACTGAGGGACAGCACATAGATGAGAAATAGGAGGGGGCCAAGCATAGATCCACGGGGGACACCAGAATGGATAAAAGCTGCTTAGTAAATTACATAATGCCTTGGATGCTGCAGTGGTAATGATGATGAAACCGTCAGCGCATGTGTACAGAATAGCATGGAAATCCAGAAGTTGCCATCACTGATTTTACCCTCCCCCAGAGGGTGCACTGTTGAGGTCCCCTCCAGACTGCAATCACTTAGTAGTGAATTAATGAAAGCTTCCACTTTTACGCTGTTAGTTTTGCTGTAAAGTGCCTTGAAAAGGTTACTTCTTGTTGAATGAGATACAACTGGGTTTTTAATTGATGTACTAAGTTTATAATTACTGCTAAACACCCTCACTAGCCCTGAAAAGCTAATCTTATATTTGTGCAATGTCAAATTTCTCCATTATGACAAAAAGCCAAGTGCTTTAAAAATATTTAATGGTTGTTTATGTTATTTTAGCTTTCATTGTCATCCAATCATCATTTATTTCGCTATGTGAAAATTTAAACTGATAGTGAAGGATAACCACTCCTTTCAACTTCCTGGTTTGCTGTCTAACAGATTACTTCGATGTGATTTGCTGCTTACCCTGCTTGCTGAAATCTCAGCTGCTGGATGCCTGGAGAACCCCTTGACTTGGTGCCAGATTTAAACCGCTGTCAGGAAAGGGGAAATCCACACCACAGCAGTCACTAGATCCTTGTGGGCAGCTTTCTTCAAGAGCAACAGCGAGTGCTTTTACTTCACCACTGACTGTAAAATCCAGGCCATTGTGAAGGATTTCAAAGGTATGGAGAAAATGAGTTTTACACATGGTTTCTGCAACACAAACCTGGAACAGTACTTTCAGAACTGCCAGGACAAGAGACCAAGAGCGCACAGGATCACAATTGTGGAAGGTAAATGTCATGAATCATTTCTTTATAGGGACCTTAAGCAATTGCTAGAAAGGGTTACCAGAAATAAAGGACCAGTTTAAGAACTAGCTAGATACTGTAATGGGAAAATGCTGTATTTGTTTTTCTGAAAATAATAAACAAACTGGATTGTAAAGTTTCTTCAGCCAAACCTATCTTGTGATTTTTAGTTAACATATAATTCAAAGAGGAAGGGAAAGATTTGAGCAGTACATTACATGTAACAAAATCTTAACTCTCTCTGGGCAAATAGGACACGGACGGCTGGACATCAGGAAATTGGACTTCTTTAAATCTATTATGGTGCAGTTCTACGTTTTCGTTTTGAAATGATGGCAAACACATTAATCGTGTAAATGCAAAACTGTTGGACTTTATGGACCAGCCCGCCACATTTGCTGCTGTAGACCATGGTGATTGGCTCTTCTGTGGGCAAGTATTTGTTTGTTATATATTATTTTGACATCCCCTTCCCCCATGGACTGACCAGAATCCATTATACTTCGAAACTTGGGTCAGAATTTTACGTTGTGCGGGAATCCCCGCCCACAGGCCAAAAAGTCGGGGGCAAGCTGCCTCTGCCAGGCCACGGAGTCATGCCAGAACTTTACAAGCGCCAGGCCCTTAATTGTTGTTGGGCAGACTTCCGCCCCTCTGAGGCAGGAAGTCCTACCTCCAAGAGTTGCCGGCCAATCAGCAGACTGGCAGCTCCCTGTCCCAGCAGCGCCACCAGGAAGAGCAAGGCAAGTGGAGTCAGTTGGGAGGGGGGGGGGGGGGGGGGCGGAGGTAGGAGTGTAGTGCAGTCGGGGTATTTGGCCATGGGGGGGCCCTCCGTGGGGCACAGGGTGCCTGATCAGGAGGGTCCCCCCAGCCTGTAAGGAGGCCACCAGGTTTTACTGAGCAGCTTCCTGGGGTCCTCAACCGCCCACCGGCCGCTGGTAAAATACCAACGGTGGCAGGCGGAGGCCCTTAAGTGGCAGTTAATTGGCCTGGGGCATGTGGGCCGTTTCTCGCCGCTGTGTCCCTCGTAAAATTACAATGAGGGCAGGAAGGCATCAGGAATGGTGACCCCCACTGCTCACTCAATTTTATGCCTCACCCCCCGCCACCATCCTACTCCTGTGGGTATGTGGGGGAACGGCATAAAATTCCAACCATGGGCTTTTCAGCCTGTAAAAGAGGCATATAAGGTAATAAATCAATTGGAAAAGGTTGCTCCAGAATACTATCTTAACATAAACTTTGGAATAGGAAAAGCGAAATAGGCCCAACAGATATCAGGAGGTTCTTCTTAATGCAGAGAGGGACCAAGACTTGGAATGGACTTCTGTGCAGAGTAATTGATGGAGGTGAAAACTCTGGAATCATTTAAGAAACAACCAGATGCAGCAATGGTAGAAATGTAGGGTTGTTCTGGATAGGGGAATTAAGATGGGACAAATAGCTTTTCTTATCCATAAGCTATCTTGTAATCTTGCTGAACTCCCAGATTCTAATTAAAAGGAAAACTGCATGGCTTGTGACTGTGATTATTCTCCCCTACCTTGAACTGGGGAGTAGCTTCCAACTAAGAGGGGAATTCCTGTTTAATGATACTGTACTAATGTAAGATCATATCGCCAATAATATCTTGCTTCCAGCAGAATTATATCCAATAAAGAATTTAATTAACAGAAGATATTAGTTAAGTAGCATTTTATAATTTTTTCTCTGCGAATCCTAACTGAGTTAAACAACTGATCAGTAGCCAGGAGGCTCTGATTCACACAATGGTACAAAAAGCTGTAAATTAGCAGATACTCAAATAATTGAGTAAAACATTTGCTCTTCAGCGGTCTGAACTTAATCTTGCATTACAATGAGTAGAGCTAAATGGATCAAAATATATTCTTCAGCTTTGTAAATTTGATTCCTATCTGAAAATGACTTTGCAGAAACTAAATTAACTCAAATAATGCAGACCTTGAATCATGTCAAGAAAACACGATATGCCAAATTAAGAATTTTAATTCATCAGTTGGAAACTTGCATTAAATTTTCAATGCAAAAAAAACCCTACAGTTAACGGTAAAAAAAGCTGTCAGACAAGATGGCCACTTCAATTTGCATCTGAACACCTTACACATTCCAAGGCCTCCAACAGGAGAAAGATGTCTGATGAGCCTGTACCCAAAACAATGGCTTGCTCTAGTGATTGAATTATCTAAGATGACTTTCATTAACATAACATTCAAGGCCATCCTGACATATTGTCTTTGAAAGAGCAAACCATGCCAAGTGTAAATGTTGGCATCCTGAGGCCTGAGGAGATGGAAACTTCTGAATAAAAACAGAAAGTGCTGGAAATACTCAGCAAGTCAGGCAGCATCTGTGGAGAGAGAAGCAGAGTTCACATTTCAGGTCTGTGACCTTTCATGAGAACTGGCAACGGTTAGAAAAAAATAAGGTTTTAAACAAATGAAGGGGGGAAGTTGATGGGGAAGAGAACAAAAGGGAAGGTGTGTGATAGGGCAGAGGGCAGAAGAGATTAAATAACAAAGCTGTCATGGGACGAAGGCAAAGAGTGTGTTAATGCTTGTGATGAAAGGCAAAACATTAGTCCAGAAAGAGTGTTAATGGCAAAATAAAATAGCAGCTCTGTCTACATGAAAAACAGGCACATGGTTAAAAAATAAAATAAATAAATAAAAGAAAAATATTGAAAAAGGCCAGTCATGCTCTAAAGTTATTGAACTCAATGTTCAGTCCGCAAGGCTGTAGAGTGCCTAATCAAAAGATCAGGTGCTGCTCCTAGAGCTTGCGTTGATGTTCACTGGAACACTGCAGTAGGCCAAGGACAGAAATGTGGGCATGAGAGCAGAGTGGTGTGTTGAAATGGCAAGCAACCGGAAGCTCGTGGTCTTCCTTTCAGACTGAACGGAGGTGTTCCGCAAAGTGGTCACCCAATCTGCGTTTGGTCTCCCCAATGTAGAGGCGACCGCATTGTGAGCAGCGAACACAGTATACTAAATTGAAGAAAGTACACGTAAATCGCTACTTCATCTGGAAGGAATGTTTGAGGCCTTGGATGGTGAAAAGAGAGGAGGTAAAAGGGCAGGTATTACACCTCCTGCGATTGTATGGGAAGGTGCCATGGGAAGGGGACGAGGTGTTGAGGGTGATGGAGGAGTGGACCAGGGTGCCGCGGAGGGAATGATCCCTTCGGAATGCTGACAGCAGAGGGGAAGGGAAAATGTGTTTGGTGGTGGCATCACACTGGAGGTGGCGGAAATGGTAGAGGACGATCCTTTGGATGTGGAGGCTGGTGGGATGGAAAGTGAGGACAAGGGGAACCCTGTCGCGGTTCTGGGAGGGAGGGGAAGGGGTGAGAGCATAAGTGCGGGAAATGGGTCGGACACAGTTGAGGATCCTATCAATCATAGTGGGGGGAATCCTCAGTTGAGGAAAAAGGAAGACATGTCAGAAGCACTGTTGTGGAAGGTTGTATCACCAGAACAGATGCGTCGGAGAAAGAGAAACTGGGAGAGTGGGAAACTCCTAACCTTGAATCTCATTAGGAGGTTCCAGAGAATACACTGAGGTAATCATGTGACCATCTATCCATCTCTGTGAAAGCTGAGAGTTTCTCTTGGACAAGGACAATCAAGCTAGTGACTCATTCTATGCAGAAGCCAGGAGCGCTCTCTCTCTCTCTCCCCCACCCCCCGAGAAACCTCGTGCGAAGCCTAGCTGCTGGTTGCTGGATCCAAGACAAAGACACCAGGGGAAGAAAGCCACCTACAATTCTGTCTATTCAGCTACAATTGTGGGCGGCACAGTGGTTAGCACTGCAGCCTCACAGCTCCAGCGACCCGGGTTCAGTTCTGGGTACTGCCTGTGCAGAGTTTGCAAGTTCTCCCTGTGACTGCGTGGGTTTCCGCCGGGTGCTTCGGTTTCCTCCCACAGCTAAAGACTTGCAGGTTGATAGGTAAATTGGCCATTGCAAATTGCCCCTAGTGTAGGTAGGTGGTAGGAGAATGGTGGGGATGTGGTAGGGAATATGGGATTAATGTAGGATTAGTATAAATGGGTGGTTGTTGGTCGGCACAGACTCGGTAGGCCGAAGGGCCTATTTCAGTGCTGTATCTTTCTCTATGACTCTAAGAAAAGCCTGAACCAGGTGGCCCAGCAACAAACTGCACATTTACCAACCAAAGACTTCAGGCACACAACTTCAGCTGGAAGACAACGGAATCATCCAACTCCACAGACTGTTTATCAATTTTTATTTGTTCTGGATTCTAATCCAATCACAAATCTGTCCCTCAGCATGCTGTAATCCAATAGTGTGTGTGTGATTCTCATTTGAGTGTGTGTATGCGTGAATGTATTGCGTAATTTTATTAAGATTGGGTTTAGATTGTTAAGGATAATAAACTCAACTCTTTCTTGTTTAAATTCAAGGAATCTGTCTGATTGGTTCTTTCACGATCACCACAAAGGTAAAAGCTAAAACACTCACTGAAGTGGTAAGCACATCCATTGTTTAAAAAGGAATAAACTCTGTTGCAGTCAAATAAGCAGAAGGACAAGAGGGAAGCCTTGTGACCCCTCCTCACTCATCCGTAACAATCAAGTAAGTATTTCAGTTTGAAAATGACCTAAATACGTGGCAATGCTTCTGCTTAATCTGACTGGTTGAATAATTAATTCAAAGCAATAAAACTGATAAACTGCAATGCATAACTTTGAATGCATGATGTGCATTCAATCTGAAGCATTTATAAACTCAGTGAATATACATTGTGAAGATCAACTTCTGTAAACGGGAAATAAATTCTAGTCCATCTGACAGTTCAGTGAATAAACGCATGAGCTCCTATGGCACTGAGGCATAGAAACTGGTAGGATCCTTGACCTGTCTTGAGTCAGTTAAAAGGGTTCAAGGAAAAGGAGTGAGGGGCAGGGAGATTTTTTTTTTAAACCTGTAGCAGGTTTCAGTTGGGTGGGGCGAGTACAAAATGTATTAAATTTCAGATCGGGGGGAATTTCAGGTCAGGGAAACGGAGACCTTCATGTTCCTCCTGAACCCACAAAACAGAAGTATTCCACTTACCCTGGAGGGCCTCTTTGTCCTTCCAACAGTTGTCAACCTGCCTCCACGAGGCCACGTTGGTTTCTCTGCTTGGGCCCACGTTAAAATGCATTTGAGATCCCAATGACATAACGAGATACCAATCTGCTAAATTTATGATGCTTCCACCTGCTTCTGTTGGGCATCTCAGCCACATCACTACAGTGAGCAGTTATAATGGTGGATAGGAAAAAGAAGACTGGATGCTTCATTTCAAAGGGCCCTGGCCTCATTCCTGCCGGGTGGGTTAAAATTCTGTCCAATATTTCTGCTGATTACTATTTTAATGAGGCCTTCTGGAAAGTGTACAAATGTAGTGATTGCATGAGCAGAGAATAGTGCTGAGCTCTCATGCCCACACAGTTGAAAGCTAAAAATACTTGTTATCTAGCCTCATGTATGAAGATGATCAGTTGGCCCAGGTTCCTTGTTGGTTCTGATGGAATAATACTCCAGGGTGAGAGGATGGGAGAGAACAAATTTGAAAGAAGAAATTAATTTATGGGGAATAGTTGATCTGGCCTCAGTTCAGTTAGATTTCCTAAGAAAGAAAAAAAACATGAAGGAAGCTGAATAAATTTAAAGCTACCATTATGTTCCGGCACAGTGTTTGTGTTGGCGGGAGGGGATTTGGGTGGAGGAGGAAAACGGGGGATTGATCTATCACCTGCCATTAAGAAATAATGGAAATTGTGACTTTACTGCTAACCAAAAGAAATATTCACCTGCACTCAGTGGTTCATTAATATTTAGTGAATACATAATGTTTGAAAGTGCCTAGACAGCTTAGAGATGTATCTTCCAAAAATATTTGACCTTAAGGGTTAATAAACCTTACACATACAAAGATGTTTGCTCCTCTTAATGAATCAATGACTTTTGTGGCCTAGCACTGTTTCCCTTAGAAATGCTGCATTGTGAGAACATTTAATTCATCAAAGAGCAGCAAATTTTAATGAGCATATTCTGTGGGGGTACTGTTGTATTGTGACTAATTCTGAAGTAAAATTATCCACTCAACTGTGGCAGTGAAATATTGCAAATATGTCTTTCAACTAAAAGGCTCGATAAGTGTGCTCATGTTGAATGCATAATATAACTTAAATATAGCACATGACAATCACCTACTCTTGCAAATTTTTTATTGTAACCTCAGTAAGTCAAATGTTTTCTGACAACACTGTCAATGACACTTACAAATGGAGCTTGGGCCTATCAAATGGAAATGAAATTAGCAATAAAATGACAGGAAGACAGAAGGAGCTGTGTCACAACAGGGTTGGAATGCAGCTTTCTACCACAAAATAGATTCAGCTGTGCTGTCTGAGCACGTAGAGACAAAGCACATCCTCACAAAAAGCAAAATATGAGTTTGGGCTGCTCTCAGGGTTCCTACATGAAATCTTTGTACAAAAAGATAATTTGAAATCATACATCTCATAGAATCATAGATTGGTTACAGCACAGAAGGCAGCCATTCAGCCTACTGTGTCTGTGCTGGCTCTCTGCAAGAGCAACTCACCTAATCTCATTCCCCCGCCGATTCCCCATAGCCCAGCAATTTTTTTCTCTTCAGGTAATTGTCCAAATCCATTTTGAAAGCCACGATTGTATCGCCCTCCACCAAAATCTCAGGTAGTGCATTCTAGATCCTAACCACCCACTGAATAAAAAAGTTATTCCTCATGTCTTTGTTGCTTCTTTTGCCAATCACCTTAAATCTGTGTCCTCTGGTTCTTATAATTTTAGAGCCAAAAAAAAGGCTAGAATATTTCTCAACAGAAATATTTGAATAATCAATTTGAATAATGTTAACTATATTTCTGCCCTATTAGAGTTAACAACTGCCTCAGATTTGTGGCTCGTTTTCTTGCTTGTTGTAACTTCCTTGTTGCAAACACCAGCCTGTGCCGAAAGGCCATTTCCTACCCACAGGTGCTAATGGAACACATGAATAAACTTTTTTTGCAGGTGGCACAAGTTCAACAAATTGAATTTAATCCTCTGTCCTTAGCTGCAAATGAGAAGTGTTTCCTCAGTCATTCAGAGACTGTGCTCACTCTGCAGGACCCTCACACTTAACAGATGACAGACCTTCTTGTCAACAGGGAGCTACAATTAACCAAGAACAAAATACTTTCCAGACAGCACACTTCTTATTTACAATTATTAGTAAAATGTTGCCAACACTGAATTTAGAGATGTGAACTTGCAATAAATTAGAACCGAGTTGCAAATAAATAGACAGATGTGCTACATACAAGAAAGATGATCACTTTAGGGGATTTAAGCCAACACAGAGCAGGTTGGACTGTGCCTCCTGATGGCTGATGACAACATACCTTTGGAAACCCTATCTGGATGCATTATTAAGACTATTAGATACTAGGGAATTGGACAGATCCCCTGGCAAAAATGGCAGGAAAGCTAAATATTAATTGTTCAACTTGATCAGATGAACATCTCCACAACGGAATTGTAAAAACACCCAAGCTACCTTGTCAGGGAATTGCAAGGAGACCAAGCTGCAGGGAAACAGAAGTATAACTATTCCAGATCACTGGGGAATTGGAAATGTGCCTCGTCCAGATTGCCAGATCGTTGCAAGTATACCATGGCAGAGTAACAGGGTATCGTAAGCATAGACATTCTAAAACTGGCAGGTAACCCAAAGTTGCCAGCTCACTATATTGTCACAAAATAGCTTCTCCAATAAAAAAGACTTGATTTATATAGTAAAAGCAAAATACTGCGGATGTTGGAAATCTGAAATAAAAACAAGAAATGCTGGAAGCACTCAGCAGGTCTGGCAGCATCTGTGGAAAGCGAAGCAGAGTTAACGTTTCGGGTCAGTGTTCGAAGAAGGGTCACTGACCCGAAACGTTAACACTTCATTTATATAGTGCCTTTCACAGCTTCAAGGTGTCCAAAAACACTTTACAGCCAATGAAGTATTTTTGAAGTGTAGTCCTGTTATAATGTAGTAAACACCAGTCAATTTGTACAGAGTAAGCTCTCACAAATAGCAGTGTGATAATGACCAAATAATCTGGTTTTTTAAATGTTGATTGAGGGATAAATATTGACCAAGACACTGGAAAGAACTCCCTGCTCTTCTTTCAAATTCAAATAGTGCCATGGGATCTTTTACATCCACCTGAGGTTTCAGTTTAGCATCTCATCTGAAAGAAAGCACTCCCTCAGTACTGCACTGGAGTGTCAGCCTAGAATTTTGTGAAGTCTCTGGAGTGGAACTTGAGGCAACAACCTTCTGACGCAGAAGTGAGAGTGCTACCAACTGAGGCATGGCTAACGCTGACACAGACAAAGATTCAATGAAATTATCTCATAATTATCTGAGCAATAGAGACTGCTACAACCCCTGGACCCTGGTGAGTTTGCTGATCTCAGCCAATATAGTATCAGAGATGATAGCATTGTCCGCTATCGCTTTGGGTTAGGATGAAGTAATCAGTCAAGTTTCCTGCTCTTGATCATTTCCAGAAAATTCTATCGGAAGTGCATATTTGAACTTCAATTAACGACAGGATGCAACTTGACTGTGATGCCTGACCGCAGTTGAATAGCCTGTTTACAGTTATTGCCAAGGTTCACACATAAATAATGGCTATTTCGACAAGTGATTGCAGGATACCCAGTAACTATTTAACTATAATTAAGCAAGGGGTTAAAGCTTTCAGATGACAAAGAGAATGGAAAAAATTAGTAAGGAAAAAAAAATGAATCATGAAAATAGGGCAGTCATGCACCCAATTATGTTGATTATTTTACCTGACTTGTTTTATGATTTCATGGGATGTTAGCATTGCTGGCAAGGCCCGTATTTCAAAAGCCCTGAAGCAAATAATTCATGTCTTGCTTTTAATGCTCAGTATAACAGCACAACACCAGTGGAATGAATGCCCTATATTTGAAGTGCTGTTAACATACACCAGGTTCCAAATAGGATTTGTTTCTCTTCAAAAAAAAATCAAATAATTAATATACAAAACCACATTCAATCATGTGATGCTTTCTAGTTTTGAATGACGAATCAAATTTCAGAGGTACGGGGGTGTCTCAAGCTCACACCAGTTACAGAGCAGCTGGCTGAAAATATACTCATGCTTTATTTGTTGACTGGTTCTGCAGGAAATACAAATATAATTACAGCACCATTGATGTTGTGACGATGTATTCTTGGCACACAAGGGCACATTTCCTTCAAGCATAACAGACTCCATTTAGAGTGGATTTCCCTATTCTATCAGTTATCCATTGCCTAAAGTTAACATTCACCTCAGGACTGTAGCTGGGAGAATGCAAAGTATGCTCTCAAGTATTATGCAAGGTAAGTTGTATCTCGCAGATGGAACGGATGGCCAGATACACGTATAAATCTGATTTACATCCAGAAAAACTCAAAGCACAACAGAATCCATTCCTTCTGAGATTTCTGATTGTCTGAAATAGTAAATTAGTTATGTGCCGTGTATATATTGTTCTTCTTTTCTTTTGGGCCTCCTTATCTCGAGAGACAATGGATATGCGCCTGGAGGTGGTCAGTGGTTTGTGAAGCAGCGCCTGGAGTGGCTATAAAGGCTAATTCTGGAGTGACAGGCTCTTCCACAGGTGCTGCAGAGAAATTTGTTTGTCGGGGCTGTTGCACAGTTGGCTCTCCCCTTGCGCCTCTGTCTTTTTTCCTGCCAACTACTAAGTCTCTTCGACTCGCCACAATTTAGCCCTGTCTTTATGGCTGCCCGCCAGCTCTGGCGAATGCTGACAACTGACTCCCACGACTTGTGATCAATGTCACACGATTTCATGTCGCGTTTGCAGACGTCTTTGTAGCGGAGACATGGACGGCCGGTGGGTCTGATACCAGTGGCGAGCTCGCTGTACAATGTGTCTTTGGGGATCCTGCCATCTTCCATGCGGCTCACATGGCCAAGCCATCTCAAGCGCCGCTGACTCAGTAGTGTGTATAAGCTGGGGGTGTTGGCCGCTTCAAGGACTTCTGTGTTGGAGATATAGTCCTGCCACCTGATGCCAAGTATTCTCCGAAGGCAGCGAAGATGGAATGAATTGAGACGTCGCTCTTGGCTGGCATACGTTGTCCAGGCCTCGCTGCCGTAGAGCAAGGTACTGAGGACACAGGCCTGATACACTCGGACTTCTGTGTTCCGTGTCAGTGCGCCATTTTCCCACACTCTCTTGGCCAGTCTGGACATAGCAGTGGAAGCCTTACCCATGCGCTTGTTGATTTCTGCATCTAGAGACAGGTTACTGGTGATAGTTGAGCCTAGGTAGGTGAACTCTTGAACCACTTCCAGAGCGTAGTCGCCAATATTGATGGATGGAGCATTTCTGATGTCCTGCCCCATGATGTTCGTTTTCTTGAGGCTGATGGTTAGGCCAAATTCATTGCAGGCAGACGCAAACCTGTCGATGAGACTCTGCAGGCACTCTTCAGTGTGAGATGTTAAAGCAGCATCGTCAGCAAAGAGGAGTTCTCTGATGAGGACTTTCCGTACTTTGGACTTCGCTCTTAGACGGGCAAGGTTGAACAACCTGCCCCCTGATCTTGTGTGGAGGAAAATTCCTTCTTGTATATATTGTACAGTTACAAAATGTCTCCATGCACCATCTCTCCTAAATGTTGACTCCTTACAGTTCCTTCACCCAACAGGTCTTACTCATTTGCTAGCCTTGACAGTGAGTGCCAGAAGTGGGTGGGTGGGACCTTAGTTGAACTTGATCCAGTCCTGACCTGATATCCATACACACACTTACAGCAGGGATAGCAAACAGGAGTGAGAACCTTGACCAGTTTTCCTATCCTTAGCTCAGGGACACTAAGCTCAGCTACTCACTACCTAAAGCCACTGAGCCATTGGACAGCCACAACTTAAATATTAATTACAGGGCACAAAGATTTTTTGATGCCCCTTCCATTGGACAATCTTGGCACATTGAGAATAAATTAGATTGTAGAACAATATCAAAGCCCACTGGTGCTTGTTGACTATACGTCAAAAAGTTTTACATTCTAAAGAAGCTTTGTTGTTTATAAGGATGTTGTCAGTGTTCTGGGTTGTTTTCAGCTTGGCTGAATGCTTGGAACAGCTGCAGTGCAGGGTCTTGCCAAATTACATCATCTTGGCTACCAGTGCAAGTTTGTGTTTTACACAGCGCTTTGGTTGTTGCCAAGTAACTTCTGTTGTGCATTGTAGATTACCAATTTATGCTTCTTTAATTTTCAGCCTTGATAGTGAATGGTGACAGCCTATTTGACTACAGGGAGTAACACAGATAAATCTGAAGCTGTTCTTACCCACTATCTACACTTGCAGGTGTCACTGGATAATGATCAGGAACAGAAAGAAATCCAGCTTGATTTTCCACTGTCTAACCCAGAATACTTAGGCTAATTGCAGAGGTCCAACAGGCATCTTTGGTGAAATCAGTTAACTCAGCACAAACCAGGGATAGGACCCAGGCATTCCTGGTCCATACATACTCAGATATCAGGGCAACTCATTTACACTTATAGTTTTACATTAACATGGAAAAGATATTTAGGAGGGTGTGTGATTGGTGATGGAAACCATCCTTGGACACTTTGTGCACAAATGTGAAAAAAAAATTCATGTTACAAACGTGGCAATACTTCTTTAAGTGAAGTATCTTCCAATAGTGATCACACCATCATAGCATTTGCTTGTATCCACTATGCAAATTGTGAATATTCAAAGTGAAGTTATGGGTGGGTCATAACCATTTAGGTGAGGAGAGAGTTCTGAAGAAAACTATCATGTTCTTCAGGCAAGTAATGTCATGATTTTTTTCACAAAATTTTCTAATGCAAGTCGTGTCACTTCGCATGTTTATGGGGGAAAATAGTGCTGTCCCGATAAATTTTCAGAGCAACCATTACTCTTTGATGTACGAATGTGAATACTGCTCAGAAAACAATTGTGCTGAAGCAGATTGCAATGAGAACTTGCACCAGCAGCCATCTTTTGCAATGCAAACTGCCCATCGAGGTCTTTGCAACTCTATATTTTTATGTTATTTCTCAAACAGTGCTGTATTTATACAGTCTGTTACTTCCATGAACAGAATCCATTGCAAAATTGTTTTATGGCTGGGATATTTTTTGATTTTATATTTTTGTGCGTTGCAGGTTCAATAAAATTGTTTTATTACTCTAAACAGGAAGGGTCAGTTTAGGCATCTTTACGAACTTTAATTTTAATTCCAGTTTCACAAGGACCTAGTGAGCTGACCCAACATTCTCATGTACTCACCCGAATCTGTTTTTTTTGTGTATTTTTTGCTTTGTCCACGGATTATCAGCACAAACACCAACAGAAGGATAAAGATAAGTCCAACCAAGGCAATAACCACCAAGAACCACCACTCCTCATAAAACGGGGCTGCATTCTGGGCTGGAAAGGTCAAAAAGTTAAAAGAAATCTAAACAAGCACAATATCACAATAAATAACATATAAAACAACTGTGCAAGATTAGGTAACCTATACTGTGTGAGGTCACAGAGAAATAATGCAGCCTCTCAACGTGAGGCCAATTTTGATTTTGGTTGCATCATTATACTGCGTGTCCTGTATTTCAGCTTTATCTCTCATCACCAGTAAAGTTCACTCTCTAGATTTCTATACGAACACAATGGATCAGTTAGTAGGAAAATGAAAGCAAATAAAACACATGTGGCTCTGTCTGTCCAATCACTCATTTCTTGGGTTCGTGTTTATTTCTGTAAGCCAAATTACTTTATTTGCATGATGACAAACCTGCTGCTGATTTGTTTTAACTGCAGGAGTAGGTTACAAGAAGAGTAGGTTTGGAGCTCTAATACATGAACACACACAAACGTTGCAGTTGTCTCTAGTAGTCTTTTATCACTCACTTTTTGTGAAACTTATCAAATTTTAAAGAGCTGATCATAACAGACCAGTCATTATTACAGTTTTTGGACCTTTTGACCCTCATGAGAAATGAACTTTGTTATTCCTGACATATTGATTAGAAAATTCACAGAAATGGCCCTTCAAATCAGGGTTTTGGTGCAGATAAAGAGAGATGTGAGATGAAGAAAATACATTCTTGGTAGCTGATCTAGTGTGGGATAGCTTGTGGTTGCACGTCACCTGCTTTAGCCCAAACAGACCATAAAGGAGGTTGATATAGATGGGACTAAAAGCATTTAGGTGTTAGTAGGAACTGAAAATGTAACTAACTTGCCCCACCAATGAATTTAAGTGGCTTTGGAACTCTCCATTCTTTCAAACGCCTCCTAAAATACAACTGTTTTGCTGCACCTTTAGTTCACTCCTCCCTCAAATCTTTCTTTCCCTTTCTCAGTATCTCCCTTGCTCTCTCGCCATGTGCTCTGTAATTTACTTCAACATTGTTGTTGAAGTGATTTGTTATATAGTGTAATGAAAGCTGGATCTTGTACCAGATTATGCTTTAAAAATTGTGATTTTTAAAAGTTCAAGATGGAGTCCGGAAGGTCAGGTAACCTCACCTCCACTCTGCGAACAGTTACCAGGACAACAGTGAACACAGATCCAAGACTTTCTTCTGAAAAATAACAGAGAGTGCGGGGCTAATACCTGAAGAACAATGGGTTTCGCCCTCCCAGGCTTTCAGGTCGAAAACAAGGAATCAATAACTCAGAAGGTGTAAGTGTACCATGCAGCTGTTAGCACCTGAGAACAATGGAAGAGGCCCTAGATGCTTTGTGAAAACAGAATTCTGGACTCTGCATTTTTGAAACAATACAATAAGCTACTGACTTCCGAGTCGAGATAAATTTAATGGACTTTCTAAAGGCAAACAGACTGTAAGAGAAGAAACCAATGGTTGTGGCATCAAGGCAGTCTGGAAGAAGAAAACCCAGTGGTTGCAGCCTCGTAGCAGATTGGAAGAGAAGAAATCAACAGCTGCAGCCTCAAGAGACAGAGAGAGAGAGGAGACACCTACTCTCAGAAGCCCGTTACAGTAAAAGGCTGCAAAACTGTTTAGAGAGTCGAAGCTTGCAGAGAAGTAGAAGATCAGCAGGATCACCAGGAAACGGCTTATTCATGGACATCCGGGAGGAAGTGCTTGGAGAAGTTTGCAAAGAAGAAAATTGATTTTTGAAATAGTCTGGGAGATCCAACCCATTTCAACAAGGGCAATTAGGGTTGGGCAATAAATGCTGGCCTAGCCAGCGATGCCCACATCCCATGAACGAATTTTTAAAAAACTGGGAGGAGTTTGGGACCTCCAACTACAAAGGATTTCATCATCAAAAAGGACTGTGTAAAGTATCAGTGTAGTGTGAAGTTTTCAAGTATTTTTAATAAGTAAAGAAAATATCTTTTTGTAATTTGGGGTATCAGCCACTTACAAAGTACTATTCAGTTAATTGGGAATTTATTTTAGTTCAGTTATAATAAGTCTTAAAACATGAAATCTGGTCGTGTAATTCTTTAAATTGGTCTGGGTGTTCATATCTCATATTTTCACATTAACGGTCTCACTGAAGTCGTAACAAGAAACTTTGGCTTCTGGACTTATGTAAAATTGTGGTATTCAGACAGAAAATTGTACTTCACATAGTGAATATAGAAATTCAGGGCATTTGTTATGGGATGTCACTGAATCACTCGCTCTATTCATTGAATAACTTATTATATTACAGGACTTGTTCTGCAGCACTTCTGTTGAAAGACAGATTACCATTTCACAACAAACTGACATGCGACACTTACTTGTGCAGCAAGGTTAGCATGTCCATAATAGGGACTCAAAAATTAATATTCCAAAATTGATCTCAGAATAATCTGCAAACGCAGTATAAAATCTTGAGCTCTAGTGGAAAGATTAAAATACAGTAAAGTTGAGATTAGAGGTTCAGTTTGAAATTGAAGAATTGCACCTATGGTCCAGTGCTCAAGTTAAAAATAGAACAGGAACCCTCGTAACTGGGGAAGACGTGTGCAGAGAAGTGACAGGTCAGAAGGTGGGCTCTCTGTTTCCAGTTTCTCTTTTGAATTGTTTGGAGTGGGAATGAACTGTTTAAAAGGGGTTGGAGTTTTAAAAAATAAAACTGAAGGACAGAACCTCAGCTCAGCCCAGCCTGTTCCATCTCTTTAAAAAGCCTGCAGAAGAAGAACTTCCAAGGAGTGAAGACCACAACCCAGTTCAGCTTTCCAGCACCTCTCTAAAAGACGCTGAGAAGTCCACAGTGTCAACTCATCTTGTCCCCTGTCTTTGAAGAAAAGCCTGCTAAATTAATTCTCAATGGCACCTGAAAAGAACTGTTCTAAAAGATCCCAGTGAACCGTCCACGTGTACTCAGAGGCCAGACTCAATGCCAGTTTGGGAACACAACATATCTCATCTGTTGTTTCTTCAAGAATGATCAAGTATTCAGCCCAAGTGTTTTTTTGTCTGTAACAGAGCTCTAAACAAAAATCCCTTTTATTTTTCCATTTAACAGTTAAGGTAAAAAGGAAACTTTAATATTTCAATCTGTGTGTTTATGCTGTCATGTAGACCCCCACCTGCCAAGAATAAGGCATATTAATTTCATCATATGAACATTGATTTTAAACTGTTGCTGGAGTGAAGAAATGGCTTGTTAAAGAGATCACCAGACATTTGGGCTGGTAAGACATTTGCATACTAAAAGACAGTGCTTGGAGAAACAAAACTTACTGTGTTACGGACCAGGTGAGAAAGGTGTCTAGGGGTCCCTTTTAGCCTTCACCTGGTCTTATTGTAGCAGGGTTTAATTTTTAAACACACTGTGTTTTGAGCTCCCCCTTGGTGAATCCTTGTTCCCCACTTTCCGATTATAAGGCAAAGAAATGAGCATAAACAGGCTTTCTTAGGTTTAAAGAAGAAAAGTGACATTTATTAAAACTTTAATTCGGTTAACACCCACGGATACACGCTGTGCCCACGCTAGCTTGCATATGCGATACACACATGCAAATGGAGACAGAAAAGAGCAAAAGAGGGGTTTTTACTGTGCTTTGAGCTCGCTGTAGTCCTTGATTATAGGTAGTCTTGCTTTTCGTTGGGGCCCAGTATTCTTCTTAAACTTTGTTCACTGTAGAAGACTTTCCTCTCTTGAGGTTCACGTGTCTTCAATGTTTGTAAGAAAGAAATGAGAACGGACAGGAGAGGGGTGTTCTCAGTCCAGGAGAAAAGAGCTTTCTGAGTTTCAAACACTCTGTGACAAGTTCAAATTCAAACAGCCAGATAGTCATGTGACTAAACTGTCCTGACCAGGTCTTCTGTGTATTGCAGAAGCAGGGACTGGGTCCTTTGTTCCAACACTGTCTGCCAGTATGCAAAAAATGTCATTCCAGCGGGGGGCCTGGCAATTCCTTGTGATAGGCCCTCTTTTCTTCCCAACAGCAATTTTAAGTTTTAATGTTCATGTGGCGAAATAATGTGTGCCTCATTCTTGACAGGTGGGGGCCTGCATGACAACTGATACAATTAACAGAGATTGAGCTAGGCAATGGTGATCCACATGTTGTTGGGTGTAAGAGACAGCACTACACCCCTCCACCGAGAGCTCTGAAATCCACAAACATGGGAGTGGGTCGGCCAGTTAGTCACATGACTAACTTGCTGGCCAACGTGGAGTTTTTGAATTGTGCCACACAGAAAGGAACAGATGGCAGTTTGCAAATGAAGCTAGAACAAGGGAGCCTCTCTCCTGGCCGTCTCTCTCTCTTGTTTTCTCCCAACCCGCCGGACCCACGGAAGACACGTAAACCTCAACAGGTAAAAGACTCTGACATCGAAACAAGTTGAAACGTGAACTGGGCCCAATGAACAGCAGGTCTTACCGGCAATCAAAGACACCACATTGAACTCAGAGGACTATAATTATAATCCCGATATTGCCTCAAACTTTTCCCTCTTTTTCTTTTCTATTTTTTCTGTCTCTATCTGCATGTATGTTTATCGCGTATGCATGCTAGCGTGGTTGCGTCGCATATTCGTAATCGTTAACCGGATTAGAGTTTAAGGGTAATAAACTTCCATCTTTCTTGTTTAAATCTAAGGAAATCTGTCTGATTTCTTTGCCTTACAATTGGAGCAGTGAACAAAGATTCACTGAGGGGGAGCTAAAAACAGGGTGTTTCTAAGATTAAACCGTTACGGTTAAACCAGGCAAAGGCTCAGAGGGAACCCCTGGACTCCTCCTCACCTGGTCGTAACAATGCTTTACTTCATTATGGTTAAGACTTGTTTGATAAGAAACTGATAATTTTGTTGCTTCTTAAAAAACCTGGTTACTGTGTTTTATTCTGGGAAAAATAGAGTATATGATTGACCATATTGGTAAGTGGGAACATTTTAATATATGTTGAGACCTGTGCAGAAGTGGGACTAGAATGAAAAGTGCACTCCTCCTGCCTCAGTCATAACACATATAAATATTAAATATCCTGGGCTTTATTAATAGGGGCACAGAGTACAAGAGCAAGGTAGTTATGTTGAATTTATGTAAGATACTAGATTGGCCTCAGCTGGAGTACTGCGTCCAGTTCTGGGCATCGCACTTTAGGAAAGATGCGAGGGCATTGGAGAGAGTACAGAAAAGATTCATGAGAATGGTTCCAGGGATGAGGAACTTCAGTCATGAAGACATGAAGATAGATTGGAGAAGTTGGGATTGTTTTCCTTGGAGAAGAGAAAGCGGAGAGGTGATTTGATAGAGGTATTCAAAATCATGAGGGGTCTGGACAGAATAGATAGGGAGAAACTGTTCCCACTCATGTAAGGATAAAGAACAAGAGGGCACAGATTTAATGTAATGGGTAAGAAAAGCAATAGTGACATGAGGAAAAACCTTTTCACGCAGCAAGTGGTTAAGGTCTGGAATGCGCTGCCTGACAGTGTGGTAGAGGCAGGTTCAATTGAAGCATTCAAAAGGGAATTTGACTGTTATATGAAATGGAAAAATGTGCACGGTTATGGAGAGAAGGCGTGAGAGTGGTGGTAGGTGAATTGCTCACTCGGAAAGCCTGTAGAGACACGACGAGCCAAACGGCCTCCTTCTGCGCTGTAACAATGCTGTGCTTCTGTAAAATAGATATTGGGCGGTGTGAGTAAACTTTGGAATGTAAGAGGACATGGGATCCACTTACAGGAGTAACTGATGCTACTGAACCGGAGAAGGTGTTTATGGGAGACCCTGAATTTGTAACAATTGGTGGCAACCACATGGGATGTTGATTTACATAAATGACAAAGATGATTCAACAGAATTAAATGTAAAGTTGAGAAAACAGAAATAGCAAATTCTAAAAATATGACCAGAATAAAAGGGGCAGAAACTAAATTAACATGCTTATCAACTGAAGAGAAATGGTTTAAGCATGTAACAAACGCAAAGGAAAAGGCAAGGATGTTCTAGTTAGAAATGAGAAAAAAAGAGCAACATAAACAGGAAGTAGAGTGAGAAAGAGCACCTTAGACTGGTAGAAGAGCGAGAACAAGAACAATGCAGGCAGAATAAAAGTAAACAATGTAAATTCAATCCAAGAGGGAGAGCTTGTTTACACTCTTAAAATGGCAGAGAAACACATCTCAGCAGTGAGTACTATAGATAGGATTGTGAAACTCTTGATCCATTATTTTATTAAAACAAATTTTATTCCAAACTTTAAGAGATCATATTGCTAGTTTTAGCCAGTCATTTGAATAGGTAGCAGGACACTAGTAGCGGGACTAAAATGAATGAGCCAACTGACCTAAGACATTGCTAAGTGAAAAAGTACTCTGTGTTTTCCTGGGTGAAGCAGGGTAATAGTATGGATTAGATTTTTGTAAAACCTGCTCCTAATTTGTATGTTCGTATGTATATATGAAATGGACAGACAGGAATGTACGAAACTAAGGACTTGGACGGTCATTTTAGAGAAAAAGTTATACAGCTCTCAGATGTTTGACCAACAAGGCCGTAAGCAAAGGTGTAACAGATTACAAGGTTCTTTGACAATTAATGCTAAGATAAATTTCTGGAAATAGTGCAGGCAATTTAAGAATCTGGTTGCTTGATCAGGGGTGTAAATCTCTCAAGCAGCTAATGGCATGTGATGATCATTTTTCGACCTCGTGAGCAGAGGCCAGCTGTTGCGCAGAAGGGAGACAACCTATTTCATGCTGTCCGACAGAGATTACTTGGCAAGTCAGTTGTTCAGCCTATCTTGGGTTGATAGAGGGGAACAGCCAAGTAGAAGTCAAAGATGTGAAGACAATTAAGTCAGATGTGTTAAATGTGACAAAGCAGGGCACAAGGCAAGAGATATTTACAGCCAGAGCAATCCAAAACTAATCCCATTGCTGATCATGTAGTTTACGGCCTAACAGGGGACAGGCCACACATCATTCACAGGATGCAACTGCCTCAGTATGCGGCAGAAGGAGGTAGCCTATGCCAGAACCTGTGGCAACATCCAGCTACAAACCAGGAATGAAGCTGGGGGTGAGTGATGATCTGGCCACAGGGACCATACTGCCAGTTATGGGCCTTCAAAATGGTACCCTACTGTGCAATATTTGGAACTGCACTTCATGCAAGGGGTCAGAGGTGCCAAGCACAGGAATTGCATGTTGCCAAGCAGTTCATGGACTCCTGGGGTCTGAGATGATCTGCAGTCATGGTGGTACACCTAGTTTGGGCACATGGTCTTCATAAGCGAGTTGTCAGGCTCACACATAACGGTCTATAAGGGGAGGGAGAGAGAGAGAGAGAGACAGAGACAGAGAGATGTCACATTTTGTGATTCGGACTATAACCTATTGGGGGATGCATTGTTACATCCCATAGGTTATGCTATTGTGTCAGTAGTGCTATGATCCTGCAGCTTTTTTTTTTCCAGGAAGACTGCAGTGTGCCTTTAAGGCTGGAAAAAGAGCCGTACTGCTTTAAGGCAGCAAGAATGCATTCTCGTTGCCTGGGATACAGACAGAGACTGCGATTCAAAGGGTGTATTCTCTTTGCCTTGGATACAGCCACTCGGACTGAATATCGAGAGATACATTTGTTACAATTTAATTTTAAATTGGCTTATAGTGCAAACAGACTGTTCTAAGAGAGGAGACAGACAGCTGTGTGTTAACACCTGAAAGAAGAGCTCTTTGATAATTTAAACTGAAGGAAGGGAAGCTAGGCTGTGACAATATTTTATCCCTCAATAATTCTAAAGCCAGATTGATTCTATTGAAAGTGGTTGCGAGTTGTTAATGTACTGTGGTCATTGCTGGAAGAAACAGGAGTTTGTAACTTTGGGTGTTGGGACTGCTTTTCTTTCCTCATCGGACCCTGGAAGATTACGCGTGGACTTTAATCAGAGGATTGTTCATCGGAAAGTGTAAATTTGCAAGGACTCTAATTTTTTTTCTATTTTAAATGTGGGTTATATCTTCATAGTCTTTAAGAATTTAGTTTTTCTATTTAAACAGTTAATTTGTTGATTTAAAGACACCTGGTTTGGGTAGCCTCATTCGGGGGTTAATAGATGGTACAATTTGGCTGGGTGTTTTTTTAATTTGGAAAGTTTAAGATGATATGTTTGGTGATCTGTGGAGAGATGGGACTGAATTAACAGTGCGTTTCTCCCACCACAATCAGAATCATATATTTTGATTGGAGGCTTTGACTGGAGCGGTCGGTCGTAACAGTAGATAGTGACAGAAATTTTCTGATGACAGGTCACCAACTGAAACATTCATTCTGTTTCTCACTCCATGCTGCCTGACCTGCTGCGTGTCATTTTCTGCTTATATTTCAGATTTCCAACACCTGCAATATTTTGCCTTTGTGTTAGATATTGACAGTCTGAGTCAACTCTGAAATGTAAGGATAGACAGGATACACTTCTTTCTGGAGTTGACCCACACAATATCTACTTACCTACTGACAGGGCATCTACAGTGACCCCAAATTTGTAATAACTCCCAGAAATTGCACAAAACCTGATTCATAATTTCAGAGAGAAATTTGTATTCGGAGAGAACCAAAAGATTAGATATTTTAAAATAATACCACCATAACTTGTATCAAATTAATTATTTCAATTTACATTTAAATTCTGCTGAACAAACAGAAACCCCACCTATGGAGTGACTAACATTTGAGGGCTCAGATTCAAATAAACTCTACACAACAAATACTAACACAATTTAAGAGACAATTTCTGTACCTGTAACAGATGGAGAAGGAGAGCTAGGTGTTCCATATCCATAATCATTCACTGCAATCACGCGGAAATCATAGCTCACACCTTGTTTCAGGATATCCATGCTAAAGGTGTATGATGTCACTTCCTTAGGAACATCCTTAATTAGAATATCCCACAATCCTTCATCTGGAAAACATAAAAGTAGTGCCATCACAAATATTTATAAAGTACCTGTTTATTTAATTGATCTCCCCAGCATGTACTTTGGAAAATCAGTAACTAAATATTAAGCCAATCAGAGAAAGAAGATTCCAGGTTTTGGGTAATATCACACACAAAGTACAAAATTGCTGAGGGCTGTCAATGCCAGTGGAATGTACCAAAGCACGAATAAGTTGATTTAGGAGCAAGGGAGGAAAAAGAAAGTTGTAGCATCAGGGTTTCTTTCGGGTAGAAATAACAGTTCATGATGTTATCATAACTTAACTCATAGCTTAACTTGCTTGTACCAAATTCCTCTTTGCACTTTAAAAATATTGGAGAGAGGTATTTAGTATGGCATGTTAAACATTCATACAACATCACCAATCCTTGGCACCCTTTGTTTCACTAGTAGTCCATGCTAGCTGTAAAATGGAAACAAAGAATGATCACCAAATGCCTCCAAGATCAGTCTACACTCCTGCTGAGCATTTACAAACACTGAAAAGCAGTCAACTGATGCTTTAATAATGGAACTGATCAGCATAAGGTGAACACGGTAAAAATTTCTAGAAAACTGACAGTAAAACATTTATGAAACAGTCCTGCAGGAACAAATGGCCTAACTTTTGTAGAAGGAACAGAAAACAAAGGTTTGTTATTTTTCCATGAACTTTACCACACCTACATATGCAGGGCAGAATAAGATCAATATGTTGCAAAATTAGTCTTTAAAACTGTTGTGCAGTTTTTTGATGCATTGCCCAAAGTGATATTGATCCCTGGTCTGCATTGAGGTCTCTTATTTCACTTGCGGGATTGGTATCATTGTTACAATTAACCTCACTGCACCCAGGCTGGGAAAGGAATCACACTCCAGAAGACTATCAGTGGGATCCCATTGTGCGTTGTCTCTGCCCTGTTCTGTAATGCTTTGGGGTTTCATATGAGGCCTCAGGTGGGTTGCACAAGCCTGGAATGGAAGTAGAACTGACGGGAAGACATCACCTGCTGCAATTCACTCCAGTCCCACCTTTGTTGTCCCTTGGGTACTGCTGACTTACAAGAGGCAAGAGTACTTTTCAGTGGAAGAAATGGGGTCCACAGGAGTCTTTCAGGTATACTGAAGAAAATCAGGTATTACCCGTGTTAGGTAGGCGATCTGCCTCGAAAGGGTATTTTTTCATCCACATTAGTAACTGGAGAAATGTATTCAATTTTTTTTAAAACTGGAACAATCAGCAACTAATGATTAAGCTAATCAGGGAAAGAAGATTCCAGGTTTCAGGTAACATCACACATAAAGCACAAAATTTACTACAATTTCTACTAAAATCATCAGACAAACTTGCTGGCTTTACTGCCAAGAGGCTGGCCACTTCCATAATTTGCCCGACTGTCTAGTGGGTGCTCCAGCTCAGGTGATACTGGGTATAGGCACTCACTAACAATATGCGAATTGCCTGACTCTGGAATCCAACGTGTTCAGGAACTTGGATCTAGGTCCTGCTACACTACTGTTATGCCATCAGAGGGGAAAATTGCTGTTTTTTGGGCCTGTCTAGATTCATAAATGATTAAAGACCATTTGGGAATGATAAGAGTGGGAAACAGGTGCTTGAAAATGTTTAGTTGATTGCATCTTCATGGGTTGACATGAGAAATCAAAAAGAAACCCATTTTATTGCATGGAAATATCTCAAATCAGACATCTTGTTATTGTGTTAACTGACATGGAAGAAAGCATTGAGAGAAAGAGTAGCCTGCCCCTTGGCAATGTCAGAAGATGAAACGGACATTCTTTTGTGCAGATAAATTTTATTCAACCAAGTTCAGATTTTTTCAAACCACTGAAAACAGAATTAGTTCTGACATTTACAAAATACTTTAACATCACAGGTTTTCTATGCAATGTTGATGCCTCAGGCACTCAGTAAATGCCATCTCCTTGGACCCAAGATTTCTTAGTATTACAGAAAGAAGTTTAATAATCTCATCAGCTTCCTTAGCCCTTCTTTGCAATCGATTTGAGTGTGCCGCTCATTCAGTTATTACCCTGACAGTGCCAGAGACGTCCAAGGTAAAAATGGGATATGAAGGTGGTTCTGTAGAAATCAGTCCCTGGCTCCTGTGCATGTGAATTCAGGTCTCTGCAATCCTGCAATGAAAAGGATTTTAGAGGACCTGGAACAGATGGCACAGATCACAGCAAAGACATAGCCTCAGTGCCAATAACTGAGATGGCTTGAGCACAATTCAAAGCAGCATGGAACAGATCTGCAGATGCTCTCTTCCTGCCTTCTCCACCCCCTACCTCTAGATTAGTCATGCATCCAAAGTGGATGCTTTAATAACTGGCCTTAAGGCTTTCAGGAACCATTTAGAGAAGGATGAAAACTTGCTTCTAACAGCTCTGGTTGCCATTTCTTAGGATGGAAAGGATTTGACTAATGTCATCAAGTCTTCTCTTTCACTGATCAATGGGCAGTCAAATCCAGGACACAGCACAAGTGGCAAGGCTAGAATATGCCCTTATGTTACCGTTCTATCTCCTGATGGAAGTTCATGTGGTTTGTCCAGCCAACATCCTCAGATGCCTTCTCATGTTGGTGGTAGGATCAAGGCCAAGATTACCCACCCACCTGCAGTGGCAATGTACCTTGCTGAAGACTCCTCCCAGGCACAGAAGCCTCGAGATGAAGGCCACCTCAGTCCCAAGGATCTCACTCTACCACATCATAGCCAGGCACCACAGACATCCCTGGCCCTCAGGTAGCAGCTCAGCACAGCAGCAGGATAGTTTTGAACAGCATTGATAGGCACCAGGGTAGTTATTGTGATAAAAAGCACCAATTGCATATGAACATCCATCCAGCTTCAGCCAGAAGTGCCGAGTGGATGATCCATCTTGGCCTCCTCCTGAGATCCCCAGCATCACAGATGCCAGTCTTCAGCCAATCTGATTCATTCCACATGATATCAAGAAACGTCTGAAGGCACTGGATACTGCAAAGGCTATGGGCACTGACAACATTCCGGCAATATTACTGAAGACTTGTGCTCCAGACCTAGCCGCGTCGCTAGCCAAGCTGTTCCAGTACAGCTACAACACCAGCATCTACCCGGCAATGTGGAAAATTGCCCAGGTATGTCCTGTGCACAAAAAAAAGGACAAATCCAAACCCGGCCAATTACCGCCCTATCATCTACTCTCGATCATCAGTAAATGGAAGGGGTCATCGACAGTGTTATCAAGCGGCACTTGCTCAGCAATAACCTGCTCACTGATTCTCTGTTTGGGTTATGTCAGCACCACCCAGCTCCTGACCTCATTATAGCCTTGGTGCAAACATGGACAAAACAGCTGAACACCAGAGGTGAGGTGACAGTGACTGCCCTTGACATCAAAACAGCATTTGACTGAGTATGGCATGAAGGAGCCCCAGCAAAACTGGAGTCAATGGGAATCGGGGGAAAACTCTTCGCTGGTTGGAGTCATACCTAGCACAAAGGAAGATGGTTATGGTTGTGGTTGTTGGAGGTCAATCATCTCAGTCCCAGGACATCACTGCAGGAGTTCCTCAGGGTAGTGTCCTAGGCCCAACCATCTTCAGCTGCTTCATCAATGACTTTCCCTCCATCATAAGGTCAGAAGCGGGGATGTTTGCTGATGATTGCACAATGTTCAGCACCATTCACGACTCCTCAGATACTGAAGCAGCCCATGTCCATATGCAGCAAAACCTGGACAACATCCAGGCTTGGGCTGATAAGTGGCAAGTAATATTTGCACCACACAAGTGCCAGGCAATGACCACTTCAAACAAGAGAGAATCTAACCATCTCCCCTTGACATTCAATGGTATCACGATTGCTGAATCCCCCCAATCAACATCTTGGGGGTTACCATTGACCAGAAACTGAACTGGACCAGACACATAAATGCTGTGGCTACAAGAGCAGGTCAGAGGCTGGGAATTCTGTGGCAAGTAACTCACCTCCCATCTCCCCAATGCCTGTCCACCATCTACATGGCACAAGTCAGGTGTGGGATGGAATACTCTCCACTTGCCTGGATGGGTGCAGCTTCAACAACACTCAAGCTCGAACCATCCAGGACAAAGCAGCCCACTTGATAGTCACCCCAACCACACCCTCAACATTCACTCCCTTCATCACCGATGCATAGTGGCAGCAGGGTGCACCATATACAAGATGCACTGCAGCAAATCACCAAGGCTCCTTTGACAGCACCTTTCAAACCCGCAACCTCTACCACCTAGAAGGACAAGGGTAACAGATGCATGGGAACACCAACACCTGCAAGTTCCCCTCCAAGCCACACACTATCTTGACTTGGAACTATATCGCCGTTCCTTCACTGTCGCTGGGTCAAAATCCTGGAACTTCCTTCTTAACGGCACTGTTGGTATACCTACAGCCCAAGGATGTCAAGAAGACAGCTCACCACCATCTTCTCAAGGGCAATTAGGGATGGGCAATAAATGCTGGCCTAGCCAGCAACATCCACATCCCACAATTGAATAAAACAAATTCAGTAAACTATCATTTCTAATTTTATTGCAATGAATAAAGACATCGCCTCACTGGCCAGTAGAATTAGCAGTTCGATCCCAGGAACAAACTATACCAGCATATTGGGCTGGATCTTGCTGAAAAAATAACAGGGCATTAACAATGCACACCATTATTCATGTGCTAAATAGCCAGCACGTTCAGGGGGTTAAGAAATACGCCATGACTTGTGAACATCCAGCACTTGCTGGTTGATTTATGCCCAGTTTGCTTCGCACGAATGGCATCTCACCCTTAGCAGCCCTGTTGCTTGTAAGAACATGCTGGATTTGCACATTAATTGTCCACGAAACACACCACAGAAAGTCTAGTAATTATGAGTCTAAGTACCTTTTCTCATGTGATAATTGTTAATGCAAAATCAGTTAGTCTCTGGCCCACAATGGGAACGATTTAAAGTGTTCAATTTCATTCCTGCATATAATCAATCGATTTTAAAAGTGTCTAATTTATAACTTCCACATTTTTTCTTGCTTTTTTTTTCTCTCTTTTTTTCTCTCTCTCAATCCAAACTTTCTTTAGCTCTATACATTTCTCTTTTTTTTTCTCAATTTACACTTCTTCACCCTTGTTTCTGTTTCCTAATGCAATCCTTAAATCTCATTGGTTAAAGAGATACACTGTCCCGCAGTTAATTAAGATCCCAGATGCCCTGCTGCCCGAGCTGTGCCGTCATCATCTTGCACATCCAGTGAGCTGCGATGTAAATGTTTTCTGAGCTGAAAGGCGCAGAATAAAGTCTAACTAACTGGGCACACCATGAGATGCCCCTCTCCAGCAAGGCCTGACAATGAGTAACACAGACCTCACTGACAGAAGAAATAACACCAATTCAATAGAGCACAGAAAAGAAAGAGATTGAGGCTGTCTCTTTCAAAAGTGGTATTTCCACAACATGCCCCACTTTCTAAAGCTCTGGCTTTATCATGCTGTGCTTTTAGCATTGTTTACAGCAGCTGTCACTTTAGGCCATATGGCAAGCAGAAAATCAGTCTTACAATGGGAATTTGACACCTCTATAAATAAGCTTCACGCAGCTGATGGAACCCTCAATATTTTGACCTTTACATCAAAGATATGACCCTCACAGCATCATTATCTGGGCTTAATGTTAATGGCAGGTCAGAGTGCAACTGCTTAATGCCCCTTGGAGAGTACATAGTGCCAACCTAGAATTTCTTGCAACAAATTAAATATGGAAGATACAGCCAATTTCCATAACTGAGTGATTGCAGAGCCCAGACAGTTCAGTGGGCAACAGTACTACCTCATTTTGCCCCCTACAGTTTTCTCTTCTGCTTTCCTGAAGTCATTGATCTCTGTTAAGAGGCTTACAGTACCTGGCACCAGCAGTTACTTCTCATGAGTGGGAGTAGACATTGAGTGTTGACAACATAATAGACAAGGTGCAGCTGAAAGATACTGTGCTGAGGACAGACATCTCAGGAGAATTGAATGTGATGACTGCCGAGACCAGAAAACAAGCTGGTCAATTTGGATCAGAGTGCCAAATAGAATTTTAAAAAAACCTTTAGGTGACCTAATGCAAATTCCAGCAAGCCTGGCCCAATAAGTCAACACCTGAACTTGTGCAAAAATGACACAGTTCCAGGTGACAAGACTGAGAGACAGCGGCACTATCTTGAAAAGTGGCATAGTCAGTTTTGCTGCTGTTATTTCATAAAGACATTTTGGACTAATAGAGAACATGAGATCGAGTTACACAGTTCTAGTGTTCCTGATTCAAACAGTAAACAATAAGTGATGAAGTGCTTTTAATGCCATATTGCTGGTATGTCTGTGTGTATGCACACACATACAGTTTTGCACAAATGCATCAAGCGGGTCTTAGATGCTTTGGTCTCTACAGCTTGGAATTTTGTCAGTTTCCTATTGATAAGCAGCTGCCACATGACATTGCAATTTACTGAATGGCATGATTCCCAAAATCCAAGCAAGTGAACTCAAAGCCCCTTTGACTATCAGTATTACATCAACAAAAAAGGATCCAATTTCTCTCAAAGCGTATCTTGTTTGTAACCTGCAGCACACCATCAAGCAAATGAATGCTTTTGTCCCAAATGGCTGCCACAATGCCTTCATTTCAATGAACTTATTTGGATAAATACCATTGTAAATGTTGACTTGCTTTACACAAATGACCTCTGATGTCATGATATGTAAATAAAGGCTTTTGTCAGTAGCCATTTTATGTGCCCCATGGAACATGGTGTTTGGAGTGAGTAGCCATGATTTGAGAGGGTTTTGATAGCTGTACAGACAACCGGCAGATGTGCAAAACATCAGAGAATAATTAGGCCCCATGGAGTTTCAGCAGGGAAAGTTTTAATTTCAGAAAACTCCTGGCTGCAACTTTGCACAGGACATCGACAGCTGGGTAAGCCATTACGGCTTTGAATTCTCCAGTACCTGCTCCTATGGACACGAAGGGAGATTTGAGAGGGAATTGGCAATTCTTCCAGTAACGATGGCCACAGAGTGGGATAAGAAACCCGAACAGATAAGAGTAGCAACTCTATCATTGATGGGGAAGGAGTGTTACAAGCTGTTTTGTGCCCTGAATCTCACTGAGGAGTAGAAATGCAAGATTTGAGAGATTTTGGAGGCCTTGAAGTTCCACTTTGAACCCTCTACTAACGTAATTTATGAACACTTATGAGTTTACCACTAGAGCTCAGGAACAGAGGCAGTCCAAGTCTTCCAAGCACAGTCAATGATGAAGAGGAAAGGCAACTTTCAGAAGGTCCAGCAGAAAGATCAAGGCCAGAGTCCTGGATCAAGGCCAGAGTCCTGGATGTAAATAATGTGGAGGACAGAACAAGAAGGAAAAGGAAGCATGTCCAGTGTGGGGAAAGTAGTGCTCTAACTACAAGATGCTGAATCACTTTGCACGCAAGTGTTTTGATAGAAAGAAGAAAAGCAAGCCTATAAAGATAACTGATGGAAAAATGTCGAATAATGATTCTGACGAATCACGCTACATCCCAGAACATGTTGGTGTCGTCAAGTCTCAAGGTAGAAAGTGATTTGTGACTGTTGCAATGATGACTGCGGAAGGAGAGCATCAAGCTGATGTGAGATGTCAGATAAACACTGGTTCTACATGCAACCATCTTCTTAGGGAGTCTCTCGGCACCGAAGATGACTTGCTTCCACTCCGGTTCAGTGCGTTTAAACATGGCTAATGAGTCGGATGCGCAAACAACAGACTCTACCACATGTGGGACAGGTGGTTTTTGAAGAGTTGGATAGGCGGGTTATGTGGGGGACTGTGCGCTCCTTCCGCTGCCTGTACTTGGCTTCTGCGTGTTCCCGTCAAAATCTCACGAGATGCTCAGTACCTTCCCAAATGCCCCTTCCCCACTTTGAGCAGTCGAGGGACAGGGCTACTCAGAAGTCAGTGGGCATGTTGGATTTCTTCAGGGATGCGTTGAAAATGTCCCTAAAGTGCTTCCTCTGTCCTACTGGGAGTCTTTTGCTGTGGCGGAGCTCAGAGTAGAGCAGTTGCTTTGGGAGCCTGGTGTCAGCCATGCAAGTAATGTGGTCCACCCTGCAAAGCTGGTTTTGGGTGATTAGCACCTTGATGCTGGGAATGTTGGCTTGAAGAGGATGCTGACGTTAGACCACCTATCCTGCCAACGAATGTGAAGGATTTTGCGGATTTTGGTGGTATTTCCCCAGTGTCTTGAGGTCCCTGCTGTAGATTATCCAAGTCTCTGAAGCATATTGCAGTGCAGGGATCACTGCTGCCCAGTATACCATGCCCTTAAACCCACATTTGAGATCCTGGTCTTTGAATACTCTCTTCCTCAGTCAGCCAAAGGCACAGTTGGCACACAGAAGCCGATAGTGGATTTCATCATTTATGTCTGCCTATGTTGAGCGACTCCTGACACATGCGAAATGGTCTACGTTTTCCATGATCTCGCTGTGGATCCTGCAACATCATGTGAAACATCATGAGCTTTGCAGACATGTATGAAATTGCTCAAGGTGGCAAACTGAATATGAAACTGTTGAAGGTAAAGTTGAGGCTCTATGATTGAATGATGCTCACCCCAGAGGACAAACTAAGCTGAGAGTCCAATGCAATGGGAAGAACAAAGAACTTCAGTTCCAGATAGTGGACACTAAAGCAAACTCCCCTCATCTCGGCTAAAACAACTCTGGAGCTTGGACTGGTAACCCTCCATGTACCAGAAGAGAAATCTATTCCCAAGTGTGGAGCTGCTGTGACTAAAATAGCAAAGGAGATAGTTGTGCCAAAGAAAGCTGGGAAGAGAAAGTAAGAGGAGCAGAAGAATAAGACTGGAATTGATGCATCCTTTTCGCTATTTGTTGGAAATTTGAACTAAGAACTTTGAGGAACTCAAGACAGCCCTGAATGGCTTCTTCATCAAAAAGAAATTTTCAGTTGCAAATATCCAAATTGGATTTAGCATGAAATTCAGTTCCAGAGACTTTGAAACCGAAGAACAACTGGAAAAGGCATTGGAATTCAATGGAAACAAAGGGCTGGGACTTGCAGTCAAACTTGACCAAACACTCAGCAAGGAAAGCAATGCATATAGCAAAAGAGAAAGGGACTGGAGGACATTGTTTGTCAAAAATCTCCCATTCAAGATAACTCAGGTTCGTCTCAAAGAGATTTTTGAGGATGCTATTGACATTAAAATTCCTGCTTCTTGTGATGGTTCAGGGACTCAGGGTATTGTGTATATTGAATCTGAAAAAGAAGCAGCTGCAGATAAAGCATTGGAACAGAAACAAGGCACTGAAGTGGAGGGCAGGGTCATCGTTATTGATTTCACTGGCGATAAGAGTCTGTTAAATGTAGAGGGTAGACAAACACAACCAGATTCCAATACACACATTATAAATAACTTGGCATATTCTGCAACAGAAGAAACCCTTCAGAATATTTTTGAGAAAAACATCGTTGATCAAAATACCAGAAAAGAACGGCAGACCAAAAGGATTTGCATTTAAGTTTGAATGTATTGAGGATGCTAAAGAACCTCTTGAGAATCGCAGCAATACAGAAATTAAAGGGAAAATTGTGAGGTTGGATTTCAGCAACTAAGGGCACAGAGGTGGTGATGGTCCCAGCAAGACTGGCTGAAATTTAACACAACCCAGCAGGATTGTGGGACCAGAAACAGAAGCGGGTGGTGAAGGCCCTCCGGCTTTGATCTCTGCACCCGCCGCAATTGTGTGCCAACTGGCAAATTAGCGCCCAGCCGTTGGAGTCGAAGACGAATATGCAGGTGGGGGCTGGTGGGGTGGCAGCAGCAAGGTGTGGGCCATGACTTGGAAAGAATGTGCTGGCGATCTGTTTAAAGGGCAGCTTGATATGGCTCTACGACTTGGCATGTCATCACTGGTTAGTTTTGTGTGCTGTAAATGTAAAAATGTATATGGCATGACAATGAAATGGAAGAGTTGTGAGGCAACTCATGATTGTATAGAAGGAAACTGATCACCTTTGCACTGTTTTTATTTTTTGACTTGATGCTGTTTTAAACTGTTTGCGAATGTAATTTTTACAGATTTTTATGAATAAAGTATATTTTGGAAATCAAAAAAAAAAATCACTGGTTAGTTTTATGCATGATCGTCAAACACCTTTGAGCCCCACTGAGCATTGCAAACCACCCTCCAGCCTACTCAGACCACCCTTTCATTTGCCAGTGACGACATAGGCGCTCCACCAGATAGAAAGTATCCCACCACAAGACCTTGAAGCCTGTGTAACCCATTTGTGGCCATGGCAGAGGCAACAACCCATGCGGCCCCTTGGTTCAGCAATGACTCCCTGCATGTACTCCTCCAGGCTGCTAAGGCAAGGCAGGTGCTCCTCTTCCCTCGAGACTGAAGGAGGAGACCTCTCTACTGAACCAAGCAGGCCTGGATCAAGGTAGCAGAGGTGGTAAGCAGGCGTGGGTCAGATGGAGAGCCTGGATCCAGTGCCATAAGCGGAAGAACGACCTTGTCCACTCCGCCAGGGTGAGTGACAAACAACAGTCTCCCTTGGGTTGGAAGCAAATGGGTGGGTGTGCAGTTGGGGGTGTTGGGACATGATAGCCCACCAGATGGAGGAATGGCTACAGTTCTGTCAGGGGGCCTGTGCCTGGCACAGCTGACCCGCACAAGGGTGCAACTGAGTGGCAGGCTAATACTTGCACCACACTCGCCCCAGAAGCTGCAGCAAGTACGTGGAGCGGGTGGTCTCCGAAGTCTGAGCATTTAATCAATTCTTGTGTCTGCACAGGAGAAGGTGGCCCAGAATGCCAGAAAAAGGGCACGGACTGGTGGTGGCACCCCTTGTTGGCCATATTGACGCCAATGGAGGATGAGGCGCTGTAACTGTCTGGCAACCACGGAGGACGATCCATCGCAGAAGGAGAGGCTGGAGCACCTATTGAAGAGAGTGAGTTTTTCAGGTAATGGGCATAGGGGGAGCAACAGACAAGCATGAGGGATGGTCGCACGTTCCAAGTTACAGACATGTGGTTGAGCTGCAGCCAACTCTGTGTGCTTACATCTGGAGTGTTACGTGGGTTTGATCTTTCCGTTTTCTCCCGCAGGTGAATCCCAACAATGGCCAAGGGACATCCGTCCACCTCTGAGGAGGAGGGGACCTCAGAGGGTGCAACGTCACATCCTTGTCCTGCACCCTCCACCAGCTCAGATACTGGTACCTCAGTGGACTAACGTGTGGGTAGAGTTTCGGGGTCACAACCTGGTACTAGTACTGCGCAAGTGGCAGACCAGCTGTCGGAGACTGTGACAGCCGAGGCCTCTGACACTCAGAGGACTTTGGGAAACCAGGCCCATGCTGAGTCCCAGGCTGATGATGATGATCCTCTGGAGTCGTCCGTAAGGTGGCAGATGCTGCAGTGCAGCGTGAGGTGCATGACAATCTGGCGGAGATTCCAGAGGGTATGTGCAACCTGGCTTGGACAGAGGGAAGAGTCCATCCAGGCCCTCGTGTCTGCGCATATGGCCTCCTCCACTGAGAGATTGGTGACTGTCATGGAGAGTCAGATCTGACAGACTAATCAGTGACTGTCAGAGATGTGCGTAGACCTACACACCATAGCACTGTCCATGAGCTCAACGCAGCAGCGGCAAGGTGAGAGGGGGGTGAGGCACCTGGAACCTCCACCAGGTTCTCGTCCTTCCCAGGTCAGCAGGGAGGTACCAGTGTGCCTCACAACGCTGGAGCAGCAACAACACTCTGCACCTGGGGGCTCTACTCAGGGCACTGCTGGTGTGGACAATGGCTCCTTAGCCCCTCTGCCAGTGACACCAACGCCTCAAGTTGCTGGGGGGACACCAGAGGGTCTTGCAAATCTTCAGGAGTCCTTCAGTGTGCTGGGCTCTCCTGGCTTCAGGCAGCCAGAGGATGGCTGCCAGGGTCACCCTATGCCACAGAGCAGATTGGTTAGCAGCCTGCCTCCACCGCAGGTGGTGGCGAATGGGTAGCATCACTTAGGAGCACTCAAAAAAGATTCAAGAAATCACTGTAACTGTACTTGGGCTTCACAGGTGTGAGTTCAATTTTTGTGGCATGTTGAATGGTGTACTGAGCCTTTATTAAATGTCACTTTTTGTTTATGATTGTCTCAATGCAGTGATGGTGGCCACAGCGATATGCTTGTATGGGTGGTGGTGACTCGGGCTGGTTGGGGTTCACCATGTTGTGTATGCTGATCAGATGGACCGTTGCCGAAGTACTACGCGCTGATGGGCGAGTGGTTCTGGGCTTCCAGCAGATGTGAGTGGCTGTAGTGAGCCTGGAATGTGGATCTTTGGTGGACGAGATGGCTGACTTGCAGCAGTTCAGGGGAAATGCCTCAGTCAAAGAGCTCCCTGAGCCTCCCTGGCACCCACTCTCCAACTGGACCCCAGACCAGTCAGGATGCTGTGGCTCCTCTTCGGCAACCTCCTCACCCTCCTTATCTAAGGATGCCTCGTGCTCTACCATGTCTTCAGCAGCCAGGGCTTCCCCCCTCTACAGCGCCAGGTTGTGCAAGGTGCAGCAGACGACCACAATCTGGGACACCATTGCTGGTAGATACTGAAGGGCGCTACCTGAGCGATTCAGGCACCTAAATCTCATCTTGAGCAGGCCAATGGTCTGGTCTGCCCAATGGGTGCTCTGGTTGTCGCGTGGCTTGCATTATAGCGTTCCTCTGCCTCAATCCATGGGTTCCTCACTGGTGTCATCAGCCATCTCTTCAGCGGGTAACCCCTATCACCAAGCATCCATCCTTGCAGGCGCACGGGGGGCGGGAAGGGTAAATAGCTGTGGCAGCTGGGAATGCTGACGAATGTTAGTGTCGTGACTGCACCCAGGTTAACGAGCGCATACATGCAATATCCAGTGGCGGTGGTCAGATGAGCTGGACGTTGAGGGAGTGAAATCCCTTCTGGTTGATGAAGGCCACTGGCTGGCCTGCAGTAATCCTGATGGCCATTGCATATAGTCAATGATTCCTTGGACCAGGAGGAATCCTGCCATGGCACTGAATCCTCTGGATCTCTCGGCCTGACTGTCCGCATCGGCTGTAAACTTGATGTATTGGTTGGCCTTCCTGAAGGGGGTCAGTCACAACCTTGGTGCAGTGATGTGCGGCCAATTGGGAGATGCTGCACGTCTCCAGTGGCAGCCTGGAATGAGCCTGAGACATCAAAATTCAGGATGACTCTGATCTACAGAGCCACCAGCATCGGATGGCCAGCCATGCAATTAGAGCTGACCTCCGCCACCATCATGTTGCACAGAGTTGTCACAGGCTCTCGGGACTGCACTCTGACATCAGGAGGAAGGACATCTGCTGCCGGTACACCCTGCCTACTGTGTAGCATGTCCTTGCAGGTCTTTGCGCCCAGTCCACTCTGTGGCCTTCCTCCCCTCTCCCATGAGGTTGCACCTGCAGGTGGCTATTGTCCTTGGCTGCCTGCCTGATTCTCCCTCCTTCTCCGGATCTCCTCCTCACTGGAGGAGCCTCCTCTGGAATGGACCATGCCCCTGGCACCTGCACACTGAAAAGATAATGAGGGTACCTTTGCAGTGATTGCTGAGAGCACACGCAATCCCAACTCTCTCAGAAATCTCTTCCAAGATGGCCCTGCCAGGAGGACCACTTGCTCAAGAAGGTGTGGCTGACTGCCCTTACTTTGTTGGATTGCACTTTTTCCTGCATTGAGTTTCCATGTGTTAGTTCGCACTGACTGCCATGGCCACTCCTGCTACTAGAGCGGTACTGCTCTCCTTATGGGCCAGTGTTATTATATACCAAACTGTGTTATGCCGCTCTGCCTGACTTCATGCAAAAGGGCTTGTACATCAGTCAATGTAGAGGCTCTAGCTTTTTCAATTCAGTTACTAAAACTATTCTTGCTGAGGTTACCTTTTTTTTTAGCTGCTGCAGACTTCTAGATCCTGTGGGAACAAACTAGTTCTTGACCCCCAATTGGCATGGTCTTAATAATTGGTAATCATAATATCAGAAGAATACCATCAATATTTAAACTAAGCAGACTGTAGAAACTGCAGAAGTATTTAGCCCATGAGTGTCAGCAGGCTTTTCGACTGCAGGGAATATCACAGCCAAACCCAATCTTGTCTCAACCCATGTCTACACAGATACACTGAATGACAGTTAGGGGTTGGAACTCTGTTTGATTATTTTCTTGGCATTCCACTGCCAGTGAGTTTAAAAATGGGACCCTTACTGCTGCTCTGGCTAAGAATAAGTAACTCAGAACAGACCAATATTGATTCCAGGTCCTCGCCACTCTTCACCAGCAGTTCTACACGAAGCGGAACATTTATTCACTGAATCATCAGTTAGAGTATGTGGCTCAATTTCAATTTAATGGAATAATATTTTCAGGTACACTGAAGTAAAATGTTAACACATGACACAAGGTGCTAGAACAAACTGCCTGTTAAAACCAGTGGAATTACATACTCTATTAGTCTGCTGTATTCAGCAAGCCTAGCAGGAATTAAAGTTCAAATCTGGGAGAATAAAACTGAATGGTGTCCATCATTAGGATGTGGAACTCTGACGCTCACTTTCCCCTCCCAATCTCAGAGACACTCACACCAAATAAAAACCCCAACTGTTGCATAACCTGAGATCAGCTAACTCAACATAAATTCAAATCTGGGAACTTCAAATCCATTTGGTTTTAGTGCTATGCTAAGGGGTAGTTACTAAGCCATCAGGGAGCTACAGCAGCAGAGAGTTGAGGAAAACTATCACGCCATAATATCTACCAACCATGGCAGGCATGACAATATAAATCAATTTAACAATAAAGTAAAGGTTCAGCAATTTTGAATGAACAACTAAAAACTAGAACATGTTGCAACAGCAGTTACAGTCAATAGGACACAGCTCATTAGTCTCTCAACAAGTTAACACATCATCGCATTTTAGTATTACAATGAAACGAATAAAATGTTTATAGTTCAACTTGTTCATTCACCCTTATATTTTATTTTGAATGGGATTGTTCCAAAAACTCTTTCTCCCTCATGAAGGTTCCCAATACCACCTGTCCTGTTGCAGTCAGGAGATCATGTCTGGTGCGATCAGCCAACTGCAGGTACATTTACATTTCTTATATCTGCCAGTTCTGAAGAAGGGTCACTGACCTGAAATATTAACTCTGCTTCTCTCTCCACTGATGCTGCCAGACCTGCTGAGTATTTCCAGCGTTTCTTGTTTTTTTTTCAGATTTCCAGCATCCGCAGTATTTTGCTTTTATTGCAGGTACGAATGTATGGTCAAAACTTGAACAGAGTTTTTGTTTGCCAGATTATCAATCATATTAGGCAGCAGTGAAGTACCATGTCAAATGGATGGACAGCAGAGTCAATAAAACAAGAGTTTCTTTATCATATGACGCAAAAACGAAAAGAACACCAAGACAGACCATCCAGTCATACAAAGAAAAGTGACATTACCGATGATAACATCGAAAAGTAAAATGTAACAGCAGCTCTTATGATTCAATAGACCCTTGGTTAGAATTTATTTTTTACTCATTCCATTTGTCCTCCTCATTCAGACCCCATTTAACCTTTGGTCAGGTGTTTCACATCTAGCCTTTATGTGACTGATAATTCGTAAATATCATCTAGCAAAGTGTTTCCTTTCAGATTACAGATAAACCTCTCCTAAGTCTTCATCGGAAATTGGGCCATACCAAAAGTTAGAAACATAGGATCCAGGAAGTTTTCTCTTAAAAATCTCTCTGGTGTGAAATTGGTGAGCCTTTATTTTTTTGTGAATCGTTGGCGCAACTGCCGCTCAATTTTTCAGGTGTACTCCAACTAAGGTGAGCAGGGTGAAATCACGTGAACTGATGGGAAACTTATGAGACTTAGAGGACCAAACCAAAGACTGAGGTGGGAGGCATTTTACTCTCAAAAAGATTTGACTGTTTCAATGTTATTAAATTGTCCATTTTTATTAAAAATGTCGCCACAGGTACTTTAAGTTGTCATTTGTACCCGAGGTGCTCAGGCAGAGCATTTGGTATAACTCAGTCAGTTGGAGTGATGATACTGAGCATCATCAAAAAGAATCCAAAAACTTAAGAAAATGTTCCAGCAGATACGAGTTCACGTAGTCAGGGCACTGAGTGTGTGTGGCAAATAACTTGCAGGATGTGCTGAGGCACTAAAGGGACCTCGGGAGAATACGGCAGCAAGCACAAACCAAGATGCATGGAAATGGAGAAGGGTTTAACATTTTTTCTTATGAAAACTAAAATAAAAATAAGACCCATAAAAACAGAATATTAATGAAAGTACACTACAGAAAGAAAAACAGTGGAGGGAGATTTTATTTGCTTGACCAGCAGGTTGGTTAGAATGTCGTGGGGAACCCTCAATTATGAACATACGAATTAGGAGCAGAGGTAGGCCATTCGGCTCCCCTGCCATTCAATAAGATCATGGCTGATCTGTTTGTGTATCGAGTTCCACACTCCCATCTACCCCCAATAACCTTTGATTCCCTTGCCTAAAAAGAATCTATCTACCTCCGCCTTAAAAATATTCAATGACCCCGCCTCCACCACCTTCTGAGGCAGAGAGTTCCAAAGTCGCACAACCCTCAAAGAAAATGTTTTTCCTCATCTCTGTCCTAAAAAGGCGACCCCTAATTTTAAAACAGTGCCTCCTAGTTTTGGACTGACCCACAAGAGGAAACATCCTTTCCACATCCATCATGTCAAGACCGTTCAGGATCTTACATACTTCAATCAAGTCTCCCCTCACTCTTCTAAACTCCAGTGAAAACAAGCCCAGTCTGTCCAACCTTTCCTCATAAGACAACCCGCTCATTCCAGGTATCAATCCAGTAAACCTCCTCTGAACTGCCTTCAACGCATTTACATCCTTCCTTAAATAAGGAGACCAAAACTGTACACAGTATTCGACATGTGGTCTCAACAATGCCCTGTATAAATGAAGCATAACATTCTTACTTTTATCTTCAATTCCTCTTGTAATAAAGGATAGCATTCCATTAGCCTTCTTTATTACTTGCTGTACCTGCATACTAACTTTGTGACTCATGCACTAGAACACCTAGATCCCTCTGCACCTCGGAGTTCTGCAGTCGTTCTCCGTTTAAGCAATACTCTGCTTTTTTATTCTTCTTGCCAAACTGAACAACTTCACATTTTCCCACATTAAACTCCATCTGCCAGATTTTTGCCCACTCACTCAACCTATCTATATCGGTCTGCAACCTCCTTATGTCCTCTTCACAACATACTTTCCCACCTATCTTTGTGCCATCTGTAAATTTAGCTATGATGCCATCGCTCCCCCAGGATTCAGGATTCCTCTATATGCTGTGGAATTTTACATCTGCAGCATGCCCATGACATCACTGCTCAGTTCTGCACCCAGAGGCTCGCCTGATTTGACATGCTTGGCCTCCAGTTGGGCAGGGAGTTAGTGAAGGCCGCAAGAGCTCCGTCGTGAGGGGTGGGGATGAATGGGGGTTAGGGGAGGAGGGGATTTCATTGGGGGAAAGGAGTGGTTGATTTGGGTGGGGAGAGGGGGAGGCTTGTTTGGGTGGGCTGCAAACCCAGTGGGGGAGGAGGGTGGGGAGAGGTCAGAGGCCCCATGGTTGGTGGGGAGTTAATCGGAGGCTGCAGGGCGGTTGTGATTGCAGGCCTGAGGGGAGGGGGGAGGATCTGAGGCCAGGGAGGGAGGTTGCAGGCCTGTGAGCGGGGGGGGAGGGGGCAGAAGGGGAGTGGTGGTGTGGGAGTCGGAGACTAAGGGGTTCGGATGATTGGAGACTCCTGGTGGGGAGAGTTTGGAGGCTGGTAGGGGTGGGGGTAGGAAGACAGTCAGGGGCCTCCGGAGGAGGGGGTCTGATTGCGGAGGCTCCTCAGACAGGCACCTGGATCTAGGAGATGGTGTAAAGTAGGGTTGTCCAATCTTTTTGGGCGGAGGGCCATATTGCGATTTTTGCTCGGTCTGGAGGCCGGTGAGCAAATTTCAAAAGATAAAGGCATTAAAAATTTATCTTACTAGTAAAAACAACAACAAATATGCATTTTTGTGAAGACGCTATAAATGAGAAGACAAATTTGTTGACCTACTTTCTCGTCACTATATTGAAAACTGATTTAGTGACCTACCTGGCATTGTTTTTGCTTTAATAAGTAGTCACTCTCTGCCCGCACACTTGATGTAGCAGTGCAAAGTATTCTGGATAGATGTCCATCTTTCAGGAGAGACCTTGGTCTCTCTTCCCCTCTCCCCATGCAGTGTGTGTGTGTGTGTGTGTGTGTGTGTGTGTCTCATTCTCTCTTCCTTCCCCCTCCCCTCTAGGACCAGGGGACACAGATTGAAAGTTTTGTGCAAAGGATGCAGGTGGAATATGAGGAAGCACTTTTTTTTTTACACAGCAGGTGCTAATGATCCAGAACTCGCTGCCCAGAAGGGTGGTGGAAGTGGAGACGATCAATGACTTCAAGAGGAAGTTGGATGGCCACCTGAGAGAAATAGACATGCTGGACTATGGGGATTGAGCCAGGGAGTGGGACTGACTGCATAGCTCCCTGAAGAGTCGGCATGGGCTCGATGGAGAGAATGGCCTCCTTCTGTGCCATAAATAAATGACTCTGACTTTCTCTCCCCTGTCTGTCTGTCTCTCCCCCCTCTCTCCATTGCCCTTTCCCCCCCTCTCTCCACCCCCTGTGTTTCCAATGTTCCCCGGGCTCTGCTCAGTGTTCCCCGCTCTCTCCGGTACCCCATATCTCTCCCTCAGCCCTCTCTCAATCTCTCTCTGCCCTCTCTCAATCTCTCTCAGCCCTCTCTCAACCCTCTCTCACACAGTTGCAGAGAGTGGAACGCTCTTTTAAAGTTCTTTTAAAAGTCAGTCCCAACAGACTCAGGGTTTTCTGGCCGGCTTTTTAAAATAAAAGTCAGAACCCACCGGAAAACCCCGAGTCTGTTGGGAAACAGCTGTTCCCGATGTCAGCAGCTGTGAGCTGTGAAACTGACAGCACAATAGTTTAAAAGCCAGACTGACAAAGGGAGATTTCTCATCTCCAGTCACGCTGAGGATGAGGAACGGCCCCGGGAACAGTCTACATCCGTGGGCTGGATGGAAATGTTTGACGGGTCAGATTCTGGCCCGTGGGTCGTATGTTGGACAATACTGGTGTAAAGGCACTTCCCTCCTGAATCTGCCAAATCTTCACCTCAATGAAGCTGCCAGATTTCCCCAGACTCACAGCCACATTATCAGATGTAAAGTTCCTGTTAAAGCCAGAAATGGGCGGGTTGGAGACGGGAAGCTGAATTCTCATACTTTAACCACCCCCTCCCCCAATTAACCCAAAGCCATCCACATTTTAGGTGAAAACTCTCCCCATTTATTTACTAATGTGGGCAGGAGATTCCATTTGGGGTCAGGACCCTGACGTCAGTACCATTTCTGGGTCCCAACAACTCTCCAAGGGAGGAAGCAGTCACAGGTCGGGATTTTCCCAGAGGTCGTCCCTAATTAGCTGCAGGCTGGGTTTGGCAGCCAATTGGCGCTGGCGGGTGCAGGAAGGAGGCGGGAGGTTGAAATTATGTACCCACTTTAAAGGCATGACAGCAGGCATTATTGTGGCAGCTGTCTTGCAATGGAATGGCAGGCAGAAGTGGGGGGGAGGGGAGGCAGAGGTCAGGCACCGGTGGCAGGGCTGTCCCTAGGTTTAGTGATGCTGCCCTTGAGGCCCTGCTGGATGCTGTGCGAGAAAGGCGAAGGGTCTTGTTCCTGGAGGGTGGCAGCAGAAGGCCACCCAGCCAAAACCAAGCAGGGTTGGCTGGAGGTGGCAGAGCATATGAGCAGCCACAATGTTGTGCAGTACCGCAAGAGGTTTAATGACCTTCTGTGCGCTGACAAGGTGTATGCACAGGACAGCCGGATGACAGGCCTCCAGGTCTGCAGCCACCAGCACGCACACCATCTGAGCAGCCTGAGGGTGCACAGTGCTCCTGAACATGGGAGAAATGTGTGGCCAGGGTCATTACTGACTGTCAGCAAGGCTCAAAGCTCTAGTGCCAATGAGAGTGGCAACACTGATAAATGCAGTATCTTATTTAAATGTCACACTGGAATTGGTGAGAGAGGCCAGCATTACTTTATCTCTCATTTTTGTCCTTGCAGGAGAGAATGCTAGGGAGAGGGCATACACTAGTGTCCTAGTTCACCTTCCTGACTGCAATGGTGGAGCTGGCATCTGACATCATGAGGGTGGCACCTCATGAGGAAGTGGGCGATGGAGAGATGGGAATACCTGTAGGAGAGGGTGAAAGAGATTGAATTCTGTAGATGAAGGGGATGGAGTGCACTCTTCCCTGTCCGACAGCACGTCAAAACTTCAGCTGTATTGGGAAGCCTCAGTTCTGCAGAGACATCTGCTGTCAGAGGCAAGTTCTCATGATCTCCTTCTTATGTCTCCCACTGGGCGAAATATGGAGACAGAGCATGCCAGTGTTACTTCAGCATCACTGGGAAACTCGGACGAAGTGGAAGCCACAGACCCAGTACTGTCACAGCATTCAAGCACACCATCCACCAACGCAGATACACTCTCATCAGTGGATACTCATGCATGGTTAGAAAGGGTGCACTGGGTGAATAGCACATCACAAGTGAGCAGGAGGAGCAAGAGAGGCAGAGGCAGCAGTGGGTTGGTCCCCCTCGGAGGGTAGAGGGCAGACACAACCATGTTCATGCACAAACTGTGCGGCTGTACTTTGACCAGCAATGTGAGATGTGTGTTCACATGTTGGTGTACCCTGAGGCAGTATGGAATCATAGGCTGAGAATGAAGGAGTCCATTCAGCTCATGTGCTCCATCATGGCTCAGGGTTTTGAACCATGAGCTCCTCCACTGAGAGAGTGGCCAACCTCTTGCAGAGCCATGTGTGGCATCAGACCAAGTGGATGCAGGAGCAGTGCACTGACTTGCATAGAATGTATGCAACATCTGTAGCATTGACCAGTCAGTGGCACTGATGGTGCAAAGATGCAATTGTGCCCCAGCTGGTGGACCCCTCCAGCAATCCACAGTGCCAAAGAGCGACGTAATCACCAAGAGGCTAATGTGGAGGGAAGCAATGGTCTTTGAACATTTTGGGCACTGAGACCACTGGAGAGATATGTACCATGCATTGTCAGTAAGAATGGAACCATTCAAACTTGTGTGTTTAATGGATGTGTTCTCAGAGGCAGAGCAAAGTGAGTGCCAGAGCATGCTGTCCTGCTGGATGAATAGCGCTCACGTGAATCGCGCCTCAATCAGATGTTCCCTGGCATTCACGTCATCCTGATGCGTGCTTTGACTCCTGAGATAGCCCCAGCCACCTTCCTGCACAGCACTGGTACCATTCTGCTCTGCATCTTTGTCCTCCTCCGATGAACTGTGTCGATCTAGCGACATCACCCTCCTCAAGATTCACACCTTTTTGCAGGGCCACGTTATGGAGAGTGCAGTAGACCACCACAATGCACATTCCCCTTGCAGGAGTGTACTACAGGGTGCCACCCGAGTGGTCTAGGCACCAGAACAGCATCTTCAGAAGGCCGATGGCCTGCTCAACGGTAGTCCTTGTGAGCAGATGGCTTTGATTGTAGCACCTCTGTGCCACCTTCTTAGGGCCATGTAAAGGTCTGAGTAGCCATCTCTTCAAGGGATATCCCTTGTCCCCTAGTAACTATCCACTGAGTTTCAGTGGTGATATGAAGAGCAGCAGCACCCTGGACTGCCAGAGGATGAAGGCATCATGCCAGCTGCCAGGAAGGCAAGTGCACACATGCGTACAGTTCTTGCTGTGGTCGCAGACCAGCTGAATATTTAGGGATTGGAAGCTGTTCCTGTTGACGAATCTCACTGGCTGCTCAACCGGTGATGCCCACTTGGGTACAATCGATGATGCCCTGCACCTGCATAATCCAGCGATGGAGGCGAATCCCACTGCCCTTTGTGCTGTGAGGCCCCATCTATTTGAAATTGTATGCACTTCACAGCTTTTGCAAATAGGGCGTCAGTGATCTACGAGATACAATGGTGTACTGCTACTTGAGAGACGCCACCAAGGTCGACTACTGATCCTTGGAACAAGCTAGAGGTGAAGAAGTTCAAGGCCACAGTGACTTTGATGGCTACTGGCAGGGCATAGTGAACAGTACTGGGAGGTCTGGGGTCTTCACAAATCGCAGATACCATCTGCCTACATAGGCGCAGTTTCCTGTGGCACTGTTTCTCTGACATGTTTCTTCTTCGGCAGTACACCTGATGCTGGGGTATGGTCTTCACTGCCTTCCTGCCCCTCATTCCTCTTCTCTGCCCTCCTCATGCCCAGGGTTCTGCATCTGCTCCTAAGGATGTTGATCCTCAACGTTACTCATCCCTATCTCCGAGTACCTTAATCATACGTCCAGCTATTGCCTTGCTTGCTGTCAGCTGCACTCACAATGCTAACTCTACCCCCTCTTATGGTCCCACAATCCTGGAGGGCCACGACTCACTCAACTGTCCGAGCCCGCACAAACCACTTGCTCTGCTAACTCTGCTCACCTGATGGCCACTGTGTGCCAGTGGATAAGCACCCCTCTCAGCCGTGCACCCTTTTATGAACCCATCTCATTGAATGGCATGGCCATTTTACTTGGAAGGTGCCAGTTCCAGCGTGGATCTTGTACCTTCCCACAAAAATTGCAGACTAGCCCTTAACGAGCTGATAAGAACGTTAACAGGCTTAATTGGAAATTGATCCAAATTGGGTGGGTTGCCAGGCCCCGCCTTCTCCCTCCTCAGCAAAATTGCTGACTGTCAGAATGGCATCGGGGAACCAGCACAACAGCCGGCGTCAGGAAATTACGCGACTGCCCATCTCTGTTCCTGCCCCTATTTGGCCACCAAAATCTTGCCTGTGTGTAAGGGGAAGAATTGCTATGTGTAATATTGTAAATGAATTCAAAAAGACCACGTTTAAGAATTTGTTAAACAGCAACCAAAGCAATTCTTCTCCTGTGATGTAAACATATTATCCCTCTCCCAATCTATGAAGGATTTAACTGTATGAAAATGTTTTGAAAACAATTTTGGGTGAGTTCTCTCAGGCTGTTTACTATTTCAAAAGCATAAGAGCTTGGAAAAGAGAGTGATTTGAGTTAGTTTATTGGATTTCTGACAACCTATCCATTAATGTAGCTGATTGTCAGATTAGATTCAAGATATAAACTGTTTCCATATCCAGTTATTTTCTCAGTATTACACTTTGTATTTTAAGGCTTTTAAAAATCTTAGCATTTGCTTTTGATTGTTCTATTTAATACAGTCACAGTGTAATAAACATATCAAAAAATTAATTTATGGGGATAATTAATGATTCTGAAAAATTGAAAAAACCATAGAAACAAGATGGAAACATTCTTGGAAAATCTAATCAAATAGAAGCACTCAAAAACAGATGTTGATTTAGTTTCCACAACTCTGTTAACCTTTTAAAGACTTCAGCTGTATTTCTGCAGCAAATCATCTTGAGCCTAAAACTGTTGAGCCTAAAAATATTGAGATTTGTCGAACACTGATATCCTTTGGTACTATTATTGTGCATTTATTTAATTATTTCTGCAGTAACGTGATGCTAAATTGGCCACAAGGAGAGAAAATCCGGGACTCTGGATGGAGAATTAATGAGGTGTTTTGCAAGTATATCACTGTACTAACCCCTTATGCCATGAAATAGTAAACTATGGAATGTCTTTTCTCAAACTCCACCCCTAATATAATTTCCTAAATGGTTATTTCCAGCGCGTAGTCACGCTATTGGACCATTTGTGACCATTTTATGAAGTTGGGATAATTATGTAGAGTTGCCTCATGGGTGATTGGAGGAAAGAAACAGTAATCAGATGAGTCTAACTTCTTACCTGATGGTCTGGCCTCAATGACATATCGGCTGATTGGTGCCTTGCCAGCGTCGCCACTGGACCAATGAATAGTAATAGCTGATCCATATCTGTAGATCAATGGCTCACCTGGGGGGCCGGGAGCACCTTGAGGGAGGGGAAAACATATACAATCAATAGAAAGAAGAAATACCTTGAATGTAATACATCCTTTCACAACTTTAGGAAATCCCAAAGCGCTTCACAGTCAAATAAAAGACTTCTTTGAACGGCTGTCATTATTATAATGTAGGAAATGTAGCAGCCAAGTTGCACTCATAAAATGTGTCACAAATGATTAGACAACCGTTCGAGTGGTGTTGGTTGAGAGATAAATGTTGGTCAGGACACCAGAATTCCCTTGTTCTTCAAATAATACCAGGGGATCTTTTAAGTCCACCAATATTCATCTTACTTTCCACATTCATCAAAGAAAAGGCAATTATTTGGAGAAAAAGTGCAACCTCAGGTTCCTCTTTTTAATAACATGCTGCCTCCTTTCCTTTTCTCTGCCCCATCTTCAAAATGTGGGAAGCATGTGAATTTCTTTGTTTCAAAATCATCTGCCTCAGTCACTTCTTCACCTGTCCTGGAATCCTCTTTGCGCCCTGTATCTTTTCCCCATGTCAACATCATTTTGTCGCTTCTCCCTTATCATTCATGCAAATTCCATTCAGCTCATCACCACCGAAAAACTCATCTAACCTGCATTCAATTGCTTTCTGCGGCAACTCTACATAATTATCCCAACTTCATAAAAAGATCACAAATCTCAGTTTGTGGATCCCCTTTCCTCAGGTTCTCAGACCCTTACTGTTCAAGATGTCCATTGTTTTTCTTCCCCACCCTCTCAAAGAACCCATTCTTGATCTTCCTGTCCTCTCTTAATACTGCTCTTTTCAAACTTGTCTAGTTCCTTAACGTTCAGTATGTCACACATCCCTCCCGTCAGAAATCCCTTCAATCCTGTTTTCACTCTACCCATTGCACCAACCATTTGCAACAAAATCTCCAATTACACATTCCTTTGTGACTATGAGTGCAGTACGTTATCCCTACTCATTCACGTTGACCTCAATGCAGTGCATGACATAGTGGACCACTCCATTCTTCTCCACTGTCTCGCCACTCTGGTCCACCTTTGTTGTGCTTCTCTAGCCTCGTACTACTTCAGCCAGTTCCAATGAAATTGCATAAAAGCTTTCTCCTCCACTCGCGTATAGGCATTTCAGATGATCCCCATGGCTACATTCTGGGCTCCCTTCTATGCCTCAGCTAAATTTTGCCTGTTGGTGACATTATTCACAGCATGCTGACAGACAGCCTCTCTGCGACCACCTTTTGTTGTTTAATCACCTGTGTGCTGACAGCCAACATCAGGTCTTGGATGAGCAACATCCTACAACTCAACATTGCTAAGATCAAAGCCATCCCTGGTTGATTCCCATCAAATATTCTACACCTTAGCTTCTGATGCCATCCTTCTCCCCGGCTGCCCTGTCAGGCTGAGCAATCTCAGTTTCTTGTTTAAATTATGTTGAGATTCAAATCCAACATCCTTGCTACCAGAAAAACTGCCTATTTCACCTCCACATGACTTGATTCGACCAACTCACTCCTACTGCGACAGGAACACATATCTATTCTATTCCAGACATGATTATTCCAATACATCCTTCAGAAATTTTAACTTGTCCAAAAATCCACTGTCTGCGTCCTATCCCGCAGGGTCTCACTGCCTTTCCTTGAAAAAAAAATGCTGATGTTAATCGACTCCTTATACTCTGATGCACATATTTCAAAATTTGAGTAAGGTTTTAAGCATCAGTTACTATTTCTGCAGGGAGTACAAGGGAAACTCAGAGGACGAGCATAGTAAACTGCTTTTGAACAGTTAGAATGCAGTATTTTTCTAAACAAAAGCCACCAATTTAGAGATTTTTTCATGTAAAGTATTGAAAAAGTATATAAGTATTATACTGAGAGTGAGATGTTCTCCGACCCTGGACAGATTTGTTTGAGAAACTACATTCTTAAAGCAGAATTAAGTTGAATTTGCTTTAAGACTTTAGGCTGGATTTTATGTCGGGCGGACGGGAGCTGGCCACCGACGTAAAAGTCGGCGGCTAACTCGCTTCCGTCCTCGAGCAGGATCCGTCCCGCAATTTACAGGTCTCCAGGCTTTAATTGTTCCGAGGCGGGACTTCCCACCCGCTTGAGGGAGGAAGTCCCACCTCATTGAGCTGCCGGCCAATCATTGGGCCGGCAGCTCTTAGTCCCAGCAGCGCCACCGGGAGCGGAGGCCACTGCTGGGACTGCAGCCCAGCTGAGGACATGGAGCCAGGACTCCAGGTCAGTTAGGGTTGCCTCGCCGGAGTGCTCGATCGCACCCCAGCGAGGCAAGGGTGGTTGTGTGGGGTGAAGGGGGGCATCTTGGGTCCTGGGAATGGTTGGGGAAGTGGGGGCGGCCCTCAATTGGGCACTCTGTGCCCATTTGTCAGGGCCCACCTCCAAGGCACTGAGAGGCCGCCAGCTTTCACTGGGCGGCCTTTCACATCTTCTGGATGCCCGCTTGCCAAAGGTAAAATCCCTGTGGATTGGGTGAATGCCCTTAAGTGGCCGTTAAGTGGCCACTTAAGGGCCTTGATTGGCCTGGGGTGGGTGGCCCATTTCTCACCACCCCCCTGGCCCATGTAAAGTGGGGCGGAGGCAGGAGCGGGTTGGGAAGGCCCCCCGCCACCATCTGGCTCGCTGGGATGGCATAAAACTCCGGTCTTGGTCTTGAATGCTGTTGAAAATCTAGGCTCCTGGTTATAAATGACCTGGCAGTACTTGAAGCTATCATTAGGTCCGCATTATAAACATTTGCAACTTAAAACATTTGAAATGGTATAGAATATGATTTGGTTTTAAAAAAACATATTGAGTTACCTTCTCCAGGTCCAGTGGTGATATTTGCCTCAATTTCTGGTCCATATGTGAAAGTTTTTGCTTTGATTTGGTAAGTGTAAGTTACGCCATCGGACAGGTCTTTTATTTTCATCCATCGAGGACTGTTTCCTTTCACATCCACAGTTACAATCTTACTAACTCCTGTACAGTGAGAGAATTACTGAAACCGGGCAGCGTACAATATGTCGAGGACAACAAAAATTGCAACAGATTAATTATGGTAAAAGATGAAGAAGTACACAAGGCAATCACTTGGAGATCAGAAATCAGTAAATCCAATCTCAGCAGCATGCTTCATAATATGTAATTCTTTTCTCCTTTTGCCAATTTTCTCCCTCCTTTTCTGAAGATGAACTCCATGCTGGGGAGCAGTTACACAGACACAGGTGCCCGATGGAATTTTTGTCAGCTGGTCATTATTCATGATTAAATGTGCGATGATGCAACGATAAAAGTTTTGTTGCTTAATATATTTTTTCCTTCCTTCAATTTTCTCTTTTCCTTTCTAATTATTGCATTTATTTCAGTTTTTATTTATTTTTTATTTTTTCCTCTTTTTGTTCATACTTTTCCTCTGCTATTTCATTTATTCCCATGTTTCATTCCTTCCCTAACTCATTGTTGGTGAACTCGCTGTTCTAAGCCTCTGTAATTACCACAGCAAGATTAAGTGAATCTAAAAGTTGACTTCTAAGAATTAACAGACTTTCATTGATTGGAGCTCTCCATGAGGTGGATTCCTTCCACTGTACCTTTACCTTCTTTATCCTTCTATGCTAGTACAATTGTTTTAGAATAGGTTTACAAACTATGGGCTGGATTTTACCAGCCCTTTGGAGGTGAGCTGGGAGTGCTGGTAAAATGGCAGCGGAAGGTTGTCGGCCAACATCTTCCCTCCGCTATGGCATTTTACCAGCAGCGGGAACCTCAGGGGGGCAGCCAATTGAGGGAATTAAGTGCCCAATTAAGGGCCACTTCCCGCTCCCGCAGGCATTTTACCAGTAAACCCTGGGTTCCTGGCAGGGGGACCTCCTTTATCGCTGCTCCATGGCCACAGAGGGCCCCCCCCCCCCCACAGCCTCAGTGCTGATGGAACAAGAACTTACCCACCCCGACCCCACCACCACTGATTGCTGGGACCTGCCTGCCAGGTCCCGGCAAAGTTAGAGAGAAAACTTAGCAGGTTTTCAAGGGCGCCTTGGCATTGAGGTGCCCTCTCCTTCATCCTGCAGCCTCAGCAGCGGCCACTTCTAATTGGGCTGACAGTTCTGGGAAAGCAGGCTGCCATCGTCAATTGGACAATTGGCCGACGCTAGTAAAATGCCACCCCAAGGTCCTGCTGCCTGCTGGAGCAGGGTCGGTTCTCGCTTTCGGTCCTGGCAGCCGGACTTCTTAACTACTGATAAAATTCAGCCCTACATGCTTACCATCAACAGGTGTGCAAGGCTCATAAACTAGTCGATATCCTTCAATTATTCCATTTGGATATTTTGGTGCACCCCAGGACACATTCACAGATGTCGTCGTCAGTTCACTGAATCGGATGTAGCTTGGAGCACTTGGAGCTGTTTTTGGAAAAATAAAATTGTTAATCAGCCACACAAGTTATCTGTATTCACAAATCATACAATGAGGAGAAACCAGATGTTTGATAAATAAGACCTTTTAAGATTTGTACTGTTAATGGAGATATTTTTAATATTTAACATTTTCCATTCATGTTCACGATCTCCATGGCAAGGCACACGGGAGTCAGTATTCAGGTCAAGATCAAGGGAGAGAAGTTGAGAAGAGAGAGAGAAAGAGGAGAGGAAGGGAAAATGAAGCAAAATTGGGAATGTATGCGTGCATCTGTATGTATTTATCAAAACATCTGTATGGATTTCCTGCCTACAAAATCTTATTTCCTATTGTCAGGTTTTTGTCACACATTTGTGTCACTTTTTCCCATTATAAAGTCAGCATGGCACAAAAACTCAGCAACAAAGACTCTTGCATTGTCTCTCCATGCCTGTAACTTGTTCTCCTTGACTATAAGTGTCAAGAAAACCATGGACAAGGGACATCTCTGCCCCTGATCACACTAAATAACACCCCACTGGAAGTGGTTAGTGGAGTGTTCAATGGTTTGATTGATCTGGGTTTGATTGTATTAGTCTATCCACTGATCAGAGTTCACTGTGCTTGATTGCTTAAGCCTATGGGTGGAGCTTAAGAGTTTATGAAACTGAAGCTTAAGAAACAGGTTGGAAGGTTCGAGTAAACACAACACTGTTCCAAAAGACATTGTACTGAAATCTTGTAAGTGCTGAGATATTTTAAAGTACTCTAAACAAACTTGTTGTTGATTTAGAACTAGTATCATCTCTGCATTGCTCTGAGATAAATCAGATATATAAAATATCCAGCAAACCAGCGAATACATAACAGTTAGCAAATTCTGCCACCTTGGGTCCAGGGTGACAGTCAAGCTGTCTCTTGATGCCATGCTTGATACACACATAAGGAAAGAAACTACCACCTATGGTCGACTTGCGAAATGCGCATGGGATAACACCAAGCTGACCCTCAGGACCAAGCTGATGGTTTATAAGGCTTGTGTTTTCAGCACCTTGCTGTATGGCTGTGAAACATGGGTGACTTACAGCTACCAGGGAAAGAAGCTCAATAATTTCCACCTTCAGTGTCTCCTGCACATTGTGGGTATATCCTGGCAGGACGAAATCACAAATGTGACAGTCCTCTCAAAGACAGAGCTCCCAAATGTGGCTTCACTAATCAAATAGAGGCGGCTTCGGTGGATTGGACACATCTGCAGGATGGAAGACGGTCGTATACCCAAGGACTTTCTGTATGGTGAGGTAGCCGGGGCCAGACGACCAGTGAGGTGCCCAAAGCTCCACTTTACGGATGCTTGCAAGCATGACATGAAGGTCCTAAATGTTGACTATCGCACTTGGGAGTCACTAACTGGCGAAAAAGGGAAATGGCGACACATCCTATGGACTGGTGTGCACTACAATAACGAGCAGTGGCTACAGCAGCTTGGCAACAGGCGCCAACGTCAAAAACAACAACTCACAGCATCACTTGGCAGCTTCACGTGCAGCACTTGTGGCAGAACCTGCCTCTCAAGGATTGGCCTTCACACCCATCAACAAAGGTGCTCCAAGAGAAGACACCCCACCTAAATGGATTGTTTGCTGCGTGTCCATCATCTTTCGTAGATAGAAGGATGCCAACCCTATCCTAAAGTCTGAAGTCCACATTTATTCTGGAAATTGCCCATGTAAACTTGTCATGCCATAATTACACGTGCTAGCCACTGAATCTCAGTTTTGCACCCAAGTTCTCAGCTAGTACTGCAGAGAAAACTTGTGCTTCAAGCAACTTTACATCTCTGCTTTCCAAATTACTGTTTGTTTTGATATTTAACTATAAATATTTTCAAATCAAAATATTATATAAAAATAAGTACAGAATGTATGAGTTTAAAATGGGGCCTGAATTACATCTGCTTACCCTGTTTCAATTATCTCCTACATTGTACCGCCACTTTACCTGAAGACTACACTTGGTCTTATCTTCCAATGTGCATTGCCAGAGGATGTATATCCTTATCTTTCTAAGATAATATGAAGAGGGAGGAGGGAAGTGCATATAGAGGGAAGGGGAAGAGGAGGATGAAGGGAGTAAGAGAGGTAAGGAATGAGAGGGAGGGGATGAGAAAGGGAGGAAGGGAAGGAGAGATGGGAAAAGGAAAGAAAGGTGAAGTCTATGGCAGAGGAGTGGGGCAAGGGAGGGGAGAGAAGTGGGAGGGTAGATGAGACGGGGGAAGGGGAGTCGGGGGAAGGGGAGAAAGGGGAGACAGACGGAAGGGGAGACAGGCGGAAGGGGAAAGGGGAGGCTAAGGAGGGGGGCCAGGGAAAGGAGAAAAGGAGGAGGAAAAAAGAAAAGCTGGTTAGGGGTAGAGAATGAAGGAAAGGAGGGAGGAAGGGGAAAAGGGTTATAGAGGGGAAACTGAAGAGGTATCATAGGAGAGGGGGAGGGTAGGAAGGTGATAAGAGGTGTGGGGGAGGGGAGGGGAAGAGGGTAGTATTAAAGTGATCGCATTTCCTGCCTCTTCCCCATTGAACTACCCACACAACCCGTGTAAACATTCCTCCCCACTGCCCCGTTACACCGTTTCCACTTCTCCTTCAGCTCTGTCTTCCTTCCCACTTCATTCTCCTACCTCCCTCCTCTCTCTGAAGAGACATGAGCTAACACTTCAGAGCAGTACTGAGGGATTGCCTTCCTGACAATAGTGACAAAAGTGCTGTCTTTCAAATGGGATGTCTAACCAAGGCCCCAACTGCCTGGGGGTCAAGTATATGGACCAGGTCCAATGGAACTATTCAAAAAAGAACAGAGGAATTTTCCCAGTACCATAGCCATCATTTATCCCTCAACCAATACCATTAATACAGATTAGTTGTTATTTCTGCTACCTTGCTTTGTGTAAATTGGCTGCTGAATTTCCCTATTTACAACAGTGACCGTGAAACACTCTGGGACACCCTGAGATTTGAAAGTTGCGACATAAATGGAATTCTTTCAGATTCCTTTCATTATTATTTTTGTAACCTTTTACCCTATTTCTTTGCTGTTTTGTGAAACTGTTTCAATCTAGTCAATAACTAGAAAGGATCCCTTCACCATTTGCTCTTTCCAGCTTCTTGCAGTTCCTGGAGAAGGCCAGACACTGCAGAGTACCAATTGACAAAGAGTGTTTTGAAAAAATGTCTTTGAGGCTTTCGCCAGCAGTTTATATTATTAAATACCAAGTGAATTTTATAATGTGCTAAATAATATCTAAGACACAGCTAGCTTTTTTTGACAAACGATCTACAGTATTTAAACTATATAACCCATGCTCAATCTCCATGGCAAACTTTCAGTAATGTACTGATTTCTCCAATAAAATACAGATAACTTCCACTCTAAGGAGTTTCTTATGATCAAAACATTATATTTAAGAAATGTGAAAAGATAGTATTGCTTTGATTCCAGAAATAATTCAATTCCCAATTTCACCTTTAGCCAATTCATCAATTTAACGATTATTTGACGGCAAAGATGTACCTTGATAAGCAGCCCAGGGTAAGCTGTTGTTTAAATTTATTTTTTCACAGAATCGCAGAATTGTTACAGTGCAGGAGGCCATTCGCCCATCATGTCTGTACCGGTTCTCCAAATGAGCAATTCACCTAATGCCATTTCCTTGCCTTCTCCCAGTGACCCTGCACATTCTTCCTTTTCAGATAACAGTTTAATTCCCTTTTGAATGCCTCGATTGAACCTGCCTCCACCACACTCTCAGGCAGTGCATTCCAGATCCTAACCACTTGCTGCATGAAGAAGTTTTTCCTTATTAATATAAAACCAAAAAAGTGCTGGAAATACTCAGCAGGTCTGGCAGCATCTGTGGAGTTAACGTTTCAGGTCAGTGACCTTTCATCAGTTTTTCCTTATGTCGGTTTTGCTTCCTTTTGCAACCACTTTAAATCTGTGCCCTCTCGGTCTCGGTCCTTTCATGAATGGGAAATATTTTTCCCTATCCCACTCTGCCTAGACCCTCCATGATTTTGAATATCTCTATCGAATCTCCTCTCAGCCTTCTCTTCTCCAAGGACAACAGTCACAACTTCTCCAATCTACCTTCATAACTGAAGTTACTCAGCCCTGGAACCATTCTCATGAATCTTTTCTATACTCCCTCCAATGCCCTCACATCTTTCCTAAAGTGCGGTGCCCAGAACTGGATGCAATACTCCAGCTGAGGCCGAATTATTGTCTTATACAAGTTCAACATAGCATCCTTGCTCTGTATGCTATGCCCCTATTAATAACGCCTGTATATAATACTATATGCTTTATTAACTGCTCTTTTTATGTGGGGGAAGACTTGACATCTGCCTGCCAGCTCTCTTGATGGCATAATAATGAAGACTGTTTCAAAAAGTAATTGCACATAGTTTGCAGAAATAAATTTCATGTTCAGTGTGTGTACATGGCACCAAAATGGTTTAATGCACATTACCAAATGACTAAAGAAACAAATACCATACACAGTAAAGTTTGCATGATTGCTAAAGTTGGACCATCAACTTTTCCACTCAAAGGCCCTTTTTATCAGGTTCCCTGTTGTACCACAGTCTCTGATAAAACCTGTTTTATGGCTTACATGTTAATAGCGAGCCCACAAAAAGACATTTTACAACAGGCTTTTTCCAATGGCTTTCAAAAGTAGCCTCATAAAAGAGAGAGGTCTATTGTAAATTTGCATATTATGGGCTATTAATTTAAGAAACTGGCTACCCTGATGGCTCACAGAGTTTATTCTGTAGCTATCTGACCCTTGCAGCCTGGAAAAGTCACAGAAGCAATCCTTGAAATGTGTTTAGTTAACTGGTGCCAAGGTGGTTTCTGTTTTAGATTCCAATGAGGAAACCGGCATTTCACAGGTTATGAAAATGATAGCATATTGAATACTATACACCTATCCAGTAGAGTTTGAAATTCAGCGACTCCCAGAAGCACCAGTAATGGCTTTCGAAACTGCGCCTTAGTTTCCATTGGGAAAGCAATGACCTGGTTGAATTTGATGAGATTGATGAAGGGATTCATGGCATTTTTAATAAGGCGGAGTTTGAATTTTTTGAGATGGGTGTTGACCTTGACATCTGTGGAGAGATGACTGAAGCAGAAATTGTTTCTTCTCTGAAAGATACTGCATCAGAGGCTCCAGTAGACATAAATGAAGATGTGCTGGAGCCGGAAATTTCCAAAGTTAGAGAGGTAACTACACTGTGCATTCTGTGTTGTTTTATCAAGTCAAAAGTTAACAAAACATTTGATGAATGTTATGCACTGGAAGGGCAAGCGTTGAGGCCATTGACTTCTGATTTTCATTTTTAAAAATGTCAGAATTTTTCACATTAAAATAACTCCCAAGATGTATTACCTTTCATTTCTAAGATATTGCATGAAATTTAGATGAATAAATTTGGTATGCACTCGGTGACTCTTCATTATGTTGCTTTTGTTGCTTCTTGCTTGATGGAAATTCTAATTTTATCACAACCCCTGAGCGTTTGCAATTAAGCAGGTTCCACTCTACCTATTCATCTACATTCCAAATGCTGAGAAACACATGATAATGTTCACTAAACACAAGACAATAATAAAAGACAAGACCTGAATTTGCTCATCTATTTCAGGGAGATTTCTGCAATATCACAAATGGGAGTCAGAATTAGCTGGAAATTAGCTGTGAACTGGATACACTGGGTCCAGGCCTGTTTTGGGAGGTCCCTGATGTCTTGTGGTAGAGACAGAAATGCAAAGGGGTCAAGGACTCTGACACAGTTAGTTCCTGCTTCCACAACCTCACCTAGACTCAGCAGAAGGTTTAAACCCACTCAGTTAGAGGCGGTATATCAACATCCAGAAAAACGCAAGTGAATCCAACTATGGACAAGGGGTGGGCACAGAACTTAAGCTCCATTTCACTGACATCTAGGGCTCCATCATTTTGGTGGGAGGTTGAAATAGGTGCCCAGCCACCTGCTGGAAACAGGAAGGAGCCTCATTATCCCATGCAAATTGGGGTCCTAATACGTCGATAGGACCCTGATACATTTTTTTTAAAGTACCAGAAGTACCAATGTAGGCTGCTCAAAAAAGGTTTAGAAAAAGATTTTGAAATATTTTTGTGGGGTAAGGAGGAGCACTAAAGCTCCTCCTTGTCTGACAAAAATCACCCCTCTGCCCTTGATGGTCAATTGCTTTTGGTACTCCTCTAGAATTGCTTCTTCCCTTTAAATGTACCAGCGCCAATTACGCTCTGTAGTGGAGCTGCTAGATGTCCCCTTTCTGATCGGCAAGCTGCTCCAAAGGCATGAGAAAAAATTGCCAATAGAATGCTAATGAGGCTCCACCATGAAAATGGCTGAGATCTCTCAATCTCTTCCATCCAATGGGCGACAGATCCCCGTCTGATGAAACAGGTCACATGTAAATCGGTCTTATCATGTTCTGCCAAAAGATTGGACATCTATACATGTGTGTTTATGTGCACTTGTCTCTTTTATTTATCATGTGTGGGTGCTGGACCGGTGAACTGATAGGAAAAAAAACTGGTTGGTGGGAGCATGAGCACTGTGTGGGTGTGAGATGGAGAGATCTCTGAGTTCACATAGCCTCATCACAGTACAAATAAGGTGACCATGGACCTAGATGTACCAATTTCCAATGCTGAGCCTGGACTATGACTTCAGGCTTTAACAGTTAAAGAGGGATTAGAATGGTTTACCTGTTACAACTGCAAGATATTTTGGTTGACCAGTAGCGTATAATTAAAACTTTATTGCCCTAAAGGTCTATTTGTAAAGACGAAGGTAACATTCCTCAGCCAGGACCTCATTAGCTAGAATTGACCTCGCTGTCCCTGCCTGGGTGATTGGATGATAGCAGCTGCAAATAACATCATGTAATTCTGATAAAAGGTCACAGACCTGAAATGTTAACTCTGTTTCTCTCTCCACAGATGCTGCCAGACCCACTGAGTATTTCCAGCACTTTCTGTTTTTATTTCATGTAGGTGCCATTGCTTTCACTGCAACTTGAATTATTCCAAATTAGTTTCAAAATTGTGCTCTGAATACCAACAGCAAGATTGATGACACACAGCCTTTGATGACGTACATGCCACTCCTGAACTCTGTGTGCTTTCTTGTTTAGTTAGATTGTTAGCACTGTTTGAGAGTCATCTTATAACCATCCCTGCTTTCAACATTCTGCTGCAAACAGATAAGCATCTTTACCAGAGGCCAGTTTACAAAAAGAAAATAAAGGTACAAAGGAGCAAAACAGTTCACAAGTCACAAACATCCTGCTGTGATATAATAGAGAGACTCTTTGGAACTTTTCAGCAGGGAGGAGCAAAAAGTTTGATCATTGTTTTTACTCTCATTCCATTTTTCATATTTCTTCAAATACTAATATTTTATTTGGGAAGCGGGTGAAATCATCAACTAATGTGTCTGAGCTGTGGGAGCTTGGATGCAAATGAAATGTTTTCTCAAATGTTCCAAATTTAGTGTGTTTAATTTGAACGTTGGATAATTCAGATTTTCCTTCTCTCTAATTAATACATATTGACACATATTCCAAACTATAGAAAGAAAAGAAAGGCTTGCATTTATACAGCACCTTTCAGGATCTCAACATCCCAAAGCATTTTACAGCCAACAAAGTGCAGGAAATGCAGCAGCCAATTTGTGCACAGCAAGATCCCACTATCAGCAGTGAGATAAAGATTAGATAATCTGTTTTGAATTATGCTGGTTGAGAGATAAATATTGGCCAGGGCACCAGGAGAACTTCCTGCTCCTCTTTGAACAGTACCATCGGATCTTTACATCCACCCGAGAGGGAAGGCGGGGCCTCGGTTTAACGTTGCATCTGAAAGATAGCATCTTTGACAGTACAATACTCTGTAGTCCTGCCATTGAAATATGGAAAATGTACTTGAAAAAGACATGCATTTACTTGTCAGTCATTTCAGGTGTTTGCTGTATCTAAGGAAAAGTCTGAGGCAACCAAAGCTGTTTGTACAATGGCAGCAACTTTGTGAAGCCATGTCTGAGAAGCTTAGCAGACAGCCAATCCTGGGCAGCATTAATTACCTGCTAGATAAGATGATGATTTCATTGCTCATCATTAACATAATCTTAACTTGTATACTGTTGCTATTTTTAGTCCATGATGGGATCTGAACTAAAACAGCACCAAAGAAACTCAACACCATCTAAGACAAAGCAGCCCGCTGGATCGGTGTCCCAGCCAGTACCTTAAACATTCACACCCTCCACCACCGCGCACAGTGGTAGCAGTGTGTACCGTCTACAAGATGCAATGCAGCAACTCACCAAGGCTCCTTCGACAGCACCTTTCAAGCCTGAGACCGCTAACCTCTAGAAGGACAAGGGCAGCAGATGCATGGAAACACTGCCACCTGCAAGTTCCCCTCCATGCCACACACCATCCTGACTTGGAACTATATCACCATTCTGTCACTGTTGCTGGGTCAAAATCCAGCTTCTCTGACATCACTGTTGGCGTATGCACACCACATGGACTGCAGCAGTTCAAGAAAGCAGCTCACCACCACGTTCTCAAGGGCAATTAGGGATGGGCAATAAATGCTAGTCTTGCCACCGATACTCACATCCCAAGAGTGAATAAATTTAAAAAATAGCATCCATGAGCCAGCTGCTGAATTTACATTGCTAAATCTGGCACCCTTATCCTGGTGGCAGATCAGATTTCCATGAGTCGGCCACCCGGATAAGGAAGTCTGCATCAGTGCTGGTTTCCTGAAATCCAAACTAAAACAGCACCAAGATTAAACCTAATATGGTGTTATTTTAGTTCAGATTCCAAGAACTCTCACTTTTCCAAGAAGATTGCACAGTTAAATCACTAAACTCTCTATAATTTAAAAGCTCCAGCTGTTTACAGATTTCCATTGTTGCTATTTTTGCAACTTTTGATTGCATGATTCCTGACTTGCAAAGCAGAAGTTTTTGAGATTATATGCATAGGCTTAGGAGTTGTTTATTGTCATTTTTTGAGAAGTTTTTCCTTTGCTGTAAGTGCTAATTTGGGTACAGTCCTATAGATGCTGGCAGCTGTCCAATGTTTCACATGGGTGTCTGTGTTTCATGTGTCCTCCAGGGGCAGTATTGGCAGGCTGGGAGAGTAAGAGGGGGCTGGGTATCACAGCCAAGCCCGATCAAATCCTCACCTGACGGCTGTAAATGTGAACTTGGCATTTAGTATTGTTGGCTAGCAATCAGTTCAGGGACCCCAGCTGATATTTCCTTTCCCTCAATTAGCTAAGATCAGTTAACTTAATGCAGGTCAGGGATTGAATCTTGGGGCTTCCTGGTCTGTAACACTCCACTCAACACAAGGAAAGCAATTACAGTTTTTACATATTTCTCAATAAATGAGTAAAGCGTTGAATGGTATCCAGAAAATTTAAACACATTGTTTTAATGAAGAAAGGTTAAAGAAAAAATCTAAGCAAGACACCTACAATTTCATACCATTTGCATCAGCAAATTCAGCACAAGCAGCAAGTCATTTCAGCGAGAATAACTAAGAAGGATATGGCTAACGGGAATACTGTTGTAAAGGGGTTTTTGCTTCAGTACCAACCAATATTAAAAAGCTCAAATCATCTTGTTTAAATGTGGGATTTAAATAGGATAATTACATTTCCAGCTTTCTGCTCTAATTAATCGGTTTCAATTGTTTAACGGTAACTATATTTGTTTTGTGTAAAGGTGTCTTTGAACTTAAATGTTGGTCCAGTGTACATGTACTATTTGTGTCTTAATGGGATTTGTATAACACAACTTTCTGGAAACTGTAATACGAAAGCAAAATTTTGCAGATGCTGGAAATCTGAAATAATAATAGAAAATGCTGAAAATACTCAGCAAGTGAGGCAGCATCTGTGGAGCGAGAAACAACATTAATGTATCAGCTTGATGACCTTTCATCAGAACTCTGAACTCATCAAAACTGAGTTCTGATGAAAGGTCATCTCACCTGAATTGTTAAAGCTGTTTCTCTCTCCATCGATGCTGCCTGACCTGATGAGTATATCCAGCATATTCTGTTTTTATCTCTTTAAACTGTGAGATGAAGTAAGATTTTCAGAAGCATTTCACCCAGATCAAAAAAATATTCTTTGCTTTGTTGCATCGAAGTAGTCGTCGTGGAGAGCATTCAGCCTAGATCCACCATGATAATACCTGAGAGGGGGAACAATAGCTGTCAGGAGGGACTTCAGATACTGGGACTATTTCCACTTGAGTGCAGAAAGCTAAAAGAAGAGCTAATAGGGGTTTTTAACATGATGAAAAGTTTTGATAGTCTTTCGATATTCATTCTATTTGCTCTGTTGGTGAGTGGTGATGAGCAGTCATCAATTTAAAATTCGCACAAAGAGAGTGAGAAGCAACATGAGGAGAACTTTCTTTACACAGAGGGATGTTGGAACATGCACATGGAGTCACTGAGGCAGAGACCACTACATCTCTTGAAGGAAAAAACTGGATAAATATTTAAGCAGAAAAAGGTTCGTAGATATGAAAGCAGGCAGTCAGATTACTTCTGGATTGCATTCCTAAAGAGGTGGTACGAGTATGAAAGACTGAATGGCCTTCCTCTGTGTGGTGAACTTCTATTGTTAACAAAAAAGACATCAGCGATAAAGGAAATGCAAAAATAGAGCTTATGATGGCTATAAAATTTGAAAAAAGAAACAATACAGGTCCAATTATAAACCTTACAGACCATCTTAAAACTGCAGCATGATACTACAGGCATGGTTTGAACAATCTGATTCCCCATCAATTAACCAACACTGATAAGGCAGTGACCTTCAGCTGATCCTTGTAAAAAATATCAAACTATACAAATTTAAACATTTTTTCTCTTAATGACAGTCCTATTCAATGGTTGGATTTCCTCAGAATTATTGTGTTGCTCTCACCTGCTTGTTGTGTCCGACTCCTGATAGGGGTACTTCTAGGACCATCACCAGCAGCATTAAATGCGCTAACACTGATCAGGTAGGTAGTGTATCCTGTTAGGTTCTTCAATTTCACATTAGTTTCAGGGAGGAAGAGAGTCTTCAATTTTTCTGTCTCATTCTGCTGCTGGAACTCCCAGTAGTAAATCTAAAAGAAAAGTCATTATCTTTGAACTCCGCAAAATACTGCAAAGGACCTGTCTCCAACAACTTTACCCTCAACTATTCATATGAAAATCACACATTTGAACATAAGTATCCTATGCACCATAGATGCAACAGAAAAAGCTTCAAAAGATGTCGAGCCTGCCAACCTGGGCTATATTTTCTTGTTATTTCCAGCATTAGGCTTGCACCGTTAAATCCAGATACAGTGGTCACCAATTGTAATGGTCATTCATTTAGTGAGCAAAAAACCTTTTGTCCAAAACCACAATCTACAGGATACTATCTTATTATAACTACCGTGATCAATGAAGTTTAGAACAAGAACAAAGAACAAAGAACAGTACAGCACAGGAACAGGCCATTCGGCCCTCCAAGCCTGCGCCGATCTTGATGCCTGCCTAAACTAACACCTTCTGCACTGTTGTATTGATTGTATTTAGTTGTATTGATCAGTAACAGCAGTTGCCCATTGTCGCCTGATTTTTACAATCGAGCATATCAATGTGTATAATGAATATTAGCCTAATTGGATGTAACTAATTAAATATTAAAACATTCTATAGCTGTTTTTATGTGGAATTAGTGCTACTGACTCCTGATCCATGGGTCTTGCCCAGGTGGTGGCCCATCCACGATAAATGTGCCAGATTCAGTAAGGCTAGGGGCCAGGAAGCCTCAATGTCGCACACAACAAAAACTTGACAAATTCATCCAGGCCAGTAGATGGGAAAACCATGTTCAAGGAAGACTCAGCACTTAACATGTCAGTCACAGCAGCAATAATGAAAGCCAATAGGATACTAAACTATTGAGCCAAATTAGCAGAGTACATGGGAGAGGAAATCATAATAAAGTTGTAATGAGCACATCTAGTGTAAGAGCCATGAGGATTGGTCTCCTTATTTAGGGAAGGATGTAAGTGCATTGGAAGCAGCTCAGAGAAGGTTTAGTAGACAAATACCTGGAAAGGGTGGGTTGTCTTACGAGGAAAGGTTGGACAGGCTAGGCTTGTATCTGCTGGAATTTGCTGGACTTGATTGAAACATATAAGATCCTGAGGGGTCTTGACAGGGTGGATGTGGAAAGGATGTTTCCCCTTGTGGGAGAATCTAGAAGTAGGGGTTACTGTTTATAAATAAGGGGCTGTCCATTTAAGACAGAGATGAGGAGAAATTTTTTCTCTGAGGGTCATGAGTCTTTGGAACTCTCTTCCTCAAAAGGCAGTGGAAGCAGAGTCTTTGAATATTTTTAAGGCAGAGGTAGATAGATTCTTGATAAGCACGGGGAGGGTGAAAAGGAATCGGGGGTTGGCGGGAATGTGGAGTCGAGGTTACAATCAGATCAGCCATGATCTTATTGAATGGCGGAGCAGGCTCGAGGGGCCGAGTGGCCTACTCCTGCTTCTCATTCGTATGTATGTTTGTATGATCCCTATTGTTAGTTATCTTGTGAAGAAAGAATGGAGCATCTTGAAAGGAATTGACCAAAAAGGGACCAAGCGGGAGCCTATAAGATAAAAATGGTATAGAAGAAGTAACTTATAGAACACTACTTCATGGCTTTGTCACTTTTATCTAAATTATGACAGTAAGACAAGGCAGTACCCCTTTAAAGTAACGAAAGGCAATTCTTCAATAACCAGGCAATTTTTTTTTTCACATAAAGAGTAATGAATACACGGAATGTATTTCTGGTTGATATAGTGAAGACAATCATGGAAGTATGTCAGGAATAATTGATTACTATGAAGGAGGAAACTAAGTTTTTTTCTGGATGGCTGCTAGGCTGGGCCAAATAGTGTTCTTTGTTCATAGTTATTTTCCGTTCTTGTGAACCACAATAAAAAGTTAATAAGCACACATTATGTCCTATTTAAAGGAGAAGACAGATAAAATTACCTCACATTAATCGACAAGCATTTTGAATTAGGGAGTTTTAAATATTGCACTGTTTTTCAAAATTGGGCATAAAGCTGAGTGGTCCATACTTGATTATTGGAGACAGATTAAAGCCAGTGCATCCTAGCTTCAAGATTTCACCTGATGCAAATTGGGAATGAACTGTCTCAATCTATAATGTAATCATAGTCTGGACAAAGATCAAAACCCAATACAGAGTTAGAAATGTTTTTGCTCGGCCTCATCAAAAGGATGTATAAAATTGATTTGCACTGATCTAATGTGCACATATTTGAACTCAGTCAAGAAAGGAAGTGGCAAAGGCATGCATGGGAGTTTCAGTAACAGATGGGCTGAGGCAGGAGTAGCAGGGGTGATGTTACACATTATATATGGTTAGATAATGACATGGTGCTTCCAATTTTTATATTTTATATCTACACCATACACGTCTGTGTCTGCTACACTTCAGGTACCAACTGTTACATACACACATTTCTCTGTCACATTTAAAAGCAGTACAATAAAAAAAGATAGTCAATCTGTTGCTAATTGATCTGAGCAAGACACAGCAATTATAATTTGTAGTCTTAAAGCAACACACCAGGTGCATCTGAGCAGCAGAATAATATATTGAACTATTTGGTATAGTATTTTGATCCTGGCAAAAGAGTCAATTGTTTTGACATACCTTGAGTAGTATTCCAAGACACGTTACTATATTCTATTTATATGTAATGTCACATATTGTGTATGTTTTCCATGCTCGTTTGTTCAAATTATAAGGACAGAAAGTAGATGAGATCATAGAATCACAGAAGGAGGTCATTCAGCCCAACATGCCTGTGGGAGTTCTTTAAAAGAGTTGTCTAATTAGTCCCTCTCTCTAGCTGTCTCCCCACAACCCTGCAATTTTTTTTCCATTTGTCAAGTGTATATCCAGTTCCCTTTTGAAAGTTGCAGTTGAATCTCCTTCCACCATCCTATCAGGCAGGGTGTTCCAGATCATAACACTTGCTGGTTCATTTGGCAATTATCTTAAATCTCTTCCCTTTGGCTACTGATTCACCCACCAGGTGGAAACAGTTTCTGCTTATTTACCCTGTCAAAGCCCTTCATAACTGTGAACACCTCCATTAAATTTCGTCTTAACTTTCTCTGCACTCAGGAGAACAATCCCAGTTTTTCTAGTCTGTCCAGGTAACTGAAGCTCCTCATTCCTGGTGTCAATCAGATAAAGCTGCTCTGCACCATCTCCAAAGTGGAGATGCTCATATGTATTTTTGGAACTGTAAATTACTTAAATGACAAACTTATATTTAACATGTTTACAGAGATGCTCACCTGAACGTGTTACATGTGCATATTTACTATTTTTATAACTGCAGTCCATGGGGGAGGGGTGGCACAAATTTATTACCCACCTGAAAGTGGGTGAAAATAGATATTGGGCTGGATTTTACCAGCCCCCCGACGTCAGGGGTCATGGCAGGGGGTCTCAGAAAATACCTTTAGGAGAGGCCTGCCATGGGCCTTGATGCTGGGAAGACCCTGCCCCATATTACCGGTGGCGGCAAGGCCTCGTGGCAGCCCCCCCGCTGCTCAGCAACGACACTTAATTTAAATATTTAAATAAATTTTAAGTAATGTATAATTACATATCTCTTCATGATGGCTGTCCCACGCTGATATTCCGGCTGATTGCCGGAACTCCCGTGCGTTCAGATATCTGAGGCAGCACACTGGTGGGGATGGGGGAGGAGTGAAATTTTCAGGGTGGGAAGGAAGGGAGTGGGGAAAACTCTTGCTATTGGTTGAGAGGATGATGGGAAGGGGTTGAAGGTCAAAGTTCAGGGGGGGAAGTTCGGGATTGGAAGAAAAGTTTTTTTGGGGGAAGAGGGCAATTAATCAACTGATTAGTCATGGGGGGGGGGATGGGAGAGGGGATTGGAACTTTGAATAAAATTGTAATTTTAATTTTTTTTAAATTGTCTCTTTAAAAATTCAAATGCCTCGGAAGGGCCTGAAGCCCATTAAAAGTGGTGCTGGCACTTGCGCGGTGGCGCCAGACGTCACCAGGGGTGGGCAGTCCGCCCCGGATATGTAAATGAGCTGCTGCGCAAAATATTGCGATGGCTCCGTGCCGCTTTTGAAGCTCGCCGAAATTCAGCCAATTATTTCTTTGTTATATATTTTTATGTTTTATATGTGAGGAATGACATGGCAGATTCATTTCTATTTAATAAGATAAACTTCCTTTTGTTTTTTGATACATTTGAGGGATAGAAATGGCAAGATTAGGGAACCATGGATGACAGGTGAAATTGTGAAACTAGCTAAGAGGAAAAAGGAAGCATACATAAGGTCTAGGCAGTTGAAGAAAGACAAAGCTTTGGAAGAATATCTGGAATGTAGGACCAATCTGAAACAAGGAATTAAGAGGGCTAAAAGGGGTCATGAAATATCTTTAGCAAACAGTGTTAAGGAAAATCCCAAAGCCTTTTATTCATATATAAGGAGCAAGAGGGTAACTAGAGAAAGGATTGGCCCACTCAAGGACAAAGGAGGAAAATTATGCGTGGAGTCAGAGAAAATGGGTGAGATTCTAAACGAGTACTTTGCATCGGTATTCACCGAGGAGAGGGACATTACGGATATTGAGGTTAGGGACAGATGTTTGATTACTCTAGGTCAAGTCGGCATAAGGAGGGAGGAAGTGTTGGGTATTCTAAAAGGTATTAAGGTGGACAAGTCCCCAGGTCCGGATGGGATCTATCCCAGGTTACTGAGGGAAGCGAGAGAGGAAATAGCTGGGGCCTTAACAGATATCTTTGCAGCATCCTTAAACACGGGTGAGGTCCCGGAGGACTGGAGAATTGCTAATGTTGTCCCCTTGTTTAAGAAGGGTAGCAGGGATAATCCAGGTAATTATAGACCAGTGAGCCTGACGTCAGTGGTAGGGAAGCTGCTGGAGAAGATACTGAGGGATAGGATCTATTCCCATTTGGAAGAAAATGGGCTCATCAGTGATAGGCAACATGGTTTTGTGCAGGGAAGGTCATGTCTTACCAACTTAATAGAATTCTTTGAGGAAGTGACAAAGTTGATTGATGAGGGAAGGGCTGTAGATGTCATATACATGGACTTCAGTAAGGCGTTTGATAAGGTTCCCCATGGTAGGCTGATGGAGAAAGTGAAGTCGCATGGGGTCCAGGGTGTACTAGCTAGATGGATAAAGAACTGGCTGGGCAACAGGAGACAGAGAGTAGCAGTGGAACGGAGTTTCTCAAAATGGAGACGTGTGACAAGTGGTGTTCCACAGGGATCCGTGCTGGGACCACTGTTGTTTGTGATATACATAAATGATTTGGAGGAAAGTATAGGTGGTCTGATTAGCAAGTTTGCAGACGACACTAAGATTGGTGGAGTAGCAGATAGTGAAGGGGACTGTCAGAGAATACAGCAGAATATAGATAGATTGGAGAGTTGGGCAGAGAAATGGCAGATGGAGTTCAATCCGGGCAAATGCGAGGTGATGCATTTTGGAAGATCCAATTCAAGAGTGAACTATACAATAAATGGAAAAGTCCTGGGGAAAATTGATGTACAGAGAGATTTGGGTGTTCAGGTCCATTGTTCCCTGAAGGTGGCAACGCAGGTCAATAGAGTGGTCAAGAAGGCATACGGCATGCTTTCCTTCATCGGACGGGGTATTGAGTACAAGAGTTGGCAATTCATGTTACAGTTGTATAAGACTTTGGTTCGGCCACATTTGGAATACTGCGTGCAGTTCTGGTCGCCGCATTACCAAAAGGATGTAGATGCTTTGGAGAGGGTGCAGAGGAGGTTCACCAGGATGTTGCCTGGTATGGAGGGCGCTAGCTATGAAGAGAGGTTGAGTAGATTAGAATTATTTTCATTAGAAAGACGGAGGTTGAGGGGGGACCTGATTGAGGTGTACAAAATCATGACAGGTATAGACAGGGTGGATAGCAAGAAGCTTTTTCCCAGAGTGGGGGATTCAATTACTAGGGATCACGAGTTCAAAGTGAGAGGGGAAAAGTTTAGGGGGGATATGCGTGGAAAGTTCTTTACGCAGAGGGTGGTGGGTGCCTGGAACGCGTTGCCAGTGGAGGTGGTAGACGCGGGCACGATAGCGTCTTTTAAGATGTATCTAGACAGATACATGAATGGGCAGGAAGCAAAGAGATACAGACCCTTAGAAAATAGGCGACAGGTTTAGATAGAGGATCTGGATCGGCGCAGGCTTGGAGGGCCGAAGGGCCTGTTCCTGTGCTGTAATTTTCTTTGTTCTTCTTTGTGTTTTGAGTTATATTCTGAATATAGTAATCCTGCAATCATGAATTTGTGCGTATTGGGGAAGGGGAGCAGAAGGATTCCCAACAATAATTCTCTACTTCCCATATATGTGAAAATCCAGGTCAAGAAGTCTGAATATGCCATGTTTAGCATCTATTAAACAGAATGCTGCAGACATATTGTAACAAACCAGAGGAAAACACACCATGAACACATCATTCTGACATAATTCAATAATGGTCATGAGCCTTTCATACTTGTAAAAGAAGCAGTGTCTTCAAACATCTCACGAGTTATCTTTGGTTTACTGTATTAATTCTACAATTCCACCATCCGTGTATTTCTCCTTCAGAGATTATGAAGGATGAGGACTGTGAGAAGCTGTTTAATTTGATTATATGATTCTATTTCTGAAAAAATGAAGAAATTACAAATTTTCTGACTTTTATTAATGTTCGATATACAGAACTCTTGCCTACCGCCCTTAAATGTACACATTTTAAGGTGTATTTTTTCCTAGGCTACCTAGATGTAAATAGTAAAATTACCCAGTGAATAGCTGAGCCATAAAGTTCCTGAGGTCCCAGTTTTGATTGCCAGCCTCTGCTGAATTAATTTGGCTAATGACAGTGGCACTGTAATTGGCCTCAGTGCTCTTCGGTTAGGGAAGGGGAAAAAAAAGTTCTTCGTCACTATTTAGGGGCCACTGTGTGAAAATCAGTTGAAGACAGGATTGTGCTAAACTGTGATGCTTTTGTGGTAGAACTCCCTCCTAACAGCACTGTGGATGCACCTATACCACATGGATTGCAGCGGTTCAAGGCAAATCACCACCACTTTCTCAAGGCCAACTAGGGATGGCAGCAAATGCTGGCCTTGCCAGGGACACTCACATTCCAGGAATGAATAAAAAAAAAATTAACCAGAAGAAACTTTGCACAAATGAGAAATCACATCCAGACTATATCATATGATGCACTGTTCAGTTTGTACATCCTAAAATGTTCAGCCTAAATAACAATAATGAATGTACTTCAAAACTAATCTGTTGACAGCAAGGCACTTGGGGACATTCTGAAGATTTAAGGGGCTCTATGTAAATTCAAATGTTCCTTTACAGCTTTATGTGTAAACTAACATACTATTCTATATGTATCGCTGTCCTGTGTAATGGTATTAAACTAATTTGTCTGTATAAGTCTTTGTGCAAAGGCAACAGATTGCTCAGCCCATTTAGTTTTCATTCAATGCATTGTACAATTCCATCTATACAAGTGCTTGTATATTGCTATTGTCCTTATACAATTATTTGAGTTCCTTTCTCTTTCCATGAATTGACTGTACCTTATATCCCTGCATGTCTCCATTCTGTGCTTCAGGTGGAGGAGGCTCCCAGGTCAGATCCAGCTGTGTCGCTGTTGAGCCCTGCACCTGCACATTTTGAGCTGGTGCAGTGGGAACTAAATGAAAGAAGTGGAAGCTGTTAAGAACAAGAATAAAACTGCAGTGCTGTAATGCAGATGAAAAAAGGAGGGTACATATAATTTAAAATGCCTTAACTTCCCACATTATTGAGGTAGAAATGTAATACAGAAAATAAACAAATCTAAATATTACCTCCTCTACTTAGGTTTGACCTGGAATCTTACAGCACAAGTGGCCATTCAGCCCATCATACTTGTGCCAGCTCTTACAAAAAGGTAACTAATTTCTTCTGTTCCATCCACGCTTAGCTCTACTTCTCCATCATCACCCTTGATTCCATGACTGTTGCTGATTGAACTATGAACATTTTGTCGCTCAACAATGCCAAGGCTGAAGCTATCCTGTTCAACACCTATCAGAAGCTCTGCATCCTAACTCATTCCAATCCAATTCCTAGATGCCAACTCAAGTTCAAGTTAACAGGGTGCAAACTTGCCTTGCTAAACCCTGGGATTACCTTCAAAACTCACCTTTGGTCAATCACCAAGAGCATCTACCTTCAATCCAAAATATCACCCATCCCTGTCTCTACCTGACACCCTTCCTGCTGAGATCCTCATTCATGCTTTTGTCACTTCTAGCCTTCACTTTTTCAATAGCTTCCTTGCCAGTCTCCTGAGCTTAACCCAATCTAAACTCCAACTCATTCAGAACTCTGTTCTCCATATCCTATCCTGTACTAAGACTCACTCATCCACTACCCCTAACCTTCACTGACTTGTCCCTTAACTTCAAAGTCATTAATCATTCCATGGCCTTGCTCCTCCCATGCTTCCATTTCTGCTTGCATTCTTTGCTCTTTATAACTCTGATGGACTGTTTGTTCTTTTCTCCCTATTCTGTGCCTCCAAAAGCCCTCTTGAAACTTACCTCTAACAGTCCCCTCAATCACGTCCCCAAATTTAAATAACTTCTCATACTGCTTGGGTCAAACACAAAACTGTGAAGTGTCATGGTATAATTTGCCATGGTAAAGATGCTACACAAATCCAAACTTTTGTTTTATGTCAGCCCATTTAACTGTTTATTTTACAAAAATATCCCAGTTAAAACAACGGAAAATATTTTATTCTGATCATTGTGCAATATATTGGCTATATCACAGGTAAGCACTTGCAACTCTCAAGTTCCCAACTTTGGGCAAATTATTACAAAATTATTGCCCAAAGTAAATGTTGAATGAAGATAAGGTTCTCCACTATACAGGAGACGGATTCAGCCTGGGTCATTTTTATGCAGTTGTTAGTGGTCATTTCAAGAGGAATCCCATAGAGATTTGACTAAAGGTCATCTGTTGCCCTCTTAGTTGGGAAATATTATGTGGCACAAGTTCACTAAAAATAGGAGAAAATATATATCAAATAGGGGTGGGGTGAATCATATTATTCTTCCAGAAGAATCATCGATGGAGGAGTCTTCAATAATTTACTCCAGTTGGTGATAGAAATAGTAAAGTTAAATTAAACAACAATTTAAAAGTTCAAATATACAATTAATAGTGTACAGATTGAGGACAACCCATCTGTGTGCTCTTTGTCCTGTTTCTTAAACAGTGCACAGCACAGTAACGGACATAATGGCCTGGATTTTGTGGTCAGCAGTGAACGAGCAGTGCTAACTGTTGATTAAACTTATTGCTGCCCTTAGTCTTTTAGTGGGCTTTTGCACGGCAACATATGATAATTAGAAATTCATTTCAGCACGACACTCTCTACAGGGGATCCGGGACCTGTGTGAACCGGACAAGCAACAGCATGTCTCTTCAACCAATGAATTTCATGTTAACGGTGAGCGCTGATAGCCTTCACAGCTATTTCTCCCACAAAATCCAGGACGTTAGCCATTCTATAAAATCTGTTACACCTGTTCAATTAGAGCTAGGGTCGAAAGAGATGGGTATGAATTGATCAGGGGAGTAACTTCACAATTATAAAAATATAACAGATTAAAAGCACACAATACCATCAGGAGGAATGTTCTGATTACAGTTAAAAGTATAGATCCTTTAATGTGAACATTAGTTTTTAAATCTGACTCTTAATAATTCTGCCATTTAAAAAAATGTATTTATTTCAAAATGCAGTTTTGCAGGCCATAGCGCTAGATTGTTACAAATTGCTCAGAGTGGTTCTGAGGCAAAAGTGAGTCATGGGTCAGTCTGTGTTGTACTTTCAAATGCTTCCAGTTTCCATGCAATAAGATTTTGCCCTTGATTAGAAACTTGGCAGCTACAGATTATTGTGTCTATTTGCCAGGAGTCAAAATATTAAAACAATGAGATTGTTCTGGCAACTATTCAGGCTAAATGAGATGTGTAACAACCAGGTTTATACCCAGATACAAACATGAGCTTGATGCAGAGCACACCATTGTGTCTCCAAAAGAAATTTTACCAGCTTTTAAAATCTCTCCATGTCTTCCCCCGCACTCCCATCCCCTACATTAATACTATTCGGCATACCTGCTTCACCTACGAACACCTCTTGTGGTGGGCTGGTTGGCCCCTCCCCCACTGCATTGTAGATGCTCATTCTGATTTCATAGCGCCTGTGTTTGTTCAGATCTGTGCAGATTCAGAGAGAAAGTCAACTGACATAAATGATGAGACGTCAAGAACATTTTTAATGTTCAAACACCCTTCTAATTAAAAATGTTACCCTGCATTTTTCCTAACTAACATTAGAGGGGAAAAACAAACCACTGCTGATTAAATACACTCGTGATGCAATGTAGCTAACAACTTGTTTTTGAATCTAGGTCTGGGCAGGGGACTCCACTTAGCAACCACCACCCCACCCGACCATCCCCCACCTGCCCAAATCCCATCCACCCCTCACCAGTCTGGCATTACGCATCTCATGAGTGCTTTGTTTCTTTCTTAAAAATCTCATTCTTAGCAAGGCCCATTTTCTACCAAGGTTTCGCATGATTTAAGCTTATTACTGGTATTTCCTGTGGGATTTTGTAAAAAGGCCCTTTGGAAATCCAAATAAACTATATTACAGTAAAGTCAAAGCTGAGAAGGTTTGGTTTTCAAGCAGGGCCTTTTTCTCCCAAATCCACGGTGACTGTTATTATGAAGCTACCCAGATGCTCCCCCAATCTAATCCTCAGGATAACTTTATTTTATGAGCACTGACATAATCTGTGTCAAATTTATTCTTCTTTTTCAATAAAGGCACTGTGTTTGCGGTCTTTCAAACTTGCAGTAACCGTTCCAGTACCCAGTGAATGTTACATTTTTTTTGGTAGTTCTCTGCAAATTATTGCCCTGGTCTTCTTTAGCATCCTAGATTATTTGCCACCTAATGATGATGATCTTTTAATTTGTCAGCAAACTGTTTGCCTCAGTTGGTAGCACTGACCTCTAAGTCAGAAAGTGCAATTTAGACAGACACTCTGGTGCCACTTTTTGGATGAGATTAGACACCAAGATGCCTGCTCATGTGATTTAAACAGATGTTAAAGGTCTCCTGATACTATTCAGAGCGGGACAAGGAATTATATAGTTATGCTGAATAAGACTGCTTCCTTAACCAACATCATGAGAGGAAACAAATTAACCAGTTATTCATCCTGCTATTTGAAGGATCTTGCTGTGCAGAAACTGCTGCATTTGCCAACAAAACAAGTCATGGCAAAAGGTGATTAATGGTGTCTTCCTGAAGCACTTTGGTACATTTGAAGCACATGATAAGCCACTACATAAATGCAAGTCTTCCTTTCTTTTATTTTTAAAACACCTTCTCCTTGTTCACTTCAAAATATTCTATGATGCTTGTTGGAGCAGAATAATTGGGGAGCAAACCAATATTTTCATCCCTGGTGAACACTTATAGAAAATAACAAACAAGTAATTCAACAATTTTTCCCTCATCTTCAACGATTGCACTGTTAATCTTTTAAAAAAATAACTTCCTCTTGAACCATTCTTGCACTAATATGATCCTGAAAAAAAGGTTTTATGGCCTTTAACGTGCCCTGCTATATTTCTCTCTGGTGGCCTTTCTGCAACCCATTTTGATATTTTCTTAGGATCCTTCCAAAGTTCACCCTGTCCTTTATCTCTGATGGTTTTATGTAGTATGTTTGTTTTTGTTACCTCTGTGTTGATTTTCCTACTCAGCAATTTTGGAAATTGCTCATTTAGCTTGCACTGATTTCTCTGCTTTCTACATGTATTGTGTATTTAATGTTGCAGCTTTAAAAGTTTTACATTTTTCCTTGACAGATGCCTTCATTTAATTTCTTTTAATCCACTCCTCAATCCATTGAAGTCTGCTGTCTTGAAATCATGCACTTATTTCCTGGCCCTTGCTGGCACCGACTGGCAGATGATCTCAGATTTGCTCATGTTGTGGACTTATGCCCCCACAGTTCCAGTACTCATAAATTGTTGACACCATCCTGACTGCCTAAGAATCATATCTGGATGTGAGGTCCCCCTAGTGGGGCCATGACACATTGGGCTGCATTTTACCAGAAGGAAGTCCTGACGTTGAGGTATAAATCGGGTTGCATGGCTGCGTGGTCGGACGGTGGAACACGAGACTAGATTTTGTGGTCAGCATCCAATTAACGGTTGGCAGGTGTGGGAGCTGGCCAATAACAGGTGGGAGGAACTCCTGGCAGCTGAAATGCAGGCGCCATATTTAAAGGGACAGCAGCACTGGGAACAAACGCATCACACATATGGGTAACTGGAAGGGAGGCTAAACAAGGGTTGCTTTCAAGGAATGGCTGCAGTTGAGGGAGGGTAGCTCCCATGGTTAGTGATGCCTCCCTGGAGGTGCTCCTCCAGGCAGCAAAGACACGGAGAGAGGTGTTCTTTCCAGTCAATGGGAGGAGGAGGCCAGCAAGCCTCACCAAGAAGGCATGGCTAGAGGTCACAGAGGAAGTTAGCAGCTGCGGAGTGGTTGCACGAACATGACTGCAGTCCCGGAAGCAATTCAATGACCTGGTGCAGTCTGGCAAGGTGAGTGGCAATCATAATACCAAGTGTGCAGCTCTGCATGTAACAAAAGGTGCCAATGAAATGTGAAAAGGGGTTGCCAACACATGCCAGGCATGACCAGGCACCACTATTCAGCGTGAAATATGTGGTAGTGTCACAGTGGAAGCCCTGGTCGGTCAGAGTTGATCACTGCGGAGGCCCCGTTCGGTCAGAGTTGATCACTGCAGAGGCCCCGGTTGGTCAGAGTTGATCACAGCGCAGGCCCCGGTCGGTCAGAGTTGATCACAGCACAGGCCCCGGTCGGTCAGAGTTGATCACAGCACAGGCCCCGGTCGGTCAGAGTTGATCACAGCAGAGGTCCCAGTCAGTCAGAGTTGATCACAGTGCAGGCCCCAATTGGTCAGAGTTGATCACAGTGGAGGCCCCAGTCGGTCAGAGTTGATCACAGCACAGGCCCCAGTCAGAGTTGATCACAGCGCAGACCCCGGTCGGTCAGAGTTGATCACAGCACAGGCCCCGGTCGGTCAGAGTTGATCACAGCAGAGGTCCCAGTCAGTCAGAGTTGATCACAGTGCAGGCCCCAATTGGTCAGAGTTGATCACAGTGGAGACCCCAGTCGGTCAGAGTTGATCACAGCAGAGGCCCCGGTCAGTCACAGTTGATCACAGTGCAGGCCCCAATTGGTCAGAGTTGATCACAGTGGAGACCCCAGTCAGTCAGAGTTGATCACAGTGGAGACCCTGGTTGGTCAGAGTTGATCACAGTGGAGACCCCAGTCAGTCACAGTTGATCACGGTGCAGGCCCCTGTCAGTCACAGTTGATCACAGCAGAGGCCCCGGTCAGTCAGAGTTGATCACAGTGGAGACCCCGGTCGGTCACATTTGATCGCTGCATTGTCAATACTGAATTGCCACTTGCAGCAGGCCTCCAAGTGGCGTAGTGCTTGACATTGAAACTGCCACAGCATGGTGAGCACAGCTGGGAAATGAGAGAAGAGCGGCACTGTGTATTTGCAGGAGAAGTGATCTCACAATGCCAGGGAGCAGAGAAGAACTGGAGACAGATTGCTGTTGCTTGCTGTACTGCTGCTGATGGAGGAGGTGGCTTTGCTCCTTGGAGGCATTGTCACAGGGCAGCCGGTTGCTGATGGTGAGGTGAGGGTGGAGCCCATAGAGAGTGAGTAACTTCATGGAAGCAACCATCAAATCATCTGACGAGCAGGAACTAAGGTGCACCTGTGGCAATTGATGAACACAAGGAACTCCAGATGAAGGACAGGCAGAAGGAATCGGTGGAAAGCGCAGCACCATCACATCACTCTTGTCTCTCCCGCAGGTCAAATAGCAGATGAGGGACTAACAATGGCTGTGGAACTGCATGAGACCTCAGAGGAGAAGCCATTATCTGAGGTGACTGTGTCACATAATTTGAACACACCCTCCACCAGCACAGATACTCTCACGTCGGTGGGCATTGGCACACAGTTCGAAAGGATGGCACCAGCTGGTGTGTACGGCACAGATGTGCGCGAGGAGCTAATGGAGGCAGTGAATGCTGTGGCTACTCCCCATCAGAGCACTGAGGAAGGGCTCAGTGATACTTAGCAATGTGGTAGATGCTGGAGCAGCAGTGAGAAATGTGTGGATATCTGTCAGAGTTCTCAGAGGCTGTTTCCACCCATGCACAATAAGTGGTGCCATGTCTCTGGCATGTGAGCACACAGCCTCATCCATTGAGAAAGTGGTAAACCTCATGGAGAGCCACAGCAAGCAACCCACCCAATGGATGGGTAGGTCCCTGCTCATCATTATACCATTGCCTCATCCATAGGTTCTGTGGAGCAATGAATGTGTGAGATGGACTCAAGATGCCTGGAACCCTCGCCAGGTGTTCAAGCAATTCAGGTGGGCAGGGAAGGACAGGTAGACCTTGAAAGGGTGGAGGAGCAGCTGCCTGAAACACCTTCTCAGGGTGCTCCTGGCATAGACGGCGGTTCCTTGGCCCTTTGATGCTGACACCAGTACTTCATGAAGCTGTGATGACACAGTTGGCTCCTGCATAGATATAGGTGGCCTTCCACGTACTGGGGCCCTCTAGGCCTCAGGCACCCGGAGGACAACACCGTGGACAAAAAGGCAAGCAGCCTGCCTCCACTTCAGCAGCATGTGCCAGAACAGCACAACGTAAGAGAACCTGCAAGCGTTCACATAAATCAACCTAGTTGCACTTGGGTCTGACTGGGTGAAAGTTTATTGTGGAATGTCAAAGATTTGGTTTAATGTGTCAAATGAAAGTTCATGTTTTGCCTCAGTTAACATTTCGAGTGCTCAGATCTGCAGTACTGGGCCATTACCAGCTGGTGAGCTCTGGAGAATGAGGTCAGAAAGAGGGTCTGGACTGCATGAGGGCAATGGAGAATGTGTACCTTGGTGTAATAATGGGCCCACCGAGATGGTAAGGGCATTCAAGGAAAGGCGACCAAGGATAGATGAAGGAGAAGACTGAATCATTTACATGGGTGTTTAAGGAAGGCTCAGGAAAACTGTGCCCATATGAGTGATTCGCATGTCTCACTGGCACACAAGTCAATGCCTGTTGACTGCGGGCCCTTGGATGCACTGCCATTGTGTGCCTGGTCTCAAGCCCCTCCAAACCTTCCTCATCAGAGGACGAGATGGAACCCTCAAGGAAGTCCTTATTCTCCAAGGCTCCTCTGGAGTGCCAGGTTGTGCAGACCCAGCATACCACAATGATACACGAGACCCTTGATGGGGCATACTGCAGGGCTCTTCCAGATCTATCCAAGCATCTGAACCTCATTTTTATAAGCCATATGGCCTGCTCATTGGTTGCGTGGCATGGTTGTAGCTGTCCTCTGCCTCTGTGAGGGGATTCCATACAGGTCTTCAGAGTGTAGCCCTTATCACCCAGTATCCATCCATGAAGGTGTTTGGGGGGCCTGAAGAGCAGAGGCACCCAGGACTGTCTGGAGATGAATGAGTTGCGGAAGCTTCCCAGGAACCTTGCACATACCTGCAGGATCCCTTTGCAGTGGTTATATACTAGTTTTACATTCGCAAGTGGAAATCCTTCCTGCTGATAAAGGCTCCTGGATGCTCTGTGGGAGCTTTGATGGCCACATGCATGCTGTTGATTACCCCCTGCACCTTGGGAATTCCAGCAAAGACCCCGAATCCAACCGCCTGACTGGCCTGATCTTTGCAAAATTAATTGTATTGGTCTGCTTCTGGTACCTGACATCCCTGACCAGCTTGATGCAGCGATGGGCCGGTGACTGAGAAATCCCACAGATGTTTCGAAAGGATCCCTGGAATGATCCTGAGGCGTAAAAACTGCGGACCATGGTGGCCTTAACTGCTACAGGCAGTGGGTGGCCACCACATCCCATTGCCCTCAAATCCTCCTCTGGTATTGCACACAGCTCTAACACCAGAATACTGGGGGAGATAGATAGCACTAGAGTAGGGAATAGTAAGTTATTAGGTGGGGTCACAGTAAGGGAGAAAGTAATAAAGTCTAAATCAGGGTTAATGCACAAAGTGTGGTTAAAAAGACTGGTGAGGTACAGGTGCAGATTGCCATGTGGCTATAACAGAGACCTGGCTCAAAGGAGGGCAGGACCGGATGTTAAATATTCCTGCACACAAGGGGCTGCATTTTAAGAGTCCATCGTCGAAGTAGATGGCGGACGTAAAATAAATTCAGCCTGCCCACTGGGCGTCGCGCCATGGAGCTGCCGCGATTTCAAACACAGCGGCTCATTAGCAAGGCCAAGGCACCAGCCACCCGAGATGATGTGGATGGGGTGGGTGAGCTGCCGCAGGCACCGGTGCCATTTTTAAAGGGCGTACAGCCCTCAATGCATATTTTAAAATTTAAAGAGACAGGTAAGTTTAAGTTTCCTAAAACTAAATAAACGTACCATGCGTTCTCCCACTCCCCCAATTGCAAATCACAACATTCCTGCCCTTTTCCCTCCCTGAATACGGATATTTAAAATTTGACCTTTCCCCCGCAGAGTTCGGCACCTTTGCCCTTTACCCCTTCCCATCATCCCACCCCGACCAATCTGCAGTGTTTTAACCCCGCTCCCCCCACTCCCGCACAGAGAAAAATATCCTTCTCCCCTCCCCACAGGTGTCGTGCCATGTTTTCGTGAACAGGGATTCGGAAGCACGGCATTGTTGGCCGCCCGAATGAAGATCGCGCGGCGATTAAGGGGGCCACGGGACCCTCATTAAAACAGGTATGTAAATTAGTCTACATATTTAAATAGAGGTCATATTGCCAGGCGGCGGAGCAGCCACCACAAGGTCTCGCCGCTGCCACTGAGATCGGCACGTGGCATTTCGCCATCAGGGTTAGTGGTGGGCCTCAGCCACACCGTTCTTCATTGCCCACCACCCCCGCCAACGTTCCCGATGGTAGAGGGGCTTTAAAATCCAGTCCAAGGTATTCAGGAAAGATCGGAAAGGGAAAAAAGGGGGAGGGGTGGCGGTATTGATTAAGGAGAGCATTGCAGTGCTGGAGAAAAAGGATGTCCCAGACGGGTCGAGGACAGAATCAATTTGGCTAGAGCTAAGGAACAAAAAAGGTGTGGTTACCTTGCTTGGTGTTGTCTATAGGCCACCAGCTAGTGGGGTGGACGTGGAGGAACAGATTTGCAAGGAAATTAGAGAGGTGCAAAAATTAGGGTAGTTATAATGGGGGACTTTAATTATCCAAACATAGACAGGGATAATAGTAGTGTAAAGGGCAGTGAGGGGCAAGAGTTTCTAGAGTGTATTCAGGAAACTTTTCTACAACAGTATGTTGCTAGTCCAACGGGAAAGGAGGCACTGCTAGACCTGGTTCCTGGGAATCAGGTGGGCCAAGTGGATCAAGTATCAGTAGGAGACTATTTAGGGATAGTGATCATTGTGTCATAAGGTTTAGGCTGACTATGGAAAAGGACAAAGAGCAATCCAGGGTAAGAATAATTAACTGGGGGAAGGCCAACTTCAATGGGGAAAGAATGGAGCTAGAGCAAATAAATTAGAGTCAAAGCTGGGAGGAAAACCAGTAGATGAATAATGGGATACCTTCAAAGAAGAGATAGTTCGGGCACAGTCAAGGTATGTTCCCTCAAAGGGGAAAAGTAGGGCAAACAAATCCAGCGCTCCTTGGAGGTAGAGATTAAGATAAAGAAGAAAAAGTGTGCTTATGACAGATGCCAGGTATAAAATACCATTGAGAACCAGGCTGAATATAGAAGGTCCAGAGGGAAAGTGAAAAAGCAAATAAGAGAAGCAAAGAGAGAGCATGAAAAGAGACTGGCAGCTCGCATTAAAGGAAATCCCAAAGTTTTCTATAGGCTTATAAATAGTGAAAGGGTGGTAAAAGGAGGAGTGGGGACGATTAGGGATCAGAAAGGGGATTTACACATGGAGGCAGAGGGCATAGCTGTGGTATTAAATGAATACTTTGCATTTGTCTTTACCAAGGAAGATGGAACCAAGGCAACGTTGAAAGAGGAGTTGTCAGACACTAGAGGGGTTTAAAATGGATGAAGAGGAAGTATTAGATAGGCTGTCTGCATTAAAGTGGATAAAGCACCAGGACCAGATAAGATGCCTCCAAGGATACTGAGGGAAGTGAGGGTAGAAATCGCAGAGGCACTAGACTCGGGGGTGGTGCCAGAGGACTGGAGAATTGTTCAAAAAAGGGTGTAAAGATAAGCCCTGCAACAATAGACCAGTCAGTTTAACTTCGGTGGTGGGAAAACTTCCAAAATAAATAATTCGGGACAAAATCAATAGTCACATGAAAAAATGTGAGTTAATTAAGGAAAGCCAGCATGGATTTCTTAAGGGAAAATCATGTTTAACTAACTTGCTGGAGTTTTTTGAGGAGGTAAAAGAGAGGGTTGATGAGGGCAATGCTGTTGATGTGGTGTACATGGACTTACAAAAGGCATTTGATACAATGCCACACAACAGACTTGTGAGCAAACTTGTAGCTCATGGAATAAAAGGGATGGTAGCAACATAGATATGAAATTGGCTGAGTGACAGGAACCGAAGAGTAATGAATGTTTTCCGGGCTGGAGGAAGGTTTGTAGTGGAGTTCCCCGGGGATCAGTGTTGGGACCTTTATTTTTCCTGATATATGTTACTGATCTACTCCTTGGTGTATAGGACACAATTTCAAAGTTTGCAGATGATACAAAACTTAGAAGCATTGTGAACTGTGAGGAGGAGAGTGTAGAACTTCAAAAGGACATAGGCAAGTTGGTGGAATGGGCAGACTGGTGGCAGATGAAGTTCAACGCAGAGAAATGTGAAGTGATTCATTTTGGTAGGAAGAACATGGAGAGACAATATAAAATAAAGGGTACAATTCCAAAGGGGGTGCAGGAACAGAGGGACCTGGGTGTATATGTGCATAAGTCATTGAAGGTGGCAGGACAGGTTGAGAGTGCGGTTAATAAAGCATACAGTATCCTAGGGCTTTATTAATAGGGGCATAGAGTACAAGAGCAAGGAAATTATGTTGGACTTATATAAGACACTAGTTCGGCCTCAGCTGGAGTACTGCGTCTAGTTCCGGGCGCTGCATTTTAGAAAAGACGTGAGGGCATTGGAGGACAGAAAAAATTCACGATAATGGTTCCAGGGATGAGGAACTTCAGTTATGAATACAGATTGGAGAAGTTAGGACTCTTTTCCTTGGAGAACAGAAGGCTGAGAGGAGATTTGATGGAACTAATGAAAATCATGAGGGGTCGGGACAGAGTAGATAGAGAGAAACTGTTTCCACTCGTGAAAGGGTCGCAAATGAGAGTGCACAGATTTGAAGTATTTGGTAAGAGAAGCAAAAGTGACAAGAGGTAAAACTTTTTCACGCAGGGAGTGGTTAAGGTCTGGAATGTGCTGCCTGAGAATGTGGTGGAGGCAGGTTCAATTGAAGCATTCAAAAGGGAAATTAGACAGTTATATGAAAAGGAAGAACGTGCAGGGTTAGAGGGAGAAGGCTGGGGAATGGAACTGAGGGAATTGCTCTTTCAGAGAGTTGGTGCAGACACGATGGGCCGAATGGCCTCCTTCTGCACTGTAACGATTCTGTGACTATCTGTCTGATCAGACGTGGTCTTCCTTGACGCTGATGCTCCGATATCTCCACGAAGCAAAGTCTTTGTCGGTAAACTCTTTCAGCTGGGTAGCATCTTTTGAGAGTATGAGCCTGCAATCATGGCCATCTGCACCCTCCTCCTTCATGTCTCCTTTCACCTTGCTGCTCTTTTGGGTGTTGCAGGCTTGCTCCCTGTGGCTGCATGTCTCTCTCTCTCACTCTCCCTTTCATTATCCTCAAGGAAGGACTCAAAGTCTGAGTGCATGAGACCCATTGCTAATTGATGGGCTCATGTCTCAAAGTCTGCCAATCCCCTAACTCTGCATGCATGAGTTACACCTCAGAGACACCCTTCCAATAATCCGCTTATCCCTCTTGTGCTTTAATGCTTCTCACCCTCCCTGTGTTACAACACTGCCGCTCTCAATGGCTTCTAGCTCCAGCCACCACTCACCTGCCTCTGAGCTCCTGCCTCCCTGTAGCTGGCGAGCTGCTGAAGCTCTGTGGATTCCATGCACCCCGGTAAAATTTAAAAAGCACCTCAAAGTAGCAGTCAAATGGCTTCTTAACATCCTTAACTGCCTGCCCGTTGCTGCTACGCACACTCTCAACCCCGCAACCCCACCCCCTCCATTGCACCGTGGCAGGAACATGTTGGTATTCCGTACTGATGTGTCCTCCTGGGATCTTACGGGCCCCCATCGCCTCTAAGCCCATCGCTCCGGAACTGGTAGAATTGTGTCAAAAAGTGCTCTGGCATTACATTTAGGCTGCGTTTGCCGTCAATGCAACCACTAGGTGGCGCAGTACTAGCACATGTGCAAATGCAGTCTCTTGCACTGAAACGTCACTGTCTTCGATGTTTCAGGCAGCTGCCAAGTTTAAAGATAGCGCTGCTCAATTTATCACAAAAAACAAATTCAACCCGAAAATCCCCTCAATGGCGGCCATCACCGCCTCCATCCCACCCCCAATAGTCTCCCGCTCCCTCCTGCCATTGCGCTTCTCTTTGCTGGTCCCTCCTGCGCCCGTCTTCTCGCTGCTGGCTCCCCCCCACCTTCCCTTAAGCACTCACTCCAGCCTTGCCACTCTTTCCCACCCCCCCCTCAACTGCTCACTCCAGACCTCACCGATGCCCCCCCCGCTTCCCTTGGCTGCTCGCTCCCCACTTCCTTCCCGGTCCCCCAGCCACTAGCTCCAGGTTGCGCTGCTTCTATCCTCTCAGCCACTCGGTCTCGCGTTCAATCGTTCTCTGCTGCACAAAGAAGCAAGGAGCAAGGTGTTCCACGAGGGGTGACGCGGCGATGTAGCAGCGAGTGGCTCAGAGGAAGGAAGCGGCCCGGCCTGGAGCTAGTGGCTGCAGGGGGTGGGGATGGGGGGGGGGGGGTGGTGTAGCACGGTGCAAGCAGCCAGAGAGCGGGGTGGCGGGGGGGGGACGGGGGACACTGGGAAGCAAGGAACAATTGGCTGGGGGGGGGGGGGGGGGGGTGGGGAAACGGGGAGCAGTGGCGAGGCCTGGAGCAAGTGGCCGAGGTGGGAGCGCAGCCAATGGGGCAGCAGCGAGTAGCTGGGGGGGGGGGGGGGGTGGGAGGAAGCGGGCTGGGGGAGCGAGTGGCTGAGGGAAAGCAGCAGCTTGGTGGGGATTGAGTGGGATGGAGTGGCAATTGAAGCAGGGATGGTGGGAGGGAGCGGGGTACTAGTCAGGTGAATGGAGACGGCTATTGAGGGGTGAGGACGTCATTGTGTAGTGACGTCATGTGTGCGCATTCATACCGGCAGTCTGGCAAATGCTTGCACACATTGATTATGTTTGCGATCGCTCTGCACATGCTCTGCATTGTCAGGAGTCACTTTGTTACATTTACCAGTGTAGATTTTGTCATCTCATTTGCATTTGGGCATTCACAGTTAATATTCAGTGGTTGAAATCATCCATTATTACTCCTTCTATTCCAGTCATCTATGATGCTGTCATTTTCTTTCATTTGAAACTAGTGCCAGGGTGCAGATGAATGAGGATAACGGGCAGATCTGCCATGCCACCTGCTCAAAGCCAGTTTTGGGAAGCCCAGATTTGGGTTTCTGCCTCATTTAAAAGCCGGTGGGCTATGTGTGCCAAGATACAGCTTTCTGATTGGGGAGGGCATAAAACCGACTAGTGGGCTGACTGGACCACCTCAGCTCGCAGGTTGGGCCAATGGGATGGGATTGAGGAAAGGGCCAGCCGCAAGCTGGAGTTATTTTGTGGGCCCCGACACAGCACTTCTACTGCAAGCATTTGTAGTTGAATTTTGCAATAGGTTGTAGGACCCGGATTTGCATACTTAAACAGACTTCCTCTTGTTTCGGGCAGGTGCACTGCCCACCCATTTATAGGTAAGACTGAAGGGAGTATCAGATGAGCCACCCCACCACCCCACTACTGGCTGCTTGTTTTTAAGGCAATGAACAGGCAGCCATCAGTTGAAAATCATCTCCGGGGAATGTATCAGACCTACATTGTTAACCTAGTCCTTTGCCTGTGTTTAACTCCAAACCAGCTGCTTCATATTTTTCCCTTCCCCTCAGAGTGGCTTCAATTTCCTTTACATCCAGATTGTTCTGTGCCTATAAAGCAACCCCTCTTCCCATCATATTATCTCTATCTTTCCTTCACAACCTATGACTATACTGAAATCACTTCCATCTTCAGTGATGAAATACACTTCCACAATTCCTATTTTTTCATGACACATGGTTTCAATTCCATTTTTTCCCCCAAACGCTTCTAGTATGCCAGTAAAGGCTTGTTAATTGTGTTCCCTAGTTTAGTTTTAGCTCCTATTTTACCCTTTCTGAATTTATTAGCAGTGCTACCTTTAGATGTATTCATTTGGTTAATTACTGAGTACTCAAATTCCAGCCAGAATACCACAAGACAAAAAACACCCCCAGAGCTGCTCAGCATTCCAATTTATCCAGCTTAACGAGTAGTTCTGAGTCACAATACTTGAAGCAGTTTAACTCGAGGGCAAATGCTCCAACCCAACTGATGATAAAACTGACACCCTTATTTACTGTCACTCCCAACTGTTTTCAAGCTAATGCTTGGCTACTGTCCCACATCTCCAGTTACAGTTTCACTTGCGTGAAACATGGAATCGGTCTCTTGCCCACTCTTTCAACTGGCAACGATGCATAATGCTGAAGGAAAATCACAGGGAAATTACATTTGATTGATTGGATTGACTTTTGTTCCTCTAATATGGACATTCCTAAAGCTTCAGGATAGGAAAGGGCTGAAACTGTGTGAAGTACTTGTTATTAAACATCACTAAGATACCTCATTTAAAAAAAAAGTTCACAACATGCAATTCATGAATCAGGAATAAAATTAAACAACATTACAACATACAGCACACACATTTCCCCAGGTTTAATGACAAGGCAGTATGCAAGATGAATCTTAGGATAGATTAAAAGTAGACGAGTGGGACACAAAACCTTTATTTGTTAAATAATCTTCTTTCTTGTTTGTGAAAGGCACAAACTCAGTTCATTCAGATATCAATGCAGACTTCAGTATTGAAGTTATTTAACTTTAAAATTATTCTGGCATAGCTCAGTGAATTTAGCCAGTGAGTTTCCAAATTATAGACACCAGGAAAGATCAAGGGCTGATCTTCAGTTTGTGCTGGGTTAGCTGCTGTTGGCCAGGAGGCAGTGGTAGTGCTACAGTTGGCATCAACGCCCATGGATCAGAGAAAAAGGGAGAAACGGTCAGGGCTCCCACTCGAAAATATTAACCTGGGGCCTCCACTGGAAGTCAACATTTATGAACATCAGGTGAGAACAGGATCGAGTTGAGCAGTGATGCCCCCCATGATTAAATAGTGCACTGACAGTCACTGTTAAGGCTTCACACATGAATGATGACCATCTGGGAAAGATACTGGCACCTATGGAACTATACATTAGCATGGAGTCAAGGCTTCAACCAGAAGGGCAAAAAATGTTACTCTTTAATGTGCAGCAATTAATATTGATTTATTCAGGATTTAAATCATCAAAGTGATTCCTGACAACACAGCCGGCCACTGATGTCATCAGGCTGTACCAAGGTGTGCACTTGCGCAGACGGGCTCCTGCTCTCTGTGCGTGTGCTGCGTTCTGACTTGTCAGGACTGGTTAGCGCATGCGCCGATGACGTCATTGCGTGACGTGTGCATCTTCGGGCAACGCGCCTGGTCAGCCTCTGCGCATGCACTTTATGCGTACAGCAATGCAACGCTAACGTATTCACCCATGTGTCAAGCTCCGCTCCCCCCATCGCTGCTCTCTCCAGCCGCTCCGCTCCCCACCTCACTGCTCTCGCTGGCCGCTCTGCTCCCCCCCCCCACCCCCGCTGCTCTCTCCAGCTGCTCCGCTCCCCCCCTCGCTGCTCTCCCCAGCCGCTCCGCTCCCCCCTCGCTGCTCTCGCCGGCCGCTCTGCTCCCCCCCCTCCTCGCTGCTCTCCAGCCGCTCCGCTCTCCCCCCTCGCTGCTCCGCTCTCCCCCCTCGCTGCTCCGCTCCCCCCCTCGCTGCTCCGCTCCCCCCCTCGCTGCTCTCTCCGGCCGCTCCGCTCCCCCCACCCCCCTCGCTGCTCTCTCTGGCCGCTCTGCTCCCCCGCCTCGCTGCTCTCTCCGGCTGCTCCGCTGCCCCCCACCCCCCTCGCTGCTCTCGCCAGCCGCTCCACTCCCCACCCTCGCTGATCTCTCCGGACGCTCCGCTCTTTCGGCCGCTCCGCTCCCCTCCGTCCCCGGCCCACTCGTTCGCACCCACCCTCCCCGGCCCACTCCGCTCCCCCGACCTCGGCTCGGTCTGCTGCACCACCACCCGCTCCCCCCACCCCGGCCCCGGCCCGCTCCACTCCGCTCCCCCCCCACCCCCGTCCCTGTCCCCGGCCCGCTCGCTCGCTTTCTCCCTCCCGCCATTGTGTGCTGCCATGTGTTTAGGTCAGGTTGCCTTCGTGTGTTTATTTGAGCAGCGCCATCTTTAGTCCTGGCAGCTGCAGCACCACCTAATGGTAGCATTGTCAGCAAACGCAGCCTTAAATCATAGCATGTGAAGCATTACAAATTTTCATGTCTTATCAAGGATAAGTAGATCAGATCAGCAGGAGATTAGGACTTGGATTGGATTTGACTTACAAACTATTTCATGTTCTTCTAATCTTTCAAGCAACTTGAATTTTTCAGATGAGGCCAAGTTTTTTGTTATTTTAATTATTTCATTTTCATGCGCTTCACAAAGAGTATCTCCATGGCCTCTGAACAATAATGCTTTATTTCCAGAGGCTGCTGAAGTGCAACACAAAGCAGAAACTTGGCCAATTTCAAGAAATCAAAGTCAATTTTTCTCCCAACCACTGTCGAGGCACCTTGCCTCCATTCACAGATATGTCTGAAAACCTGTTCAACAGTGGAAGATCAAGTAAGAGCACCAGCTGAGGCTCAGTGCCAATCCTGGAGTTCCCCACTTTCTGTGATGAAGAATTAGACATTTAAAAAGTAATGCTACTGTAATGTGATTTTGTTTCTTCACATTGTCAGGCAGGCCCCTGCCTGCCAGGAATGAGGCATATTAATTTTAAGGATATTACATTTCAAATTGTTGCTGGGAAGAAGAGAAGGCCTGTTCCAAAGAGTTTCCAAGCCCCTGGCTGGAAAGATATTTTTGCATATTAACAGACACTGCTCGGAACAAAGGAGCTATCCCCTGCTCCAATACAATCCACAGAACAAACCAGTCAGTCACGTGACCACCCTGCTAACCAATTTGAGGAGTTTTACATTATAGAGAGAGTGTTTGAACTGGCAGAAAGCAGAATGCTCCTGCACTGAAGCAGACTGCCTGTCTGCTCCCATCTCTTTCTCACGGAACTCCAAATCCCACTGAAGACACATGAACCCCAAGAGAGAAAAGTCTCCTACAGTGAACAAGGTTTCAAAAGAATACTGGGCCCCAATGAAAAGCAAGACCATATCTTCAATCAAGGACTCTACAGCAAGCTCGAAGCACAGTAACAAAAAACCCTCCTCAGAGATTGGTTCAGATTTTTCCACATTATTTTTTTCTTCTGCTCTTTTCTGTCTCTATTTACATGTGTGTATCGCATACACATGCTAGCGTGGGCGCGTCATGCAGCTGTAGGTGTCAAGCGAATTCAAGTTTAATAAAATTTCACCTTTCTTCTTTAAACCTAAAAAAGCCTGTTTGTGCTTGTTTCTTTACCTTATAATTGGAAAGCGGTGAACAAGGATTCACCAAGGGGTGAGCTAAAAACAGTGTGTTTAAAAATAAAACCTGTTTCAGCAAGACCAGGTGAAGGTTGAAAGGGAAACCTAGGCCTCTTTCTCACCTGGTTGTAATAGAAATTTGGGTGCTAGCATCTGGCATTGACCCACAGACAAACAAGAGAAATTGGAAGTGGGAAAGCAAATTGTTCCCAATCAAAAAAGAGCAAGATTAATACAGGTTTTCTTGTGGTTGTGTGTGCTTGAATACTAATATGTCTGCAAATGAAGCTAGTAGCTCCCCAAGCCAGGGTGAAGTAACTTGGGATAAGTTAAAAGCACTGTCCATGGAGGAGTTGAGGAAATTGGCTGAGCAGTGTGGGATCACTGTACATGGCACGGCTAGGAAGTCTGAACTCCTAAGACTAGTGACAAACCATTTTTCCTTGAATCTGAAGAAGCAGAAACAGGGTTAGAAGCAGAATCTGACAGGGTAGTGTTAGCAAAGATACAACTGGAACAGAGGAAACTTGAAGTTGAGGAAAGGAAGAGGGAGAAAGAGAGAGCCTTCCAGTAGGAACGTGAAGAAAAAGAGAGAAAGAACGAAAGACAGGACAAAGAAAGAGAGAGGCAGGAGAGAGAGAGAGAGAGAGAAACAAGCTACCAGAAAGAATGCGAAGAAAGAGAGCTAAGACGGCTTGAATTAACTAGGGGGTACGGGGGTGTTGGGGTGGGGGGGGGGGGGGGGGTGGTGGTGGTACGACAGAGTAACCCCAGCGAAAGCACGGCCAATACAGAGGAGTGTTATTCAGGGCTGGGTACAGAATTAATAAAATTAGCTCATCTAATCTCAAAATTCAATGAGGAAGATGTGGAGACTTTTTTTTATCTTTTGAGAAACTGGCAAGGCAGCTAAAATGGCCAGTTGAGACCTGGTCTCTTTTACTACAAAGCAAGCTAACTGGAAAAGTCCATGAGGTTTATTCCCTGTTGCCAGATGAGTGGTCATCAAATTATGAACTGACCAAAAATGCTATCCTCGGGGCATATGAATTAGTACCAGAAGCCTATCGCCAAAAGTTTAGAATCCTCAAGAAGCAAGCTAATCAAACTTATCTGGAGTTTGAAAGAAGTAAACTGCTGGCTTTTGACCAGTAGCTGAGGGCTCTTAAAGTACAGCTCAGCTATGAGCATCTCAGGGAAGTAGTTCTGTTAGAGGAATAAAAAAACTCTCTCCCATTCTCCATAAAGACCCATGTAGAGGAGCAGCCGGTTCAGAGAGCCTGGCAAGCGGCCATTCTGGCTGATGAGTTTGCTTTAATTTATAAGTCGGTTTCCCGGGGAGAACCTTTCCTAGTCACCCACACAAATCCGAAAAGGACAAAGGGTGGGAAGGTGATCGAAGCCCAGGCAGTCCTGGGAGAGAAAGGAAAGCAGGAGACACAGGGGGCCCTCCGCCAGCCAAAAAGGAAGGTGCTGTGAGCAAGAGTGAGACCTGGAGACCTGTGTGCTTCCATTGTAATAAAGCAGGGCATTTAAAAACTGACTGATGGAAACTAAAGGGAAAACCGCCAGGGTTAATCAGGGCACACTCGCTCAATCAGGGCACACTCGCTCAGTGAAGAATGGAACTTGATGGAAAGCACAGCAGAACACGCTGTGGCTTTAACTGCAGTAAGAGTGAGACGCAGGAAGCTTATGGCTGCAAGTGCAGGAAATTTTAACCGCATTCCTGAGGGTTATCAAGGTTTTCTGATTGAAGGGAAAGTAATCCCATACCCCTCGAGTGGGACCAGCAAGCCCATAGTAATTCTCAGGGACACAGGGGCCACTAGATCCCTCTTACTGGGAAAAGGCCTGACCTTTCCCCCAGAGAATGCAGTGAACACCAGAATGGTGGTGCATGGTATTGGAGGGCAGTGTATGTCTGTACCTGTACACCAGGTGCACCTGGAATGCGGCCTAGCTTTGGGAATGGTGACTGTAGGGATTGTCCCTAGTTTGCCTGTAGACAGGGTTGACCTGCTCCTAGGTAATGATCTGGCGCGGGTGAAGGTGGTAGCCCCCCCAGTACTGAAAGAAAGACTGCAGGAGGTCAGAGAGACAGGGCTGTGGCAGGAGACAGACCCCTGCAGTTTCCCTGAATGTGTAGTGAATCAGGCCATGATCAAACCAGCTCCCCCAGAGGAGACTGCATTGGCACTGCAGGCAGATGACCATGAGGTCTGTCTGTTCGAAACTTTCTTTGGAAAGTTAGGAGAGCCAGGGAATGAATTAAATGGATTTTCCCTAAGTGAGGCTCAGTGAGCCGACCCAGTATTGCAAGAGTCAGCACGGGTTGCCCAGTCTGAAAGTGAAGCAGAGGGAGTCCCTGATTGCTACTATTTAAAGAATGAGGTACTGATGAGGAAATGGAGTTCTCCTCACAGACCTGAGGGCAAGGAGTGGACAATAGTTCACCAATTTGTGATGCCGCAGAGGTAGCAGAGAGAAATATTAAGAAGGGCCCACCAGACTACAGTGGCTGTACATGCCAGTATACAAAAGACCAAAGCCCACATAAGACAGCAGTTTGACTGGCCAAAACTCCACAAAGATGTGGTAGAGTACTGCGAGAGTTGCCACATGTGCCAGGTTGAGGGGAAAACCCAACTACAGTGAAACCTGCACCCCTAAGTCCTGTACCAGTGTTAGGAGGACCCTCCAGCAGAGGGCTGGTGAATGGTAAGGGACCCCCGCCGAGAAAAAGGGGACAGGCAGGCACATGGCTGGCAAAAGTTTAGAACGGGAAGGGGAAAAAGTGAACAAGAGGGCAGGTTAAAGGAAGTCCGGGAGAAATCCCAGATGAAAACCCCCTACTGTCCAGTCAGCCAACCCCAAAAAATTTTAAAAGTTAGACCGCACATCCTCCTACGTAAATGCAGACTCTAGAAGCACCCCACCAGAGTTGCTAATAGCATTTACAGGAACCTGCTGAGACAAAGAAAGACCTCTAGAGGGCAGAGAAACCATGAGGGTGATGCCTCACCTAGTCCAAGAGCTGCAGGGGAGTACAGTAGAGTCTGCACACATACCTGCAGGCAGGAGTGTCCCGGGGAACAAAGGGGAGATTAACAACGAATCCTCCCCCACAGTCAGAGAAAAAGGGAACCACCCATCCTCTGAAGTCAAAAACTTTTGCATGACTCAGCAAAGCAGTAAAAGAGGGTTCAGGATAGACCTGCCCACTACTAACTCTCCTGAAAAAAAAAAAGACCTCAACAGGAACAAAGACCCTAGGCAGTCATGGCAATGGGCATATTGAAGAAAAACTTTCCCAAAGAACCACATGGTTACTGGGATGCCAAAAAGAGGAAATTAAAGCAGCACTGGCATCAAGAAAAGACAGTTTTAATAAGCTTTAGGATTTATGAATGAATGGGAATGAATGAGAGAAATGCGTGATTTTCTGTATCTTATATTTTCTCTCAACCCTTTAATGAAATGCCCCTTTTTTCAAATCGCATTTCATTCCCCTGTGTGTGGAGATGCCATGCAGGCCCCCACCTGCCAAGAATGAGGCATATTAATTTTGCCACATGGACATTACATTTCAAATTGTTGCTGGGAAGAAGAGAAGGCCTGTTACAAGGAGTTTCCAAGCCCCTGGCTGGAAAGACATTTTTGCATATTAACAGACAGTGTTGGAACAAATGAGCTATCCCCTGCTCCAATACAATACACAGAACAGATCTGGTCAAACCAGTCAGTCACATGACCACCCTGCTAACCAATTTGAGGAGTTTTACATTATAGAGAGAGTGTTTGAACTGGCAGAAAGCAGAATGCTCCTGGAGTGAAGACCTCCTGTCTGCTCCCATCTCTTTCTCACGGAACTCCAAATCCCACTGAAGATACATGAACCCCAAGAGAGAAAAGTCTCCTCCAATGAATAAGGTTTCAGAAGAATACTGTGCCCCAACGAAAAGCAAGACCATATCTTCAATCAAGGACTCTACAGCGAGCTCGAAGCACAGTAACAAATAACCCTCCTCAGAGATTGCTTCAAACTGTTCCACTTTATTTTTTTTTCTGCTCTTTTCTGTCTCTATTTACATATGTGTACTGTGTATGCATGCTAGCCTGGGCGTGTCGTATATCTGTAGGTGTAAACCGATTAAAGTTTAAGCTTAAGTTTAATAAAATTTCACCTTTCCTCTTTAAACCAAAGAAAGCCTGTTTGTGCTTGTTTCTTTACCTTATAATTGGAAAGTGGTGAACAAGGATTCACCAAGGGGGAGCTAAAAACAGTATGTTTAAAAATAAAACCCTGTTACAGCAAGACCAGGTGAAGGCTGAAAGGGATCCCAAGGCCTCTTTCTCACCTGGCTGTAACAACAAGAAGATACAATATCCTCAAGACTTTTTTAATGAAGGTTCAAGCACCTATTTGATAAAGTACTTTCTTCATTACCACAGCTTCCTAGAAGCAAGCTGTCTATTTGCTTTCAGGGTCATCATTTGGTAGCTGAGAAGACATGAAGGTAACCTGTTCCTAGGCCTGCATTTGTTCAACTTTGTTCATGCTACTGGGAGGTGTATGAGAATGTCCAGATTCATTTTTCTTCTTCTGTTTGTTGACCGCATACAAACACAAATGCAGTTTGACAACAGCACGATACAGCCTGACTTGTGGTCAACCGATCTTGCAACACAGTTTCATTTTGCGAGAAGGGTGCATATCTGACATATTAACTTTTCTGTTTTCTACACAGATAATGACTGATGTGCTGACCAGCACTCTAGCCTCTGAGTCAGATGGTTGTGGGTTCAAGTCCCACTTTAGGACCTGACCCCAGCAACCTTAGATGACACTCCAGTGCAGAACTGAGGGAGTGCTGCATTGTCAGAGGTGCCGTCATTCAGATGAGATATTAAAGCAAGGCTCCACCTGCCCTCTCAGTTGGAAGTAAATGATCTCACAGCACTATTCAAAGAAGAGCAAGGGAATTATCCCTGTTGTCAAGCAACATCACAATAACAGATTATCTGGTCATCTATCACATTGCTGTTTGTGGGAGTTGCTATGCACATAATTTCCTACATTACAACAGTGACTACACTTCAAAAGTACTTCACTGGCTGTAACACACTTCGGGACATAAGGTGGTCATGAAAGGTGCTAGATAAATGCAAGTCTTTCTTTTTCTTTTTGCTGTTGCGTTTCCAGCATTTTCTTTCTTTTTCTGATATAATTTAGTAGTCTGTTTGCTTTGCTTATTGCAGTGGTTTGAAACGTTAAGTGTGGAATTCAGTGGCGTGAGGGACTCCAAGCATGAACTCAAATCCCATCCTAACCTTAAATTGTGCACTGGTGCCCCAAAATGCTTTAACCTTATGCCTCATCACTCTAAAATTGTAAACGATGAACTATTGGTATTGAAGAAAGCCAGCAATAAGATACAAAAGAATGATACTGAAGAGTTTGCTGGCCAAATAAACCAGGCAAATTCCAACCAGCTCCTTCATGAAGCAGCTCCCTGAGGCTCTGTGTGAAACTCAGCCATACAGATCAGGAGAGTCCCAGATTTGCACCAGCTTTATGCTGCGTTAGCTCACCTCAGCTGTTGGTGGACTGATTAAATCTAGTCATATCTCTCATGGTGAGGGAGAAGCGGTATCAGCCAGAGTTTGTGACCATCCTCATTATCCAGTGTGTTTATGTGATTAGGATGCTATCTATCTCTGTCTAGACTTAGACTTGAAGATACTTATTTGCATGAAATACTAAAAGATTGCAAACACTTATGGAACTTAATCCCTGCTTAGCTCATTGCCTTCTGGAATTGAGGAGACAAAAGGGGAGAAAATGGGATTTAAAAAAAAACCGACATGTAAAGAAAATAAAAGAAGTTGACTTACTGTCCAGCTCATATTGTGCTAGTGTGGAGTCACTCAGGTTCCGAACATTATATACAGCTACAGGATGTGTGATAGCGTGAAAAGATAGGTTACAATGAACTGTGAATATTAGTGAATGAAAAAAATCAATCAAGTAACTTTCATTTAAGCAGAAGCAGGTACAATTGAATAATACATTAATAGCTTTGTGCTGGTTACTGGGAATTAATGCAGTGTTATTGAAACAAAAGCTCAGACAAGGTTAAAAAAATACCACAGGCAACAAACTGAGAGCTATGAATATAATGAGATGTGGAATACTGCAGTGGTGTGCTGCACAATGGTTAATTAAATAGTAGCAAGAATACGCATCATCAATACAATTTTCTGTTTATTCTATAGCTAGTAGTTTGGATATAAAGCGTCTATTAGATGGTGGGGTTCGCAAGGTGACACTGCATTAGTTCTACATTAGTGTATTCAGTGGGGCCTATTAAACTGCTGCACGTCCTCTGTGTGTATCTGTAACAGTTTACGTTGTGTGTTACAGGAGACAAATAAATAGTTGGGAAGATCCCGATGATCACAGAAAAACATGCAGCACAGCTAAATGTAATTAAACACAGATGCTTGACAAACTAAAATCTTGCTATATAAAACATAAAGGGGGATCTAAATGTAATGTGCAATGTTTTCTTATTTTGCGTTAATGTATATTGATTTGACTATATGTTACAGCAGTAGATATTTCATATATGTAATTATTACACAGATATCCAAAAGCTTTACATTTTGTTTACCTAGATTGTGTTGTGTGAGGGTGGTCACAACAATGGATTGTGACAACTTTCTATGTGCAAAAATGTAAATAACATACTACAATATTACCACTGCAAAACAAAACTGAAGAGTTTGTGTTCAAGAGCTTTTAGTGCTGGGGAATGAGACATTTTCCCACTTACTTCTCAGGGGACGATGCTGCAGTAATGCTTCCTTTAACACTTCTCCAGCAATGTGCCTGCAAACCAACTGCACCAGTATGATACCCATACATATCACACGTCTGTTCTAACTTTCCAAGTGAGAATCCCAATTCATTATCAATTCATTGGCCGTAATTTTACACCGCCCCTGGGAGCAGGCTGGGAGGGGGGTGGTGCATAAAATCGACTGGGAGGTGGGGCGTGCCATGCCTGTCGTCTACCAGCCCCTGCTGTGATTTTACCAGCAGCGAGGGAGGTGGCAAACAGCCCGCCCGCCCCAGGCCAATTGAGGCCCTTTTACCAGCAGCAGACTGGCACTTAAGCATCTCAGGAGGCTGCCCAGTGAAACCTAGCGGCCTCCTTGCAGGTTTGGGGGCTGGGGGGGGTTGGCGGGGTGGGGGGGGGGCGGTCAGTCCCTCCTGATCGGGCACCCTTAGTCCCACGAAGGGAACCTGCCAGCAGCATGGGCCGACCCTGCTAAAACAACTGTCCTTGCCCTGCTGTCCAACTCTCACACCCCTTGCTGGGATCCTGTCAATTGTTCCGAACCCCACCTACCTTCCTGCTGGGACTCCCGGCTCTCTTACAGCAGCTCTTGGAGGTGGGACTTCTGCCTCAGAGGGGCGGAAATCCCAACAGAAGCCAATTCAGGGGCCTGGGCCACACAAAATTGCAGCATGGCTTCCAGGCCCAGCGGAGACGGGCTCTCCCCAACTTTTGAGCCAGTGGACAGGGCCACCACCACAACGTAAAATTCTAGCCACATAGTTTTATCAGTGTATTTTTTACATTCATTCATGGGACATGGGCACTGTTGGTAAGGCCAGCATTTATTGCCCTTGAGAAGGTGGTAATGAGCGGCCTTCTTGAATATACCTGAGCAGCAGTTAAATGACTCCAGGGTGATGTGGGTCTGGAGTCACAAAGGCCAGATTGGGTAGGGGCAGCAAATTTCCTTCCCTAAAGGACATAGTGAACCAGAGAGTTTTTTTGTTAACAACAATCCAGTAGTTGTATGCTCACCATTACTGACACTAGCTTTTTATTTCACATTTTATTTTAATTAAATTTAAATTTCCCAACTGCCATGGTGGGATTTAAACTCATGTTTCCAGATCATGAATTACTAGTCCAGTAAAAATCCGCTATGCTACCACATCCCTGGTTGATTTGGTTCACTTTCATAAGACAACTAATTCAAACAAGATGGTTTTAAAAGCCAGTTTATTTCAAATGTAAATTCAGGTCTTAAATTACTTCTTTTGAACTTTCAGAATAACAAAAGTGCTGATAATTTAAGAAGAATTAGATCTAAGTCTATTCATGTAGTATGTTAATCACAATTCTCTCCATTTCCTGTGGCTGAGATGACTCAGTTCCAACTATCAGAGCCCTGGTAAAACTCAATTTAGGTATGTTGGGATGACAAGTGATATAAATGAGGATTACGTTTCCTGTACAAAGCATGCCATTTAACAAAATCACTCATTAACTGAAAGATTGCTTAAACCCACTAAATTTATGGGCTATTACAACCATGATGGAGTAGGAACCTTCAATCACCTCTCTCCGAGCTGAAATTGGATGTATGCCCCAGAAGTGAAAGGACAAAATTGCAACATGCTGCAGCACCAATTCCCCTGCAAGGAACTTCTTAACTAGAACAAGCTGTACATGCTTGTGCAGGAGAATTATGGCTGAAAGTGCTAGGCTCAATTCATGCAAACTAATAAAACAACAGTGCATTATATAGTGACACAGACAGGCGATCTGTATACCGTACAACACTAGAAAGACAAAACGGACTTACGTGTGAGTTCAGACCATTTAGCATTGGGACTGCTCACGCTGCGAAGGGTAAAGCTTCTGTAACTGTCATAAACTAGTTCTCGGTAGCGAATCCGGTACCCTAAGAGGATTCCATTAATTTTCTCTTCTGCGGGTGGCTTTGGGGAAAGGAAATAGCATCAGGAAACAGTTTCTTTGCAAAGGTTGGGTGGTGAACTGCCATTAAGTTCGATTCTATATGTTTCCATTTTGCTACACAGCAGCTGTATAACACAGCATGGTTTAAATACAACTCTCCAATAGTTTCACGAAGAAGCATGCCATGGCCTGATTTCACAGTAAAACATAGGAATTAATATTAGATTGGCCACATGCTACTGCTGAAGTTATAGAGTAGAAAAAGGAAATAGGCAGTTTGACTGAAGTATCTTTAACTCACCTGCCAACGAATCATTACCGAGGTGGTGGTATGTGGTGTCACGGAAAGAATTTCAGGTGCCTCATCTGGTGCTACAATGAAAAATTACAAAATTAAACTTTTGTTTAAAGCATTACAACAGCATTATAGTTAATAATCACAGATCTATGCAGAAACATCACAGATGATACTTATATTATAGCCTTAAGACTTTTCACCTTACATATCTCCTCCTTCAGGTGAAAGTTTTAAGGTCTTTAAAACTTCTCAGATATATTCCCATGTAGCAAGATATATTCCCATTCAGTAATGATTAGTACTTGCAACAATGAACTGCAAAGTTAATATGCGAGAACACATAACAAAGAGGCTGATTAAACTTTATTCACTCTCCTCATGCCATTTACTAGTGCTGGGGAACAGTTCCACTGCGTCAACACCTCTCCCCCCACCAATGTCCTACCCAAACGGGCATTCGTCATATGCAAGGGTCAGTGTGCTGCACCAATCCCCTAAATTTCTGTGTGTTTTTTAAAAAATTGTTTAATAAGGGAGAAAGGAATAGACGGAGTAATTACAGGTCAGTCAGCCTAACCTCAATGGTGGGAAAATTATTGGATCATATTCTGAGGGACAGGATAACTCTTCATTTAGACAGACACGGATTAATCAAACACAGTCAGCATGGATTTGTTAAGGGAAGGTTATGTCCGACTAACATGATTGAACTTTTTGAGGAGGTAACAAGGAGTGTCAATGAGGTACTGCATTTGATGTAGTGTATATGGATTTTAGCAAGGCGTATGATAATGTTACACATGGCAAATTGGTCACGAAAGTAAAAGCCCATGAGATCCAAGGCAAAGTGGCAAGTTGGATCCAAAATTGAATCAGTGGCAAGAAGCAAAGGGTAATGGTTCATGGGTATTTTTGTGACTGGAAGTCCATTTCTAATGGGGCTCCACAGGACCTAGAAGGCGGCTTTTTGTGGTATATGTCAATGATTTGGACTTGAATGTAGGTGGGTAGGATTAAAACATTTTAAGGCAATACAAAAATTGGCCCTGTGGTTGATAATGAAGAAGAAAGCTGTAGACTGCAGGAAGATATCAATGGACTAGTCAGGTGGGGGGAACAGCGGCAAATGTAGTTCAATCCGGACAAGTGTGAGGTAATGCATTAGGGGAAAGCTAAAAAAAAAAAGGAATACACAATAAATGGTAGAAGTGCAGAAGAATGAAAGGACTTGAGTACATGTCCACAGATCCCTGAAGATGGCTCGACAGGTAGATAAAGTGGCTAAGAAGGCATACGGGATACTTGCCTATATTAGCCGAGGCTAAGAGTATAAGAACTGGGAGGTTATGCTGGAACTGTATAAACACAAGTGAGGCCACAGCTGGAGTACAGCATGCAGTTCTGGTCACCACACAATAGGAAAGATGTGACTGCACTAGAGAGGGTACAGAGGAGATTTATGAGGATGTTGCCTGGACTGGAGAATTTTAGTTATGATGAAAGATTGGATAGGTTAGGGCTGTTCTCTTTGGAACAGACGAGGCTGAGAGGAGACCCAATTGAACTGTATAAAATTATGGCGGCCCTAGATTGAGTGGATAGGAAGGCCCTATTTCCCTTGGTTGAGGGGTCCATAATCAGGGGGCATAGATTTAGGGTAAGAGGTAGGAGGTTTAGAGGGGATTTGAGGGGAAATTTTTTCATCCACAGGGTGGTGGGGATCTAAAACTCACCGCCTGCAAGGGTGGTACAGGCAGAAATCCTCATAGCATTTAAAAAGTACTTGGACATGCACTTGAAGTGCCGTAACCTACAAGACTATGGACCAAGAGTTGGAACGTAGGATTAGGCGAGATGGCTACGAGTTGGCCAGTATGGGCATGATGGGCAGAATGGCCTCCTTCCGTGCTGTAAATTTCTATGATTCTATGAATACCAAAAATGTCTAAAATAGACAGTGAATAAACATTAAGCTGCAAAATGCTTCAGTAAAGAATTCAGAAGTAATTTGCCATGCTTAGGTTCCATATTTCCTATTTCTCATCACATGCTTTCTTCCCCTTTCGTCTTCAGGTTCTGTGTGGTACAGCATTCTTTGACTGGCAGGGCAGCCAGCCAATCTGCTCTCTGGCTTCTATCAAGGTGGGTGCAAGGAGGTGCACCAGGAGGACAGCAAATTGACTCACCACTATTCTGAAGAATGCAACCTACATCTCTGAGAAAGGCATATTCAGCAATATCTACTGAATAAAGCAAACTTCTGCTTTATCAACACCACGAACAATAATAAACAATCTAAAATAAATCTCTCTATTAGTGCCATGGTGAAAAAAGGATTCGTCCAAAGGGAGTGAAATAGATTGTCATTTGTCCAAAATATACAGCAGTAATTGAATATTTGAAATGTGGATGGAGCTTTAAAAATATTTCATGCTGACATTTATCTCAATCTTACATTAAATCTTACATCCTTAAATTCCTGCGAAATTCATTTGCTGGCGAGATTATACATTTTACCACATTTTACACGGGCACGCTCTGCAAAGTTTCCTGCACATGTGCCAAAAATACATTAATACTCCAGTTTGAGGTCCTATTAACTTTTGACCACTCTGTGATTGTCAACATTCAAAGTGAGGCAGTAAATAACAATATCTTCTTAAATTGTATCTGATTATTTATACAAGTTCACAAGAATTCATATTTTTTTTAAAGCATTTTTAAAAAATAAATATTTTCACTGATAACATGCTGCACAGCCAAGGAACAATGTGCTTCTTTCCAACATCAGATTGTATTTAGCTTCTGCTGTTAGTTGACTGTTAAATGTTCAGTAACCATAAAAATAATGTGCTCTGAATTGTCATTGGATCATTGCTGTGAAGCACTTAACTTACAGAGTTGAGGATGGAGCAAAATTAAATGCATACTTTGATAAACTGGTATCAAGAATACTCCAGCATGTGTTTAAATAACACACTTGGGTGGGGCAATAATAGGAAATTCCACTGTTTTCTCAGCAGCTGGATATTCAAAAATTCTAGCCTGGTGACCAAAAGCAAAATTGGAAAATGGACCAACTGTTCTGCAGATGGATGTATTGCCTTATTAATCTGCGCCTCTCCACCTCATTGGAAAATCCAGCCTCAGATATTGTACCTCACAGTACATATACATGGTGGCCAATGACATCCCCAAATTTAACGTTAGATCCGTTCCACCCCCACCACCCAAATCTCAGCTAATCTTGCCTTCTCTCCTCACTTCGCTGCCCTTCTGTCCTCCCTTAATCTGTTCCTTCATAGAAACACTGCTATCCATATTGACGGGCACCTCCTCAACCTTGCCATCTCAAATGGCCTCTCTACTCCAGTCATCTCCATCAGAGATAATGTCATTTCCATTCACTTCCCTGCATCCTCCATCACCCACATTTGTCATTCCCCTTTCAACCAAACTTCTGTGTTTACCCAAGATTAGATTCTCCCCCAAGTCATGTTAAAATGCCTGTCAAACCTTCGGCCCTCCATTCGCCATAGTACTTCTGCCACTGTCCATCTGCTCAGCCACTCCTTCACCTTTCATCCCCTGTCCCCAATAAAACCCTGATCTTTCCCCCAGTAAGGACCTTATCTTTGCACCCTCAAGTCCAAGGCGATTGAGAGCGATTGGCGCACAACTGGTTTAGCCATCCATTACCAGAGTAGGCCACTACAAACACTATTGGGCTTTGCCCTCCTCTGTCGAAACTGTTCATTATTCCAGGATCACCCTGGAAAATAAAGATGACTCCCGTTTTCTTTTCCACTAACAATCATCTCCTTTTAATTCCTTCATAGCCTTGCTCTCCCTATTTCTGTAGCCACCTCCAACCCTCTGAGAACTCTGTGGTTCTTCAACTCTGGTCTCTTCTGCATTGCCATTTCCTTCACCATTGTCAACTGTACCTCCAGCCATGTAATCCCTAAGCTCTAGAATTCCCTTCCTAAACCAATCAGCCGCTCCACCTCCCTGTCCTCCTTTAAGCTCCTCCTTATACCCCACAGGTTTGACCAAACTTTTCGTCTAACCCCTCCTAATATTTACTTCTTTGGTTTGGTGTTGATTTGTGTCTGATCATGCTTCTATGAAGTGCCTTGGGATACTATTTGATATTCATGCAATTTTTTTTGCAGTCATGTGCTGCAAAGAGGTTGCAGTTTGCCCAAGCAAACATAATCGCTTGCTTCCGACCATACAGTCTGCCAAGTTCTGTGACAGCAGGTGGGTTGAGCACATAGTCAGCTGATACAAGCCATTGCTACAGAAACTGTATCATTGGCCTTTATGGATCTATTCCAGCCATGATGAAAGATCTGTGATCAGAAATGAAAATAGTGATCTGCACTTTAAAACAACTACATTTGTACAAGATTTTTTTTGTACAACTTTTTTCCCCTACTGCACTGGTGCCGATGAATCCACAATATTCCATAGTCCTTCTGCTTGAAGTAGTTCTGGAATATAAAGACGGCTTTACTCATGAGAATGACGGGCAGCAGGCAGTGCTAGTGAATTATGCATTTCCACATTGAAGAACAATGAAAATACATCACTACTCTCAGTAATGTGCCTGTGCAAGTGACAGGCAAGTTTATTCTGACCTCAGATAAACAATCAGATCAAAAGAGTTTAAGCCTGAGCGAGCTGTTACTTGTTGCAACGTGTAAGTAATTTGCAAAACTGTGGGTTTATGCTCCAGGGCCATGGTGATGCATTGAAAGAGGTACCTTTGCTACTAAATTGAATGCATATTGAATGAGACATCAGATGGCTAGTCATTGGCATACAAGGAGCAATCTTGTTTGGTTCTCTTCTGGTTGTAGTGGGTCTGGTTCCTGGAGTCACAAGCAGGAATGTGGATGACCTCTGAGCCAGAAGATTTATTGGATTGAATTTAGTTTAGCATGGAACAACAAGTCGCATTTGATCCCATCCTTCCAGTATACCAACTCCACTGTCTTCTCTTTACAGCCTAAATAGCCACCTGAACAAGTGGACAAGACCTTGGTTTAATAGCTCATTCGAATGATGGCTCTTATGACAATGCAATATTCTTTGTTCTCTGCTGGAGTGTCAGTCTTGATTAAATGTTCAGGTCTGGAGCGAGACTCAAAACAAACTCTGACCCAGAGAAAAGAGTGCAAACAATTGTGTGAATTTATTTTAGCACCATTTGATCTTGTAGGCAGGAGCCGAGCAACATATGGGAGTATTGTTGGAAAGGACTGAGACAAGAACATTAAAAATCCAGAAGTGTAATCAGCAGTGTAATTTGGGGACATTGATAATCTGACAACTTCCACCAGTGAGCTCCTGTTTATTACTTGACTTTGGAGGTTCAACTATCATTTCACCAAAAAGCTTTCCCTTAATTGATTCCCATTTGAAATATGTTGCCAAAAATGCTGAAAAGTATCATCAAAAATGTAAAATATTTTGTTTATCCTACTCCTGACTTTATGGTTTGTGCTGAAACTCACCAGCCTGCAGCGTCGTAACAGAATCAGACTCCTCGCTATAGTCACTGTCTCCAATGTCATTAGTTGCTTTCACACGGAACTTGTATGAGGTGAAGGGCTTCAGCCTGTAAAAGAAGTATGGATGTGTCACTGGATTCAATTACGTCAAATAGAAATACCTTCAGAGTCTCACAAGTGCAACCTTCATAGAAAATCTGTTCTCCACAACCAACTCCTGATTATGAACCTGGCATTATTGAAGACGAATGCAGATATAATTTTTGCTTGCCATATTTGTCAGCAAACATAGATATTGCTCAGCAACTTTTACATTTTTTTTGCTAATTCTCCAACACAAAATATTTCCATGAGGATCTACAAAATAGATCTTGGTGGATCCTGATGCCACATTGTCAGCTGGGCAATGAAGTTCCCAGGGATCTCCTGATATGGCCTTTCGATGGCTGCATCTCATTAGATGATGATGCATGGGCTTTGCTGCATATTAAATTTTGCAAACCATGACCCATCTTGACACAGCTGTTCTGTTCCTGTTCAATTCTGGCCTTAGGAAAAAAAAAATGAGGAAACTAATTTTTCCAGAATTTTTCCCCAATTCACTAACATCCAACAGGTAGCATGTTTGCAATGCTTTTGAGTCTTGACTAAACTAGTTATAGATATGCTGAGCATTGATATATTATTAGGAAGAGAGTGGGGCCAGTATTGCATGACTAGGGTGGGGTAAAATAAATTAGACAGAGATTCTACTCCTGATTGCCAGTCACTAAAAAGTGCACATTCAGGGATGCCAAGTAAAGGCAGGATCAGGCCCAGGTGTGATGCCTCCAGAGCCAAACAGCCTGTAGAACTACACCATCATATGAGTCACCAGTTTGAGAAGAGCAGAAAGGCGGAATTAAAAAAAGACAGAGAGGTAGAAAAAGAGAAATATATTGGTGACTGCATTTGTTTTTAAGAAAAACCTCACAGAAAGCCTTCTCTCGTTTTTGGTGCAGTATTGAAATGGCAAGACACAGTTTTTCACTGCACTTTGTTATTACCAGGTGAGTAAGGGGTCTCAGGCTCCCCTTTCGCCTCTTCTCTGCTTTGACCACAACAGGGTTTAACTTTTAAACAGAGTGATTTAACTTACCAACTCAGTGAGCACTTGCTCCTGTTACTCTAATTACAATTGCAAATGAACCAATCAGACAGGTTTTCTTGAGTTTAAACAAGAAAGATGTAAGTTTATTAACCTTATCACTCTAAACTGGTTAAAATTACTAAAATATGTGATGCATCCACGCTCACATTCATGCGAGAGGCGCGCACACACACACACACACACACACACATACACACAAATATATACAGAGGGGAAAAGTAGAGTTGGGAGCTTGAAGTAAAGTCTGTAATAAATGGAATTCAAATACTGCGTTTCAACGTCCTTAGTTGAAGTTAAAGTCTTGAAGTCCTGACTGGGCCACGTGCACAATTCGGGCTTGCTTCTCTGGTCCCAGAAGGCTGAAGAGAGGCTTTATTCGTCTTCTTGGTTGTTGCCTGTAAGGTTCTATAGTCGAGGCTTAGTAGCTGCCACCGAGGCTTCCTTAGGACTTTGCTGGAGAGACAGACAGACAGAGAGGTGCTTTCTTCTTGAAGTTCAGTTATTGTCTTTTTTTCCTTCCTTTCTGAGGCACAATTCACAAACTCAGAGTTACACAGTCGGGTATGTCATGTGACCACCTCTTTGTGTGAAAACAAGTTTTGGAAGGTTGTTTGAAATTCAAAGTTCTTCTCTCAAGCTGTGCAAACATACTTGGTGTGGGGTGGGGAGGTGGGTGGGTGGTGTTTAGCTCTTTCAAAGTCAATGGGTGTCGAAGTTTTTGACGACCACCATTGACAAAAACCATTCTAGGTAACTGAGTCAGAGTGCATCCCTATTGTTCTTGCTTGACTGGTTAATTACCTCTGTCAGCCTTTGGCTTCTCATATGCAAATTGTGTGGTGGCCATCGTTAGCTGTTCTGTTCTGATTTTTAAAAGTTATTTATAATGTTCAGTAAAAGTCTCAAGCAGAGTTCCATACGACAAAATTAATATTTTCCATTTGGCATGTGGGGTTTCCATCACAATTTAAATGACATTAAACAGTGACTAGTCTTATACCTTGCATGAGTGAAGGAATAGAAATGTGTAATTGTACAAAAAGGATGTGATGAGTTTATGTAGCCGATGATAATAGAACTGCAAAAAAATGGCTGAACCAGTTTAAGTGGCTTCTGCAGAGATCAAAATAAGGTCAGGTTATAACAATTTAATACCAGGGTTTTGCTATAAGAAAGAACAACTATTGTGCAATAATATTATAGCAAAAGTTAATGTACAAATAAATTTTAAAAACAGCTCAAAAAGAACTAGGGGTCAGTAACATTTTTAACTGACCTCCACAATAATTGCACTGAGGGTTGCTGGATCAGTAAAAGAGAAACACAATTTTCTCTCAACTATTTCATTAAAAAAAATTTTTCCCTGGTCTTTGCAAAAATTAAAGAACTAAAACAACCTCTGGCTCTGATTTTGGGCAGGAAAAGAAATGGAGGCTTTAGCATTCACATTTTCGTTTTTGTGCACCTGATCTTCTTGGGTCAAATCATGTAAATTGATGATACTATATAAGTGCTACTGTTAAATTATATTATTTTATTTATAATCTGTGCTTGTATAGAGCACAAAGACCAGAAGATCCGAGTTGCCATTACTTGGGCTGAGTTTGCTGATTTCAGCAGGAGCGTCAATGAGAGTTTTGCAATTGGCCTCAGTGCCTCCAGCGTGGAGATGAGAAACAAGAACATCTGCGACTGTAAATGTGCAGCAGTCTTGATCTCTTTTATTAATAGGTTTTAGCGAATAATACTGAATACTCCTTGACTGCAGCTTTCCTGAATTAGTAACTCAGTGAAATCTGGATTTAGATCCGGCGCAGGGAGTTATCAAATTAAAAACGTTGGCATTATTAATTTAACCTAACAGCTGACCTTTCTTGCCTCTGTTCAGGGATGATCTGGGGTCTGGAGCACAGTCACAAAAATGAAGCTGTGTTTAATACGGTCTGTCACTTAAGGTCACTGCTCAGGGACTTGCTGTGAGCAAATGGCACATTTTGAGGTTAATTAGAGGCTAATTGTTGAGGAAAGTTTCTGTAATTTGTTAATTGCCTATAAAGCTCTGGCACTGGCCCTTGTAGAAAGGGGAGGTTATCAAGGTTCGAGAAACCAGCAGGAAATTACTGATTTTCCTTCATTTAAAAAAAAAGTTGTTACTTTGAAGTGTGACATTTAAAGTGCAATGGATACATTCTAAATGCAAGCTTTTTTAGATGCAGTTTTTTAAAAGAATATTTAACTAAGGCTTTGTAAAGAAAAAAAGCACAGAAATTTCAATCTAAACATTATTTAATAAATGACCTTAAGCACAATTTCATAAATCTCAAATAATACAGCAAGATTCATTAAGTTGATGAATAAGTCAGTGGTTAACAGATATCTGACAACCAAGTTATCTCTAATTATTGGTACCAGTATGAGAGATGGACACACTGCTTTCGAAATCTCTTATGCCATTTCTCTTTTTCATCTTTGGCATCTTTTGTTCTGTGAAGTGTCACAATTTGCATACACTGACTCTCTTACTGCGGGCGGACATTGACAAGTTTTAGATGCAAGGTGATGCACTCCTTGATACTAGTCTTCCTTCCTTAGGAAGTGTCATGCTATGCCCCCGCCTGCCAAGAATGAGGCACTTAATTTTGTCATGAACATTGCTTTTAAACTGCCACTGGAGTGAAGAAAGGACTTGTTAAACAGATCAGCCGTGGCTGGAAAAGACATTTGCCTATTAACAGATGATGATTGGAAGGACAAAGGACCATTCCCTGACACAGTCAATTCACAATGGACCTTGATCACCAGGTATTGTGTGTAAGAGAAGCATTTCAGAGATTGCTAAAGCGATACAATCCAAGGCGTGGCCAGACCAGTTAGTCACATGACTAACCTGCTGGGCAATCTGGGTTTTTCTGAATTGTACAAAGTGTTTGAACTGAGAGTGTCTGTTTGCTCCTGGACTGAGAATTAGATTAGATTAGAGATACAGCACTGAAACAGGCCCTTCGGCCCACCGAGTCTGTGCCGACCATCAACCACCCATTTATACTAATCCTACACTAATCCCATATTCCTACCAAACATCCCCACCTGTCCCTATATTTCCCTACCACCTACCTATACTAGTGACAATTTATAATGGCCAATTTACCTATCAACCTGCAAGTCTTTTGGCTTGTGGGAGGAAACCGGAGCACCCGGAGAAAACCCACGCAGACACAGGGAGAACTTGCAAACTCCACACAGGCAGTACCCAGAATCGAACCCGGGTCCCTGGAGCTGTGAGGCTGCAGTGCTAACCACTGCGCCACTGTGCCGCCCTAAGAAGATCTCCCCTGTCTGCTTCCATCTCTTTCTCACAAGCCTCTGAATCCACTGAAGACACATGAACCCCCAGAGAGAAAATTCTCCTACAGCAAACAAGGTTTAAGAAGAATACTGGGCCCCAACGAAAAGCAAGAATTACTGACAAGCAAGGCCTCTATAGTGAGCTCAAAGAACTGTAACAAAAACTCTTCAGATATTGTCTCAAACTTTTCCACTTTATTTCCCTTCTGCTTTTTTCGGTCTCTATTTGCATATGTGTATCGCACATGCATGCTAGTGTGGGCACGATGTGTATCCATAGGCGTCAAGTGAATTAGAGTTTAAGTTTAATAAATTTCAACTTTTCTTCTTTAAAGCTAAGAAAGCCTGTTTGTGCTGGTTTCTTTGCCTTATAATTGGAAAGCAGTGAACAAGGATTCACCAAGGGGGAGCTAAAAACAGTGTGTTTAAAAATAAAACCCTGTTACAGCAAGACCAGGTGAAGGCTGAAAGGGAACCCTAATCCATTTTCTCACCTGGTCATAACAGGAAGGCATCTCTTTATGTTTTGCGCCCTCGACAACAGTGTAGTCAAAATTGGGAAATCATGCAACACTACACCTTCAGTCCAATGCATTATTAATTATCTCTGCTCCCACCCCCGCCCCCCCTCCTCAAGCTCCGCCATACTAGTGTAAAAGCAGCACCCCTATACCCCAGAGCTTTATATCATAACAGGCATTACCTGTTATGGTTTAGCCATTTTCCCATTTCTGCCTCTTGTTCATGGCTAAAGGCGGTTGCCATAAGCAGATCAAGTCTCCTATGGACTGATACTCATGTCCTTGTATACATGTGGATTAGTGTGCTCAGTTACAGCAACCAATTATAGTATACTTCTCACTGGATAGCACATGGGATGCCCATATTCTCCTGTCCTTCCCAGAAGATGTAAAATATTGCACAAAGCATTTAGACCAAAATACCTGATCAGTAAATATTGAATCAGTACTGTACACAAGAACAATGAAATTAGAAGTCAGTCAGTAAGGGGTTAAAAAGTTCAATAAGCAAAGTTCAAGTTGCTATGGTTCCAGGTTTTGACCGTATACAATTAAATTTGCACCTAGCACAAAGATTGGTATCCTGACTATTTTCCAGATCAAGCAACCTGGCCATCTCCCATTCTCCATTTTGAAATTTTGTTGGAGAAGAAATGAGCCATTTTAACTTGAAATCTTTCACAACTGTGTGAAGTGAACACAGAAATTTTCATATTTTGTTACTGTACCCACTTGAAATCTTGACCATCCTTTGTAAACATCAGCACTTACCTGTCTACAACATATCTAGTAGATTCGTGGCTCACAGAAGCTGAGTGGAGTGACCAGTTTCCACTAGGTAGCTCAAGAGTTTGGATGGTGTAGTACCTAACTGGAGACAGACCGTCACTGCCTGGTTCCCATGACAACAGCACGCTGCGTGACTGCACATCCTGCTGTTGTATGGTAGGTTTGCTGGGAGGTTGCGGGTGAGCTGAGAATGGAATGAAAAAGTTTAGAGAACAGGCTGCTTTTCGCTCAGTTTATCGCAGAATCTTACAGCACAGGAGGAGGCAATTTGACCTACCATGACTGTGCCAGCTATCCAATTAGTTCCACTCACCTACTCTTTCCCCATAGCCCTGCATATTTTTCCTTTTTCATGTACGTATCTAATTCCCTTTTGGAAGTTACTATTGAATCTGCTTCCACCACCTTTTTGGGAAGTGCATTCTAGATAATAACAACTACATAAACAAATTTTACAAAAATTTCATGAAATCAAACAATGAAAGTGTCCCCTCGGGAAATGATTAAAAAGTTATATATAATTTTCTCTGGCAGGCCATTGTAGATTTTTTAAACTTTATTTCATGCCCTCAGTTCATAATTCCATGCTGCCAGCTTTTGCTTGGGAAGTCAAAACGGTTTAGACCCTGAAATTTTTGTCTGTGAAAAATGCTGCTCATTTTCTACTGTCACCACCTTGCTTTTTCAAGTGGGACTGTTCTTCAGTGCATTAATTTCTCCTGCTAGGACAGTGCATGTCCATCTCATAGTCCAGTAAAGAACTGGTTAAGCTCTCTAAAGGGAGTGACAACACTGTTTTTCCAAGTCATTCAAATTAATTTCAGCTAGAACCTTCGGAGAAGAACATGCTCTCCATCCTATCAGTTTAAGATGAATTGAAACTCAAGTTCCAGGAGTTAAAGGACAGTTTTAACTCATTTGTGTGCAAGCTACTTATCCCATATAACAGTGTATCAGTTTGAATCACACGGCATGAGAGTGATTCTGTTAAGTTTGCACTGGGCTTTGTTATCTCCCAGGTTTTCAAATTTATCACTCTATTAGCTTTTTGATTTGGAAAATAATAAGTAGGCACATGCTTCCACAAAGTAGCAGATTCCAGGGTCAAACTGATATTGATTAAAGTGCACGACATTTCCCTTCATCGCTTCTATCATTCAAATATTCAAATCCTTCACTGCGTCACTGGCTAGGAACACACTTCAAAGACTGGACTCATTCTAGAAAATATACTCTTCAGGAGGCCGGCGGTTTCTTGATAAATATACAGAGTTGCTCTCATTCAGTAAAAACAGCTGCATTATTTATACTATTCCTATTTACCTCTCTTTTCTGTTGTTACCACCAAGGCTTCTGCTGCTTCGCCCCAGCCTTTGCGAGTCTGAGCTGTAATGCGGAAGACATAACTGCATTCTGGTTTCAGCCCAGTTGCTGTATATTGCCGAGCACTTGGGTTCAACACATCCACTGTGGCGGTGTTTGTGGTGCTTGTGTTTAGTCGATATGTTATCTGGTAAGCTGAGGAAAAAGTTGACTAAATATCAAATTATGTGAAAGTGTAGTTTGTGAGCACTACATTATCCTCCCAAAATTATACCTATGGTCTGTAGCTTTACAAACTGGGGTCTGTAAGAAGATTCCAGTGATTGCATAAGGGTATTAGATTTTTCTCTCTCTGGGGTCCGACTAAAAGCAAACATAATGTGGTAAAAATTCGACGAGGTTTTGTGTAAAACAAGTAGTACCGCGTCAGTTGCTTGTTATATGCATTGCGTAAATCGGGCGGACATAACAGGCGACCAATCTGATACCACCCACTTTATTTCACAATCCAAGTTGAATTCCTCTCCAGTCCTCTGCATTATTCTGTATTTGTTGACTTAACAGCACATTATTTATTTGTATAAAAGAAATCTGCAGTTTTAACACCCTTTTTATATTTGCAGCTGATAATGCTTTAAAAACATTATGGCGGGGATCCCCCAGTTACACGTCAATACTGTCCTGAGGGGACTATGGAAATGTGTCAATACTGTCAGTGAGTCTGCCAGATATTTAGAAATTGGAAGCTATTGACATAGAAATAAATGAGTATGTCCCCAGTGTGAGTTAACAATATAATTTTATCTATTTTTAATATAACTTTTCAATAGTCATGGTTAGAATGTTACAATACTGTAGTATCTGATGACTATACTTACCTTAGATATAACCCACATTGCCCATTAATCCCTTAAATGGAGGACAATTTCATATGACTTCTCTACAACACCCTACAAAACTCTATGGTATCACATCTTCAGTTATAAGATACTCCTGCTCTTCATTAACAGAGAAATCATATAAAACAAGCCCTCGTTATCACATTCCTGTGTGTGGCTTGGGATTGTAATATTTGCTCTTCTTCCACACATGTGTTGAATACTGCGGGACACCAAAGGATTAATGAAACTAATAGTTTAGGATTTTCCATCAGTTTCTTTGCTCTACTCTGCTACCATGTCTGACCATAACGATTATTGCAAGTATTTTCATTCACATTTACTTCAAGTTTCAGGAGTTCCCAAATCACCCACCCAGAATGATCCCATTGGGTTCCGCTGGAGGTTGCCAGACTAAACGCACAGATGTTGTTCGAACTTCTGGAAACAGGATTCCTACAGGGGGTCCAGGCACTAAAAAGACAGAAACAATTAAAACAAGCTACTTTTGCAGCTTAGCTTTTCACATGACAGTTGTAATGATTCTGGAGCTCTCATTGTTCATGACATTGTCCTTGAAAATCACTTTTGAGTTATTGCTTTGACCGGCTCAATTTTTTTCTTGTTACTTTTCTCCCCTTGCCTTCCTTCCTCTCTTGAAGGCATTGTCTCCATGTTGGATATGACTCCACAGGCACCAGTCATCTCTGGTATGTTAGCCATTATCTTATGTGCATGTGTGATAATTGATGACATGGGTTGACAAGTTTATGGCATCACTGGTCAAGCCCAGAACTGTCATATCGTCAATATTCAATTCCAGGAAGATTCATCAGATCGTGATCAGGAATGAGAACCCTGGCTAAAATCCTCTACCTGACCCAGAGGCAGTGAAACACATTGTAGTGCAGTGACTGCTGTCCTAGCTAAAATCATCTAACTTGGAGCAGACCATGATTAATCTGGGCCTTCCTTGCTTGTAGTTCAGTTACTTACTGGATATAATTAGCTGCTTTATTCTTGTATCAGATGCAAATTTATGACAGTGAAGATAAGTTTGGTCAATGAACCACAATGAAAACTTAAACTTATACTTTCAAATCAGGTCTTCAAATTAAAATTGCAAACCCCTTTCAGGAATAGCCCTCAACAAAAAAAAAGGGAAAATGTGGCTTCATATAACCTTTTAAACATATAAGGTGAAATTAAAATTTCTTTGAACAAAATATATAACTAAAATGTCACAATTTAATGTATCTGGCATGAGAAAGGGGTATTAAACTACTTTCATCTAATTTTTCCCATCTCTGCAATCTAAACCAAATTGGCTTTGGATCCAAATGTCACCATCTTTAACCACTAGATCTCCAGTCACTTGTGAATTAAAGTGATTTTAATTGCTCTACCAAAACTCTATAGCACTATTTAGCTGTGTAATTGGCGTTGGCTGCCTTTACATTACTTTCGCACACAGTTCTTTACTAGTGAGCACAAGAGCAATTGAGTCTAATTCATGAAATTTGCAAAGTAATGTTGATAATTTTGTTGACAAATTATGCTGCCATCATTGATGTACAGGATGTAAATATTAGCAGCCTAGTAAATAATGTTGCCTCATGACAACATACAAATACTTAAAGGGATAGACAGGGTAGATGCAGCTAAGATGTTTCCCCTGGTTGGGGAGTCTAGAACCAGGGGACACAATTTCAAAATAAGGGGGAAGCCACTTAGGATAGAGATGAAGAGAAATTTCTTTACTCAGAGGGTTGTGAATCATTGGAATTCTCTACCACAGAGATCTGTGGAAGCTCAGTCATTGAGTGTGTTTGAGCAGAGATTGACAGATTTCTAATGACATATGGGGATATGAGGATAGTGTGGGAAAAAGGCCTTGAAGTGGAAGATCAGCCATGATCATATTGAATGAAGGGGCAGGCTCGACGGGCTGAATGGCTTACTGCTGCTCCTATGTTCCTATGACTTGGACGATACAAATTTAAATCTAAAGGGCTGGAAGGAAAGGTAGCAACAGTAATCAAGGAAACATGGAACACTTGTTTCCTACAAGCCTAGTATGATACAATTAAAAGCATAAAATGGGGCTAGAGTCCACTTATCTATTCTTATGTAGCACTGGAAAAATACTAACCATCATCCAGTGTTCTCTCAAGAATGGGCGGGAAGCTTGGTATTCCATCTCCAATTCTAGTAAAAGCAAGGACTTGGATCTCGTACAGCACATACTTCCCTAACTCAACAAGTTGAACAGCATGCGTGGAGTTGCCTTCAATGGTCCGGATCTGCATAGGAGTCTCCAAGTCCTTCTCCTTGTATAGGACCTACATTCAAACAGTGAACAAAACAGAAAGAATATAGGGAGAATTCTGTTGACAACAAAGGAAGTTAAGAATTGTATAAAATTAAAAGAAAAGGGCTATAAAGTTGCCAGAAATAGTAGTAAACCTGAGGATTGGGAGGATTTTAGAATACAGCAAAGGAGAACCAAGAAAGCGATAAAGAAAGGGAGAATAGAATATGAATGTAAGCTAGCAAAAAATATAAAAATGGACTGTAAAAGCTTCTACAGGTTTATAAAAAGGAAACATTTGGTAAAGACAAATGTGGGTCCATTACAGGCAGAGTCAGGAGAATTTATAATGGGGAATAGGGAAATGGCAGAGAAGCTAAATGATTACTTTGTGTCTGTCTTCACTGAGGAAGATACAAGAAATCTCCCAGAATTAGAGATCCAAGGGATCTCTACCTGGGTTGGATATAAAATCAAACCCTTTGAAGGCTGTAAAACATTTCAGTTATTCTCCTCAGTGAAATTCCATCTGGTCTGGGAATTCATTTAAATTCCTGAGGTGAAAAGACAGCATTGTATTGCTATGAGTCATTTAGTTCAGTCCATTTGAGATCTCTGCCTCATCTCTTAGACACCTGGGTTTAATTTAAAGAAAATCAAAATGCCACTGAATTAAATAAACAATATTTTTGTGTTCTTGTTTAAAAGTGAACTAAAATGCTTCATTTTCTGCAGCTTTAGCAATCAGACTGTGTCCAATTAATCAACTTGCCTTATAACCAAGGACGAGCCCATTGCGATCTTGTTGTGGAACCTCATTCCACTTGACTAAGATACTGTTTGAGTTAAGAGCAAGAGAAGAAACATTTGTTGGTCCAGATGAAGGAACTAAGAAAAGAAAGAAAGACATTTTTATACATGGAACAAATATCCTTATACAGTTACAATGAGAATTTCAAATTTAACCATAATTATATTTTTGCAATAGGCATCTCAACAGTTGTAACAAAAGGTACCAATGACGTCGGCAGTATCTTCTAAAAGCAATACAATCTGCTAATATCATGTTAATGTACTGATCCCAGCCATCCTAGCCAAGAACATGAGAAAAATCAAGGATGTGAGGTGTTCCTCTCATTTTTACCTCACACATCCAAATACATTCTGAATTCGTCTCGCTGTCTTTGCTTTCATTACCTATCCAAATGTCGATCAATACTTTGAGTAAAGATTTTATTTCTTAATATCTATTTCACTAATTTAAACTTATGTTTTCTTGTCCTGCTGACCTATAACCTCAAAGTGATATTCTGGGTTCACCTTGAATCTTCCATTTAATACTTCATATACATCATTGTGATCAGCCTTTAACCACCTTTTCTCTATACTGTCGAACTTTATGCCAATGACATTTCAGAATATACTAGAAATATGTGCATATAATTGTGAGCTACAGCACAACTTCGAACCAGGCCTATGTTTCACTGTAGCAAACTTCTCCAGTTATCAACAGGCTTTATTAGAGAAATATGTTCATCAGAAGCTTAAATATTTAAAAAGGTGTAAACTAATGAAATATTTCAGTGTCACAAGCCAATAATAATTTTGCTCAATTTTGTTTTAAAGGCTGGGTCACTGAAATTCATGCTGGTCTGCTTCCTGACTCATCTCTTGCAGCTCTTACCTTATACTGTTGCTGCTCAACAGGAATTCCTGATCTTTACAGTAGTTTTGCAAAATCAGGAAATCTTGCCCATGAAATGCAACAAATTTGATTCCCTAGAGCTGTTGCAGTAACATTGATTAGAAGACAGGATAGCAGTGAAGGATAACTAGGAGAATACTGGGCAAGGAATAGGAATGCTGCCTGATTTACCCATTCTTAAAGCAGGAGTACTGAGGTCAACTGCAATGTGCTAATGATCAAGCCAGAGATCAATCTTGGGACCTCTTTGCTTAATATAATTCAGTTACTCGCTGGTTCAACGAGCTGAGCCTTCATGGGTGCTTTGAGTGAGTTATTAAAACTCACTTGCAAATAATATTGTGGTTGAGTAAGATCTAGAAAAGTCTAGTGGCAGAGAACCTGATAACAGGATTTCATTTGGAGGAAGGGGCCAAACAGAGATACAATACTGTTCCCCAAGTATCAGTTGATCTCTGGTCAGCCTCGTTGGCAACCATGGGAGATATGTAGTGTGTGAGGCGCCCTAACAAGAACTGAAAAGTCATCGACCTGAAATGTTAGCTCTTGCTCTCTCTCCACAGATGCTGAATGTTTCCAGCATTTTCAGATGTTTCAGATTTCCCAGCATTTGTAGTATTTTGCTTTTATCTTGTGATACAGGCAAGCAGATTCATAAGGAATGTTAATTAGACTACAATCAGTGCCTTTATTAGAGGTTGCACACAATTTACACACGCTATGCACATTCTAACAGATAAAAACAAAAGAGACAAATAGGCAATACCTTTCAACTCCATCCATATTGTATTATTTACACTAAAGCATCTTTTTATATATATTTTGTAATAGTGTAGAGACGATATTTACACATACTGATGGTGAAAATATTTCTCCAATAGAACAAGCATATTTATTAATAACTACACACTAACAAGCTGGTATAATCTATAAAGGTCTGAAATAGCAAGAGAGTTTTAGTGCTTGCAATACTATAATGATGTCATTAGTGTCCTATCATAGGATATTTTACATTGCAGTAGTCATTAAAAATATATCGCAAACTATCAATTCTCACAGCCTTTCAGCTCATCAAGAATACTGTTTGTTTTTATTGCTTGTTCAAACAAAAAGGCTTTACTGTTGTCTTCAATTTTATTTGCATTTATAATAATCTTCATAAAAAGGAATCAATTACCATCAATTCAACTTGTACTGGAAGAAAACAGATATGCATTTGCATCATGGAGACAAAAATGAGGAAACAATCTGATCCTGCAATACTGCCAGGGCAGAATCGTGGAAATGCTTTCAGAAGCCACATAATCAATACCATAAATTTGTTTGCTTCCTGAAGGTGGTAGCACCTCTAGTATCAAACGTATCGAAACTGCTGGTAAATCAATTTGTACAAAAGTAAAATAATAAGAGTGAGCTAAATAGAGTAAATCAGCTGGGGAGGGAGAGAGAGAAAGGTTTAGACCAAGTAAAACAGCAGGGATATTTGTAACGATAACTAAATGTCTTGTAATTCATGCATCATATATTAACGAGATTGTCAATTCACCACATCAATTACAAAATAGTCATGTGTATTTACGAATATCTATCTAAAAGTTTGTTCAAAATGATTTGAAATTTTATTCATGATGATTTTTGAACCTTTATTTGAAAAGTGAATGGTGATTATCAGTTGTGCAGCTGGGGTCAAAGGATTGTTGGCTGGTGGGGGGATGCTTAGTTAAAACCTCAGATTTAGCCAACCTGGCCCCAGAGTTGGCTGATTTGCCTTCTGTGGCCTGCTCCACCAACCTGCTTCCTCCTCTCAGAATCACAGAATTGTAACAGCGCAGAAGGAGGCCATTCAGCCCATCGTCTCTGCACTGGCTTTCCTAATGAGCATTTCACCTAGTGTCACTCCCCCGCCTTCTCCCCGTAACCCTGCACATTCTTCCTTTTCATATAACTGTCTAATTCCCTTTTGAATGCTTCAATTGAACCTGCCTCCACCACATTCTCAGGCAATGTATTCCAGACCTTAACCACTCGCTGCGTGAAAAAGCTTTTCATCATGTCGCTTTTGCTTCTTTTACAAATTACTCTAAATCTGTGGCCTCTCATTCTCAATCCTGTCACAAGTGGGAACAGTTTCTCTCTATCTGCTCTGTCCAGACCCCTCATGATTTTGAATACCTCTATTAAATCTCCTCTTAGCCTTCTCCTCTCCAAGGAAAACAGTCCAAGATTGCTCTGCTTCCATTTCTTAGGGCAAAAGACATTGTGGGGAATCCCTGGAAGCTGAGGGTTCAGTAGGGAGTGCCAAAGCAAGGGAACTGAGCCAGGAGCTAAAGAATTCCGAATTACCCATGGTCCAAAGATCAAGCCACGAACCGCTTAAATCTGCAGGCTAAAGAGGTTCAAGAACAAAAAGGAGGTGGTCCTCCAAAACTGCACTGGCCGATCTCAAAATGATTGTCTGATGGGGCGGGAGTCAATACCCTCCATGACTCCCCACTAGTTCCGTCACTGATGATTATTTCTTTGGTTGGGGATGCTAACGGTTGCGTAGATTTACTCATCCTGACACGATGCTGGAATTAAATTGGTGTTAATGAATTGACTGAAGGAGGAATGCATAGGCTGAATAAACCTCATCAAACACTTCACTGAAACATCTATTTCACATCCTCCACAGAACTTAACACTCCAAGGCCATTCCAAGTCCACTGGAGGAGAAGGTACTCGAAAGCAGTGGTATTAAAGATTGGGAGCAAAGTGTGTGCCAATACTCCTTAAATTCTGGACCAAATTCTCAATTGAAACTTCACAAGCTGCAGTGTAGTACATAGATGGAAAAACGTCAAACCACATGTAATTTTGGATCTAGTTACAGGCAAAGTTGAATATTTTTGGACCTAGATGGATTATTAATTTATATTTTGCCCGCATCAGTGAATTTTCTGCCAAAGTTGTAAATTCTTGCTGGTGATGCAGCTTCTGGCAATCCTGCAAAAGTGGGAAATGGTGAATCATTCTTCATAGAGGAAGCAATGGGTAAGATTGCTTCCTGGCTATGACTTTCTTCATGAACATGTGGTTATAGTCCAAGCAGGAATTGCCAAAGTCCTGTGGCCAAGACTTGGAATCAAATAGTTTTTGACTTCATTTTGATGAAAGTACTTTTCAATGAAATGAGGGTCCCTGGCTGAAGTCTACTATCTACCATGTAATGATTTCAGTTTTGCCTAACAACCGAATACGACCTGAAGAAATTGATTTACTACTCCTAGGTGCACTATTATCTGGATTGCAGTTGTTATCAAGACTGATTTGCAAGCAAAACAAAAGGAGACAGTGACAGCAGTGCTGTACTCTGCTCTATAATAGGTAATTGCCTCACTCAACTGATTTACTGTCTAAATAAGAGGATGTCAATTTAGATTTGGCATTATTTGGTTCTACTGAATGCCCAATAGTCTTGACCAAACCACCGGTTAGCAATAAAAACAGTTGTGGGTCTGGAGTCACATATAGGCCAAACAGGGTAAGGATAGCAGGTTTCCTTCCCGAAAGGAGAATAGTGAACCAGCTGGGTTTTTATGACAATCTGGTAACTTTCACAGTTACCATTACTGATATTAGCTTTTTATTCCAGATTTGTTTAATTAACTGAATTTAAATTCCCAACTAACACGGTGAGATTTGAATGTATCCAGATTAGTCCAGACCTTTGGATTACCAGTCCAGTAGCACAACCACTATGCAACTGTACCCGACAATTAGTTTATTGGAATTGGTCCTTTGGAGAGTCCGGTCCTTGCTTTGCTATATTCCAAACTCTTTAGTTACAGCGAGCTGACATAGTAAATGGTTCTCTATTTTAACCCTCCCTTTCAAAAAATTGTCACACCCACTCTGAAAAACCCCATCCTCGATCACTTTACTCTTGCAAACTACTGCCCCATCTCCCTTTCCTTTCCAAAGTCTTTGAATATGTTATCACCTCCACAATCCCATCTCTCCCACAAATCTCTATGCTTCACTTCAATCAGGTAACAGCAATAAAACAGCCCTAACCAAAGTCATGGCCAATGAATGACATTTTCTACAACTGTGACTGTGCTTCATTATCCTTCCTTTGGCATGGTCAACGGCACCATGCTTTTTAATGCCTCTCCTCCATTGTCTAGCTCAGCAGAACTGCCCTCACTCAGTTTTACTTTTAACTATCCAAGTATAACTGGAGTAATTAATTCCCTTGTTTATCCAACGCTATCACATTGGGAGTCCCTCAGGATCCATCTTCTCTCCCATATGCTGCCTCTTAGTTCATCATCCACAAAATGGAATCAGCTTCCATAGGTACATGAGTGACACCCAGAGCTCTATCTCTCCGCCATTTCTCTTGATCCCTCCAGTGCTTGTGCTGTTAGATTGCTTATCCAACGTCCAGCCACAATTTCCTCCAGTTTAACATTGGGAAGACCAAAGCCATCATCTTCAGCTCCCATCAAAAACTCTGTGTCCTCGCCATTGTTATGACCGACCTCTCCTGTCAAAACCTCCAATCGAAATATACGATTCTGATTGTGGGTGGGACCAACGCACTGTTAATTCAATCCTGTCATTCCACAGATCGGCTAACATATCATATAAAACTTTCCAAATTAAAGAGAGACCCACCCAAATTGTACCATCTATTAACCCACCGAATGAGGCTAACCAAACCAGGTGTCTTTAAATCAATAAATTAATTCTTTAATTAGAAGAACTAAATTCTTAAACACTATGAAGATATAAACAACATTTAAAATAGAAAAAATTTGAGTCCTTGCAAATTTACAGTCCAATGTTGCTTGAAGTCCTCACAGGATGTTGCTCGAAGTTCTCACAGGATGTTTGTTGTTTGAAGTCCTCATAGAATGTTGCTTTCCTTCTCCAGCGAATTTCAATAATTAACAACTTGCAAACTCTTTCAATGGAATCAAGCTGACTTTAGAGTTTTTGAGGGATAAAAGATTGTCACAGTCTAACTTCCCTTTCTTAAATTTAAATTACCAGAGATCTCTGTTTTGGCTTGACTTTTTTTTGATTTGAGAGATAATAATTAAACAGACTAAATTCCTATTCCTTCAGTTTAAATGGTTGGGAGCTCTTTTTCCAGGCTCTGACACCACAGCTGTGTCCTCTGTCTGTGTCAGTTAGCACAAACTGTCTCACTCACTGCCAGTTCAAAACTGAACTGAAACAAATGTATCACATCAGGCTCAATCCCAGTGGCTGTTTCCATGGTATCGAGAATGCACCCTTTGAATCACAGTCTCCAAATGGCTCTTTCTAAGGCAACGAAAATGTACCTTCCTATAACTTTTAAGGCTTGCCGGCTCTTAAAGCAATACTGATCTCTTACAAGCCTTGAAGGCAAACCGCATATTCCGAAAAATACGACAGGACCATGACACCATTGATTCCAGCCCTATCCTTGGACACCAACTCAGATCAAACTAGTCTGTTTGTAACCTCAGTATCCTACTCAACCCTAAACTAAGCTTCTGTCTCCATATTCTCTCCTGCACAAAGATTGGTTTCCTGTTTTGCAATAAATCAGGCAATAGGGCAAAAAACAGCATACAGCCCAGTCCAGACTGAGCATTCCTCTGAATCGACACTACTGCTTGTCCCCTACCCTCTCTGTTTCACAATCAAAGGGCTTATTTCTCAGTCATTATGTCTCTATCCTCTAGAAATCTCTTTCAAAGCGAGGTTGCCTTACTTCCGCCCCCCCCCCCCCCACCATGTCATCAAAAATGTTCTAAAACCCATCTTTTCAAACGTGCCTTCAGTCTCCTCTGCCTTCCACTAAATTCCTTACTTCCTGTTGCGTCCACCACTCCCTTCTGCTGAAACAATTTAGTATAGCATTTCATCTTCCTGGTTATAATCTCTTTGTATCTCAGCCTCTCCCTTTGATCTCCTCTGGTACTGGAAGATGAAAAGGAAATCTGCAGAAAGCAGGGGTGTTGCTACCCAGGAATCATGATGGCTTTCTGACCTGTTCAACCTGCTGTGCACATCTACACTTCATTCTTTCTTTTGCTGCCCTCATTCATGTTAGAGGCTTTGCCAATTATTTCCACACAGAACCATGTGAAATGGTAATGCTGCTGAAAGACATGAATTATGCACAGAATTTTACTTGTGCAATCTATAATACCTACTGCAAAACAGAAACCGAGGCAACAAAATGTAGTATAAGGATTTGAAAGGGTTAATATTTGAGACAGTGTGTGGAATAACACCCACCATGACAATGTAAGAGAACACACGTGAGAGACTCGAAGGAGAAGCAGCAGGGCTTTGGAGAACTTCAGATTACTGAAGACTCAGTAATCTCTTCCAGCTAGGCTAACCATATATACAAAATGGTGGCAGACTAACCAAATATACAGCATGATGAACAGTGGTAGTTCTTACCTTACAACACCCAGAAGAATTTGGAAAAGTACTTTGAAAACGGCTGACCTGGAAAATGCGCCAAAACTGCAGAACTCAAGAAGCAGCTGTGATAAAGCTCCAGAGCTGCTCTGTGGACGAAGGAGGCACAGAGATTCAGGGGAAATCGGACTGTAGGGGCATTCAGGCTGCACCACAGAGGTGGGTAGTCTGTGAAAAAATTCCAGTCTAGCGATCGCAAGCATCGCGTCACAGAACCAAGTAACAGTCAGGGATCTGGTGAGCAACCCTTAAAGAGAGTAAAAGTTTGTTCCTAACAGCAGTAGGCAGGCAGCACAGGGAAAACCAAAAGTCCTTAGTGAGGGCGGATCTGAGGTCAGCCTCATTACATCTGGCGATCACAAGAAAAACAAAAAACAAATAGGCCGCAAATACTCAATACTCCAAGCGAAGGGAGTAAAAAGTAAAGAAAAAATGTTGCAAAACTGTGTTGAAAGAAAGTACAGAGTCTAGCGAAGAGATTTCACAGGGAGAAATGGTGACCATAGCAGGAGTCAGCGTGAGGCTGAAAAGCACGGGAAAACTTCCAAAACTGGAGAAAAAATTTTAAAAAGGAAGTAAACAACATAAAAAGCAATAGATCTTAAATTCAGAATACCAAAGCGGTTTAGACACATGGAAAGACCAAATCAAACGCAAAATTGGTTGTTCTGGTGAAAAAGATTCCTGAGATATAGAATTGTTTCCAAAATAGACAGCCAATCTGAAGCAGAGCAAGTTAACACATTGCTGTATTCCATTAGAACAATAGCAGACGATGTTATTGCAAGACAAGGCATTAATGAGACATCAGACAAATATGATAACGTTTTAAATACCTTTGATAGCTATTTCAACCTGAGGAGCAACAGAATTCTGGAAAGGACAAAATTTAACAGAAGGGTCCAGAAACCAGGTGAAACTGCAGATGCTTTTATTAAAGACCAATGCAGACCAGCTAAAGGATGCAAATATGGAGACCTAAAAGCAGAATTAAAATGAGACCACACTGTAGTAGGTATTGCTGATGAATCCCTATCTGTTTTATTGCAGTCTACAGAAGACCACAACCTAGGAAAATCAATTCAGCTGGTGAGACAAGCAGAGGTCCGGAAGAACAGAACGATCCTGAGTGGTGAAGAAAAACCTTGGTTCAGTAAACCTCCAGCGACCATACAGTTCCTTAAGCACAGGACTGTAAAAGAAGCACCAGGAAAGAAGGTACACTGGGTGTGGGGGTGGGGTGGGGGGCTATCAATGCAACCAACAGAAACTCACTTACATGGTCTAGGAGGGACTGAACTGAAAATCAAGGGAAAGCTACAGGGAACACTCCAGTACAAGGGAAAGCAGATATTGGAAACAATGTATGTTCTACGGAATCAAGAATTCTCTCTTAAGAAAAATAGTTTGTATTGTTCTTTATCTTATAAGAAAAGTGGAAGAAGTTAAGCATCGAGAATCCAGGACTCACTTCCAAAAAGACTTTCCAAAATGATTTACTGGTCTAGGAAGACTTAAGACCAATTATAGTATGGCTTTGTGAAACCTGTATGTCTTTTCATGACTAGGAAGATATCACACCAACTAATGAAGCAAGTCCAACATCAGCAAGAAGAGATGAACAGGATGGGAGTCGTTTCTCCTGTCACTGAACCTACAGAGGAGTGCTCGGGAATGGTTCCAGTTCCTAAACCCAACTCAATAAGGCTGTGGCAAGAGAAGTTCATCCGATGTCCTCAGTAGATGAAAGCTTCACAGTTATCCAAAAGAACCATGTTCACAAAGCTTGATGTGGGTTTTTGGCACGTTCTTTTGATAAAATGCCAAGGCTACTGACAACCTTCATTACTCCGTTCGGAAGATTTTGTTTTAATCATTTACCATTCGGTATAACATCAGCACCAGAAATATTTCAGAAAACTATGTCGAACAGGGCCTTAAGGTTGTAGTATGCCATATGGACGACATCTTAGTCCATGGTGAATCCATCAAAGAATATGACCTGAAAATTAGAGCAGTTTTGAATCGTCTACAAGAAGAAGGCCTGACACTTAACGAAAAGTATGAATTCTCAAAAACGTCTATTCATCTCTTAGGGCACATTGTCAGCAGCAAGGGCATAATGGCGGACCTGCAAAAGACGAGAGCCATTAGTGAATTCCCAATTCCTACTTCTGTCCAAGATCTTTAACGATTCCTTGGAATGGTTAATAAGTTTGCAAAATTTTTACCAAATCTAGTGCAAGTTACTGAACCCTTAAGACAACGATTAAGGAAAGCTTAATCGGGATACACTTCAGGAGCAAGCATTTTAAAGGATCAAGGAAATGCTGATATCACCAGATATCTTACCGTGTTGTAACCCCTCACTACCGACCACAATTGCAGCTAACACCTCATCTGCAGGGTTAGGGCGGTCCTTTTTCAAGAACAACCCGATGGATGTCGAAGACTGGTTTATTATGCATCTCAAGCATTATCTGAGACTGAGATGAGATATACCATCATTGAGAAAGAAGCTCTCACAGTCACATAGGCTTGTGAGAAGTTCTCAGGTTATATTATTGGCTTAAAGGCCATCATAGAGACAGACGACAAACCCATATTTTCCTTACTTGATGAAAAGGAACTCGCTAGGATGCCTCCAAGAATCCAGAGATTCCAGTTAAGGCTAATGTGGTTCACATATGAAACGGTATACGTACAGGACAAGCAACAAACTACAGCAGATGCATTGTCCACAGCTATTGTTGACCATCCTACACAACAGGATGTTAACTTTATCAATTGGATTGTGTCATATTCTCAGTTCGCTGCATCACAATGACTGGCAAGCTCAGAAAAGCTCCAAGAAATTCGTCCTGCTTAGATGCAAAATGAGGAATGCATCTGTATCCGCCAATATTGCATGCAAGGTTGGCTGCAGTAGCACCCCAGTGGTAAGGTGATGAAAGTCTTCTTTGAGTACAGAAAGCACTTTACTATTGTGGATGATTTGCTGGTATATGACGAGAGGCTGGTGATTCCACACATCTTGGAGAAAATACACATGGGTATAACGAAATGCAGAGCATAGGCGCAGTCGTCCGTGTAGTGGCCGGGAATATCAAGGGATATGGAAGAAATGATTTCTAATTGCCAGGTATGTGCAGTGCAGAGACATGATTAGAGAGTTCAAGACAGAGAAAAGTCTTACCGAAAGCAACAAGCTTATAATTACAGTAGGAAATATCATACCAGGAACCTACCTAAGTTGATGGAAGGAGAAAAGGTCTGGGTACAAGACCAAAGCAGAGAAGAAGTAATCGTCCAGAGAGATGAGAATCAACAGAGATCTTATTTTATACATACTTCAGAAGGTGCTATAAGAAGAAACAGGAGAAATCTTATTTCTATTCATCAAAGACGTCAGACATACATTTGGACGAACCAGATGTTGAACCTGAAAGTCAGAAAACAGCGGATACTACTTACCTCAATGAAGGCCATCCAAGTCAAGAAGCAAGAGTTCCGAGAAAGACTACTAATCTTCCACATCTAACAACACAATCAGAGAGAGTTGTGAATCTTCCTGACAGATTCAATCTGTGATGTCAGAGAACTGGGGGGAGATGTGAAAATAAAAAATGAATGTATAAATATATATATGGATAAAAACTTGGGGGGAGATATAGTATGAGAGTTTGAAAGGGTTAATGTTTGAGACAGTGTGAGGAATACTTCCCACCATGATGATGTAAGAGATCACATGCGATAGGGACTTGAAGCAGCATGGCTTCAGAGAAGTCCTACAGACGTAAGTAATGCTGTATATGGTTAAAATGTAATAAATGAGTTAATGTTAAAATTACTGAAGACTCAGTAATCTTTCCTAGCTAGCTTAACCAAACATATAATGGTGGCAGACTGATCAAATATACAACACAAAAATAAAGAAAAACCAATATTTTACATTTGTGTCCTATCCGTTAATGATCATATTTTATTGAAGGCTTATAAAATAATTAAAAAGCTGGATAAAGTGCCTTCTGTGAGATTATTCCAGTTGAAAACATTGGGGAGGACCATGTGACAAGCATAGGAATGAACTCAATGTTAGGCAATTCTTTTTCAAGAGAAGAGTGAGCCTCTGGACTACATTGCCAGCTGCTGTGGCGGGCGCTGAATTTCTATATGAACTTCAAGAGAGAGATGGAACAGTTCTTGCTTGGGCAGAGATCATATCATATAGAAGGTAAGTGTATTTATCGATAGCACTTGGTCCATGTGATCTCCTGGACTGGTTTTGATCGCCTGAGGGTGTTGGAGAGGAATTTTCCAGAGTATTTTTCCCTTATTGACTCAAGCCATTTGGGATTTTTTTGCCTCTTGCAGGAGATTACATGGCTGTGGGTGGGGGGGGGGGGGGGGTGGGTGTGGAAGGAGCAGGGGAGGTGCATTGGAAGTATTTAGTCATGATGTTCCAGTCATCATGAGGCATGGGCAGGCTTGATGGACCAGCTCGTCTATTCCTGTCTGTCAACTTCATGTGTTCAGAAGTGGGCCTGACTGATGAATGATCAGCCCATACCTGAAACATTAACCTGCCTTTTCTCTTTTCAGATACTGACGGACCTGCTGAGTGGTTTTTGCATTTTTGGTTCATACATTTGGTTCATCCAGAAGCTGGCTGAGCGTGTCTACCCTGAGGCACAGTGCAGCTTTTGAGCAGAGAGATCCACCAATGACATGCTGTTCTCCCTTCGCCAGCTACAGGAGAAATGCCGTGAACAACAGATACCCCTCTACGTTGCTTTCATAGATCTCACCAATGCCTTTGACCTCGTCAGCAGATGTGGTCTCTTCAGACTACTACCAAAGCGACTAAGTATCATCACCTCATTCCATGACAATGTGAAAGGCACAATTCAGCATAGCGGCGCTTCATCAGACTCCTTTCCTATCCTGAGTGGCGTGAAACAGGGCTGTGTTCTCGCACTCACACTGTTTGGGATCTTCTCACTGCTGCTCTCACATGCGTTCAAGTCTTCAGAAGAAGGTATTTTCCTCCACTCACGATCAGATGGCAGGTTGTTCAACCTTGCCCATCTAAGAGTGAAGACCAAAGTGTGGAAAGTCCTCATCAGGGAACTCCTCTTTGCTGACGATGCTGCATTAACATCCCACACAGAAGATGTCTGCAGAGACTCATTGACAGGATTGCAGCTGCCTGCAACGAATTTGGCCTAACCATCAGCCTCAAGAAAACGAACATCATGGGACAGGATGTCAGAAATGCTCCATCCATCAATATCGGCGACCACGCTCTGGAAGTGGTTCAAGAGTTCACCTACCTAGGCTCAACTATCACCAGTAACCTGTCTCTCGATGCAGAAATCAACAAGCGCATGGGAAAGGCATCCGTTGCTATGTCCAGACTGGCCAAGAGGGTGTGGGAAAATGGCGCACCGACACGGAACACAAAGGTCCGAGTGTTTCAAGCCTGTGTCCTCAGTACTTTGCTCTACGGCAGCGAGGCCTGGACAACGTATGTCAGCCAAGAGCGACGTCTCAACTCGTTCCATCTTCGCTGCCTCCGGAGAATCCTTGGCAAGACCGTATCTCCAACGCAGAAGTCCTCAAGGCGGCCAACATCCCCAGCATATACACCCTATTGAGCCAGTGGCACTTGAGATGGCTTGGCCTTGTGAGCTGCATGGAAGATGGCAGGATCCCCAAGGATGCATTGTACAGTGAGCTCGTCACTAGGATCAGATCCACTGACTGTCCATGTCTCCGCTTTAAGGACGTCTGCAAACGCGACATGAAGTCCTGTGACATTGATCACAAGTCGTGGGAGTCAGTTGCCAGTGATCGCCAGAGCTGGCGGACTGCCATAAAGGCGGGGCTAAAGGGTGGCGAGTCAAAGAGACTTAGCAGTTGGCAGGAAAAAAGACAGAAGCGCAAGGAGAGAGTCAACTGTGTAACAGCCCCGACAAACAATTTTATCTGCAGCGCCTGTGGAAGAGTCTGTCACTCGAGAATTGGCTTTTATAGCCACTCCAGGTGCTGCTCCACAAACCACTGACCACCTCTAGGCGCTTACCCCTTGTCTCTCAAGACAAGGAGGCCGAAGAAGAAGGTTCATACTTGTCCCCAAGTTGTGTCCTTTGATTTTGGTGACAGTATTTTGTTACGTTCCTTTAAAAATGTTATTGCAGGCATGAAAATTGAAACAAACCATGTAACAATTTCTATGTGAGAGTCAGATCAGAAGGACGAGTAAAATAAGAGAATAGGGAAAAATCTGAAGGTAAATTAACAATGAGACATACGTTGAACAGTGTGGGGGTCATTTTAATTTTGTTCCCCACTCCAATCGATTCCAGTTCTGTAGAATTACTGCCCTAAAGGGGAACATTCGGTAAGACTACTCTGCAATGGCTTGCCATATTCAGATCTATGCTCGAGTTCAACTCTTGATAGCTTATTTGCTGGCTTCAGATAAGAGTGAGAACTGTTTTCCCAGTCTTTTTCTCAAAGCAATCCTGGAGCCAAATTTAATGTTACTTCTATTGAAATGCAGTAGGATGACTGCATTTAGCAGAAAGATTCAGCAAATTGAAAGTACATAAAGTAATTCTTTGTTAACTTGAATTGGGTTGTGACATTGGCATTCAATCTTTGTTTAGCAGTCGGGGGTAAGGCTTAATTAGTCACCCTCTTCCTGGTGCTTTTCACTTTATCAATTATCACCCTTTCTAAATAACTTCCTGTAATTTAAGGATATGTTTAATTAAAAGTCCAGTAACATGAACAGTCTCAATCAGCAGGAACTCTTGAGGTTTTATTATCTGTACTACTGGTTATAGCTCATGGGCCCTGGCACTCTGAGAGCCGTGACTGGCTCGCGTTGATGGACTAACTGTATTTAAGCTGTCCAAAAGTTAACCCTTTGAAGGAAGAAGGAATATATATACATTCAAATCAAAAGAGGTAAATACATGACCAAGGCCACTGATTTGTGCTTTTCAAGGAAGAATGGGCAGAATTGCAGTGTACAATCCCATGTAATTTAATTCAGTTGCCTTCTTCAGTACACTGCACTGCTTTCCAGGATATACTTCAGTGGTAATTTTCATATGACCAATGAGAATGCATATGGAAAATTTGGACCTACTCTGTGCATGATCTTCCAACTATTTAAAATAAAGCTTGGAAAATTGTGTGCAAGTTGCATTTGAATTCCCACCGTGCATTCCTCACAGCTGAGAATCTTTGCCTGGAGCATTAAATTGGAAAATAATCCATTTTGTTTGTGGTGTTGTGGTGTGCAGCTTCTGGTAAGTTTCCTGGAAGTTTACAGGCATTCTTTTTCCCACTCTGCGCTGCATAAACTTAATGTGGGAATTCTATCATAAGATATATTCACCATTCTCCTATCGTAAAGCACTTTGCGATGTCATGCTGCGTGTGGCATACTATATAACAATTAGCATTTATACAGTCTCCTTAATGTAACAGAACATCCCAAGGTGTTTCACAGGTGTGTTATCAGTCTAGTTGTGAGACTGAGCCACATAAGGAGATATTAGGACAGATGATTAAAAGCTTGGCTGAGGAGGTAGATTTAAGGAGGGTCTTAAAGGATGAGAGTGAGATAGTGAGTTAGAGAGGTAGAGAGGTTTAGGGAGGCAATTCCAGGGCCATCATGCCCATAAATGGTCACTAGTTACTATTGCTGTCCAGTCTTTTTATGGTACATTTTAAGTTTGTGCTCCAATTCCAGGACTTCAACAGAGTCTAGCCTGACACTACAGTACAACAGTGAAGGAGTGCTGCATTGTCTGCAGTCTTGAGCTTTGGCTAAGACATTAAACCAATATCGGTCAGAATGTCTTGGGTGGACGTAAAAGACTGCACGATACTGTACAAAGAGGAGCAAAGAATTCTCCCAGCCAAGATTTCTATTTCAACTATCATCTTAAAAAACACAGATAAAGTAGTAATTCATCTGAAACCAGCGTCTGGCAGAATGTAATATGGCTACTGCATTTGCCTAGATAACATTATTTTACAACAATTCAAAGTAATTAATTGCATGTGACGCACTTTATGATGTCTCTCAGGGATGTGATGAGGAGGTATTAAGATGCAGATATTCCTTTTTTCTTCGACAAAGCGGACCTACCTCTGTCCTGCTGAACTCAAACCTTTATATTATGGTGTCACGCCAGTGCTTTCACATTTTATGAAACATTAAGAGCAGTGAGTGTCACTTTCTCTATGTGGTAACACCGAGGCTCTCAAAGGCCAGGACAGAGAAAACAGAATGCTGAAGCTTGGGTTCAGAGAGGCAGAAAGCTTCTTGTACCCTTTTTATGGGAGTAAAATTGACAGCAAGAGGGGCAATTTTGGAGGCCAATATCCTGCGTCCCAAGGACATCTGAAAAACGTCTGATACAGAATTGGGTCAGGCTATTTTACAGGTGTCCAGGACACTGGCATAAAACAGACATTGGGCCCATTGCATATTCAAGAAAGGGGCTTAACACCTGCTTTAGGACCCTCGTACAAATTGGGATGCCCTGAGTGGAGGAGGTGCTCCTCCTGGCCCACTGCACTCCTAAAAGCCACTGTCAGCTGTGATTAGCCCAGATTATGTAGATGAGGCCCGAGAACCAATTTGTCATGATTCCTAGGCCTCCATCTTTCGGCAGTAGGGTCATTCTCCACTCCCATTTGGTGTTTGAAAATTGACCTAAACTAATCTGGAGGCCAGTCTCTTCTGTCCTGATGAGACATGAACAAGAGAGTAACCATTCCCAATTGGGTTAAGAAAATAAGTTAACCATTGCTATTAAATTATCAGAAGATTATATCCTACGTATTTTCCAAGTTTAGTGCTTCTGTTTAGCATGTCCATATGGTAGATTATCATCCAGGTACAAGGTGAAGGTTCTCTTTCAGATCACTCTCTGATTATACCCAATGTCCATGATGGCTGCCCAGAGTCTGAATTGTCCTTGCCCTCCAATTTTAGAGTAATAAAAGGATCCTGTCATACAAAGTGAAAAATGTATATCTCTGGATAGTCCAACTAGATGTAGCACTGTACGACGAGTCGTGCATCAAGTGCACTCAAGCCGACGGCCCTTCACTTTGAGGTTGTGAAGTTGGTTATTGTACCGGGAGAGCAACAGAAGTGGGACCGGCCAGTGATCTGGTAGGAATGAGGGTACTGACAGAGGAAGAAAGGTAACTGTTGAACAGGTTCATGGAGGTAGTGGGCAGAGGGCCAGAGAGGATGAATGTGTGAGTTGGAATGCCAGAGTGGATGGTTTGGTAGGTTTATCAAGGGTAGAGGGGGAGGATGGAAGGACTGGAGGTTGCCAAGGAGACAAGAACTGATCAGAGTTAACCTTGTCGGTGGTTGAAACTTTGGAAATGGCAGGACTTCAAATGTTCAAGGTAGTTCAAGGATAGAACAATCTTGAGGTTGCAATGACAACAACGCGTCATCAGGGTTTGGTCTTAATTCCCACTGGATTGTATTGTCATCTTGCGTAGGTATCATTCACTAATGTAAATTGTACATACCTGCTTTTTTTTGAAGCAGCGATAGTGCGAGCGAGGTGGCAGCTGGGAAGGTGAGTTTCAGTTTAAATTAACTTACCTTTTGTTTCGGCGGACACGGGGACTGCTGGGTAAGTAAACCTATATATTCGGGCAAAGGCTAAACCCGAAACACTACACGTGCAGTGTCTCCCACCCATCCTCCTCCTCTAACCAAAAAAAAAAGGACTCTTGTGTGGAGGGTTTGGTAAGGTAAGGTTTTCCTTTTTTAAAAAATCTCTGTTATCAATTTAGTGCGGAGGGGATGGAAGCTAGGGCAGTTGTATGCTCCTCTTGCAGGATGTGGGAGGTGAGGGTCACCACTTGTGTCCCTGCTGACTTCACCTGTGAGAACTGCACCCAACTCCAGCTCCTCGCAGACCGCGTTAGGGAACTGGAGCTGGAGCTAGATGAACTTCGGATCATTCAGGATGCTGAGGGGGTGATAGCGAGCAGTTATAGGGAAGTAGTGACACCTAAGTTACAGGATAAAGGTAGCTGGGTGACCGTCAGGGGAGGGAAAGGGAATAGGCGCACAGTGCAGGGATTCCCTGTGGCCGTTCCCCTCAATAATACATATACCGTTTTGGATACGGTTGTGGGGGACGACCTACCAGAGGAAAGCCACAGTGGCCAGGTCTCTGGCACTGAGCCTGGCTCAGTGGCTCAGAAGGGAAGGGGGGGAGAATAGGAGAGCGATAGTGATAGGAGATTCAATGGTTAGAGGAACAGACAGGAGATTCTGTGGTCGCGAACGTGACTCCCGGATGGTATGTTGCCTCCCGGGTGCCAGGGTCAGGGATGTCTCGGATCGAGTCTACAGGATTCTTAAAGGGGAGGGGGAGCAGCCAGAGGTCATGGTACATATCGGTACCAATGACATAGCTAGGAAAAGGGAGAAGGACCTGAAAAGCGAATATAGGGAGTTCGGTTGGAAGCTGAAAGGCAGGACGAGCAGAGTAGTAATCTCAGGATTGTTACCGGTGCCACGTGCTAGTGAGGCTAGAAACAGGGAGCGAGTACAGCTGAACACGTGGCTACAGAACTGGTGCAGGAGGGAGGGATTCAGATATGTGGATCATTGGGATACCTTCTGGGGAAGGTGGGACCTGTACAAGAAGGACGGGTTGCATCTGAACTGGAGGGCCACCAATATCCTGGGCGGGAGGTTTGCTAGAGCTCTTCGAGAGGGTTTAAACTAGTTTGGCAGGGGGATGGGAACCGGAGCTACGGATCAGTGAATGGGGTAGCTGTTGAACAGGCAGATACCGAGTGCAGAGAGTCTGTGAGGAAGGTTAGACAATTGACACGACAAAGTTGCAGCCAGTATGATGGGTTGAAGTGTGTCTATTTTAACGCAAGAAGTGTCAGAAATAAGGGTGATGAACTTAGAGCATGGATCAGTACTTGGATCTACGATGTTGTGGCCATTACTGAGACGTGGATATCACAGGGATGGATGTTGGATGTTCCGGGGTTTAGATGTTTCAAAAGGAATAGGGAGGGAGGTAAAAGAGGTGGGGGAGTGGCATTGCTAATCAGGGATAGTAGCACAGCTGCAGAAAGGGAGGTCGTCGAGGAGGGTTTGTCTACTGAGTCATTATGGGTGGAAGTCAGAAACAGGAAAGGAGCAGTCACTTTGTTGGGAGTTTTCTATAGACCGCCCAATAGCAACAGAGACACGGAGGAACAGATTGGGAGGCAGATTTTGGAAAGGTGCAGAAGTAACAGGGTTATTGTCATGGGTGACTTCAACTTCCCTAATATTGATTGGAACCTCCTTAGTGCAAATAGTTTGGATGGAGCAGTTTTTGTCAGGTGTGTCCAGGAAGGTTTCCTGACTCAATATGTAGATAGGCCGACTAGAGGGGAGGCTATGTTGGACTTGGTGCTTGGCAACGAACCAGGCCAGGTGGCAGATCTCTCAGTGGGAGAGCATTTCGGTGATAGTGATCACAACTCCCTGACCTTTACTATAGTCAAGGAGAGGGACAGGAGCAGACGGGATGGGAAAATATTTAATTGGGGGAGGGGGAATTACAATGCTATTAGGCAGGAACTGGGGAGCATAAACTGGGAACAGATGTTCTCAGGGAAATGCACGACAGAAATGTGGAGGTTGTTTAGGGAGCACTTGCTGCGACTGCTGGATAGGTTTGTCCCGATGAGGCAGGGAAGGGATGGTAGGGTGAAGGAACCTTGGATGACAAGAGATGTGGAACAGCTAGTCAAGAGGAAGAAGGAAGCTCACTTAAGGTTGAGGAAGCAAGGATCAGACAGGGCTCTAGAGGGTTACAAGGTAGCCAGGAAGGAACTGAAGAATGGACTTAGGAGAGCTAGAAGGGAACATGAAAAAGTCTTGGCAGGTAGGATTAAGGAAAATCCCAAGACGTTCTACACTTATGTGAGGAACAAGAGGATGGCCAGAGTGAGGGTAGGGCCGATCAGGGATAGTGGAGGGAACTTGTGCCTGGAGTCGGAGGAGGTAGGGGAGGTCCTAAATGAATACTTTGCTTCAGTATTCACTAGTGAGAGGGACCTGGTCGTTTGTGAGGACAGCGTGGAACAGGCTGATATGCTCGAACAAGTTGAGGTTAAGAGGGAGGATGTGCTGGAAATTTTGAATGATATGAGGACAGATAAGTCCCCGGGGCCAGATGGGATATACCCAAGGATATTACGGGAAGCGAGGGAAGAGATTGATGCGCCTTTGGCGATGTTCTTTGCGTCCTCACTGTCTACTGGAGTAGTACCGGATGATTGGAGGGTGACAAATGTTGTTCCCTTGTTCAAGAAAGGGAATAGGGATAACCCTGGGAATTATAGACCAGTCAGTCTTACGTCGGTAGTGGGCAAATTATTGGAGAGGATTCTGAGAGACAGGATTTATGATTATTTGGAAAAGCATGGTTTGATTAGAGACAGTCAGAATGGCTTTGTGAGGGGCAGGTCATGCCTCACAAGCCTTATTGAATTCTTTGAAGATGCGACAAAACACATTGATGAAGGAAGAGCAGTGGATGTGGTGTATATGGATTTTAGCAAGGCGTTTGATAAGCTTCCCCATGGTAGGCTCATTCAGAAAGTGAGGAGGCATGGGATACAGGGGAAGTTGGCTGTCTGGATACAAAATTGGCTGGCCCATAGAAGTCAGAGGGTGGTAGTAGATGGAAAGTATTCAGCATAGAGTTCGGTGACCAGTGGTGTTCCGCAGGGATCTGTTCTAGGACCTCTGCTCTTTGTGATTTTTATAAATGACTTGGATGAGGAAGTGGAAGGCTGGGTTAGCAAGTTTGCCGATGACACGAAGGTTGCTGGAGTTGTGGATAGTGTGGAAGGCTGTTGTAGGTTGCAACGGGACATTGACAGGATGCAGAGCTGGGCTGAGAAGTGGCAGATGGAGTTCAACCTGGAAAAGCGTGAAGTGATTCATTTTGGAAGGTCGAATTTGAATGCAGAAAACAAGCTTAAAGACAGGATTCTTGGTAGTGTGGAGGAACAGAGGGATCTTGGAGTCCATGTCCATAGATCGCTCAAAGTTGCCACCCAAGTTGAGAGGGTTGTTAAGAAGGCGTATGGTATGTTGGCTTTCATTAACAGGGGGATTGAGTTTAAGAGCCGCGAGGTTATGCTGCAGCTCTATAAAGCCCTGGTTAGACCACACTTGGAATATTGTGTTCAGTTCTGGTCGCCTCATTATAGGAAGGATGTGGAAGCTTTAGAGAGGGTGCAGAGGAGACTTACCAGGATGCTGCCTGGACTGGAGGGCATATCTTACGAAGAAAGGTTGAGGGAGCTAGGGCTTTTCTCATTGGAGCGAAGAAGGATGAGAAGTGACTCGATAGAGGGGTACAAGATGATGAGAGGCATAGATAGAGTGGATAGCCAGAGACTTTTTCCCAGGGTGGAAAGGGCTATCACCAGGGGGCATAATTTTAAGGTGATTGGAGGAAGGTTTCGGGGAGATGTCAGAGGTAGGTTCTTTACACAGAGAGTGGTGGGTGCGTGGAATGCGCTGCCAGCGGTGGTAGTAGAAGCAGATACATTAGGGACATTTAAGTGACTCTTAGATATGTACATGGATGATAGTAGAATGAAGGGTAGGTAGTTAGTTTGATCTTAGAGTAGGTTAAAGGTTCGGCACAACATCGAGGGCCGAAGGGCCTGTACTGTGCTGTACTGTTCTATGCCTATCACAGCTCTCTATTGGTCAAATAGTACCATCAATGGTTACTTAGGACTTCAGTAATTAATTCTTACAGTTCACACAATAATTTGATCAATATATTACTGGCTGTACACATTGAATAATTTTGGAGATTTCTTTGTTGTTTTCTGAATTTCTTTACCTCCCTGAAGACTCAAACTCCTCACTGCTCTATACATCCTTGCAGCCTTCTATTTCCTCATGTGCGTGCCATTTTTCCTGTGTAAACCGCATGGTGACTATTTGCAGCTTGTTTCATTGTTGGGGGCTTAACAAATAAACCTGATAATTTCTTCAATTGATAGCCCTATATGCATTTTTCAGTGTGAGTCAATCGACAGAACTCAGGAGCCCTAACCTTGAGAGATCATTTTTCTCACTAACATGCTAATCTGAAACCAATTTTATTACCGTACTGCTGCCCAGACTAAGTCAGAGCTGGCAAGAGATTGACTCTGGGACCTCCTGGTCTATAAGGCTTGATGCAAAACTATGCACTAACTCAATGAGACATTAGAGGACACCCCAATGTCTCTCAGCAAAGTGTCTTAATTTGATGTAGGTTAAAATATGTGAAACCATAGAGAGATCTTTGCTATGCATAGAGTTTAGCAGAACCTTACCTGACTCTCTCGTACGACCCCTGACCTGTTTGCTCCAAGGTCCTGAGCCAATAGCATTGAATGCTTGAACTTGCACTCTGTATTCAGTCCACTCTTCTAGATCCTCGATGGTGAATTCCCGCTCAATTCGATCACTGATAATGTGTGTGAGAGTGGAACCATTTCCATTTGACTTCCCATATTTTATTTTGTATCCAACAGATTCCTGATTCCCATTATATTCTGACTCAGGCAATGGCTGGAAAAAAATATTTTAAAAATCTGATTGTATCTTCTTTTTTCTTTCATTATCGGGAGTTTTAATTAGTTACTTTATGAATGCCTAAATTATATAAACAAGCTTAATCTCGCTTTTTTATAGAACCATTAACTGAACTCATGGTTGTCTTGATGCATTTGGTACTGATTTGAGTTCACATCCACTCTTATCTTTCTTACTTTTTCCCACCATAATATATCCACCAACCTTTCTACAATATAGATCGGGAATTTAGTACGCTTCATGGTATAAGGTGTAATTTATTATTTTAGTTTAATTGACACTGTAGGTGTTTGTTTTCAACTCCGTCTACTTGGGCTTGTACACAACCACATTCAGCAGTTAATAAACACTGTGAGCTCATGACATCTTCCAGCACATCATTTTATTCATTTTTTGTTCAGTAATTAACACTTTGTAGAGAATAATAAACATTGATATGATATGCTGTAATCTCTTTATCTGTCTTAAAAATGTTATTAAAATAAAAGTTCTAAAAAAGTTCAATCACTGATGAAAGCTTCAATATGAAGACATAAAAATTCTTGCAAACCAACATAAAAGTGACTTTGATCATGCTTTAAATAATGTCAGAAGACGGATGGGTTGGTGGTGGTTATCTTAGTTCTGCACTATGTCCTTTGTTTCCTCTTTTGTTTGGTGCTTCACAAACAGGACGAAGAAGCTCTCAATATTCAGAGCTACTTTCTGCATACAGTGCTTGCTATAGTGTCACAGGATCTGTCTGCAGACAGTCCTGACTGTGGAAATGGGAATCGACAGTGCACCAAATAGATATTCACTTCTAATGGGAGAATGACTTTTAGAGATATTCTCTTTCTCTGAAGGATAAATACAATGAAAAAGGCATCAACAATTTAAATCATTACCTACTGAATCATCAGTTTTCACAAATTTTACAACTACTTAAACAAAGGTGCAAAGTAAAAAAAAATCTATATTGGTGCTTAATCCTGAAATGATTGCCCACATTTGTTACATACCACCCAACGGAGCCAGAGGCTTGTCTCACTTGCTGTACGCAGGGTCACATTGGCAGGAGCCATGTCAGGTGGGGCCTGGAGGGTTTGAATTTTGCGTGATAACTGACTTGGCAGACTTGTTCCAACAATGTTGACTTGTCTCATGCGAAATCTATAGAAACACAAGGCTTATACTGAACGAAAAGCTCTCTGAATATTTGGAAGGGCATAATGGTACAGCTAAATAAACTGTTTCTAAAATAGACTCAATGAAAATCAGTCAGTTGCTATAACAGATGGCCAATTCACAATGCCAGTTTTATTCTAGGCAGCAAGTTGATAATTTACCTCAGTATGCCATCTTTCTCCAGGGCATTCTATAGCCCTCTGTGACTTTGTCAACTTCTGACTTCAGTTATCTCCCACATTTTCTTGCCCCTTTCTTCAATTCCCCCCTTCCACTTCATTCCCTTTAATTCTTGACCTTATTTTTAAATGTCAATCTTCTCCATCTCTTCGCATTGCTTTCTTTAGCTATTTCACACCTTTTGTTCTGTAACTACCTTTTCATTATCTGACTCTGATCTTTACTTCTTTTTAACTTTTAGCAAGAAAAATGTTAATTTGGACAGTTGCAGGGCAGTAAACCCATTAATAAGTGAAAGTCAATACTCACAGCAACTCATAACTTCTACCTCTGGTTCATTGTTCCCACCATCTTCATTTTACTTATTCTAATAATGGAACTTACTTATCTTCCAATTTCCATTGCTGGCAAATCACCCACACCCAAAATGTTAATCTGCTCTTTTGCTGTTGGACATGTATATTTCCAGTTTTTAATTCAGCTTTGTATTTTGTTCTTTCACATGGTACACAATTAAAACTGTAAACAGCTGAGCAGCGCACGGGCACCCAGAGGCTGAACATATTACAATGCTTTCTGAACAGTTTAAAATGTTGTATTTTAGAGAAAAAACCCCATTGTTTGAGGATCTGAAAAAATATCTTTAGAGGTATTTTAAAAATATTGAATATACACTGAGATGTTCCCTCACCCTGGGCAGACTTGCTGCAGAATTTGATTGGCTATGCTGTGGAAGTAGTTCTTGACAAGCTTACAGAGGCCTAAGTAAGAGTGAAAAAGACCCAAACTGCCTGCAGGATCATCAAGAACAATTCACTGCATTTTTCTTCAGTTAAATTACTAGATCCTGCAATCATTTTGTCTCAGTCTTTTCATGCTGGAAAAATAATCTTGATTTGGATTTGGACAAAGGGCCTGAAAATTAGAGTCACCCTGTTAAGGACCTTTTTAGTTATTTGCGCTCAAGGTGTGGGCAATGTTGACAATGTTGCATTTATTGCCCATCGCTGGTTGCCCAGAGAAGGTCGTGAGGGCCTTCTCTTTGAACTGCTGTAGTCCTTGTGGTGATAATCCCCCCACAACTGTTCAGTGGGGAAATCCAGAATTTGACCCACATTAAAAATGTCCAAGTTAGGATGGTGTATGACTTGGAGGGGAGCTTGCAAGAGATGGTGTTCCCGTGTTGCAGTTGCTCTTGTATTTCTTGGCAGTTGCAGGAATGCGAGGTGATGTTGAAGTAAACTTAATGAGCTTCAGTCGTGTATTCTGTAGATCATACATACTGCTGGTATGTCTGTGGTGGATGGGCTGGATATTAAATTTAATAGCAAGGGTGCCGATCAAGTGGACTGCTTCATCCTGAATGGCGTCAAGCTACTCAAATGTTGTTATGACTGCATGAATCAGGGTAGATGGTGAGCATTCCATCAAACTCTGGACTTGAGCCTTGTAGATGGTATAGTTTTATGAATATACCTGAACAATTTCCCATATTATTGGATAGATTCCAGTGTGATTCCTGGAGTGGAAAGCTTGGCTGTGTGCCCTGGTGTGCAGATTTTCACCTGGGAGGTTATGTTATCAAGGTCCATAGTCTTTGCTGTGTCCAGTGTACTCAATTGCTTGTTAATGTTGCAGGGAGTGAATTGTTGCAGGGAGTGAACTGAATTGGCTGGACACTGGCATCTATGAGAGTGAGGACCTCAGGAGGAGGAAGACTATGATTATCCTTTTGATCCTACTGTCGCTGATAGGTTATTTTTTAGGTAATTAAAAAAAAAATTGTTAGTGGGATGCCAGTTTAATTTTTGAAGTTAAACAAGATAATTGTTCTTGGGAAGGTATGTTTGTTCCAACAATCTAACTTTACGTTATATTTGAAAAACTGCATTGGATCCTTAGGGTGGAAGGTGATGTTTTGGAGCCCAATGCGCTGGAGCACAGAGTGGGAAGTCAAGAGTTGTATGCATGACTTCAGACATGATGAATGCCTGCTCTTGGCGTTGCTGGTCCGAGGAGATGCTGAGTGGAAGCAAAGTGATTTTCTCATGGAGGGTGGCAGTATCAGAGGGCCAGTCAGTTTAGGCTGCTCTCATACACCACATATTGGGCAGCTATAAAATAGCACTGTCACAGGTTTCCAATTCATCCTTTCAACCGGAAAGGTATCTGCTGGGAAGGGATTGGGGCTGGGAGTGAGGGAGGAGGGAACAGGACTTACAAAAGGAGGTAATTAGAAAACAACTTTTAAAAAGGTTTTATTTCCCTTGGTGCATCGGTTATGATTTTGGGCCAACTTGGATTTTCAGGGCAATACATACGCATTAATGGTAATCTCCACTCAGTAATACATGGTTATCATATGGATCCTAAGGGTACTGTAATAAAGGCAGTAAACTGTACCTGTAATGTGTGAATGGATTGAGGTTGGGAACCTCCAATGAGCGAGCATCAGGCTCATTGACCAGTTGATGAACAAGAAGCCACTCTTCATGGTCACCAATTACACCAACCTGAGGGTGGAGAACATCATTGTTATATAAGTAGCCAGTCTTAAATCTTTACATATTTTTTCCTAGTTTCACACTCATGATGAAATATAGAACTGAAGAAGTGTCAATGTCATAAGAAGCAATAGATCTCAAAAGCAACTAGGTAAGAAAAATAGTATACAAGAGGATAGAAACTACTGCAGTTAATGTCATTGCTTGACTGCTTAATCACTTATACCAAATTCCTTTTCCCACTACTTTAATGGGAGCATTAACTCAATTATATTTGAAATTAGGCTAACATCTGCTTTAAAATAGCAGAGATATTTGGTATAATGTCAAATGTTTGCACAATAACTACTCCAATTCTTTTCAACAGAGTATCTAATACTAATACAAAACCAAAATACTATGGATGCTAGAAATCTGAAATAAAAACAGAAATGCTGGAAATACTCAGCAGGTCAGGCAGCATCTGTAGGGAGAGAAACAGAGTTAACATTTCAGGTCAGTGACCTTTCATCAGAGCTGAGAAAAGTTGGAAATGTAATAGGTTGAGCACATGAAAGTGGGGAGGGTGGGAAGATTTGTGATAGGGTGGAGGAAAGGAGTAAATCACAAAAGGTTTCATGGTGCAAAGCTAAAGGAAGTGATAATAGGACTAATAAAGAAACAAATGATGGGCTGAATTTTACCAGCCCCTCGATGCCGTGGGTTGCGGTGAGGGAGCCGGTAAAATTCAGCAGGGAGAGGCCCGCCGCAACCTGCGACATTGTGAGGGGCCTGCCGCATATTACTGGCAGCGGGGAGATCTGGGTGCGCCCCCCCCCCCCACACCCCTTCGCCGCCTGGCAGCGGACCCTTCATCTTAATATTCAAATTAACAACAGAGATGCAAATGAACTTACCTGCAGGCGGCGGCTGCCCCACGCTGATTTTACGGCTGCTGTTCGTACTCCGTGCACCTTTGGAACTCTGTATAACGTTCCGAGGTGAGAACTTGGTGGGGAGGAATAAAATTTTCAGGACGGGAGGGGTGAAGGAGCGGGGAAAACATTTTTCATTGGCTGTGGGGATGGTGGGAAGGGGTTGAAGGACAAAGAGTGCAAAGGTGGGGTTTAAAGGTCGGGACTGTCAAGAATGATTTTTCGGGGGGTCGCGAGGGAAATAAATTTATTGTGTGATCATTGGGGGGGGGGGTGGAAGTGGTACATTTATGTTAAATGTAATGTTTTTATTAAAAGTTAGAGTCCTGGTCCCTTTAAAAATTAAAATCTCTGCTAAGGGCTTAAAGCCCTTTAAAAATGGCGCTGGTGCCTGCACAGTGATGCTGGATGCCATTGCTGGAGATGAGGTGGCCACCCACTCTACGTCATCGGGGACGGTGGCTCCGCCCCTTCTATTTAAATGAGCCCCCGCGCTTAATATCACAGGGGCTCAGGGATGGTGCATCCGCATGGGATGCATGCCGCCATCAGAGTGCGCCACCGCGAACTGTGCGCACTCGCAAACTTCAGCTCAATGTGTCTAGTGGAGGTGTGGATGGAAGGGTTGCTGCTGTCTGAAAGCAAAGGAATGAAGAAAGAAACGAGAGAAAAGACCAGACTTGCAAAAACAAATGAAACAAAATGGGGGCAGAGGCAAATTGTCTGAACTCAACGTTGAGTCCAGAAGGCTGTAAAGTGCCCAGTTGAAATGTGAGGTGCTGTTCCTCGAGCTTGCGTTGAGCTTTATTGGAACACTGTAGCAGGCCAAGGACAGAAAGGTCAAAGTGGAATAAAGGTGGGGAATTGAAATTACCTCCTCCCTTCTCATCGCCCAAGGCCTCAAACACTCATTCCAAGTGAAACAGCAATTTACTTGTACTTCTTTCAACTTAGTATACTGTGTTCACTGTTCATGATGTGGTCTGCTCTACACTGAGGAGACCAAATGCAGACTTGGTGACCTCTTTGCGGAACATCTTCGTTCAGTTTGCGAGGGTGACTCCCGTGCTTCAAATCGCTTGCCATTTCAATTCTCCAGCTTGTGCCCACTCTGATCTTTCTGTCCTTGACCTCCATCATAAGGTCAGAAGTTAGCATGTTTGCTGATGATTGCACAATGTTCAGCACCATTCGCGACCCCTCAGATACTGAAGCTGCCTTTGTCCATATGCAGCAAGACCTGGACAACATCCAGGCTTAGGCTGATAAGTGGCAAGTAACATTCGTGCCACACAAGTGCCAGGTAATGACCATCTCAAACAAGAGAAAATATAACCATCTTCCCTTGACGTTCAATGGCATTACCATCACCGAATCCCCCACTATCAACATCCTGGGGTGGGGGGGGGGGGGTCACCATTGACCAGAAACTGAACTGGACCAGCCACATAAATACTGTGGCTAAAAGAGCAAGTCAGAGCCTGGGAATTCTACGGCGAGTAATTCACGTTCTGTCTCCCCAAAGCCTGTCCACCATCTACAAGACACAAGTCAGGAGTGTGATGGAATGTTCTCCACTTGGCTGGATGGGTGCAGCTCCAACAACACTCAAGAAGCTCGACACCATCCAGGACAAAGCAACCCACTTGATTGGCATCCCATCCTTCAACATTCACTCCCTCCACCACCGATGCACAGTGACAGCAGTGTGTACCATCTAGAAGATGCATTGCAGCAACTCACCAAGGCTCCTTCAACAGCACCCTCCAAACTTGCGACCTCTTCCACCTAGAAGGACAAGGTCAGCAGATGCATGGGAACATCATCACCTGCAAGTTCCCCTCCAAGCCACACACCAACCCAATTTGGAACTATATTTCTGTTCCTTCACTGTCACTGGGTCAAAATCCTGGAACTCCCTTCCTAACAGCACTGTTGGTGTACCTACAGCCCAAGGACTGCAGCAGTTCAAGAAGGCAGCTCACCACTACCTTCTCAAGGGCAATTTGGCTGAGCAGTAAGTGCTGGCATAGCCAGCAACACCCACATCCCCCAAACGAATAAAAAAAGGTGTTCCAATGAAGCTTAACGCAAGCTTCTGAACTCAATATTGAGTTCAGAAATCTAGATCATAACCACTGCTCCAATTTTGTTTTGTGTTTTTTGCTGGTTTGGTCCTTTATCTTGTTTCTTTCTCAATTCCTTCCCTTTTTGTTCGGATGGCAGCTATCCTGCTATTCAGAACTCCTTTAGAGATACCTTTATTTCTGTACTTGCTTCATTACCATTCCCATTGGCATTGCACCATGAAACCTTTTGTCATTTAATCTCTCTTGCCCTCCAAACTATCACAAACCTTCCCTTTTGTTCTTCTTCCCACCCTCCCTTCTTTCGCTTGCTCAAAACCTATTACATGTCTAGGTTTTCTCATTTCTGATGAAAGGTCACCTGAAACATTACCTCCGTTTCTCTCTCCACAGATGCTGCCAGATCTGTTGAGTATTTCCAGCATTTTCTACTTTTATTTAACTAGAACTTCCTCATTTTCCAAGAATATGAGGAGGGGTGACCAAAATCTTGATCAATGATGTGGGTTTTAAGCATGATCTTAATGAAGAGGGAGGTGGAGTGGCAGAGAGCTTTAGGAGGAAATTTAAGAGCTTGGGGTCTAGAAAGCTGAAAGTATTGTCACCAATGCTGGGGTAATGTTAAGGGGAGGGGCTGCACAACAGGCCAGAATTAGAGAAACTGAGAGTTCAGAGGGAAGGGGAGTGGTGGTGGTGGCGGTGGGGGGGAGGGGTGGAGGGCAGTGCAGGGCTGGAGGAGGTTACAATGAGAAGCAAGGACATGAAAATATTTCAACAGGTGTTCGGGTCCAGAAACAAATGTAGTCCAGCAAAGACAGGGGTGATTGGTGAGCCGCACTTGTTGTGAGATAGGATATAGGCAGCAGAAGAGGGTGAAGCTGACTGAGGGAGGAAGATGGGTTGCCAGTCAAGAGGTCAATGGAATAGTCAAGTGTGCAGGTGACAAAGACATGGCTGAGGATTTTAGCAGCAGATGGCCTGAGGCAGGGCAAAGGTGGGTGATGTTCCAGAGATGAAAGTGGCCAATTTTGGTCATTGAGAAAATATGAGGTCAGAAGCTGAGCTAGCGTTGGTTCAATCTGAGACAGTGGAATTGGTGGCAAGGGTACAGAGTTTGTTGCAGGGCCCAAAAATGATGGCTTTGGCCTTGGGCTATGATTATGGTTCTAAGCAAGCATTCATTCAAGCCATTGCTTTCCCTCCAGACAACTTAATTTCAGATTAAAAAAGAAGCATGAACGTCAATGTGCTCATATGCCAACATGCATCTTCAATGGGCATATGCTGGTGACAAAACGATGCATTGCAGTCTGCCACCTCTGAAATCCATATGGATAAAACCAATGCAATTATTCACTGGAATTAATTTCTCAGAGACATTCAAGTTGAATGCAGCAAGGACCACAAATACATTCGAACATACTTTTGCTCCAGAATGACTTTCACAAACTCTGTTTGCATTCAGATTATTAATTATGTAAACATATTTTAGTATTAAGGGCCCTCTGTCCAACGGATAAGTTAGTTCAATCAAGCTGCAAAGAAGTTCCAAATCATAAAAGATTAGACACAAAAAGACATATTAAGCTTCCGATGTCTCAGGGAGATAATAATATTCATTCATGTAACTAATTTCAGACATGAAACATCCCAAGCAGCCTCTAACTCCCTTACATTCCTCTTCCCACCATGTTTCCCCCTTCCTGTTACTTAAACTGCCCCAGAATAAATTAGGTGCTTTTGTTAACTGTGAACCTAAATCAATACATAAGGTTAAAAATGTCAGTTTCATTTTGTGTTTGCAAAGTCAGAATCGCTTTGAATCCTTATTTTCTGGGTATTCCCAGCAAGTCATTAACATTTCATAATTCATCATTGGGAACTGTAAGTGCTTGCATCCACTCTACCTGAGCTTCCACCAGCCATTGAGAAATAGAGGTTTTACCATCATAGCCAGGTCTAAACTGAAGAGTTACTGTGCGAGGGCCAATGTTTGAGATGGCTATGTTTGTGGGGGAGCCAGGCAATTCTGTTGGAAAAAGCACAGATGATATGAAAAGACATATAGTATTTTAACAAGGAACTTAAGAAAAGGAAAATATATGCAGCAATTACATGGCACTTTAGAATGTCTATCTTACGCAAGAAAAGATTGAATGATATTGGGAGCAATTGTACATTCCTGTCACTTGTTCTGAAGCATACCAAGCTGGCAACATTTCCCTAAAGGTGTCAAGTTCAGTTTCTCAGACAGTGACTCTCAAAGCTGTTTTCTCATTTGGAGGTAATCAATTTAGGAGTTTTGAATTTCTTGTCTCTTAACATTTCCTAGTAGAGGTTTGAATGTATGGGTTGAGTTGAGGTAGCTTCCATTTACATATGACCCTGTGATAGCTAATATAGACGTGCTGTCAGGTGATAGAGTGCAGCAGTATTCCAACACTCTACTTTGATAACCACAAAAACAGCAAAGTAACATTTTCTACAATAGCCTCCGTGAAGGAGGATGATATTTAGTTTACATTGAGAAAACATACAACTTCTAAAGCCCTACTTATAAAATAGCTAAACATTTCTAAATGTTCCTCTGTTTGTGAATTCCGCACTTAATAAAATGTTGAATGGTATTTATTAGAAGAATTGTCAATCTTAGCTATACAGTTCTTTATTCCATTTTTGTTCACTTCATTTTTACATTCTGCCATAAGTTGACTTTTGAAAACTGTCCCCCTTTCAACCACACACCGCTTTAAAAGAAAGCACAGGGTGCGGCAACATCATGCAGTAACACATCTTTATTATTTTGGGGTTGCAGCAATGTTTAACAACTGCATTCACAAAAATGACAATTGGTTTTTGAACTATTAAATTGAAAACATCTACTAATTTGAATCTTAACTGAATTTATTTTAGTGAGTTGGTAAGTGAACAACCTAGTAATCATATATTTTGGATTTAATTTTTATGAACACTTGATGGTATCACATAGAAAGTGGACACTACAGTTTAGTAAAAAAGGCAAAATAGTGCAGTAGAAGATATATTTTCTGCTTTTAATTGTATAAAAGGGCAATTTTGGCTCATAATATACTTTCCAAAGTTAAATGATTTTAGCAACTACAACTTATGGAATTGTACAGCTTCAAGTCAATTAATCAACATCTTAGGATATGGAGATGCTGATCATCATTATCTACTCATGCAGTTATACTGAGGTAATTCTTCATACCTGGAGGAACCCCTGAGGAGATGGTAGATGAGGAGGTCTGTCCCTGTCCCTTGGATGTCATGGCTGCTACCTCAATGGTATATGTGGTGAGAGCAGTCAGTCCAGTAACACGGTAGTCTAGCGTTACATTAGGCAAGTAGTGTGTCACACGTGTGTTAGTGCGATTGTACTCTTCCCAGGAAATGCGGTAACCTAGACAGAAACAACAGGGCAGCCATTTGATGTATTTGGTAATAATGCTTTGTGTCCGACTGTAAGAAAGGGATTTCTTCAATTGTTTTGAGGATTGGAATTTCAAAGAAGATTATAAACCAGAGGCACTGCTGTATTGAAAATATATGATCTCCTTCAATGAACACAGAGGGATCACTGATCAAATCCGGGGAATTATTACACTCTCTAGGTTGTTTCACTTAATACTGAAAACCTACAGGCTAGAAAGTGAAAATTATTTTGTGATTCTAAAAATAGGTTTGAAAAAATTATGTTATACAATAGCAAAATGTACATACCTGAAAACCGGTGACTGAAATGGCTATGCCATGTAAGTACTGTAATAAATTCACCAGCCCGAGTTGTACCTAAACAAGTCCACCAGTTAATCGCCTCTAAAATCAATAAACATTACAGTCTTGTTCTTTTATTTTCAATTTGTATTATTTAATCTACCATGTCTTCCAATGTACCAAAGAAGTGCTCCAAAAGTCCTGCTGTTCACTCTTCTGTGACAAGCCCATGAAGAGGAGACTCGGGCAACAATGTCCATTTAGATTAGAGAAATTAATTGTAAAATAAAAAGGCACAACATTACTACTCTTCAGAAAGTCTGACCTGTGAGAATCCCATTCTTTTCATGTGGCTCTCTCCAGCTGACTTTCAGAGAAGTGTCCAGGATCTCTGTGAAACTGAGATGTCCGATCGGACCAGGATCTGAAGAAAGAATCATGTGATTATGTTAGGGCACCAGATCCAGCAGTCACCACAATGTGTAACTGTTTCTTTCTGTTTGGACCCTCAAATGTGGAAGCCACAATAGGCAGGGGAGCACAGTACAGTTTGATCACAATTTCCTCTGACCTGTATTCTGTTGTTTTGACTGTGCTGTTCAACATTCTACTGCTTTTGTCCTGTTGAGGTTTAGGTTTGTCTGATGTTTGTTGATTGCTGCTCTATACTGGCTGGAGATGTTGACTCTACAAATTCATCCTTAGCTATTTCAACACATCCATGAATTATGGATGTGGCCCACTTCTGCTTTCTTTGTGCAATGCTTTAGCTCTTCCTGCATTAAATTTAATTTATTGTTGTTTGGCCACTCACATATTTATTAAACTCACTGTGTAGCTTCAGGCTACATCCTTAACTTCCACAGACCCTCCTAGTTTAGCTGTACTGATTTGTATTGAGTTTTGCAAAAGTAATTGACACAAATTAGAAAAGGTAATCATCTCAACACTGTGCTCCAGGGCATTCTCTTTAGTGCTTCCCCCACCCTGATATTAACTCTCTAATCTTTGCCTCAAGTCTTTTTGCCCCGAATCCCCAAAGCTTTGAGCTTAACTAGTAATTAATAACCTTTCATGTGGAACTTTATCAAATGCATTTTAGAAATTGAAATACACAATGTCATAGTGTTTGACTTGGGCTCTCACTTTTGTACAGAAAACAAGGAGGTTGGTCAGGCAAGATTTTCACCATCTCAAGAAGTGTTGTTTGCTGTTTATTCGGTTGTTATTGCAGACGTAATCCTCAAATTTATTCCTGATAATTGAATTTTCAATTAATCGATTATTTTCATGGAATTTTCATGGAAGCCACTTAACGGCCACTTAAGGGCCCTCACCCGCCTCCACGGGTATTTTACCCTTGGCAAGCGGATGTGCCGGGGTATGGAAAGGCCGCCCAGTTATAGCTGCCGGCCTTTCCGCACCCCGGGTGGGGGAGGCCTGGCAATCGGGCACAGGGTCCAACCCAACCCCGGGATTCAAGACGCCCCTCTCCCCCCAAACGACCACCCTAGCCTCACCAGGGCACAACCGATCCCCCTGATGAGGCAACCCAAACTTACCTTCAGTCCCGGCTCCTTGGTATCCTCCTCGGTCGGCTGGACTGCAGTCCCAGCAGTGGCCAGCAGCTCCCGGTGGCGCTGCTGAGACTAAGAGGTGCCGGCCCGCTGATTGGCTGGCAGCTCACTGAGGCAGGACCTCCTCCCTCAAGTGGGTGGAAGACCCGCCTCGGGCCAATTAAAGCCTGGGGATCCGTAAAATACGGGACGGATCCCCAGGCTGGGCAGAAGCAGGTTCGGCACCGACAATTACGTCGGAGTCCGGCTCCCGTCCACCCACTGTAAAATTCCGGCCAGGAAGTTTCAACTGGGCTGCTCGTGTTCCTCCTGGCTGCTGGCTAAGAGCAACCTTGGTGCTGGTCTGGGAGCAGGAAATCCATTCCACTTTCCCGTACAAGATCACCATGTAACTCGTGCAGGGAGGGGAACTTACTAAAATCACTCAAATGCCTTTTTAAACTACAGAATGGCCTTTAGTGTCGGAAATATTGGAACTTTGGTAATAGTTACAATAAATTGACACCAGCGATGAGTTTATCTATTTAATGAATTTTTAAATCTGTAGGGCTTACATACTCTGGGGCATAAAAGGTCTGAACAAACAGTTTAATGCCTGCAATTATTTAAATTACTTGCTGAATTTAATATAGATAGTGCATTTTACATATCAATGAGATCCTCATTAATATTAATGATATTTTTGTCTGAATACAAGAATTTAGAACCTCAATTCCTCAGTTATAAATCCATCCATTTTGTCCATGAGCAACACCATGATGCTGTATTATAGACATTGGAAGGGCTCATGTTGCTGAGGAAATACTTACAATCTTCATGTGTGCGCAGAAGGTGGGCTGGGCTCCTGGGGCCATCACCTGGTGTAGTGAAACACAGCACTGAGGTGTAATATTCTGTAAACTTCTTCAGGCCTCGGATGTAACCAACATGGACCATATCCTGGAAATTGGGCCGGACTGTCACCATGGTAAAGTCTTCAATCTGACCAGGCTCCCAAGCTAACAGCTGAAATATTAATAACATTATTGGGGGGTTTGAGGAAGGGAGAACATTTTATAAAGCTCTGCTGTAAACTATCATACTTTCAATAACCACAAGCTAATTTCCTGCTGCTCTGTGTTTTCTTATACCAGATTAACTGCAAGGAAAGTGTGGTAAATTTCAGTTCTTCACCAGTCAGAGCGGAAGTAACTTTTGTGCGAAATTTATTGAATGCATTATTTCTTCAGTTATTATAATAAGAAAGACCATTTCAAAGGGGAAGCTATTTTAGTCTATTTAAGAGACATTACAGCACCTTTTCTTCATGGTCAAATTCTCAAAAAGTGCACATTTATCCTTTCTGAAGCTACTGTACATTTTGATTGTCAAGTGGGAAGAAGATCAAAGGCACATTCAGGTCTTTTGGCATCAATGCTTGCTCTGGGAGCAATGTAGGTCGGTCAAGGAGTTGAAGCAACTCATTTGGTTTTGGTTTCTCGGGATTAATTAGGGCTGGAGAGCCTTTTTCTAAAATGAGATTGCTGTGACCTAGTAACAATTCCACTGTGACTTAAGTTTCCTACAGTCATACCTTTAAAGTTTTCTGGTTTAACTAGAATAAACTGATCAGGCTGAATTTTACCAGCCTCCCAATGTCGTGGATCATGGCGGGGAGGCCCGTAAAATGCTTGCAGGAGCGGACCGCCACGACCCACGATGCCGGAAGGCCCCGCCGCATGTTACCGCCAGCGGCGAGGCCTCGGTGCGGCCCCCTCTGCCTCCAAGCGGCAAGGACTGTATTTCAATATTAAAATTAGAATAAATATTGAAATGAACTTACCTGCCATCCCACGGCCAATTTTATGGCTGCAGCCGCAACTCGCGCACCTTTGGAATTCCATACGGAATTCCGAGGCGAGACACTGGTGGGGAGGGGGGAGGACGGAAATAATCAGGGCGAAGGGGGGAGTGGGGAAAACATTTTTTATTGGCTGTGGGGATGGTGCAAAGGGGTTGAAGGGAAAAAGTGATGAGATTGGGGGCAAGTTCAGGGTGGGAATAAAATTAATGTCTGTCATATTGGCATATAAAACAACCATTGTGGGGGCTGGGAAAGGGCCTCCTGCTTTTGATTGCTATTTAAAAATAATTATCAAAGTACTTTCTCTTTAAACATTCAAATTTTCGTTAAGGGCTTGAAGCCCTTTAAAAATGGTGCCGGTGTCTGCGCGGTGGCGCCGGACGCCATCTACGTCATTGGGAGCGGCCGCTCCACCCCCTCCATTTAAATGAGCCACCGCTCGAAATATCGCAGGGGCTCAGTGGCGGTTCTTCTGTGTCGGAATACTCCTGTATTGCCTGTGTTTAAGTTATATGACTTGATATTAATGGTTTGGCTAAGGTAATGGAACACTTTGGGTTGCTGACTTTGCCATGATTACTGGCAGTCCATGGTGTTTTCACTGGGCGGTTCCCAAGAGCAGCTGTGTCACTGTGGGATGGAGTTCCAGTGGGTAAAGAACTAATTTATCTATTTTTCTCTCATTAGGGACTGAGTGTTTCATTACATATAGTCTTCTGACTGGTAGAGGGTCCAAAATCTCACTATAAAGAATTACAGATAGAACAATAGCCTGGGAAGAGTCCACTATTCAATGCCAATTTTTGACTAATAGGAACAGTGGAAAAGTTAACATCCTCATCCTAATAGTTTCAGTTCAGAGGCAGCATTGAATTGAATTACTTCCAAATATTTGTAATTTTGCAGTTACCCGAATATGCCAGAATGCCTAGTTTTTCAGAGCAGCAGTTAATAGTGGTGGAAATCAATTAACTTGCATGAGTCAAAGGAAACACGCATTCAAAAAGTTAATGCTCTTGGAAGTTCTCTGACAGTCATACTTGCCAACTGTGGGGAAAGAATTGATGAGATTTCTCACCATCTGCATCATAATTGCATCATAGAGGATGAATTGGGAGAGTGTAGATTAGTCTTGGATTATTTAGCTGTACTCGGAATTAATTGAGTGCTCAGTTCTGCAACTGGAATCAACTGTGACTCACTCAGCATACCATATGTCCCGTTTTGCTGAGATTCATTTTACACTGACGGACGAGACATTCCAAGTAGATTTTACAGTTTTACCTCATTGCTTTTGCTGCCGTTAGGAAATGTTTGTTGTGGTTGTCCACAATCCAAATCACAGCATGAAGCTCACTCTTCATAGAAGTATGCAGCACAGAAGGTGGTTTTCTGGTCCATTCTGCCTGTGGTGGCTCTCTACTAAAGCAATGCAAAACTAATCCCTTTGCCCTCCTCTCTTATCATATTCTTTGCTTCAAATACATATCCAATTTTCTCTTAAAAGAGGCAATTATCTCCAACTCAAGCACTTCCTGTGGCAAAACATTCTATGCTGCAACTATCTATTGTGTAGTGGAGTTTCCCTTAACCAGTCTCCTCACACTCTTACTAATAATTTCAAATTGATGACTCTCCATCACTGACTCTCCAACCGGAGAAAATAATCTTTTCCTATTCATTCAATCAAAACTTAACAACGCTAATAAATCTAATTTTGCCATTGATTTCTGTGAAGTATTAACTTAAGACAGTTGGATTTGAGGTTGATTCTCCAGAATTAACAAGACAAACTTGACAAATGACATCAAATTTTGATTAATTTTATATAGCTGCTTACCAAATCTGCATTGTATCGTGGTTGAAGAATGCTTGCAAGCATTCGCTCTACTGCAGATTATGTGTTGCTACCATGAAATGAAGAGTGTTCTATAGAACTGGTAGTTGGCAAGTATTCACGATACTGTGATTGCTTCAATAATTTAGTTTAGTGGCTTTGTGAGTTAAGTTCAGGCTTTAATGCAGTGAGACATTTCTGCATCCTTGACTTTTCAGAATGATTTCAGGAAGGATAATGGTTCTGCTTATTCTAGAATTTATATTAAGGTAAGGGTTCTAATTGAAAGTTTACAGCACAGGTCAATCCCAGAATTATGAAGAAATAGAAATTGTAGATTAGAAATTTACTCCTTTAGTAAAATTTGATGTGGGTAAAACTCAAAAATGCAGACGTCTTTGTTGGGGAAATTGTGAATAGTAAGAGAGGGGCATTGTGGATTGACATGCAGTAGTGCAGCACCCACCCAAAGCATGCACCACACGTTAATCCTAGATGGAGGAAAAGCTACTCTCAATGAGGCAGAAGCAGCGAATGATTTCCTCCTGTCCCTTTTTTAAATTCATGAAGGAATGGAAGTCTTTCTATTTCAGGTACCCATTATCAGAGTCAAGCACTTCCAGGTTAGGTAGAACATTTTCCACACCAACATCCTTAGGCCTGTCTGAGTAACATTCTTTAGCAGTGAACTGGGGAAGTTTTGTGCTGTAGATCAAGTCCACTAGGAATTGGACTGAGAATTATTCAGAAATAACAGAGAATATGAAAAGTATTATAAAATATTTTTAAAAAGAAAAGAAAAGAATAATCAAAAATGAGAACTGGAGATGATTTGATTCCTTTGAGTCCAGAGGAACTGAGGCCCTTTCCCATGCAAATTTCAGATCTGTCTGCCCTGCGTGTTTCAGTGACACAAAATGAGGCACACCTACCCATTGAGGAGAATGAAACAATGGCTGGAATTTTACTGGCACACTGTGGGTCCAGGCGCCAGGATCAAATGTGGATTCCAAGCCCACGCGGGCGAAATGTGGGACTGTGGAGAGGATTTTACCAGCGGTGACCAATTAAGAGGTCACCACCGGGACCGCCATCCAATTAAGGCTGGCAGCCAGCTCTCCAAGCTGCCAGCCCAATAAGTGGGCCGACAGCTCGGTAGCCTCGGCAGCACCACTGATAGAGGTGGCCTCTGCTGAGGCTGCAGGAAGAAGGAGACGTCACCTCCATGTTGAGATGCCGATGAAGGGAGGTTAAGAAATTTTTTCATGTATCGGGGTCAGCTGATCAGAGCAATGAACTTTCCAGCGGTGGGGGCAGAGCGGCCATTGTTGCCTTGGGGCCCCTGTGTGGGACCTGGAGCCTGAGGGAAGGAAAGCCTTCTCTGGGAAGCTGCTGGGAGACACCTCTGTGTACCTTGTGGTCTCCCCATGAGGTGGGGGGCTGTTCCGACAGTGGCAAAATGCTGGAGGGGATGTAAAATGGCCAATTAATTAGATTAATTGGCTGCCTACCTCTGGTTGGTGGGCAGCTGAGCCGCTGCCATTCCCGTGGCAGAGGGAAGTTGTTGGGCTTCCCTCCCCACACTTTCTGTCACCATGTTACCAGCTATCCTGCCTCCAGCCTGTCTCCAGAGGGCTGGTAAAACCCCAGCCAATGTGTCTTCAACTTCTACAGAATCATAAATTTAAAGAAAATGTTTGCACTTAAAAATGTTAATGTTGCTTACACAATGTTGACTGCAGAAAAAATGTTTTAGACGCTGAAGAATTCAATATTTGTTAGGATTAGAATCTAAGGATCTAGTATGGTTACCATTGCAAGATTATGATCAACTCCAATGATCTCTATGATGAAATATGAATAACATTTTTTATTCGTTCATGGGATGTGGGTGTCACTGGCAAGGCCAGCATTTTTAGCCCATCCCTAAATGCTCTTGAGGTGGTGATGATCTGCCTTCTTGAACCGCTGCAGTCATGTGGTGTAGGTATACCCACAGTGCTGTTAGGGAGGGAGTTCCAGGATTTTGACCCAGCGACAGTGAAGGAACGACGATATAGTTCCAAGTCAGCATGGTGTTTCACTTGGAGGGGAAATTGCAGGTGGTGTTCCCATGAACCATGTGGCCCTTGTATCCCTAGGTGGGTTTGGAAGGTGCTGTGGAAGGAGCCTTGGTGAGTTGCTGCAGTACATCTCATAGATGGTACACCCCGTGTGCTGGTGGTGGAGGGAGTGAATGTTTAAGTTGGTAGATAGGGTGCCAATCAAGTAGGCTGCTTTGTCCTGAATGGTGTCAAGCTTCTTGAGTGTTGTTGGAGCTGCACTCATCTAGGCAAGTGGGGAGTATTCCATCACATTCCTGACTTGTGCCATGTAGATGGTGGACAGGCTTTGGGGAGTCACAAGATGAGTTATTCACCACAGAATTCCCAGCATCTGCCCTGCTCTTGTAGCGACAGTATTTATGCGCTGGTCCAGTTATGTTTCTGGACAACAGTAAACCCCAGAATGTTGATGGTGGGGGATTCAGTGATGGTAATGTCAAGGGAAGATGGTTAGATTCTCTCTGGTTGGAGATGGTCATTGCCTGACACCCGCATGGCACTAATGTTACTTGTCCCTTCTCAGCTGAAGCCTGAATGTTGTCCAGGTTCTGCTACATGTGGGCATGGAGTGTCTCATTATCTGATGAGTTGTTTGGTTTGGTTTTCATATGTTTCACATTAAAATGGCTTTTCTGAACTTACTGAACTGGGTTTACTGCAACGAAAGGCTTTCAGTGCTGACACCTTATTTGTTTAAGCGTTTTGGTGATGATCTGCATTAAAGAATCAATACAGTGTGCCACAGAATTGTTGTGATGATGGAGTTTATAAGCTTGGTTCTTCTACAATGAATTCCCAATCTGAGACATGCTGCTAGAGGGAGGAAACCCAGCAGAGGTGTGCACACATGGCACTGGCAAAGGGCTAGCAGCCGGCCCTTGATTCCTCATTTAAAGAAAGGGCAGGACACTAATGTCCCAAGAAAGGGGTTACAAACTGGCCAATATTTGGATCATGGTTGCAGAGGTAATTCAGAGCTAATATAATATTACATTCCCGTTATGAACTCCTGTATGAACATTTACAATGGAAACTGTCTATGCTGCAACACCTTCACAGGGGAAAAAGGTGTAACTACAACTTGAAACTTTTACCCAGTTAATTGCCACTGTAAGTAAGGCCATGTGAATTTATAATGGAAAACGTTGGCAGAGATTGCATGAAAACATAATTTTTAAAACATGTATGTATCTACGGAATTGGGGAAAAGTAGCCAAAGAAATTTTGAGTTCATAACCCTTGGAACAAACAAAGTAACTTTAAAATGTTTTATCATTTTGATTTCAGTACAGGATTGCTACAGCAGTCCAAAGGACATTGACTCCTAATTAATTGTTGTCTAGATTTGTGTCAGTGCTTGGTACAGTATAAGTGCAAAAAACATTTAAAGGGCTATATTGTGTTGGAAAGGAATTTTGAAATGCCACAAACTGGTTCATTTGTGTCTGACAAGCAATAAAATTCTGCTGTAAATTTCATAAATAGATTTCTGACCATATTCAAACATCAAGCCTTGATTACATTATTAAAAATGTTCAGAAAACAGGCCCATAGACACATTTTCTAACCTCACGTTAGCAGTCACCCTTTTCAAAGCAATTAGACAGACCAGACCATGCGGACTGATGTAGCTGGATTGACAATTGAGCAAATGAAAAATGTGCTGAACCTTTTCACTCAAGTAGGTTTTCCTCCAATGTCATACATTTTCCCATGGGGAAAAAATATACCATCTATGTAGCAAGACAGCAACACCACTTCACAAGAGGGGTTAAGTGAATTCAAACAAAAATCAGGACAGGGTAGAATATTACAAAATAATGACAAAAACCATTGGCTGAGCAGTCACTGTCACAGCGGCTAGTGTTTCTGCCTCATTATGTTCCCAGGCAAGGAGCTAGAGTAGAGATAGTCAGATAGCATAGGTCAACAACAAAGCAATTGAGCTTGGTAGAAACATTCGGCAAAGAGGAGAAGATAACTTTAATCATTTCAATTTTTCTCACTGTATAAATGAACATTTCTTCAGAATTAGCAACTGCTAATATTGTAAGATGGATGAGGAAGCACTGCTTGTGTTTGACCTGCGCCTTTAAGCTTTCTGTTCTCATTTTTATTCTTAGGTTTGACTTTGCTAAATTAAAAAGAACACTATTTTCATTCATATAGTAGTATGTTGCAATGTTATCTTTCTCTCTGCAAAGGAAAAATCTGCATTATTTTAATAAATTAAGACCTACTTACTGATTTAGTGCTTCAGACAATAAAAAAGTAATGGATAATAAAACAGCAGGTCAAAACCAAAAGTCTTGCTTGCCTATACAATCTGAAAATTTCTTTCTGAAGCACAGATTTCATAGCAGATAAAGCATTTCTACCATAATATATAGCAATCTGTCTAAGGGGGCACAATTCCGCACTGAACCAAACCAAGGTGTTAAGAATGTAGATCCCTTTATCAGAATAAACCTGTAGATTAACAGTATTGCAGATGACAACAGGCCTGGGTTAGGGATAACATAAGTTTCCTTTTCAGTTACTGTAGAGATAAAAAAAAAACAAATATGTACTCCCAAGCAGTACATCAGAATGAAACTGTTTTACTGGAGTTTTTTTATGTACAGGTTGATTAGGGGTTCGACTTGTTGTCTGCTCCATAATGGCTTGTTACATAGGAACATGAGTAGGCCATTCAGCCCCTCCATCGTTCAGTGAGATTATGGCTGATTTGCTTCCTAACTCCATCCACCCGCCTTGACTCCATCTTCAACAATTCCCTCAACTAGCAAAAATCTCGCAACCTCAGATTTAAAATAATTAATTGAGTTTGCATTGAATCTTTTTTTTGTGGAGAGAGTTCCACATTTCTGTGTGAAGAAGTGCTTCTTAACTTTTCTCCTGAATGGCCTGGCTCTGATTTTAAAGTTATGACCCCTTATCAGCAGACACAGGGCATACAAATATTTAGAGGTTTCGCGATGGTGCCCTGATTTAATTTCAGGGATTTCTCCCTTAGTTTCTGATCTACTCTGAAGCTCTGCTAGAACATGATGGGCACTGGGTAGGAACTGACACAGTCTTCCTGGTTTATCTGATAACAGTCGCTCCACATTACAGAGATGATGCTGGCTGTAGCCTTAACTATGATAGCACCTTTGTAATATCCTTGAGGTGGCGATGCTGCCATTGGAGGGAGACAACTTCTTAAATCAATTCTTTTCGACAGGGGCAGAAGTGCAATTTGGCCACAATGTAAATGCTGTTGCCAGCACTCATGTAACCAGTAATGGAGATTGGTAAACTGCTGTTCTCTGCAGTCTTTCTGCAGCCAACAGGGAATGTTGAGGATTAATTTCTGGAAGGTTGGCAACACTATGCATATTCTTACAGTGAACAATGTTGATTTTTGAAAGCATGTTGAAATTATGGGTTAAAAACAAAAAGTGCTGGAAACTACTCAGCAGCTCTGGCAGCATCTATGGAGAGAGAAGCAAATGTTTCAGATCTGTGACCTTTCAACAGAACTCCACAGATGCTGCCAGACCTGCCGAGTATTTTCCAGCACTTTTTGTTTTTATTTCAGATTTCCAGCATCTGCAGTATTTTGCTTTTATTTATTGAAATTATGGGTATTACCTTGTAACCTTGGTTAATTCCGTTAATGAACTGAGGACTGGGTGGTGTCCACGTGAATCGGATGGTCGTGGAATTAATGGCTTCAGCATGCACATTTCCCGGAGGTACTGTAGGAACTGGGAAGAACAATAGATAAACTCAACTTGGTTCTCCAAGTAAAAGAGAGAAATGAAGAATAAATGTGCTTTGAGAAAAAGCATTCATACACATTGAATAATAAATACATTTACAATCATTTCTGATGCATGTACAACCCTGTTATGATCAGTATGCTTTAGAGGTTATTTTCTACACCATACTTACTTTGAAATTAGGATTTGTGCTATCCAAGTTGATTACAAAGGCCCTAATTAGAGGGTCTTATACGGGGGTGTAATGACTTTTCTCTCGCTGTAGTCCAACCTGCCCATGCAATTGTGTATCCAAGCAGGTGGAGTGTGCAGTCTGTTCTAGGCCACCACTACCGTTGTTCTTTTCTGGGTGCCATGGAATTTGTGAAAACAACCTGATGAATACACCATGTCTAATTCTTTCTTCTTCTGGAAGTACATGAACTCCACTGAGAATTTCCTTGAAGCAATGGTTATTGGAGTGGGGGAGACTGAACCTGAGTCCCACCACTCTGTGGTGCTGTGGGAGAATCATGCATGCAGTGTGAATGTGAAATTTATTTTAGCTTTTTCAATATTTGTCTCCATTCTATACTCTTTCGAATGCTCCTTGCAACTGCAAGACAAGAGAATCTGGGCGACAGGCTTCTGTACCACTGCTCTCAGTATCACTCAATGATTGCTAGCAGGTGATGAGAGAAACAATTTTCCCTTCATGTCTCAGAAAGAAAGCCTCTCTTGAATGTAATGTTGAATTAAGGGCCATCATCTCTACTAATCTTAGAGGGCTGTTTTTGCTGCTGGTTCTCAATGTGCAAGTCTCCACCAGTTGCGAACCCCAATGAAAATTGCCAGATTCATTGAGATTGGCACATGAAAATATCCAGTAAAATACAGCTATTTCCAGCAGCTGATCTTAGGAAATCAGGAAAGTTTACATTGGGTGCTGCCTGGTGCCTGAGCACCACATTTCAGGAAGCAGTAGCACAAGCAGAGCCTATAGACCGGTGTACAAGCATGTAAAGGAAGACTTGCATTTATGTAGCGTCTTTAATGACCACAGGATGTCCCAAAGTGCTTTACAGTCACTGAAGTACTTTTGATGTGTATTCAGTGCTGTAATGTAGGAAACACGGCAGCCATTTTGTGCACAGCAAGCTCCCACAAACAGCAATGTGATAATGACCAGATGTGATGTTAATTGAGGAATAAATATTGGCCAGAGTAACTCTTCAAATTAATGTGGTGGGGTCATTTATATCCACCTGAGAGGGCAGATGAGGTTTTGGTTTAAAGTTTCATCTGAAAGATGGCACCTACCAATGCTGCAGCACTCCCTCAGTCCTACATTTAACTGACAGTTTTGATTTTTGTGATCAAATCCTGGAGTGAGACTTGAACCTACAACCTTTTGATTCAAAGGCAAATGTACCACTGACTGAGCCTCACTACTGAGGATAACAACAGAAATTAGGTGCGACCCAACAGTGCTCAAGGACTATAACCAGTTCTGGGTTAACTGAATTTAATTTCACTCAAATTAAATTTTAAGACTGCATTCAGGATTTTATGTCCTCTCTTTTATTGTGTGTGAATTTATACAATAATGTGCAACTTACAAAGAAGTGGTTGAGTTTATTGAATTGCTAAATTTACCAACAAACTATCTGCTACATTTACAGAATAATTATTTTAACACAGTCCTCATCAGTGATTTTACTTTCCAAACTGATAGCAGTAATTTTAGGAAAGCAATGCTACCTTGTGGTATGTTACCATTCCTTCACTTCGCTTCTCATGAGTGATCAGTACCCACCTCCTTGTAGAGTCCACTCTGTGACAGTGGGGCTGTAGATTCCCAGACCAGCCCCATTATAGGATGCAACTGCAATCTCATAATTGGTCCAGATGATGAGGTCTTCAAGTAAGAAATTATTAACATCAGGACTGGTGATGTTCTTATACTGGTGCTCTACAGGTAAACCTGCCAAGCAATACCTACAAGGAGAGAAGGAAAGTTCATCAGACAGCTGATTTAACACTTTTCCTATGCACTTTTGAGCAGTATACATGCCTGAGTATGCACAAAGTGTGCTGCTAATAAGAAAATATAATTTAGAAAAATACTCTTTGATTGCAATATAGAGATATTTTGGAATAGCTAAATGTTCTCAAATAAAAGCATATGCTTTTATATTGGCCACATCCTGTGACTCTTGAACACAGTTTTCAAGTGATAGAAGACTCAAGATGATAAATACAAATACAGCACATTACAAGTTCTAAGCAATTCAAAGTACAAAAGAAAGCAAAGTAAGCTTATGTTGAATATCGAGCTGAAAGAGCCATCAGGCAAGACACATTTTAATTGATTTCCTTTTGTGTTTTTATGAAAAACAGAATATTTCTGGCTTGCTAATTTTCTTTTGCTTTTTACAATGGAAATACAAGAGAAAATATATCCTCAAAAACATTTGGCAATGGTTATTGGCTCTAAGTTTCATCCATAAAGACAGAGAGCAAAGATTCTGTTCTGAGATACCTTATAATGTAACCCTTCAGGGCTCCATTCTGATGGTTTTCTGGGGGTGGCTGCCATTGAATCATGATAGACTGATTGGTTCTGCCACTTGCAATGACGTTTTGTGGGGATGCACTTGGCGGTTCTTCAGGTAGTGACAACCTGCAAGAATTAAAACCATTAAGTTATGAAAAATATAAAATTAGAGATAATATTCATTTTCAAGAAAACAAAAATTAATGGACCTCCAAAAATAAAAATGGAGTGCAGCCAACATGCTGTACCTATGATTCACAAATTTATTGTAGTTCTTTATTGCTTAAGAATAGTAACTGATGGAAATATGGTAGCTCTTGTAATGTATTTGATAAGCTCCCGTACCAGAAATCTGTGATTATAATGAATCTTCTTGGAACAAATAGAAAATTGTAAATTAGATGATGAATGGCTAATAGTCAATGAGTTGTGACATGCAGTGCATCCTGGCGTTTAGTCCTTGGATTTCAGGGTTCATAATATTAGTGTTTAATTCCAATGACGTTTGCGGCATTTCACAATTCATCTTTTGAGCCAATTGTAGTGTTGGAAGCTATGCTTACCTCTCAGTCTCTCTACTGTATTGGCCCTTTCCAACATCATTCACAGCACAAATACGGAACTGATAGGACCTGGCTGGAATGAGACTCCTGACCATTAGTTCCACCAATTCCGGGTTAACAGTCATCAGGTGAACAGTCCAAGGGGAATCTGCAGCAAAAAAATATAGGTTTTTGTTTGAGCATACTCAGTTTTTGACTTCAAGGCAACTGGTAAAAACTGCTCTCGTTAAAACCCCGATAAGTATGGGACAACGAGATGGAGCATTGTATGGACAAAGTCAAAAGTTCTTAAGTTTGCTGAGTGACAATTTGTTTTCCCTGTTCTATGAACAGTTCCCCTCAACAACTTATTTGAATAGTACCATCAACATAATAAATGTCTCCAGATGCTTCACACAGACATCAGTGGACAACAACAGTAGTAAAGGTAGTAGCAGAGGTGACTAAAAGCAAGTTTGTAAGTATAAGTTTGGAGGAGAGATAAGTTGAAAAAAAATGAGTTCTAGATCAGTGTTATCCAATAGGAATTGTTGACTAGAAACAGGTGTAGCAACAGGAACACTGTTTTAGCTACAAGTATATTTATTTAACAAATACCTACCATCATTCAATACCAATATGGCCTATACAGTCCCTTGAGCCTACTCTATCATTCAATAAGATCATGCTGATCCCTGACCTCAAGTCCAATTTCCTGCTCAATCCACATATCCCTTTATTCCATCTCAGCCTTGAATATATTCAACGAGTCAGTAACCACTGCTGGGATAGAAAATTCCAAAGAATCACAACCTTCTGCATGAAGACATTCCTCCACATCTCAGTCTTAGATGACTGACCCCTTATCCTGAGACTATGCCCCCTAGTTCTAGACTCTTCAGCCAGGGGAAAATACCTCTCAGCATCTATCCTACATGCGATGTAGATAAAGGGGAGCCTGTTGACATACTGTATGTGGATTCCCAGAAGGCATTTGACAAGGTGCCACATGAAAGGTTATTGTGCAAAGCAGGAGCTCATGGTGCAGGGGATAACATATTAGCATGGGTAGAAGATTTGCTGCCTGGCAGAAAACAGAAAGTATGCATAAATGGATCCTTTTCTGAGTGGCAGGAAGTGACAAGTGGAGTCCCCCAGGCATCTGTGCTGGGGCCTCAACTTTTTACAATTTATATCAATGACTTAGATGAGGGGAGCGATGGCATGGTAGCTAAATTTGCAGATGACACAAAGATAGGTAGGAAAGTATGTTGTGAAGAGGACATAAGGAGGTTGCAGACTGATATAGATAGGTTGAGTGAGTGGACGAAAATCTGGCAGATGGGAGTATAATGTGGGAAAATGTGAAGTTGTTCACTTTGGCAGGAAGAATAAAAAAGCAGAGTATTACTTAAACGGAGAACAACTGCAGAATTCAGAGGTGCAGAGGGACACAGGTGTTCCAATTAAAGGCCGGCTACCTGACCCGAACCCAACGGGACCTGATGACATGTGCTCATGCTCGGGTCGGGCCGGATCGGACACGCTCTATCACAGGTATGTGGCTCCAATGTTAATTCAATTTTTGGACTAGAAAGGTGGTTTTGTTACAATTATTTTAAGCTTGTGCAGATCAGCAACAAAATGAAAAAACGAAGGTAAGTTAACTGATGGTTGGGTCGGGTTGGGTCGGGTCGGGTCAGGTGCAGGATAAAATGGAAAAACTAGGGCCGGGTTGGGCTCGGGTCAGATGTGGTTCTGTCGGGCTCAGGTCGCGTTTTCTTTTTGCAGACCTGAGCAGGCCTTTAGTTCCAATGCACGAGTCACAAAACTTTAGTGTGCAGGTCCAGCAAGTATAAAGAAGGCTATCCTTTATTACGAGAAGAATTGAAAATAAAAGTAAGGATGTAATTTAAAAAAAATTTTTTTTTTTTTAGAGATACAGCACTGAAACAGGCCCTTCGGCCCACCGAGTCTGTGCCGACCATCATCCACCCATTTATACTAATCCTACACTAATCCCATATTCCTACCACATCGCCACCTGTCCCTATATTTCCCTACCACCTACCTATACTAGGGGCAATTTATTATGGCCAATTTACCTACCAACCTGCAAGTCTTTTGGCTTGTGGGAGGAAACCGGAGCACCCGGAGAACTTGCAAACTCCACACAGGGCATTGGTGAGACCACATCTTGAAACTGTGTGCAGTTTTGGTCTCCTTATTTAAGGAAGAACGTAAATGCGTTGGAGATGGTTCAGAGGAGGTTTACTACATTGATACCTGGAATGAGCGGGATGTTTTATGAGGAAGGGTTGGACAGACTGGGCTTGTTTTCACTGGAGTTTAGAAGAGTGAGGGGAGACTTGATTGAAATATATAAGATCCTGAACGGTCTTGACAAGGTGGATGTGGAAAGGATGTTTTCTCTTGTAGGTGAGTCCAGAACTAGGGGTCACCCTTTTAGGATAGAGATGAGGAGAAATTTTTTCTCTAAGGGTTAGAGTCATAGAGTGATACAGCACAGAAACAGGCCCTTCGGCCCATCGTGTCTGTGCCAGCCATCAAGCACCTAACTATTCTAATCCCATTTTCCAGCACTTGGCCCGTAGCCATGTAGGTTATAGTGTTTCAAGTGCTCATCTAAATACTTCTTAAATGTTGTGAGGGTTCCTGCCTCTACCACCTCTTCAGGCAGTGTGTTCCAGATTCCAACCATCACCTGAGTGAAAATATTTTTCCTCAAATCCCCTCTAAACCTCTTGCCCCTTATCTTAAATCTATGCCCCCTGGTTATTGACCCCTCTGCTAAGGGAAAAAGTTTCTTCCTATCTAACCTGTCATAATTTCATAATATCATAATGCCCCTCATAATTTTGTATACCTCAATCATGAGCCCCCTCAGCCTTCTCTGCTCCAATGAAAACAACCCTAGCCTTTTCAGTCTCTCTTCATAGCTGAAATGCTCCAGCCCAGGCAACATCCTGGTGAATCTCCTCTGCATCCTCTCCAGTGCAATCACATCCTTCCTATAGTGTGGTGCCCAGAACAGTACACAGTACTCCAGCTGTGGCCTAACTAGTGTTTTATACAGCTCCAGCATAATCTCCCTGCTCTTATATTCTATGCCTCAGCTAATAAAGGCAAGAATCCCATATGCCTTCCTAACCACCTTATCTACCTGTGCTGCTGCCTTCCGTGATCTATGGACAAGTGCACCAAGATCCCTCTGACCCTCTGTACCTCCTAGGGTCCTACCATCCATTGTATATTCCCTTACCTTGTTTGTCCTCCCAAAATGCATCACCTCACACTTCTCAGGATTAAACTCCATTTGCCACTGCTCCACCCATCTTACCAGCCCATCTATATCGTCCTGTAGTCTAAGGCTATCCTCCTCATTATTTACGACACCACCAATTTTCGTGTCATCTGCGAACTTACTGATCATACCTCCTATATTCATGTCTAAATCATTAACGTACACAACACCAGCAAGGGTCCCAGCACCGATCTCTGTGGTACACCACTGGTCACAGGCTTCCACTCACAAAAACAACCCTCCACCATCACCCTCTGCCTCCTGCCACGAAGCAAATTTTGGATCCAATTTGCCAAATTGCCCTGGATCCCATGGGCTCTTACCTTCTTGACCAATATCTCATGCGGGACCTTATCAAAAGCCTTACTGAAGCCCATGTAGTCTACATCAACTGCTTTATCCTCATCTACACATCTAGTAACCGCCTCGAAAAATTCAATCAAGTTAGTTAGACACGATCTCCCCCTGACAAAGCCATGCTGACTATCCCTGATTAATCACTGCTTCTCCAAATGGAGATTAATCCTATCCCTTAGAATTTTTTCCAATAGTTTCCCTACCACTGATGTTAGACTCATCGGCCTGTAATTACCTGGTTTATCCCTGCTACCCTTCTTGAATAATGGTACCACATTTGCTGTCCTCCAGTCCTCTGGTACTTCTCCTGCGGCCAGAGAGGATTTGAAAATTTGTGTCAGACCCCCTGCTATCTTCTCCTTTGCCTCACATAACAGCCTGGGATACATCTCATCTGGGCCTGGGGATTTATCCACTTTTAAGCCCGCTAAAATAGCTAATATTTCCTCCTTTTCAAAGCTAATTTGTTCAAGTATATCACAATACTCCTCCCTGATCTCTACATCTACATCATCCTTCTCCATAGTGAACACAGATGAAAAGTAATCATTTAAAACCTCACCTATGTCCTCCGGCTCCATACACAGATTGCCACTTTGGTCCCTAATGGGCCCTACTCTTTCCCTGGTTATCCTCTTGCCCTTAATATACATATAAAACACCTTAGGATTTTCCTTTATCTTGCCCGCCAGTGTTTTCTCATGTCCCCTCTTCACTCTTCTAATTACTTTTTTAAGTACCCCCCCCCCCCGCCCCCCCCACGCTTTCTATACTCCTCTAGTGCATCCGCTGTTTTAAGCACTCTGAATTTGCCATAAGCCTCCTTTTTTTTTCCTGATCCAATCCTTTATATCCCTGGACATCTTGATCCTACCCTTCATCTTAATGGGTACATGTTGGCTCTGAACTCTCACAATTTCCTCTTTGAATGACTCCCACTGGTCTGATGTAGACTTTCCTACCACAGTTCCTGTTTTAACATTTTGAAATAGGCCTTCCCTCACTTCAGTACCTTTATTTCCGGTCCATCTTTGTCCTTAACTACTTAGCATAACTACCTTAAATCTTACAGAGTTATGGTCACTATCCCCGAAATGCTTCCCCACTGACACTTCTGCCACTTGTCCGACTTCATTCCCTCGGATTAGGTCCAGTACTGCCCCTTCTCTTGGAGGACTTTCCACGTACTGGCTCAAAAAGCTCTCCTGTATGCACTTTAAGAATTCCGTCCCCTTTAAGCCTATTGCACTAAGACTATCCCAGTTGATTTTGGGGAAGTTGAAATCCCCTACTATTATTATTCTATTATTTTTACACCTCTCTGAGATTTACCTACATATCTGCTCCTCTATCTCTCCCTGACTGTTTGGAGGCCTGTAGTACACTCCCAGCCAAGTGCTTGCCCCCTTTTCGTTTTTAAGTTCTACCCATATGGCCTCATTTGAGGTACCGTCTAAGATATTATCCCTCCTTACTGCAGTAATTGACTCCTTGATCAACAGTGCAATGCCACCTCCTCTTTTACCCCCTCCCCTGTCTAGCCAGAAGATTCTATACCCTGGAATATTGAGCTGCCAGTCCTGCCCCTCCCTCAACCATGTCTCTGTGATAGCAATATCATAATCCCAGGTGCTAATCAATGCCCTCAATTCATCTGCATTACTAGTAAGACTCCTTGTGCGACTTTGGAACTCTCTGCCTCAGAAGGTGGTGGAGGCAGGGTCATTGAATTTTTTTAATGCAGAGGTAGATAGAATCTTGTTAGGCAAGGGAATCAAAGGTTATCAGGGGTAGGTGGGAGTGTGGAATTCGAAACACAAACAGATCAGCCATGATCTTATTGAATGGTGGAGCAGGCTCGAGGGGCCGAATGGCCTACTTCTGCTCCTAATTCGTATGCTCGTATCCTGTCAATCTCCCTCTGAATCTTATATGGTTCAATGAAAACACCTTTCATTCTTCTAAACTGCAGAGAATATAGGCCCATTCTGCTCACCCTCTCATCATAGGACAATTCTCTCAGCTCAGGAATCAATCTAGTGAATATTTGCTGCACCGCCTCACTGGTGCTAGGTTCTCCCCAGTACCTAGCAATTACTGAGCAAGCTGAATTTTGGCAGGCTGTTGGACCATGGGGGTGCATTACCACTGAGCCTGATCTTAACCTCACCTAATAACCACACACCTGCACTTTCAGCAATGGGGGAGAGGGAGGGGGGGGCATTGTCACTGAACAGCAACTATACCTAATATTCCTCTTCCTAACCCAGGTAAAATCTAATATCCCTACTCCAGATTCCAGCTGAGATCAGCTGATTGGGGATCAAACCTGGACTTTGTGTCTGTACCAACAGAGTTATCAGGGCAGATAGGCAGCATTTTAAACAAGTGTCCTATTGAGCAGCAGGACTTCTGATCTGCCCCAGTGGAGTATGCCCTGCAAATATTTATGACAGTTCTGAAGAGATTCCACAACAATATATTATAACAATTAATCTTAATTTAGTTGACTAAAATATTAGGTAAAAACATGTAGTAGTAAATTTTGTAGTAATATCTTGTAATTTATCTTGCACTGTGATATCTGAATTACAGATAGAGCAATTCATCTTCTAATACAGGTTCAAATTTGATTCATTCATTTATTGTGTATTAATAGTTCAGAATATTTGCATTTATATTGTGTTTTATGATGTCGAAACCTTTCTCGGAGTTTCACACAATGAATTGGACAAAGAGGTAGAATATCAGTCATGATTTTATTGAATGGTGGAGCAGGCTCAAGGGACTGTATGGCCTAATCCTACTCCAATTTCTTAGGTTCTTACAAATTACTTTTGGAGTGCAATGACTGTTACGCAGACAAACTCAGGGCCATTGCTTTATCATGGCTGATGAAATCAAACTCCATTTTTTATGGAAGTGATTCTGAGAGAATCCATGTGATTCATTCATTTTCCAGTGGAAAGTAAAATCTGTGGCTTTGATTATCCCCTGCAACAATGGTATACGTGACACACACATTCACGTGAGGATCAATTTGCTATTGACCATCTGTATTGTGCTTCACAATATTTGAATTAAACAATGGCATCTGTGGAATCACAGAGTTTGAGAAAGTATGCTCTCGGAAAAAAATGAATCTATATTTAGATTAGTGTTTTATATTTAAACCAGTAGTAACAATTTAGGGCCATCTCAAGTCAACATTCATACTAGCTTCACCCAATAGATATATAACAATCAGAGCTAAATTGAGCTGATCTAGAACTACAATTAAATAGATTAACATCTGTAAGGTGAGAATGGGATAATTAATCCCCTGTTTAAATATGCTTTGTGACCAGGAATTGGCAATTACATGGGAATTTTTCACATTGTGCGTTTAACAAAACTAGTTTCTACAGAAATGAACAAAGGGACTGGAAAGGAGCATGAATTCTCATTTTGCAAAAAAAATTAAATGATTATACATTGAAGTGATAACAGATTTTAACACAGGTGCCCCATAGTGTTACATACTCAGTGAATACACTGAGACTATTGCAGGAATTCTAATGCTGACAAAAGCCAACCAGCTAGAGGCAGAATTTGTCTATTTTAAGTTAACTTCAAATGACCGGTAAAGCTGTCATTGACCACTGATAAAGACTGACACATCAGTCTGCCGGATATGACATGGGTGGATATTGAATGATTTCTTTCTTCTGCTTTACACTGAGTGCTCCTAACTCTCATGATAATTACAACTTTGTGGTTGCAATTATCTTCAATAATACAAAGCATGGGTCACTTGATGCTGAAGTTCCTATACTTGCACATCAAGTTAGTATCTTCAAAAGAGTGAGAACAAAAGAAAATGGCAATATCTAGCCTACAAGTCTTACGTGGTGTAACCAATCTGCTGTCCACTTCAGCAACAATTCACACATTAATTAGCCAATGGGCATTACCTGAGAACTCCATGGCGGTTCTCCCTCTTTACTTCCTGCCCCTGATAGCCCAAGTTGAAGTTGCCATTGTTTCATAGGTCTGAGTCCAATGTACAAGTTATTACAGAATGTAATGTCTAACAAATAGGGCAGTGTTGCATAATGAACTTATAACAGTTTACAATTATATAAAGTAAGGTGATTATGGACATTTTCTCATCTGTGTAAAAAGTTATGGTAACTCACTCAGACACACACTTATGCGTCATAGAAGCAGTATGCCCAAGCCAAAAATGCTACAATTCACTACCAATGGTAAAACTGATTTTTTATTATTTAGTTTTAATTTTACCAACAAAAAAAATCTATAACGCATCGCAGTGAAGACGCCATGTACTCTAAATGTGTTGCTGCATCACTCACTGTTCTCAGACACCTCCAAAATGTAGTGAATTAAGGGGCTGTTTCCATCAAATGCTTTTGCCCATGTCAGGGAGATGGCTCTCTTTTCACTAGAACTCAGCTGGGCAGCCAGGTTCTCTGGAGCATGTGGTAGCTGCCTGCAGCAAGAAAACAAAGCAAGAAGAAACTAGATAACTCAAAGTGTAACTTGTTCACCATTTTTTTCTCTCCAGATTATCTTCTCATCTATCTCAATTCAGTCTCCAAGCTGTATAAAATACTGGCCCAATATTATGCAAGTGATGTCTATTCTGCTGCTTACATATTCTAATAGCAGCAGTTCAGTAAATGAGCCAGTTCTGATTGCTGCTGAATCTTGTGCATTGACGCTCAGGCAAAATTGCATTCAAAATTTTATCCTGCTGGATGGAGACTTCCCTGTCAGAACAAGGTCCATACAGAATAACTGATTGCAAATACTGTTGGTGGGAACATTTTAGTGTTGTTCATAGAATGTACAGCACAGAAACAGTCCATTCAGCCCAGCTGGTCCATGCTGCTCTTTATGCTCCACCCAAGCCTCTATTCACCCTTCTTCATCTAACCCTATAAGCATACCTTTCCATTCCTTCCTCCCTTCATGTGTTTATCTAACTTCCCCTTAAATGTGGTCTATGCTATTCCTCTCAACTATTCCTTGTGGTAGCATGTTCCACATTCTAACCTCTGTAGTTCCTCCTGAATTCCCTATTGGATTTATTACTGACTATCTTATTTATGGCCCTTAATTTTGTTCTCTCCCACATGTAGAAACATTTTTATTTCTGCCCTATCAAACCCTTTCATAATCTTATAGACCTCTTTTAGGTCACCCCTCAGCCTTCTCCTTTCTAGAGAAAAGAGCCCCAGCCTGTAGGCCTAACCTCAATGCTCTGTTTTGCATCTTCTCTACTGCCTCTACATCCTTTTTACATTATGGAAACCAAACCATGCAGAGCACCTTAAGTATGTTCAAACCAAGATTCTGTACAAGTTTAGCATAGTTTCTGTGCTTTTTAATTCTATCCCTCTAAAAATTAACCACTGTGCTTTGTTCCTGTTTTTATGGCCTTTTTAACCTGTGTTGCTACTTTTAGTGATTTGTGTATCAGTACCCCTAGAATTATTTTCCTAAAAAATATACTTTATTCATAAAATTCTGTAAAAAAAATACATTACAAAACAATTCAAAACGGCATCAAGTTGACGTTCCAGAAAGTGCAAAGGAAATCAGTTTTCTTCAAGACAGGAGTGAGTTACCTTGGAATGTGCCAGTCTGCAACACTTGGTTGTGGACAACTCTTTGCACTGGAAGACCAGCAGGTTTTGGGCAGACCAAAGAGCGTCTTTCACCGAATTAATGGTCCTCCAGCAGCAGATGATGTTTATCTTGGTGTGCATCCCTGGGAACAGTCCATAAAGCAGAGTCTCCTGTGTTACAGAGCCGCTTGGGATGAACCTCAATAAAAACCACTGCATCTCTTTCCACATCTGCTTTGCAAAGGCACATTCCAGAAGGAGGTGGGCAACAGTCTCTTTCCCACCACAGCCACCTCGAGGGCAGCCTGTGGAGGCAGTGAGATTCCGGGAATGCAGGAAGGATCTGACGGGGAGGGCCATTCTCACCACCAGCCAAGCTATGTCTTGGTACTTGTTTGAAAGTTCTGGTGATGAGGCATTCTGCCAAATGACTTTGGCAGTCTACACGGGGAACCATCTGACAGGATCCACCATCTCCTTTTCCCGTAGGGCCATGAGGACATTCCGTGCAGACTACCCTTAGGTTCCTTTCTTCCTTGATCCCATTTAGACTCTTATTTACCAAGGGGTAAATGACCTCCTTACTCTTCGTACCAAAATGCACCACCTCACAATTATCAAAGAACAAAGAACAAAGATAATTACAGCACAGGAACAGGCCCTTCGGCCCTCCAAGCCTGCGCCGATCCAGATCCTCTCTCTAAACATGTCGCCTATTTTCTAAGCTTCTGTATCTCTTTTCTTCCTGCCCATTCATGTATCTGTCTAGATACATCTTAAAAGACTCCATTGTGCCCGCATCTACCACCTCCGCTGGCAATGCGTTCCAGGTGCCCACCACCCTCTGCGTAAAGAACTTTCCACGCATATCCCCCCTAAACTTTTCCCCTTTCACTTTGAACTCGTGTCCTCTGGTAATTGAAACCCCCACTCTGGGAAAAAGCTTCTTGCTATCCACCCTGTCTATACCTCTCATGATTTTGTACACCTCAATCAGGTCCCCCCTCAACCTCCGTCTTTCTAATGAAAATAATCCTAATCTACTCAACCTCTCTTCATAGCTAGCGCCCTCCATCCCAGGCAACATCCTGGTGAACCTCCTCTGCACCCTCTCCAAAGCATCCACATCCTTTTGATAATGTGGCGACCAGAACTGTACGCAGTATTCCAAATGTGGCCGAACCAAAGTCCTATACAACTGTAACATGACCTGCCAACTCTTGTACTCAATGCCCCGTCCGATGAAGGAAAGCATGCCGTATGCCTTCTTGACCACTCTATTTACCTGCGTTGCCACCTTCAGGGAACAGTGGACCTGAACACCCAAATCTCTCTGCACATCAATTTTCCCCAGGACTTTTCCATTTACTGTATAGTTCACTCTTGAATTGGATCTTCCAAAATGCATCACCTCGCATTTGCCCTGATTGAACTCCATCTGCCATTTCTCTGCCCAACTCTCCAATCTATCTATATTCTGCTGTATTCTCTGACAGTCCCCTTCACTATCTGCTACTCCACCAATCTTAGTGTCGTCTGCAAATTTGCTAATCAGTCCACCTATACTTTCCTCCAAATCATTAATGTATATCACAAACAACAGTGGTCCCAGCACGGATCCCTGTGGAACACCACTGGTCACACGTCTCCATTTTGAGAAACTCCCTTCTACTGCTACTCTCTGTCTCCTGTTGCCCAGCCAGTTCTTTATCCATCTAGCTAGTACACCTTGGACCCCAAGCGCCTTCACTTTCTCCATCAGCCTGCCATGGGGAACCTTATCAAACGCCTTACTGAAGTCCATGTATATGACATCGACAGCCCTTCCGTCATCAATCAACTTTGTCACTTCCTCAAAGAATTCTATTAAGTTGGTAAGACATGACCTTCCCTGCACAAAACCATGTTGCCTATCACTGATGAGCCCATTTTCTTCCAAATGGGAATAGATCCTATCCCTCAGTATCTTCTCCAGCAGCTTCCCTACCACTGACGTCAGGCTCACCGGTCTATAATTACCTGGATTATCCCTGCTACCCTTCTTAAACAAGGGGACAACATTAGCAATTCTCCAGTCCTCCGGGACCTCACCCGTGTTTAAGGATGCTGCAAAGATATCTGTTAAGGCCCCAGCTATTTCCTCTCTCGCTTCCCTCAGTAACCTGGGATAGATCCCATCCGGACCTGGGGACTTGTCCACCTTAATGCCCTTTAGAATACCCAACACTTCCTCCCTCCTTATGCCGACTTGACCTAGAGTAATCAAACATCTGTTCCTAACCTCAACATCCGTCATGTCCCTCTCCTCGGTGAATACCGATGCAAAGTACTCGTTTAGAATCTCACCCATTTTCTCTGAGTCCAAGCATAACATTCCTCCTTTGTCCTTTAGTGGGCCAATCCTTTCTCTAGTTACCCTCTTTCTCCTTATATATGAATAAAAATACGATATTGAAATTCATTTGCCACGCACACATTCATTCTGCAAATTTATTGTCAGATTGTATTTTGTTGCAGTCTTCCTCAGTATTAATTATGTCCTGCAAATTTTTAGGTTGTACCTCCGATTCCAGAGTCCAAATTGTTTATGTAAATTGTGAACAACAGTGATCCCAGCACAGATCCTTGTGGAACACCACTTTTCAACCAGTCTGAATAACTACCTTTAACCCTTACTTGCTGTTTTCTATTTTGTAGCCAGCTTGCTATCAGTTCTGCTAATTTTTTCCTGATTCCGCATGCTCTGACTTTAGTCTCGGGTCTCCTATGCGGTACGATATCAAAGGCTTTTTGAAAATCCAAATATATTACATTGACTACATTACCTTTGTTTACGCTTTGTTACTTTGTCAAAGAACTCAATAAGGTTGGTCAAGCAGGACCTTCCTTTTGAAATCTGAACTGTCTATTATATTTATGGTTTCTAGTTGTTACTTCTTTCAGTGATGATTCCATTATCCTTCCTACCACTGATGCCAGATTAACTGATCTACAGTTCCCTGGACTTGTTCTATCTCCCTTTTTAAATATAAGAATCAGATTAGCTGCCTGCGAGTCCTCTTGCATTATTCCCTTTTCTAATGAATTTTTATATGTATCTAACAGTGCCTTTGCTATTTTTCAACTAACTTCTTTAAATAATCCTTTTTCTTTAAAAAATTCTATCACAACAATGTAACAAAACTCTCACTTGAGGGGTTGCTTCGGTGCCTCTTAAAGCAGTGACACTGGATCATTTACATTATAGGATTGCCTCAGGCAACTTTAACTATAGGAATATAGTAGCATGAACGTGGCATTCATGTGCTTTAAGATTATTTCGTCAAATTACACACTTACCTGACTCTGACCTGAGCACTGCGAGAGTCATTCCCTCCTACTGATAGCACTTTGCAGGTGTATAATCCGATATCTCCTGACCAGGTCTGAGAGATGTACAATGTTCCTGCTTCATCAAGTCGCATACGCGGGATGGCATCCACATTAATCATAGCCCCATTCTTCTGCCACACATATCTGCATAAGGGCAGAGAATGCCACAACACAGAAATATCATAGGATTAACACAGTAAAGTAGTATATTGTCATGAAGGTGCTTCCATTATGAATATTTTTTGAGGACTCCTGTTTAAAAGTTTGAGAAAATTGGTTGATCTGAAAGGCTGAGGAAATGCCTGGATGTTATTTTTTAATAAGGTTACTGGAAGGAAACTTTAGATTAAAAAAATCACTTACTGGAAGAGACAATGAAAGGCTAAATAAATATAAGGGGCCTTGCTGGCTATTGGAGTTGTTTTCGGAGAAGTCACATGTCTAGGTTTATGATTGACAGGAGCTTTTGCCTTTCTGATTTGGGCGTGGAATGTTAGAATGTTCAGTTGGTGTGTATCCTGCTAAGAGAGAAGCCACCCAAATCATTATTTTCCATCTGCTTTGGAAAATCTTCTGAGAATCCAGTGTGATAGCTGAAACCACAAATGCAGTAATTCTCCTGAAAAGCCTGCAAGACTGCTCCTCGACGTCTCCTGAACAGAACTGCTCCAGAAAGATCCCAGTGACAGCCGTCCACATGTACCTGGACGCCAGACCAAAAGCCAACTGGACCATTCCATATCCTATCCTTTTTCTTCAAGAAGAACAATAATTTGGCCAAAGTACTCTTTAAAAAAAAAATGTTGATCTCTGCAGAGCCAGTTTTTTTCAATTTTCTTTATTGTTTTCTTAAACCGGTGTGTCTGTGTGCATGGCTTATTTTAGAAGGGTAGATATTTATACTTTCGTGTTTCAAACTGTGTGTTAATAAGCATTGCATATTTATTAAATAAGTCTTGTTTAAAAATAAATCAACAATTTTGTTGTTTATTAAAGAAACCTGGTTGGCGGATTTTTATTCTGAAACTAATATAAAGTATATAATTGCCATATCGGTAACTGAGTAAAACATTTGAACATACATTGTGACCAGTGGAGTAGTGGAACTAGAGAAAGACAGTGCATTCCTCCAACCTCAGTCATAACAATTTTGGAGAGAAAGTATCTTTTTATTTGCTTTCCCATCACAAATACTTGTTTCCAATTGCAAACATCAGCCAGAAGCTCAACAGATCTGATCACAGAATTTTGCTTTGGTTAACTGGTCGACTGATGGAATGTAACAGAGTACGTACCAGGGGCTGCAGGTTTCCAAGCTCAGCTCTAGATAACCCTGAAAGCCAATGCTCTAATGGGTTGTGTGGTTCTAGCTGGACCAACAAACATTAGAAAGCTATAATCTGCTGAGTCAGACACAAACTCAGTACCGTGCTCTTTCCAGATCCTGAGGGTGCTCTCACAAATTTATTGGAGAGCACCGGACTTGACAATCAATTGCACTAGCTCAGTGGAACTGATCTGATTACCACTGATAATGGACTTTAACTGGCTAAAGAGCATATTTAAGATTATTTTTGTATAAGTCTGTAGTCTTGCTGGTGAATGTGACCTGCTTCATGTCCCTTGGTCTCACAACACAGTGTATCATACAGCAGCTCAAGATCAATTCCAAAGGGCTTTGAATACTGCTTTAGCATTTTTTTTCCTGGACCTAACAGCTGTCCTTCCCCCTGCAGTTACTTTCCCAAGTGCTGTTTAATGAATGAGCACTGAGCAGGCTTGAGCTTCAATTTATGATTTCAGCTGCAGAGGCAAGAAAATCTCTAGCACCATCATCTGCCATCGAGTCCACCCGATTAACAGTCATACTGATCCAAATCCAAGTTTTGCAGTCACCGATATCTTCTTTTGGCTCAGTGCCTTAGCCTGATCAATCACATCACAGATGTAATAAACCAATGACTTGGCAGTCACCTTTTCTCATAAGTGACCCCTCTAGCGCGATGCAACTGAGAATTTCCCTCTAAAAGAGGGCAACAGCTGGCTAATGCTCTGAAGTTTCCGGTAACATTGAACACTAATCGGAGAGTGAACTACACCACAAGCTATTCACAACTGCATGATCAATTGATCCATCCTTCCAAGCCCCATTTTATACTATGTTATCTATGAACCTCAGAAACAAAGCAGAGAGTCCTGCTGAAAGATGATTTTGCCTCACTGTTGAATCTACAATACTGATAGATGTAAATAACCATAAGGAGTAATGGACAGTTAGACAACTTTTCTACGAGGTTATCCAGAATTGTCCCTACGGTCTGGGGTGATCTCCAATGCTCAGCACCAGGCAGCTTCTGAGAAATAAACATGGATCCCACAGATTTCATTATTAACTGCAGGAATGAGTGAGGACAGCTCAAGGACAGTAGCCATTGATTCTTCAGAAATCTCAGCAAAGACCATACCTGATTACAACATTGGGGTCATGGGTCACGCCACAGGTTAGTACTGCCGTGGTTCCTTTGATTACGTTTTGTTCCTGTGGGGGATTTGTGATACGAGTGCGAGCTGTAAAACAAGTTATAAAAATTAAGATGTACTATTATTTGGATTCTTATTAACATATTGGTGTCCCGTTAGCTTTTATTAAAATTGATTTTTAAGGCCTCTCCTCTAAAAATAACAATCTCTATCAACAAGGACTTGAAGGATAAGCTGGTTATGATTGAGTGGGAGGGAGCCCAGGAATTTCAGGTAGAACCCAATTACACGGGGATTCCATCCTACTGAGGATGAACTTTCAAGCTTTGCTCAATTGGGTTGTGTATACATCATCTGCCTGCCTCTCTTCCCCAGTCAAGAGGATGTATCCAGGGGACTTTACAGGGAGTTCTCCAGATCTCCAAGGAAACTCTGTTCACATCTTCCTTGAGCCTCAACAACGACCTGGCATGAACCCTGCAAAAGGACCCAAGCCTCCCCAAAGAGACCCATTTGCTTCATTGGCAGAACATCAGAAAAGGAGAAATTTTGGGGGGGCCTTGCCAGGCGACTCTTTCATAAGAGAAGCACAGTGCTGCTGGAACATTCCTGCTGCCAGTTTGGAGCAGATGCCAATAATGTGCCTTTGAGATGTAATAGGCCTATTCTGGCCAGGATTTCAGATGGGGTCTCCAGCTTGGGGAAGCAGGGGATCTGCTTCATGGAACTTATGCTGGTTGAGTAGACCCCTGGTAACAGTGGCGCAGTGGTTAGCACCACAGCCTCACAGCTCCAGCGACCCGGGTTCAGTTCTGGGTACTGCCTGTGCGGAGTTTGCAAGTTCTCCCTGTGACCGCGTGGGTTTCTGCTGGGTGCTCCGGTTTCCTCCCACAGCCAAAGACTTGCAGGTTGATAGGTAAATTGGCCATTGTAAATTGCCCCGAGTGTAGGTAGGTGGTGGGGATGTGGTAGGGAATATGGGATCAATGTAGGATTAGTATAAATGGGTGGTTGTTGGTCGGCACAGACTCGGTGGGCCGAAGGGCCTGTTTCAGTGCTGTATCTCTAAATAAATAAATAAACTTCAGAGTGTAAGATTGTTCCATCACTGTCTGTGTCACACTATATTTTGGCAGCTGGACAGATATTACACTTACAGTATTTTTAGCTCCAGCTTTCCAGAAGCAGCCGAATTTCATACACAATAGAGGCCCTGGGCTTGTTATTTTGAGTCCGAACCTGCAGAAAACACCAAGCCCAAAGGACCTATAGAAATTTGAGTCCTGAACCTGAGTGTTACAGTACTCAGGCAGCATCAGTAGAGGGCACTCTAACATAGACTGTTCACTCAGGACTTTTTAAAAGAGAAATCTTGCATCACTGCATTGAGTTAACATTGTGACATAGCATAATTAACTCATGCACTAGTTCATTAAAAAAAATCACAGGAAATCATGATAACACTGTCCAAATTTACCTAGTCCAGAAGTATCACTATTGCTATTGCTTAGTTCTTTCTTTTAATCTTATTTAATTTCTTTGCAACCAAGTAGTTAAAGTTTGTAGAAGAAAACAGCTAAAACACACACTGCAAAGTTGCTCCGTTTCAGTGAAAATAGCATTACTCTGATCATGATAGAATCATATAAGAACCTCAAGAAAGGTTCACAGATGTTGTTTATATGGAACTTGAATTGTTAGCAAAATTAAAAGTGCATGGATTTGGAGGCAATCTTGTGAATGGGTCAATAATTAGTTGGGAGGTAGGAGGCAGAGAGTAGGAATAAAGGAAACATTTTCTGATCGGTGGGATGTGACAAGTTGATCTGTACTGGGACCTCAGCTTTTCACAATATATATTAATGATTTGTTTGAAGAAACAGGGAGTTACAGATCCAAGTTTGCAGATGACACAAAGTTCAGACGCACAGTAAGCTGAATAAATGGAAGCAGAATGTTAAGAGACAGACTAAGCAAGTTAGCAAAGCCATAGCAGATGAATTCAATGTGGGGAAATGTGAGGTCATCCCACTTTGGATCTGAGAAAGGCAAAAGGGAATATTTTCTTACTGGTGAAAGACTAAGAGCTGTAGAAGAGCAAAGAGATTTAGGTGTCCATGTATGTAAATTATTAAAAGCTAGCGCAGAGGTACAGAAAATAATCAAAAGGCTAATGACATCTCAAAGGGATTTCAAGGGATTTTGAATTTAAAAGTGAGGACGTGATGCTTCAGCTGCACAAAGCCTTGGTTAGATCCCAGTTGAAGAACTGCATTTCATTTTAGTCATAAACCTCAAGAACCTTGGGGTTGGTGGGGCGGGGGGGGGGGAGGGGTGGTGGGGAGAAGAGGGTGAAGGCGCGGAAGTACAAATGCAGATTCACCAGAATGATACCAGGGTTAAAAGGTTCAATTATGAGGATAGGTTGCCTCAACCTGAATTACATTCCATTGAGTTTAGCCAGTTGAGGGGTGTTCTAATCGAGATCTTTAAAATGATGGAAGTATTTGGCAGGATAGATACAGAGAAGTCATTTTGTCTGGTGGAAGAATCCAAAAGCAAGGGGAATTATTTTAAAATTAAAACAAGAACAGTTATAAGTGAAATCAGGAAGCACTTAATCACACAAATGGAACTGAAAATTTGAAATTCACTTCTCTAAAAGGGCTGGTATGCTGGTTAATTGTAATATTCAAGACTTTTTGTTAGATAAGGGTGTCAGGGACATGAACAAAGCAGGGTAATGAACTTGAGGAACAGATCAGTCTTGATCTAATTGAATGGTGGCATAGACTCCTATTCATATGTTCTAGGGTTTGCACTTCTCTGGTTTCAGCATATCGGAACGAACCTTTACATTGGAGCGCTGTGAAAGATCACAGTCAGTTCAAAACATGGTACTCTGAATAGAACACTGTCCTTCTGTTTATGCTAAACTACTGACCACAATCACTTCATGCACTGAGTGGTGTTAATATAAAAACCTGTATAATGACAGGATAGTAGATTGTCTGTAAATTTGTCCGAATGGTGTGCTAAAATATATGAAGAATACAGAGGAAGAACTTCAAAAAGAGCGTGGAGAGCTGGGAGAGGCTTCATTTCAAAAAGAGTGCGGAGAGCTGGGAGAGGCTTCATTTCAAAATGAGCGTGGAGAGCTGGGAGAGGCTATTCTATCCAATCCTCTATCCTATCGGATCCTCTGTTCAATGGAATGGCCCGTTCAAGAAAATCAAGTGTGACATCACAGGCAAGCTGGTAGGTGATTGGTTGGAGAAGAAGCCACCTGTTTGGTGAGTATCTGGTAAATGTTTAAGATTTATTCTAATCCAACATTTAAAATAGTAAAGGAACTAGTGGTAAGCTTAATAAAAATATGTAAAAAAGGAAAATAAAATAAATAATTGAATAAAATAATTAAGTAGTTAATTGAAACACATTAAGGATGGCAGGACAGGTGATGTGTCACGGCTGCAGCATGTGGGAGCTCCTGGATGCCACAGTGATCCAGGACAAACACGTCTGCAGTAAATGTTTGTGGCTCGAAGAGATTTGGCTCAGAGTCATTGAACTGGAGACGGAGCCGCAGACACTGCGACACATCAGGGAGGGGGAAAGTTACCTGGACACTTTGTACCAGGAGGTGGTTACACCCCTTAGGATAGGGTCTTCTGATTTGGTCATTGGTCAGGGACAGGAGAGTGTGGCTGCAGCTGAGGCAGGTAAGGGGACCCAGAGGGCAGGAGTGCAGGAGCCTCAGCCTTTGCGATTGTCCAACAGTTTTGAGGTTCTTTCAGCTTGTTTGGATGAGAGAGAGTGTGAATGAGCAACCTGACCATGGCACCATGGTGCAGGAAGCCATTCAAGTGGAGGGAGAAAAAAGGAATGTAATAGGGGACAGCATAGTGAGAGGGATTTACACTGTTCTCTGCAGCAAAGAGCAACAGTCCAGACAGCTGTGTTGCCTGCGCAGTGCCAGGATTCGGGACATCTGCTCAGGGCTGGAGAGGAGCTTACAGTGGGAGGGGGAGGATCCAGTCATCATGGTCCATGAAGGTACCAACGATATAGGCAGGACTAGGAAAGAGGTTCTGCATAATCAGTATATGGAATTAGGCACTAAATTAAGAAGCAGAACCTCAAAGGTAATAATCTCTGGATTATTACCTGAGCCACGTGCAAATTGGCGGAGGGAAAATAAGATTAGAGAAATGAATGCGTGGCTCAAAGACTGGTGTGGTAGAAGAGGGTTCTGGTTTGTGGGGCACTGGGGAAAGTGGTGGCTGTACTGTTGGGATGGTCTACACCAAAACTGTGCTGGGGCTGGTGTCCTAGCGAGCTGCATAACCAGGGAAGTAGAGAGGGTTTTAAACTGAACAGTGGGGCAAGGGATCAAATTTGGGAAGATATGGTAAATCAAGGAGCAGAGACAAGGCAAGAGAGAAATGATAAACAATGGGAAATGATAAACAGACTGTGACAGGGAGGGACAGAGATTACAAATCTAACAGTAAATAAACAGATAAGGCTAGAGGTTACAAAAATAATAAAGGACTAAACTAAAGGCTCTGTATCTGAATGCATGGAGCATTTGAAAGAAAACAGATTAATTGAAAGCACAAATAGAAATAAATAAGTGCGATCTGATAGCCATTACAGAGACATGGCTGCAGGATGACATAGATTGGGACCTGAATATTGAAGGGTACATGGCACTTCAGAGGGACAAGAAGCTAGGAAAAGGTAGAGGGGTGGCTCTGTTAATTAATGATGGTATTCGCGCAATAGAGAGGGATGACTTAAGTTCAGGAAACCAGGATGTAGAAGCAGTTTGGGTAGAGTTGAGAAATCATAAAGGCAAGAAGTCACTTGTGGGAGTGGTGTACAGGTCACCTAACGTTAACCACACTGTAGGATGGGGTACAAAGGAAGAAATAATGGCAGCTTGTCAGAAAGGTATGGCGATAATCATGGAGGATTTTAACATACATATAGACTGGAAAAATCAGATGGGTAGAGGTAGCCTAGATGAGGAGTACATAGAATGTTTTTGGGATAATTTCTTGGAACAGTATGTTCTGGAGCCAACCAGAGAGCAGGCTATACTAGACCTGGTATTGTGCAATGAGATAGGATTAATAAATGTTAAGGCACCCCTAGGTAGCAGCGATCATAATATGATTGAATTTTACATTCAGTTTGAGGGAGAGAAGAGTGGGTCCAAGATCAGTATTTTAAACTTAAATAAGGGCAATTATGAGGGCATGAAAGCAGAGCTAGCTAAAGTGAACTGGCAAATTAGGTTAAGGGATAGGTCAATAGAGATGCAGTGGCAGACATTTAAGGGGATATTTCAGAATACACAGAATAGATAGAACAAAGAACAAAGAAAATTACAGCACAGGAACAGGCCCTTCGGCCCTCCAAGCCTGCGCCGATCCAGATCCTCTATCTAAACATGTCGCCTATTTTCTAAGGGTCTGTATCTCTTTGCTTCCTGCCCATTCATGTATCTGTCTAGATACATCTTAAAAGACGCTATCGTGCCCGCGTCTACCACCTCCGCTGGCAACGCGTTCCAGGCACCCACCACCCTCTGCGTAAAGAACTTTCCACGCATATCCCCCCTAAACTTTTCCCCTCTCACTTTGAACTCGTAACTCCTAGTAATTGAATCCCCCACTCTGGGAAAAAGCTTCTTGCTATCCACCCTGTCTATACCTCTCATGATTTTGTACACCTCAATCAGGTCCTACCTCAACCTCCGTCTTTCTAATGAAAATAATTCTAATCTACTCAACCTCTCTTCATAGCTAGCGCCCTCCATACCAGGCAACATCCTGGTGAACCTCCTCTGCACCCTCTCCAAAGCATCTACATCCTTTTGGTAATGTGGCGACCAGAACTGCATGCAGTATTCCAAATGTGGCCGAACCAAAGTCTTATACAACTGTAACATGACCTGCCAACTCTTGTACTCAATACCCCGTCCGATGAAGGAAAGCATGCCGTATGCCTTCTTGACCACTCTATTGACCTGCGTTGCCACCTTCAGGGAACAATGGACCTGAACACCCAAATCTCTCTGTACATCAATTTTCCCCAGGACTTTTCCATTTACTGTATAGTTCACTCTTGAATTAGATCTTCCAAAATGCATCACCTCGCATTTGCCCTGATTGAACTCCATCTGCCATTTCTCTGCCCAGCTCTCCAATCTATCTATATTCTGCTGTATTCTCTGACAGTCCCCTTCACTATCTGCTACTCCACCAATCTTAGTGTCGTCTGCAAACTTGCTAATCAGACCACCTATACTTTCCTCCAAATCATTTATGTATATCACAAACAACAGTGGTCCCAGCAAGGATCCCTGTGGAACACCACTGGTCACACGTCTCCATTTTGAGAAACACCCTTCCACTGCTACTCTCTGTCTCCTGTTGCCCAGCCAGTTCTTTATCCATCCAGCTAGTACACCCTGGACCCCATGCGACTTCACTTTCTCCATCAGCCTACCATGGGGAACCTTACCAAACGCCTTACTGAAGTCCATGTATATGACATCTACAGCCCTTCCCTCATCAATCAACTTTGTCACTTCCTCAAAGAATTCTATTAAGTTGGTAAGATATGACCTTCCCTGTACAAAACCATGTTGCCTATCACTGATAAGCCCATTTTCTTCCAAATGGGAATAGATCCTATCCCTCAGCATCTTCTCCAGCAGCTTCCCTACCACTGACGTCAGGCTCACCGGTCTATAATTACCTGGATTTTCCCTGCTACCCTTCTTAAACAAGGGAACAACATTAGCAATTCTCCAGTCCTCCGGGACCTCACCCGTGTTTAAGGATGCTGCAAAGATATCTGTTAAGGCCCCAGCTATTTCCTCTCTCGCTTCCCTCAGTAACTTGGGATAGATCCCATCCGGACCTGGGGACTTGTCCACCTTAATGCCTTTTAGAATACCCAACACTTCCTCCCTCCTTATGCCGACTTGACCTAGAGTAATCAAACATCTGTCCCTAACCTCAACATCCGTCATGTCCCTCTCCTCGGTGAATACCGATGCAAAGTACTCGTTTAGAATCTCACCCATTTTCTCTGACTCCACGCATAATTTTCCTCCTTTGTCCTTGAGTGGGCCTATCCTTTCTCTCGTTACCCTCTTGCTCCTTATATATGAATAAAAGGCTTTGGGATTTTCCTTAACACTGTTTGCTAAAGATATTTCATGACCCCTTTTAGCCCTCTTAATTCCTGGTTTCAGATTGGTCCTACATTCCCGATATTCTTTCAAAGCTTCGTGTTTCTTCAGCCTCCTCGACCTTATGTATGCTTCCTTTTTCCTCTTAGCTAGTCTCACAATTTCACCTGTCATCCATGGTTCCCTAATCTTGCCATTTCTATCCCTCATTTTCACAGGAACATGTCTCTCCTGCATGCTAATCAACCTCTCTTTAAAAGCCTCCCACATATCAAATGTGGATTTACCTTCAAACAGCTGCTCCCAATCTACATTCCCCAGCTCCTGCCGAATTTTGGTATAGTTGGCCTTCCCCCAATTTAGCACTCTTCCTTTAGGACCACTCTCGTCTTTGTCCATGAGTATTCTAAAACTTACGGAATTGTGATCACTATTCCCAAAGTAGTCCCCTACTGAAACTTCAACCACCTGGCCGGGCTCATTCCCTGACACCAGGTCCAGTATGACCCCTTCCCGAGTTGGACTATTTACATATGCTCCAGAAAACCCTCCTGGATGCTCCTTACAAATTCTGCTCCATCTAGACCTCTAACACTAAGTGAATCCCAGTCAATGTTGGGAAAATTAAAATCTCCTATCACCACCACCCTGTTGCTCCAACATCTTTCCATGTGAATTTCAACGAGAAAGAAAAATTCCAAGGGTGGGACCCGCCATCCGTGGTTAACTAAAACAGTTAAAGATAGTATCAAACTTAAAGAAAAAGCAGATAATTGTGCAAATATGGGTGGCAGATCAGAAGATTGGACAGAATATAAAAAACAGCAAAGATTGACTAAAACTAGCTAGAAATATAAAGACAGATAGTAAGATTTTCTATAGCTATTTAAAAAAGAAAAGAGTTAACAAAGTGAACGTTGGTCCTACAGTAAGTGTGTCTGGGGATAATAATGGATAATAAGGAGATGGCAGATGAACTGAACAGGTATTTTGCATTGGTCTTCACAACAGAGGATACAAGTAACATCCCAGAATTAGCTGTAAGTCAGGAAATGGAAGGGAGGGAGGAACGTAAGAAAATTACAATCACCAGGGAAGTGGTACTGAACAAATTGTTGGAACTGCAGGTTGACAAATCCCCGGGTCCTGATGGACTTCATCCTAGAGTCTTAAAAGATGTGGCTAGTGAGATAGTTGATGCGTTAGTTTTAATTTTCCAAAATTCCCTAGATTCGGGAAGGTTCCACTAGACTGGAAAATAGTGAATATAACTCCTTTATTCAAAAAGGGAGGTAAAGAGAAAGCAGGAAAATACAGGCCAGTTAGCTTAACATCTGTCTTAGGGAAAATGTTAGAAGCTATTATTAAAGATGTTATAGCAGGGCACTTAGAAAAATTGAAGGTAATCAGGCTGAGTCAACATGGTTTTGTTAAAGGGAAATCATGTTTAACCAATTTATTGGAGTTCTTTGAGGGAGTTACATGTGCTGTGCATGAAGGGGGATGTATTGTACTTAGATTTCCAGAAGGTATTTGATAAGGTGCCACATCAAAAGATATTGCAAAAAATAAAAGCTCATGATGTTGGGGGTAACATATTGTCATGGATAGAAGATTGACTAGCTAACAGGAACAGAGAATAGGCATAAATGGGTCATTTTCTGGTTGGCAAGATGTAATGAGTGGTGTGCCACAGTGATCAGTGCTGGGGCCTCAACTTTTTACAATTTATATAAATGACTTAGATGAAAGGACCGAAGGTATGGTTGCTAAGTTTGCTGATGAAACAAAGATAGGTAGGAAGGTAGGTTGTGAAGAGGACATAAGGAGGCTACAAAGGGATATAAATAGGTTAAGTGAGTGGACAAAAATCTGGCAGATGGAGCATAATATGGGAAAATGCAAAGTTGTTCATTTTGGCAGAAAGAATAACAAAGAAGCATATTATCTAAATGGTAAGAGATTGCGGAGCTCTGAGATGCAGAGGGATCTGGGTGTGCTAGTGTATGAATCGCAAAAGTATGCAGGTACAGCACGTAATGAGGAAAGCTAATAGAATGTTAACGCTTATCGTGAGGGGAATTGAATACAAAAGTAGGGAGGTTATGCTTCAGCTATACAGGGCACTGGTGAGACCACATCTGGAGTACAGTGTACAGTATTGGTCTCCTTATGTTTGGAAGGATGTAAATGCATTGGAAGCAGCTCCAAGAAGGTTTACTAGACTGACAGCTGGAATGGGTGGGCTATCTTACAAGGAAAGATTGGACAGGCTAGGCTTGTATCCGCTGGAATTTAGAAGAGTAAGAGGTGACTTGATTGAAACAGATAAGATCCTGAGGGGTCTTGACAGGGTGGATGTGGAAAGCATGTTTCCCCTTGTGGGAGAATCTAGAACCAGGGGTCACTGTTTAAAAATAAGGGGTTGCCCATTTAAGACAGAGATGAGGAGAAGCGCTTTCTCTCAGAGGATCGTGAGTCTTTGGAACTCTCTTCCTCAAAAGGCGGTGGAAGCAGAGTCTTTGAATATGTTTAAGGCAGAGGTAGATAGATTCTTGATGAGCAAGGGGGTGAAAGGTTATCGGGGGTAGATGGTCATGTGGAGTAATCAGTTAAGTCATGAACTTATTGAATGGCGGAGTAGGCTCGAAGGGCCGAGTGGCCTACTCCTGCTCCTAATTTGTATGTTCATATAATTAACCCACTCTAACTGATTAATCTGAAATAAACCTATTCAGCATTACAGTTTCCAACTGCTTCTGAATGATTTGAAGATTTTTTCCTTCCTATTTGGAAATCCATTCCGCATGCTGAAAATTCCTCAATGTCGGCCCTAAATTGTGCCCTTTGTTAATTAGAACCTGCATTCCTGGTCCTGCTTTCATGGTCTAATCTGTAGTATTGCTCCATATTTACCTTTTCTATACCATTTACTTTTTTATCCACTTCTATGAAGGTTGAACCTTCTTTCAAGATGGTAATATCCATGTTTCCAAGTCTTTCCTCATAATTCCAATGCTAAGAATCAGCCTTGTGACTCTTTGCAACCCTTTCAAGGCCTGAATATCTGTCTTATCTCTCAGTGATCAAAAAAGACACAATATTTGTGGTCAATGGATTATAACTTTGTCCCATTTTAAGTAATGCTTCTTTCACAGTCAGCTTTTGTCTCTGAGATACACCAGGCAGTTTGATAACAGCGTGTGCCAAGCTGCAGGCATGTATCATGGGCTTTAGGATAAACATCAACATTACAGCACACCTGAATCTGCTTTGTTATGAGACAAAGCCAAATGAAAAACTTCAATCATAGAATGCTAAGTAAAACCCACAATGAATAAACGCCTTTGAGCTCATTACTGTCATGAATATTTATTCAGATTGGCTCTGTGCGTTGCTAACTATAGCTACTTTGCATATACAGAATAGGCTGATTACAGAACAGACATTCTTCCAACTCAAATACCACAAGTGGCCTGTACTGCAAAATACCATGAGATTGCTTTGTTCAAAATCATCTCCTGTTGTTCTCTGTTGTGTTGCTACCACAGCTGCAGCCCTGGTACTTATGTACTTAAGGTTCAGAGAAAGAAAAAAGCTAAGCCTTGACCATGGACTTAACAATTGTTCTCAACAATTTCTAAGGTTGCTTCAGTTTCTCATTTAATATGGAACATCTGTAGTAATAAGGTACTTTGATTTGCCAAACAAAATCTCATCTCTTACCCCATACAATGAGATCTCCAGTGGCCTCGTCCACTCCTCGCGAATTGGTGGCCAGGCACGTGTAACTCCCAGCGTCTGAGATGTGGGAAGGGCTGATTAGAAGGCTGCCAGATTCCAGCAATGTGAAGCGAGGTAATTGGACAGACCCACTAGCAAGAACTTTCTCTCCTGTTTTAAAAGATAGAAATGGAGAGATCATTGGATACTGGCTGCAGTCCACACTACAATAGCACAACCGACGTGCAAATAAACTATCAACTTGAAACACTACCAACTCTTAAAAAGAATTACCCATCCCATGCTATAAAATCACAGCATTATCACCTCTGGGGGGCGGGGGTGAGGGCTCAGTTCGCTCAGTTGGCTAGACGGCGAGAGTGTGATGCAGAAAGACACCAACAGTGCGGGTTCAATCCCCGTACCGGCTGTGGTAGTTCATGGAGGCCCGTCTCCTTGTCTTTCCCCATACTTGAGGAGTGGTGACCCTCAAGCTATACATCACCGACTGTCTTTAATGGAGAGATGCCAATGGTCCTTTGGGACTATGGCTAGAGCAAATCACCTCTAGAGCATGAAAATCATTAGAAAATTGGTTATGTCAAAACAAAAGCTGCTTTTCTTCAGCATGTATTGGAGGATAGTAAGAATCAGCTGGCAGTAGGGCAGAGGGTGCACAAAGTTGGGGGAAGTGTGAGCAAAAATCAGCAGGTGTGAGGCCACCTGGCACAGACAGAATGAGTACATGCCTGCAGGTCAAGAATGGGGACCACCTGAGTTCAAAAGAAATGGGGATCAGAGATTATTCATGGTCAGACCACTCTGGGAGACCCGGGGTTGAGTGACAGGCTAATTCAAGAACCTGAGCTACTGGCCCTTAAACTTTAACAGAGCAAAGGCAGCAGGGTGGGTTGCCATCTCGGGGAACCAAGGAGAACAGTTAATGCCCAGCATGCAAGACTGGATGATACCAACATTAGGACCAGCAGCTGGAAAACTGAAGGTAAAATTTAGTTAGAAGGCAAAAATGGGAGAATTTAAAAATAAAGTAAAAGACCTCAAATTTGTTATAGAAGTTCAACCAAATTACATCCTTCAAGTTTGTAAATGAGAACAGCCAAAAACATTTTTCCCCATATGGTACAGAGAACAAATAAAAATGTTTTAGGAGAACAGAAGCAACACTTTGTCAAATTAGTGCCCAGGGTGAGGGGGGAGAAGTGCTGAGTAGTTTTAAACAGAAAATGCTTACAAATTCATACAGTTTGCAAGTAATAGTGCAAAAGTGCAAACAGTTTGAAAGCACAAGCCTTACAAGTAAGATGTGAAATCCCTTCTCACATTCTTCCAAAGCACTTCACAAGGTCCCACAAACAGCTAAAATTTGAATGGCTTCGTTTTTTTATTTTTGGGAACATTGGTGAGTTGGCAATACTACGGAGTCATGGTGCTACCCTCCATACACTTTAATGCAGTTTATTTGATCCTTTGTGAGATTCCAGAGAACAACAAAACTAAAATAGTGATCAAGTGAAATGTATTGATAATGACGAGCTGTAGTTTGGACACAAGCTACTTGTTGTCGTCTGGTACTTTCCTGACTGAAGGTCAAGTCAGAATCGTCTAATTATTGTTGGCAATGTTGCTGGATGTACCATGTAGAAAGGACTACAGATGGTCTTTTGCATCCAATCCATTTTACAGGGTTGACACAGATAGAAACAGCACCATTGGAGGAAATGACCTCGTCCTTGGAAGCACAAAAACCCTGTTGAGATAGGATTTCTTGGGTACCTCCAAAAGGCTGCTACCGGTGGCACTTGTGTTTAGTCCACCATTTGGGTCTGGCCACAGGCACCCTGAGCCATAAATTTGCCTGTAAAGGCCAGGAGCACGTTTTGCTGTGTATAACACAAAGGAACATCCGACCAAACTGACAAATTCACAGATGTACTAAATGCAAATATGTTCATGTTCATGGCTGTGGCCAGTTCCGGCATCCATCGTTAGGTGATTGAGAATTTGTGATTGAACTTAGGTACGGTGTACAGAGAAGGTCAAAGTGTGGAATTAAGCAGTACAGAAAAGCTGGAGCAGACTTGAAGTAATGAAACACCCATGAAATGTGTTGCATGCAAAAGCAGTCAATGTTAATACTTGCCCCTTTGCCAGGTGATTGCTGGCCGTGGCGCCCCTGATGTTTCACAAGAAAGGATGACTGACAACCCATCAATCACTGTGCTGTCTGACGGGCCCTTAGTAATGTTGGGAGGAATGCCTGTAACAACCAAAAACAATTAATATTGTTCTCACATTAATTAATCTAAGTATTGCTGACTAATGTTTCAAAATTTCTTTTCTGATATCACTACTTTTATTTGTGGTAAGCCCATATTAATTTTACCTAATGTATCCTGTATATTATCTCATGACCAATAATGGGAAAAAAAAGATTCTATTCACAACACACTGAATTGAAAATGCACAATATGATTCCACCACTGTAAATACAGGGTTGCTAAATGGCCCAGACTGGTCTTCTGGAATGGGGCATGAATCTCCATGGCTTGGGAGAACTTCACATTTTAAATTTCTTGCTGCATCAGTGCCTTCCTCCCACTTCATGGCATCATCAATTACATATTCAGTGTGCTACTATTAGTATCAGATGGAATCAAAATTCCTCCCTCGTCTGCTTTCCCTCTTATGAATCCCTCCCCAAACTTTCGTTTCCCCTCTTCCCCGCCCTTGGTTTCCTTTCTTCACCTGCTCACAGGCGGCCTCCTGATTCTCGGAACCTCTTGCACAACAGCTGCTGGCACAAACCATCAGCAAAGATACTCGATGACAGAGGATCCAAGTGTTATGCAATTATGCAAATGCAATTACATTTGCAGATGTCCTTGATCAAATGCCACATGGTTAGATATCACATGATCAAACCTCCAGGAATACCTCCAACCAAAGTTGGCAACCCTAGTAATGATGGAAGAATGGGAATTTTGCCCAGCAGATGAGATAAGAGCCTGACCCTGCTTGAATTTCCAGAGTCAAGCCATGTGCAGAAAAGAGGCTGTCGCTCATGTCATTATTAGTGCAATTTGGGTGCCCGCTGGGGAAGGGGCAGTGAATCTTCTGGAGTATTTTAGACCATAACCCCAGCCAGGAACACTCCTATGAGCTTCACTTATACTGGGTAAGTCTCTTGTCTTGCCATCCAGGTTGAAAATAAATATTTGCAGATGGACAATGGTAAAGAAAATCAGGTAGTATCGATAAAGGGCAATGATCTGCAAATGTCAGTTTTATATCCAACTGTTTTGTTGTTTACCACTGGTAGGGTGACCAGTAGCATTTATATAATTGGCTTGAAGTCATTTAAAAACTCATGGCAGAAGCACATTTTGATTACAACTCAGAAACTTCAATGGATACATTTTTAACTTGCTGTCCAACTGGCATTGCGAATTGGCCACCCATTACAGAAGACACCCACCTTTCAATGCCATTGAAAATCTAACCCTAATTATCTAAGCTGCCGCTGTGGAGTCTGAAATATGGATAAACTAATCATAAAATGCTATAAAATTCCCTTATCTATAATCTAATACTAGTAACTAACTCCAAGCCCTTGTTAGAATAGTCCCTGTTTGGCTTTAAATGATAAACACATTTATTAATGATTAATTAGTTATTTGTGAGCGTTTGTAATTGGATGAAAAAATTACAAATCCTGTGATAGGTATATTAAAGTGAAAAAGGAAATAAATTATAATTATATTGTACCTTTCATGCATCTAGCATGCCCCAAAGCACTTAGCAGTCAACGGCTGGGATTTTGCAGTCAGCGGTTTTCCCCTTTACCGATATCAGTTTAAATCTGGCGCCAAGTCAAGGCGTGCAGCAGCAGTGATGTCAGCAAACAGATAAACAGCCAATCACACTGAAGTATTCACACAGACAGTCAACCAGGAAGTTAAATGCAATTAATCTCTTTCACTTTTAATGTAAATTTTCAGATAGTGAAATACATGATTGGATTTAGATGCTAAAATAAAGGTGATGGAGCAATAATCTGTTTTGGTGGCGGCTGATTGAAGGAGGAATGTTGGACAGAGCAGCATAAAAACTCTCTGCTGTTTGCCAATTAGTGCAATGGAGTATTTTACATCCACTTTAAGAGAAAGAAAGGGCCTTTGTTTAAACTTAAAGGTTTCAATGTAAACAAGCTATTTATTTCTTCCTTTTCTTTAGAAACCAAATAATCCAATATGCATTGATGAGCAGGAAAGATAAGGGGTGGAATTTTACCAGCCTCATGGCGACAGGCTAGGAGGGGGTAAAATGGTGGGGGAATGCACTGGAGTGGATTCCTAATGCCTTCCCGCCACCTGGCAAAGTTCCCAGGGCAGTTGGTCAGTGGGACTGGGAATGCACAGGATGGCAGCAAGCAAGCAATTGAGGCTATTAAGCAATCAATTGAGAGCGTTACTGCAGTGCTTTTAAAATTTTCAGTGGTATGCACGGGTTCTGCGGAGCATCAGCAGCTCGCTTACTCAAAGGAGGTGAGATTTCAGTGGCAGGTGAGTGTTGGCTGAAAGTGGTAGCCAGTGAGTACAACTGCATTGACAACCAGGCAGGCTGAGGTTCAGATAAGCAAAGGTTTGTACGTTTGGAAGGATTGTAGACTGTGAGGCCATAATGGAGGGCTGTTACTGGGAGGGTGTCTCCCAAGTCTACTGCAGCGAGTACAGGCAGCACTAGGGGGTTGAGAGGTATCGCACCGTGAAAGCTCCAAATCTCAATGGGTGCTCTGCACTAAGAGTTTGATTCCTCTGGTGAGGAGGAGAGTGGGAGAGAGAGAGAGAGACAGGTTCAGCCATATGGAGCGGGGCTGCAGGGCCGCAATGGCTAGAGGAACACCAGCATCATGAAGCTGTGATGGGATGTGGACAAGGAAAGTGCATTGGGGCAATAATGTAGGCTGATGTTTCAAGAAGGCACTATCCAGCTGAAAGGGTTTACAGACACAGGCTTAGCTCCATGGAGATATCAGAGCACCACTGTCTCCGAAGACTGCGTTTCTCCAGATAGATGGTAGTTGACCCGTGCGACATACTGGTCGAGGAGCTGAGGCTACTGGGATCTGATGGCCACCCATTGCCTGTGGTGGTGAAGATGACTATGGTGCTTAACTTTATCGCCTCAGGTTTGTTCCATGGATCATCCGAAGATATCTGTGGGATTTCTCAGTCAACTGCCCATCACTGCATCAAGCGGGTGATGGATGCCTGGCTCCAGAGGGCAGGGAAATGCATCAGGTATCGCACCGATCATGCCAGTCAGGATGAGAGGACGATTGGATTTGCAGCCACGGCTGGAATCCCTCTGGTGCAGGGGGCAATTGACTGCATGCATGTGGTCATCAAAGTGCTCTCAGAGCATCCAGACACCTTCGTAAACAGGAAGTGATTGCACTCGCTGATTGTTGAAATAGTCTGCAGCCGCAGCAAAAGGATCGTTCAGGTGTGCGCAAGGTTCCCAGGAAGCTACCACGACTTGTACATTCTGAGACAGTCCAGGTGCCTCAGCTCTTCAGGCCATCTTGCTTACTCATCGCTCAACACAGCTCATGGATGATGCCATACTGTGGAGTCGGTATGCACCTCCTATATCCACCTGCATGTGGCTCTCTATGAAAGTTGCCATTCTCCCAATGGAGGAGGCTATGCACTCACACGCCAGAGACATGGTGCCACACATGGCATGGATGGACTCCTCCATCATACGCGCATGGGAGTGAACAGCCTCTGCTCCAGTATCTGCCACTTTGCTGATGACTCTCGAGGCTCGCCATCTGCGGGTCTTTCCTCAATCCTCCGATGGGGAGTAGCTGCGGCTGTCACTGCCTCCGTTACCTGCTCGGCACATCTGAGCAGTGCTCACCAGCTGGTGCCATCCTTTCCAAACCTGCGCCAATGCCCATAGATGTGAGCAATGGTGGAGGGTGCGCTGAACTGCTGTGACACTGTCTCCGCAGATGGCAGATCCTCCTCTGAGGTCTCATGTGGTCCTGAAACTGTCATCAGTGCCTCATCCACTGCTGGAACTGTGGAATAGACAAGAGTAATGTTAACGATCTGCATTTTCAACCAACTCCTTCTGCCCATGTTTGATCTGGACCTTCCTGTGTTCAAGGTCCACAGAGGCGCCATAACTATTGCTCATCAGAGGTTTGATGCCTGCATCCATCGCTTTACTCACTCTTTATGAGCTCCACACCTGCCTTGCCCTCAGCGACAGGCTGCCCTGCTGCAAACCATCCTATCTCCATCGCCTCCTCCTGCATCGGCATCACTACAGCAATGAAGAGCACACCATCTCCAGTTCTTCTCTGCTCTCTGGCATTGTGAGCGGCTTCTCCTGCAACCACATGCATACACAATGTCACTCTTTCTCATGGCGCAGCTGTGCTCATCGGTCTGTGCCACTTTACGTCCAGCATCACAGCACAGGGAGGCCTGCTACAAGCAGCCATTCAGCCTTGTCAACACTGCGATCACCTCTGACTGATGGTGGCCCTCCGATGTGAGGCAACTGTGCAGCTCAGTGTAGTCGCTGGTCCTTGGTCATGCCCGATGCCTGAGTTGGCCACCTTGCCTCACATCTCATGGGTGGCATTTAAGGCAGGCAGGCTGCAAGCTTGCAGTTACGAATGCTGCTCACCTTGCCAGATGGCGCCAGGTCATTGAATCGTTTTGGGCATTGCCCCATGTTTCTACAACCGTGGCTGCTGACTTCCTCTGCCACCTCTAGCCATACCTTCTTTGTGAGGCTTGCTGCTCTCCTCCCATCCACTGGGAACAGCACCTCACTCCGTTCCCTTGCTGTCTGCAGGAGCACCTCCAGGGAAGCATTACTGAACCATGGAGCCAGCCTTCCTCTGATTCCAGCCATTCCTCCACAGACTCCCTTGTTCTGCACCCCTTCCAATGCCCTCTATCTGTATAGCTTGCATGAAGGCTGCCAGCTGGCCTTCAATAATGGAGCAATCCATCGACCTGGAAGCACGACCTCCCTCCTGCCACCCGTTAATGGCTGGCTCCCCTGCCTGCTGGACGTGATTGGTTACAAATGAAAGTTCGCTGAGGAAGTCCTGCCACCCGTCTGTGTGGCTGTGCGACCTGTATACAAGCCCGGTGCCAGGACTTCCACTCATTTGGCAAATTACATCCTTGGTAGTTGTTCTTAATCAAATACTCCCACTCTTTTTAAGTGAGGATTCTCCCCATGGTTCATGGCATTCCATAAAGGATTCTGATATTCCTAAAGCCACACCAAACCTTCATCCCCCTAAAAGCTCTGTGAAGGTTAAAGAAAATGTTATGAATCGAAGTTTAGATCTGCACGATCGGAGCATCACTCATCAATTTACAAATCTCAACTAAGGTAGAGGATAAAAGAGTGAATGAAGGTAACTAGCAGAATAGCTTAAAAGATAATTTACTTACTGGTAACAGCAAGATAGGTGAAAGTTTGCACCTCACCAGCATCATTCCTAGCAAAGCACTGGAACATGCCAGTGTCATCAGGCATCAGTCCATTGATCTGCAGGCTGCCGTTGGACAGCACCTTGTATCTGGGGGCATTTAACCTTGTGATCAGTGTTGCATCTTTATACCAATACATCACTGGCAATGGAACACCTGCAATCACATACATAAATTATTGAAATCTTTAATAAATACGTGATGCTTGAATAAAGTTCTTTCAAGAAATATGTTTAGTATGTATTGCTGGTCTCCTTTCACGGGCACCATGATCTCTTTTCTGTGGGGTTGTCAATAAATAAAGAATAAACCAGGCATCGAGTCCAACAAGACTTTGATAGAATTCACTTAAATCAATATTCTGAAAGTATTCAAAGTTCTATAGGCGAAGAAGAAATATTTAGTGACTGGAACTGCTAAACTGCTGGTTTGGATCAGTCCATTATCTGCATCCCAAACACCACCTCAACTGTGTTAGAAATTGCCCAGGTCTTAGTCATTCAAAGCATATCTGAACTGGTCAAATTTATATTCTCCTAGAGTCACACCACTTTGCATTCTCTGCTCCTCCCAGATACAAATGTTGTGGAAGTTTCAGTTCATGCTTCATGGCAATAACAGGATTTGAAGGAAAGTAATAAATTGATCCCACAGGCGCTGACTCAATCTGGGATGTGGCTGCAGGGATGCTGATGTTTGACATGGATGGTTAGTGTCAGTGGGTTATTCAACCACAATAGCTACTGTTGCTTAACCCATCCCTGATCACATCTGATGTCAACACATGCACTTCCGAGCAAGGGACCATGGCTAAATATTGGAAATGCTAACTTTTTGTGATTGTTTCCCCGCTGTCCCCAAGGGGTTGAGCAGGTTGTCACACCCTCATTCCTGCCCTGGCTGAAATCAGTTAACTAGGTAGAAACAGAGAATTAAACCTGGAACCTTCTGGTTCATATAGTTCAATCCCAGATCAGATAGGGCATCAATCTCTTAAACCATTGGGGAGCTCATCATATGCAAGAAAGAGCATATACCAATCTCCAATATTTTTGTTCACAAGTTACTGTAAGTCAATACAGAAGCCAATTCTGAAACTTTAGTGATCCTAGTGATTTTGTGAGTGTTCTTGATACCTTAAAATGAAAAAAATGTTACCTAGCAACAGCTTTTCAGGCAGCTTGCACTTTTAGGTTTTTGAAAAAAGCAGCACATCTCTCAAACCAACTCAATAAAGTCACATAAATGCTGAATTTCATTTCTAGTCTATATGCACTAGGATCTGAGGGAGTGGAATGTATTACCTGCCAAACTCATTTAAAAAGAGTAACTCATTTACAGGTATTTGAGACTAGAGTGATCACTCAACATTATGGACTCCAGGCAGTCACCAGGAGTAAGAACACTTCAAATATTCTGCATCACTAAGTACTCAGCCTCTGCTTTATATAATCTTCCTACTAAGTTTAATATAAAGTAGGTTGTCTGTTGACTTTACCTCGAGCCTGACATGGAATATCTACCACTTTCTCTATCTCAGTTGTAATGTGACGCTCTGGTTCCAGGACTAGCTGTGGTGGCTCTGCAAGAAGAGAAGAACTGAATATTAATCAGCAAAAAAAAAATTCTAGAGCCCATTGATAATATTTGTTTACCTACTGTATGAAATGTGAAGTAAAATACAGTGGAAAATATCATTGGTAAAATCTTAAATAGTTTGCTTTTAATTATTCTGAGGATTTATTTCACTGCATTCTCAAACCATATTCTCCATAATGATAGGACTTGTGTTAAGGCAAGGTGGGCAATTTTCCAGGCCCATGAGGTGGAATGGTTTCTATTATGGTCAGATCATTAACCAGTAAAATTAATCCAATTGTAGAGAGAATATTGAGGTGCACTATGCTGGAACACATACACATATCGGGCTGAGGGGTCAGTATTGTAACTGCCTAATTGACCACTCTCTTGCCACTAATAAATTCACACAGCTATGCCCCCATTCCTCAATACTACTATACACGGTCCCTGCAATCATCAGCATCAGGATCTTGGTTTTAACAAGACAACAGATAAAGTTAACTGCATGTGCTTAAACTAAGTTTTACAAGTAATCAGTGCCACTGATCTATAGTTTCTATGCAAATATGCATGTATTAATAGAACTGAAGCTGAAATTTTCACCAACACAGTGATACTCTGCAATAAAAATGCAATTTGACTTTTTCAACTAAAAAAAATGAATTCAGTACCCTTGATAATATATTGTGCTTTACACATCATAATACTGTGCCTCTTCTAACTCACCATGAGCAGTGCCATCGTAGATCTGCTACAGATATAGCTTTGGACAAAGAAACATTGAAAGGGAACCATTTTGCAGTAGAGTCAGAGCAAAACATCAGTCTGCTGCAGCTGTGTGATAGTGCAGATTGTGAGAGAATTCTGAACACTTGCATCTGACTGGAATGACAAGGAAATGAGATTTTAAAAACTGAATGGGAAGCTATGGGTAGAATCTGGGCTCTTTTGAAAACAGTGACTATAAAAATGATAGTAATTGTATAAAAATGATGAAGCAGTGGTTGGTTCCTGGAAGGCAACAAGTTCTTTAAACCCCTTTTAATGGCTTGTTAAATAACACAGTTTGATTCTGAATCCAGATGCGATAGGAGCTGCAGAATGTTTCGTAGCCATATAATGCAGGTGTTCATTATAGAACCAGGAATTTCCCAGGCACTCACCCAGCACCGACAAGAAGGCTCCTGCACTGACTGAGGGAACGCTACTACTTCGGAGAATGGCTTCACATTCATAGTAACCAGCATCACGCAATTTCGGGTTTAGGATGGTCAGTTTCCGGTGGTAATCGCTGAATCCATTTCTCAGTGGCACCCCATCCTTCTTCCAGATAATACTTAGCTTAATTAGTGGTCTGGAAATAAAACAATGCACAGAAATTCCTTACACTGTTAATTTGAAGATGTTATCACTGTTCTCCTGATAGAAAGCCTATTATACTTATATACAAGTGATTAAAACTTCCAGCAGCTATTGTTAAACATTAAACACATTCCAATCCTGATCCTGTAACCAAGGTGCATCTACAGTGTGAGCATTCACTGTATCTAGTTACCTAGGTTACCATTCAAGGTGACTGATAAAAAATAAGATTTTCAATTGCTGTGAGAAATTATTTTAGGGAAAGGGGCACACCATGAGTCTTGGAGAATTGCTGTATCTGTGTCTGTGCGAGTATGTGTGCATGCAAGAGGAGAGGGGGGTGGTTTTGTTTTTGCAATTACTAAGATGGTAAACTTTTAGGCAAAAGGAAAAGAGGAAGGGAAGTGATGTGGGTAAGTTAATGCTCTGGTATATTTCTTCGTGACCAATTCAAGATTGGCATTGGCTGAACATAGTCAACCGTCTGGCAATAATGGGTAAGAGAAAGGGCCAGATTTTATTCTGGTGACGAGGATCCCAGCGGCAGGCCAGAAGGTGGGGGAGACCCCCGTTGCAATTCCATGGCGGGCAGCCAAATAACTGCCCACCAGCGGGGATGCTGTTCCTTTAAGGGACAAGCTTCCGGTTCCAGAGCTGCCAGCCAATCGGAGGACCAACCCTGGGATAGGTAAGTGGAGTTGGGGTTTCCTGGGACAGTGAAGCAGGCCCCATTGATGGGGTGGCGGGTTGGTAAGGGTGCGCGGTGGGTCTTCTTGTGGGGGGGGGGGGGGTTCAGCCATCATCATGGGGGGGGGGCCCCCTGGATTGCCCCCAAAGGAGGGAACACTGATGCCGCTAGGAGGCTGCCAGGCATTATTTGGCGGCATCTCCCCGTGGCAGCAAGCTCTTCTGCCTTCAGCAAAATTGAAGTGAAGGCAGGAAGTGGCCCTTAAATGAGCGTTAATTGATCACTTAAGAGGCTCAATTGGCCTGGGGTGGCAAGGCTGTCCTTGGCCTTCCCCGTACCGGACAAAATGGTATGGGGCCCGGGAAGCGTCATAAACGATGCCCCCGGCCATTTTGTCCCTCCCCTCACCAACCCCCTCAACCCCCAGCCTCCGTGTCCATCTCCAAGGTCAGAATAAAATCCTGCCCAAAGACACAGAAGGGGCACCAGAGTGGAGTTGTGTGGGGGTGGGGGAGATGTGCAGAAAGAGAAATAATTTTAAACTAATTAACTAAAAATCTCTTTTGTATTTTATCATAGGCAGGTGCCTCTGACAACAAAATTGGAGGCAACCTATAGCATAAAGAACAACTTATATTTATATTGTGCCTTTAACATAATAAAATATCCCAAGGCACTTCACAGGATCGTTATAAAGCAAAATTAGACAACGAGTCACATAAGGCGATAGTTTAAGCAGATAGCCAAAAGCTTGGCCAAAGAGGTAGGTTTTAAGGTGTGTCTTATAAGAGGAAAGAGAGGTGAGTTGCAATTCCATGGCGGAGAGGTGCAGGGAGGCAATTCCAGAGCTTAGGGTCCAGGCGACTGAAGGCACGGCTACTAATGGTGGAGCGAATAAAATCAGGGATTCTCAAGAGGCGAGAATTAGATGAGTGCAGATATCTTGGATGATTGTGGGGCTGGAGGAGATTACAGAGGTAGGACATGGAGGGATTTGAAAACAAGGACGAGAATTTTAAAATTGAGGCATAGCTTGACAGGAAGCCAATGTAGGTCAATGAGCTCAGGGGTGATAAATAAATGGGATTTGGACTGAGTAAGGACACGGACAGCAGAGTTTTGGATGACCTCATGTTTATGGAGGGTAGAATGTGAAGGCCTGCCAGCAGTGCATTGGAATAGTCAAGTCTAGAGGTAAAAGTATGAATGAGGGTTTCTAAAGCAGATGAGCTAAGCCAGGGGCAAAGTTGGATGATGCTACAGAGATGAAAATAGACAGTCTTAATGATGGCATGAATATGTGGTTGGAAGCTTATCTCAGGGTCAAGTATGACATCAAGGTTGTGAACAGTCTGGTTTAGTCTCAGACAGTTGTCAGGGAGAGGGATGGCGTCAGTAACTAGGGAATAGAGTTTGGAGCGGACACCGAAGACAATGGCTTCAATCTTCTCAATATTTAATTGGAGGAAATTTCTGCTCATCCAATACTGAATGTTGGATAAGCTGTCTGAAAATTTAGCAACAGTGGAAAAGTCGACAGAAGTGGTGGTGAGGTAGAATTGGGTGTCGTCAGTGTACATGTGAAAACTAACACTGTGCTTTTGGATGATGTCACCGAGGGGCAGTATACATATGGGAAATTGGAGGGGGTCATGCAGGAGTAGGAAGAGAAGTTGTAGTAAGTCATTTGCTGGTTATGATTTGATAGATAAGAAAAATACCACATTGCACCAAAGGCAGCAAAACCCTCTTTCAGAAGGGGAAGGCAGTGCCATGATATACATCTAAATGTAAAGTACTTCCAGGGGTAATGATAGGCTTTACCATTTTGATCCTGACTGGAAGCCAATAAAGAAGATACTATCATATTACAGTAAACAGCAAAACTATAATCAACATGTCTTCTGCAGGCACAAGTCCTAAACATTTCATACAAAATAAACAGATTTTTTTGAAATTAATACAAATAATAAAATATTATGGAACATCTAATCATATTCTTTATAAACTTAGTTTTCATGTTGATATGTATTTTGTCATGTATATTAGAAAGACAGAAATTTGAATGTTGCTTTTTTTCTTTCATTGGCACAGTTAGAAGACTGTTGTGGAATGTGAAACTCATGCTGCACTCTACTGTTACTGCTTCTCTTTAATGGGTGAACTTCCTGCACTCAAAGTGCAGGGATGACAGGAATTGAAACTGAATACTTTTGCTCTTTCTCCAAAGTGACAGCTTAAAGCAATCTCATGTCAAGTATATCAAAAGCTACTACAGCTTAAAACTTTCACTTTACTATCATAACCTCAGAAGAACATAGCCTTAATGCACCAGCATGACCTTTACATTTAATATTCTTACTGGTCTCTGATCGGTGCTGTCTACTGCAACATCATCTGGAACCTGTGTGCTGTGAACGTTTGTTCACTGTGAATTGGATTCAGAATGTGTAAAGTGATTCATTCATGCATCATTTATATGGCTTGGTTGATGCCTGTGTTGGACAATCTTTTGCACTACACCAATACTAAATTTGGAGTATAATGTGACTGATTTCTGGGAAATTGGTAGTCTTACATAGGTAGCAAGATTCTCCAGAATATGTAGGGTAGGATTTTCATCCCCAGATTGGAGCGAGGACAGAGATGGATGGGCCTGAAGATTTGTGTCGCGCCCGGCGTGCTGGTTTGCTGGCACCATTCCTCCCCCTGGGCCATTTTCCTGGAGGTGGAATCAGAGTCGGTAGGGCTACCCACCTGCAAGTGGAGGATAGCCAATTAAGGATAGTTAAAGGTCTCTTAAGGCCCATCGTCAGAAACAGACTGCAATTTTCCAGTTGGCCTGCAGACCCACCGAGGCGTCGGGGACTAGGCCAACTGCAGCTTCTCTGTGGCAGAGCGGGGAGGGATTGGCCAGCAATCCAGGCAGGCTTTGAGGCCCTTCCTGTCTGCCTGGCCTCAGCTGCGGTCACAAACCACCCTAGTGGTTACCACTCCACAATCATGGCCCAGCTGCTGAGGACATTTTTAAATTTAAAAGTTTAAAAAGTTGGTGAGAGGGTGCCTCAAAATGGAAGGCCTCCGATTAGCCCTTCAGCTTTGAGAGCCTTCCCGCAGTTCTTAATTGGACAGCGAGCTCACCCTTTGGCCACTAACAGGGAAGATCACTGCTGGGTGACTGTTTACGCCACAGTGCGAGATTGTGACCCCCATTTGACCCCAACATCGGGGTTCTGACCTAGTGGGCAAAATCTTGGCCATGGTCTCCCAAAACTGATGCTGGGAACTGGCTGCATGACAGCCTTTTAATCATCAAATGTAACATTTAAAAATGCTCAGCCTGCCTGTTGTACTAACTTTAAATTTTTAATGCTCAAAAACAGATGACCAAAAGATTTGCAAATTTAGACCAGTTTTGCAATTGAGCAGGTAAATGGGAGAATTAAATTTTAAACCTGTTACATATAATTAGATATGCATAGGTCAAGTTTCTTGGGCCTTAAGTAGTCAAAATAGAGTTAGCACAAGGAGAAGGGGAGAAGGTTGAACCTGGCAATACTGTTTAAAGTCAGTGGTGGGGAATCTTTTAGAAACAATAATCCTGGAGAAAATAAACAGCCACTTGGACAAGCATGGACTAACAAAGAAGAGCCAGCATGGATTTGTTAAGGAAAAATTGTGTTTGACTGACTTGATTGAATTTTTTGATGAGGTAACACAGAGGATGAGGGCAGTGCAGTTGATACTGTGTATCTGGACTTTCAAAGGTGTTCGATAAAGTACCAAATATTAGGCCTTTTAGCAAAATTGAAGTCCATGGGATAAAAGGGTCAGTAGCAGCATGGATACAGAATTGACTAAGGGATAGATAACAGAGACAACAGCAAAATACTGTAGATGTTGGAAGTCTGAAATAAAAACAGGAAATGCTGGAAACACTCAGCTGGTCTGGCAGCATCTGTGGAGACAGAAACAGAGTTAACATTTCAGGTCTGTGACCTTTCATCAGAAGTGAGAAAAACTAGATATGTAATAGGTTTTGAGCAAGTGAAAGGGGGTAGGGTGGGAAGAAGAACAAAAGGGAAGGTCTATGATAGGATTGAGGACAGATTAAATGACAGAAGGTTTCATGGTACAAAGCCAAAGGGAGTGGCAATGGTACACGTAAAGAAACAAAAGATATGCAAATAGTTGCCGAGGAAGGAGATGTGGCTGGAAAAGCTGATCAAACCTGATCAAACAAAAGAAGGGAAATAGTAAGCAATGAAAGTGAACAAGGTAGAACAGACAAACAGAAATCCCATCAGAGAGAAGAGCAGAACTTCTTCAAGGTACGCATTCCTGGACAAGAAGTCACAGTGAATTAAACACTAAGACAAAAGCAAAATACCGTGAATGCTGGAAATCTGAAATTAAACACAAAATGCTTGAAACAGCTTAATGCAAGTCTACAGATGTTATGTTGAGATTTTAAGTATGTTGTTAGATGATACAAGTATTGTGTTCAGGTTTAGCCATTGATATTATTTAATTTACTTAATCAAGCTGGGGGACCAACTCTAGTTCAATGAAGAGTGCCGGAGGGCATGCCAGGAACAGCACCAGACATACCTAAAAATGAGGTGTGAGTCTGGTGAAGCTACAGCACAGGACTACTTGCATGCCACACAGCGGATGCAGCATGCAATAGACAGGGCTAAGCGAACCCACAACCAACGGATCAGATCTAAGCTCTGCAGTCATGCTACATCCAGTCGTAAATGGTGGTGGACAATTAAACAACTCTCAGGAAGAGGAGGCTCCACAAATATCCCTAACCTCAAAGATGGGGAAGGCCAGCGCACAGCAGAAGTGCCAAGTGAATGGTCCATCTCGGCCTGCTCCTGAGGTTCCCAGCATCACAAATGCCAGTCTTCAGCCAATCCGATTCACTCCACGTGATATCAAGAAATGGCTGAAGGCACTGGATACTGCAAAGCTATGGCCCCTGACAATATTCCAGCAATTGTACTGAAGACTTGTGCTCCAGAACTAGCCGCACCCCTAGCCAAGCTGTTCCAGTACAGACACAACACTGGCTTCTATCGGGCAATGTGGAAAATTTCCCAGGTATGTCCTGTGCACAAAAAGCAGGACAAATCCAACCCAGCCAATTACTGCCCCATTAGTCTACTCTTGATCATCAGTAAAATGATGGACAGGTCGTCGACCATTCTATCAAGCAGCACTTGCTCAGCAATAACCTGCCCAGTGACGCTCAATTTGGGTTCTGCCAGGGCCACTTAGCTCCTGACCTCATTACAGCCTTGGTCCAAACATGGACAGAAGAACTGAACACCAGAGGTGAGGTGAGAGTGACTGCCCTTGACATCAAGGCAGCATTTGACCAAGTATGGCATCAAGGAGACCTAGCAAAACTAGAGTCAATGGGAATCAGGGGAAAAACTCTCCGTTGGCTGGAATCATACCTAGCATAAAGGAAGATGGTTGTGGTTGTTGGAGGTCAATCATCTCAGTCCCAGGACATCACTGCAGGAGTTCCTCAGGGTAGTGTCCTAGGCCCAACCATCTTCAGTTGCTTCATCAATGACCTTACCTCCATCATAAGGTCATAAGTGAGGATGTTCACTGATGACTGCACAATGTTCAGCACCATTCGCAACTTCTCAGATACTGAGGCAGCCCATGGCCATATGAAAGAAGACCTGGACAACATCCAGGCTTGGGCTGATAAGTGGCAAGTAACATTCATGCCAAACAAGTGCCAGGCAATGACCATCTCAAACAAGGGAGAATCTAACCATCGCCAATTGACGTTCAATGGCATTACCATCGCTGAATCTCCCTCTATCAACATCCTGGATATCACCATTGACCAGAATCTGAACTGGACCAACCATATAAATACAGTGGCTACAAGAGCAGGTCAGAGGCTGGGAATTTTACAGAGAGTCACTCACCCAGTGACTGTACACAATCTACAAGACACAAGTCAGGTGTGTGATGGAATACTCTCCACTTGCCTGGATGGATGGATGCAGCTCCAAAAACACTCAAGAATCCCAACACCATTCATGCTAAAGCAGCCTGTTTTATTGGCAACCCACCCACAACCTTCATTCCCTCCACCAATGATCTGCAGTGGCAGCAGTATGTACAATATACAAGATGCACTGCAGCAACTCACCAAAGCTCCTTTGACAGCACCTTCCAAACCTGTGGCCCCTACCACCTAGAAGGACAAGGGCAACAGATGCATGGGAACATCACCACCTGCACGTTCCCCTCCAAGCCACACACCAACCTGACTTGGAACTATATTTCTGTTCATTCACTGTCGCTGTGTCAAAATCCTGGAGCTCCCTTCCTAACGCACTGTTGGTGTACCTATACCCTAAGGACTGCAGCGGTTCAAGAAGGCAGCTCACCACCACCTTCTCAACGGAAATTAGGGATAGGCAATAATTGCTGGCCTAGCCTGCGCGCCCATGTTCCACAAATGAATAAAAAAATGTGAGTATTGCTGAGAATAGAGACATGTTGTCGAAGCTTTTCGTCTTGCAATCAGGACAATCTGCAAGAATACCAATGTAAGGGAAAACAGCAATTTTATACTGTATGAGAAGAGAGTGCTGATTGGTTGGAAAGTGAACTCTGATTGGTAGAAGCGCTGCCATGGAGAATGCACCAGCTCACGGTGACTGACAGTTAACTGCTAAGCTTTATTTGAAATTTAAATCAGGCAGTTTGACTTTAATTGGTCAAGGCATTGCCCTGAGGAATGAACCAGCAAATGGCTGTCACTTATTTTGTTTAGCTGAAACAGGCACAATGTTTGCACATGTTCTTTCTGTCTGCGGTAGACAGCAGGATTGCGTTAATCCATGGTAGAGAACCTCTTCGCAGATTTCTCAACTAGTACGTCAAGGAAAGGGACGGCTCCATTTCAAAGGTAAATTTGAGTGCAAGATGGAGCCCATTAAGACGTGTAAGGAAATGACTGCATGCAGATGTGGATGAAAATATATTTTCAGCCCTGAAAAGTGCCCAGCCTACCTCAAATTACCCTAGAAGTGTAATGTATTCCAGAAAAATTTGAGCAAAGGGGAAGCGAGCTGTGTCACACTGCTACTATTCATACTATGGTGTTTGCCACTAAAAGGATGCTGTCATTAAGCCAAAAAGATGTCCTGCCTATCACACAAATGAGTAATGTGATATAGGAATGTCAATGCCAGTGTGATGCTAGGTATATAGGCTGTACGTCCCGAAGACTGGTGGATCCTATCAAACAACATGTCCTTTCTGACGTTGGCAACGGGCAAGGTACAGGCCGTACTCAATCAGCCCATGCTTGCAAAACTCAAAACACAGTGTCCAACATTACATGTGATTCCACGATTGGACAACATTTGCTAAATAATCTTCAGTGTGCTAAAAATTATGCTGACAGCCAATTTAAGATTGCCAGTAGGGCTCGCAGTGTGGCGCATTTGCCTGTACTGGAAGCTACATATATTAATACACAGGGCCCTGTTCTTTTCCGACAGAAAGGACATGTACAAACATTGCACCTGTTTCAGCTAAACAAAATAAGTGACAGCCATTTGCTGGTTCATTCCTCAGGGCATGACCAATCAGAGTTCACCTGCCAACCAATTAGCACTCTCTTCTCATACAGTATAAAGTTGTTGCTTTCCCCTACATTTGTATTCTTGTGGATTGTTCTGATGAGTGCAAGACGAAAAGCTTAGACAACATGTCTCTATTTTCAGCAATACTCAAGTTTTATGCACTACCAAATGACTAAAAAAAATGTGTTGTAAACAGCAAAGAGCAAAAAACCGGCATTAAGTGCAAAATCTGTAAGCTACAAGGAAAGATGAAGGAAGTTTAAGATTTACAATTTACAAAGAAGGTAGTTAAGGATGATAGTATCATCAAGGTCAATAAAATATTAATAAGAAATAACAGGTAATCTAACAACTTCAAAGCAAGCCAGAAAAGTACAAAGCGCACACAAATGGAAATTTAGTCAACAATTAATTTAGAATAATTATCAGAAAACATTTCTCAATGAACACTAAATGTTTGGAAAAGCTTGGAGGATAGCAGAGCTAAGAATAATGGGGTTGTTCAAAATACAGTTGTATGTTATGATGGAAGAATTAGGGCACAGAAGTTTTGGTGCTTTCAAAAGCAAATACACTGTGGCATTTTTATAGTGTGGTTGCCTCCAATGACTGAGTGGCTTTCTGTGATGATATTGTTATGTCCTTCTTAGCTGGAGGCTGGTGAGCAGTACTGCATACGGGAGTTTGGAGAGCCTTTGCTATCTAAAAGCTTTACTGTACCAATTTGCTTCCAAATTAGTCCACCACCAGCACATGTGCAGGGTGGCCATGACAAATTGCCTACTGTGTGTGTGTAACATAACTGTGTGACAATCTAATCAACTTCTGACATCATAAATCACAGATGTGTATGAGATTGGGCCATATATGCAATGACATATGGCATCAAGAGAACATGTCCAAATTGTGCTGCTGTTGGTGCAATCCTAAGAACATTTAGATCGGTGGAAAGCACTAGGATCCAGGGAAAAACAGGCATCCCTGACCACCAATCCACCAAAATCCAGCAGTTTTAATTTTATCTGGCTACCATCTTTAAAGCATGCCATTATAAAGACACTTCTATATTTTTTGTGAAATTTTTTTGAACACTCATTTAAATTATGGAGATGGATTCATTGGAAGGATTTCATAAATGCTGGACTTTGCTTTGTTGTTGACAGTTCACTGAAAGGACACTGAGATGTTGTTTGAAAACAACCTGTGCTGGAAATCATGTGCTTTAAGTTCAGTAAACAACAGAAACCTTGGTAAACTGGGGAAGATGTTTACAGAGAAGCTACATGTCAAGGTTTATGGAGGTCAAAAGGTTGACTTTCTGTTTGAGGTTTGGATATTGTTTTCAGTTCAGTTGGGGTGTGAACCGTTTTGAAGACAGTTGGTGTTGTGCCTGACAAGGAAAAGGAAACCACCCAGCTCACCTCTTTCTTTCCCTCTTTGAAAAAACCCTGCAAAGATCCAGTGTGGGAGAGCTAAAATCCCTGGTGCTGCATCTCTCCTGAGAAGCTGGAAAATCCTGCCAGATTAATTCTCAACCATTTCCAAATACTCCGATACCAGACCAAAAGGGACAACTGACCTCCTTCCATATCTTCTCTTTTTCCTTCAAGAACTAGCAAGTATTTGGCCAAAGTATTCCTTTTTCTTGTGCCTTTTTTTGTAACAGACCTCTGCAGAGAGCATTTCAGTATTTTTTCAGTGTGTGCGCATGGGGAATTTTAAAAGGGAACTTTCATATTTCAATCTGTGTGTTATTGCTTTGCTTCATTACTGGATAAGTCTTGTTTGACGATAATTTTGTTGTTTGTTAAAGAAACCCGATTGGTGTATTTTATTCCGGAATAAAGAGTAGAGTATATGATTGACCGCATCGGTCATGGGTTAACATTTAAATATATGTTGTGACCTGTGGAGAAGTGGAACAAGAAAAGACAGTGCATTCCTCCCACCTTGGTTGTAACAATGCATTGACATGCATCAAACCTAGAAATGTCCCAGTACTGAACAGCTTCTTAGAATATAATTTGGGCAATGGAACTCTTAATGAAATCAATGAGAGAGAGACAGCCTGCCAGACAGACACACCCATAGAGAAGGGAAGAGAAAGAGGAAGAGAAAGAAGGTGATACACTTTCATTATATCTCAGCAGAAGTGAAGCCCAGACTCAACAAATGAAACGATGTTGCATCACAAAGTCCCCTCTGTCCTGTTGTTTTCCATGGGAAACTGTGACTCTGGTGAGTTAGAAATGGTATTATGAGACCAACATAATCTGCAGTAAAACAGACCTCTATACTTACAGGGGTTTCTAAAACAAATTATTAATCTACACATCACAGAAAACTGCAAAATGTAATCACAAATTTCAATAAAATTATGTTACAAATTTCAAGGGACCTCCTCTTGACATTTTTCAAACATTAGCTTATTCATGTTTATAATATTCTTAGTTCCTGGGGGACTGACTCAAATACCTACAAAGCTATGTACACAGTGCAAGTCAGACACTAACACAGCAGTTATGAAGGCTGAGAGACGGATACAACTCCACAGTGCCCAGTCTCTCAGGTACTTCAGCTAATAATATTAGCCACTTGTCATAAATGGCTGCCATTTCTGGAATGCTGATTGGTAAATATCATATAAAGACAAATTATTCTTCATAAGGTATCATAGGCTCTGCACAGATTCTGTCAATCAAAAAGTGAAAAATAATATGAAAATCTTTAACAATGCTTTTAGTCAACGCTGCTACCCTGCTCTACTCCAATTATCTCAGTTTTTCCCTCCCCCAATGTTTGTTCTTCCTTCCAGATTGTTTAAATTAATACTTCTTCAACTAAGGGATCATGCAAGTATGGTCACACAATCTTTACGATCATTGCTATTAAATTTTTCTTGAAGTACTTGCCACTGCGACAGGTTGACATTCTGCTCTGCAATATTTTATTGCATGGGTAATGGATGATTTAAATGAGTAGATTCGTGTCTCTATTCAATGATAGAACACAGGAATTTCATGCAAAAATGCTATCTATTGTATTACAAATATTGCAGAGCAGAATTTCTGCCCGACAAGATTATGTCATAAGTGGGCAGTAATTTAAGTAAGAAAAACCTCATGATTATTAATTGAAATTTTCTTAATCATAATAGCATAGTTATCAATGCAGATTCCTTAATATACATAAAGATTAATATTGCCATAACTTAACTATTCCCAGAACTGATAATTAAAATGAAATTTACATTATTTTTTACTTATTCATTTTTCCCTCGAGGATGAACAAAACCCTGCGACTTCCATTGTAACACTTAATCCTTCAGTCAGGAGTCATGGTTACTGTTGCTGCTATTACCAATACCAGTCTTGATCAGCAGTCAGATATATTGCTTCTGCATTGCATCACTGGTTTTGCATATGGGATTCAATTATAGTGATTGTTTTAGTCAGTGAGCCTAATGATCACCATAACTGGCTGATCAGATTCAGCAACTTGCGATTTTTAAACTCCTGGGTGGGAACTCGAGCTGGCAAGCAGCTGGTCCATGTGGGAACAGCAGCAACAAGGCCCAAGCAGCTTTTAACATCTGTGCGTCATTGACATTATGCAGGATGGATTCCTGCCTGAACATGTCAGGTGTAATGAGGATGTCAGTAGGTGGAAGCAGGATTTTGAGTGGCAACCAGTTTTGATTCTATCTTAATTAAATTAAAAGCAAAATACTGCAGATGCTGGAAATCTGAAATAAAAACAAGAAATGCTGGAAATATTCAGCAGGTCTGGCAGCATCTGTGGAGAGAGAAGCAGAGTTAACGTTTCAGGTCAGTGACTCTTCTTCAGAACTGGTGAAGGGTCACTGACCTGAAACGTTAACACTGCTTCTCTCTCCACAGATGCTGCCAGACCTGCTGAGTATTTCCAGCATTTCTTGATTCGATCTTAAGGAGGTTTGAAAAGTTTTCTATAGAGTCTGTTCAGATTAGAGTAGAGGGTAAGGATAAATGGAGCATTCTCGGGTTGGCAAGCTGTAACTACTGGAGTGCCACAGTGATCTGTGCTGGGGCCTCACCTATTTACAATCTAGATCAATGACTTGGGTGAAAGGACCGAATGTATGGTCGCTAAATTTACTGATGACACAAAGATAGGTAGGAGAGTAAGCTGTGAAGACAGAGAGTCTGAAAAGGGATATAGATAGGTTAAGTGAATGGGCTAAAAATTGGCAGATGACGTATAATGTGGGAAAATGTGAACTTGTCCACTTTGGCAGGAACAACAGAAAAGCAGTATATTATTTAAATGGAGAGAGATTGCAGAACTCTGCAGTACAGAGGGATCTGGTGGTCCTGGTACATGATTCACAAAGAGTTTGCATGCAGGTACAGCAAGTGATTAGGAAGGCAAATGGAATGTTGTCGCTTATTGCAAGGGGAATGGAATATATAAGTAGGGAAGTTTTGCTACAGTTGTACAAGGTGTTGTGAGACCACATTTGGAGTACTGTGTACAGTTTTGATCTCCTTCACAGGATCATAGGAAATAGAAGCAGGAGTAGGCCATTCAGCCCGTCGAGCCTGCTCCACCATTCAAACAGATCTTGGCTGATCCTCTGCCTCTATGCCATTTTTCTCCAATAAGGCCCTATCCCTTGATGTCGTTAGTGTTCAGAAATCTGTCAATTTCTGTCTTGAACATGTTCAATGATTGAGCTTCCACAGCCCTCTGGAGTCGAGAATTCCACAGATCCACCACCCTCTGAGTAAAGAAATTCCTCCTTATCTCAGTCTTAAATGGCCTGCCTCTTATTCTAGACTCACCAGTTGGAGGAAACATCCTATCCACATCAACCCTGTCAGGCCCTGTAAGAATTTTGTAAGTTTCAATGACATCATCTCTCATTCCTCGAAACTCTAGAGAATACAGGCCCAGTTTCTGCAATTTCTTCTCATAAGACAATGCCGCCATCCCAGGGATTAGTCTGGTGAACCTCTGTCTCACTCCTTCTATGGCAAATATATTCTTCTTAGGCAAGGAGACCAAACCTGTACAGAATACTTCAGGTGCCGTCTCACCAAGGCTTTATACAATTAAATCAATACATCTTTACTCCTGTACTCAAATCCCCTTGCAATGAAGGCTAACATACCATTTGCCTTCTTAATTGCTTGCTATACCTGCATACTAGCTTTTAGTGACTCTTGAACAAGGATACCCAGGTTTCTTTGGACATCAACACTTCCCAACCTCTCACCATTTAAGAAATACTCTGCCTTTCTGTTTTTTCTACCAAAGTGGATCACTTCACACTTATTCACATTATATTCTGCCATGTTCTTTCCCATTCACTTAGCCTGTCCAAATCCCCTTGAAGCCTCCTTGCACCTTCCTCACAACTTACATTCCCTCCTAGATTTGTGTCATCAGCAAATTTGGAAATGTTACAATTGGTCCCCATATCCAAAATATTTATACAGATTGTAAACAGCTGTGGCCCAAGCACTGAATCTTGCGGTATCCCACTAGTAACAGCCTGCCATCCTGAGAATGACACATTTATTCCTACTCTCTGCGTTCTGTTTGTTAACCAATTCTCAATCCATAGCAGTATATTACCCCCAATCCCATGTGTTCTAATTTTGTTTATGAACCTCCTGTGTGGGACCTTATCAAAAGCCTCTGAAAATCCAAATATACCACATCCACTGGTTCTCGTTTATCAATGCTACAAGTAACATCCTCAAAAAACTCCAACAGGTTTGTCAAACATGATTTTCTTTTCACAAATGCATGTTGACACTGCCCAATCATATTATTATTTTCCAAGTGTCCAGTTTTCTCATCCTTGATAATAAATTCTAACATTTTTCCTACTAACAGGTCTGTAGTTCTCTGTTTTCTCTCTTGCTCCCTTCTTTAATAGTGGGGTTACATTTGCTACTTTCCAGTCTGCAGGAACTCTTCCAGAATCTATAGAATTTTGAAATATAACCACCAATGCATCTACTATCTCTATAGTCACCTCCTTCAATACTTTGGGATGTAGCTCATCTGGTCCACGGGATTTATCAACTTTCAATCCAATTAATTTTTCGAGTACTACCTCTTTATTGATACTAATTACTTTAAGTTCCTCATTTTTACAAGTCCCTTGATTCCCTAGTATTTCTGGGAGATTTTCTGTGTCTTCCTCTGTGAAGACAGGCACAAAGTAAGTGCTTAGTCTTTCCGCCATTTCCTCATTCTCCACCACAAACTCTCCTTTCTCCGCCTACAAAGTACCCACATTCGTCCTTGCTAATTGTTTCCTTTTCACATACCTAAAGAAGCTGTTACAGTCCGCCTTTATGTTTCTAGCTAGCTTGCATTCATAATCTCTTTTCCCTTTATCAGTTTCTTGGTACTCCTTTGTTGGAATCTAAATAGCTCCCAATCCTCGGGCATACCACTTTTTCTGGCGACCTTATCAGCCACTCCCTTTGATCTGATGCAATCCTTAACCTCTTTTAATAGCCACAGTTGATTCACATTTCCTATTGGTTTTTGTGTCTTACAGGAATGTATATTTGTTGTAAACCGTGTAACACTTCTTTAAATACTAGCCATTGCCTGTCTACCATAAAATCTTTTAATGTATTTTACCAATCCACCATAGCCAACTTGCCCCTCATACCTTTATAGTTTCCTTTGGTCAGCTTTAGGACCCTAGTTTCAGAATAAACAATATCTCTTTCAAACTTATTGTAGAATTCTATTATTATGTGGTCACGTACTTAAGAAAGGATATAAATGCATTAGAAGCAGTTCAGAAGGTTCACTCGACTGATTTGTGGGATGAGGGGCTTAATTATGAGGAAAAATTAAGCAGGTTGGGCCTGTATCCATTGGAGTTTAGAAGAATGAGAGATGATCTTATTGAAGCATATAAGATCTTAAGTGGACTTGACAGGACAGATGCTGAAAGGATGTTTCCCCTATGGGAGAGACTAGATCTAGGGACACAGTTTAAAAATTAGGGTTCTCCCATTTAAGATGGAGATGAGGAGAAATTTTTTCTCTCAGAGGGTTGTTAGTCTGTGGAATTCTCTTCCCCAGAGAGCAGTTGGATAGATTCTTGATTGATAAAGGAGTCAAAGGTTATAGCAGGTAGAAAGTAGAGTTGGGGCCACAATCCAATCAGCCACGAACTTATCAAATGGTGCAGCAGGCTTGAGGGGTCGAATGGCCTACTCTTGCTCCTAATTCGTATGTATTGAGCAGCATGTAAATGGTCCTCCTAGTGTGGCATTAACCCTGAACTACATAGACTACCAAGGTCCTAGTTTCAACCTCTGGTTGTGTTGAATTAGTGGACTTCAGTTTGACAGTAGAAATGCTATTGTTGGCCACTGTGACACAGCAAATTAGCCATATGCAAAACTGTTTAGAAAATTCATGATTTGGCATATGCTTTTGTACCAATTTAGCCTTGCTTTGTAACTATAGAGCTTGAGTTTAGAATTGAGCCAAATCACCTCAGAAAAAAAGTAGATGTTATTGAAAACAAGTCCTGGATTTGTGCTTATTTTAAAGATGGAGGAAAGCTTATACTTGTTCTTTGATCAGTTTTGTCCCGTGATGGAGTCCGCAGTGTAAGACCGGTGGAGGAGCGTCTGCAGATGGCTATCTGAAGAGATGACTTGCTAAATGAACTGTTAGGTGCTCTGACTTTGGGATTCAAAACTTGTATTTTTTTCTGAAACAGTCATTAACTGGGAAAAGAAACTGAAAGCTCCATAATTGGGGAAGACAAAACTGGTTCTAATTAGTTTAAAACAAACAGTCCTATGATCAAAAGTGAGAACAGGGACATGTGATTGGAGCTCAGGTTTCAGTTCAGAATAATAATAATCTGAATTGTGTGGAAGCAAAAACAGCCAACTGTTGTTTAAAGAAACAAGCTGGGATCTATTGGTTTTAAAAACAGAGACTTGATTCTGGAAGCAAGCCCTTGGCAAATACAAGTTGCTACCGCTGTTTTCAGTGACATAAAGAGTTACTTAAGGTGACACCAGTGGAGCTACTCCAGCAGGACTGTTGAGAGAAACCATGGACGTTCCCGAAAGGTAAGCAGTTTTGGGTGGAATTTGAATTGCAGAGGAACCGCCATTGAATGGAAATTGGTATTTGCTTCTTGGAAGATGGGATTTGGAGATCTACTTGAAAACTTCAAAGATCTGAAGGACTTTGTGGCTGTTATTTGTGCTACCTTTTCTGAGAGGCCGATCCATAAGAATTGTGAGAATAATATTTGTTGCATCTCATAATTAACATGTAATCTTTAAGCTATATATTATCGATCGTGAATTAACTGTTAGTTCATGTTTAAGTTTTGTTGGTTTTGGTTTCAGTGTTAAAGTAAAATTTATAAAAGTGAAATCTTGTCCATTCAGTTTTGGTTTCCTAAATTGGGGTCAGTCAGTGGATTCTATTCTTTTGGTTTGTTAGTGATCTCCATGGGGATCATAACACCCCTCGTGTTGAGACTGCCAAAACTTTCAATTTCTTAAATTATTTGCTGATTTTGCAATACTTTTTAATACATGCAGCTCACAGCGATTCTCTCTCTGTCCTCTTCCCCATTCAGATCAAAGATACAATGTGAAAGGAAATTGTGTAAAACTATTCAATAGTTAAGAGATCACAGATACCAGCTGTGCTGAAGTTGGCTGTCATCAGTCTCTGTCCATGTTCAGACATGAAGATTGGTCACTTATACAGTTGCTGGTGGGTTGCTGGTGAAGTACACTGCCCTACCTTAAGGCGGCACCTTCTGTTGAGATGACAATAGTAGAAGCTTTCCTCAGGAGCTACTGGATATTTGACTCACGTGACATTTCAATTCTCAGGTAATAGCTCAATTTTTGTTTCTGTTTCATACAGTAGGCAATATGTGCTATTGTTCTTACAAAATACTATATTATGAACATCTGTAATTTTTTTTCATTTTCATATAAGTGGTGTAATTTGTAGTACAATACATTGGTGATGGTGTGTTTGCATATGTGTACTTTCAAACAAATGATCGAGCATTCAAGACTGATCTGGTCAGTATTCAAAGTCAATTCTTAAGTGCTTGCCATATATTTGATATGCTATTCACATGTAGTTCCTGTGAAAAGGTTAACAAAACTCATGTGATGAATTTTTGTAAAACTCATATGTGATATTCACCTATCTGGTCAAACAGGCAGATATTAAAGCAGGAATTCTTTGTGGAATATCTTTTTTTTCAGTGCATTCTGGCGATAATTAACCTTTCTTTGTTCAACGAGTCCCATATTAACAAAGGGGAATGCAGAAATAAATAGGGAGAATGGGGGTATTGAGAGAGACTTGAGGACAAGTTACTACAAAGAGAGAACTAGCTCAGGAAAAGTACAAACTGTAAGGTAACAATCACTGTTGAAAACCCTGATTTTAATTTTGTGTGCATGGAGAAATCTGCCAGATTTTTACCCACTCACTCAAAATATTGATATCGGTCTGCAATCTCCTTATGTCCTCTTCACAATATACTTTCCTACCTATCTTTGTGTCATCTGCATATTTAGCTACCATTCCATCGCTCCCCTCATCTAAATCATTGAAATATAAATTGCAAAAAGTTGAGGCCCCTGCACAGACCCTTGCGGGACTCCACTCGTCACATCCTGCCAATCAGAAAAGGATTCATTTATGCATACTCTCTGTTTTCTGCCAGCCAGCCAATCTTCTATCCCTGCTAATATGTTACCCCCTACATCATGAGCTCCTACTTTGCGCAATAAACTTTTATGTGGCACCTTGTCAAATGCCTTCTGGAAATCCAAGTACAGTATGTCAACGGACTCTCCTTCATCCACAGTGCATGTTACTCCTTCAAAGAACTCCATTAAATTGGTTAAAAATGAGAATATGAGTGGGCTGGGGCAGGGGTGGTGAGGGATGGGGGCGGGGTTGTGCATGGGAATCCAGGATGGGAAGGGCCTAAGCTTTCCAAAGGAATGAAAAACATCCACCTTTCTCAGTCTCTGTTTCCTGTTAGGTTCTGACTGCTTTTTATCAGCCGAGAAAGCTGCTCCGGCCTCCCCACTCCAGCTTCGGCTAAAATTGCAGCTGGTTCCCGTTGGTATCATAGGAACTTGACGTGTATATGTAAAGAAAGTCCCTGCTGGTTTTGCGCAGGCGTCCTTGCCACCTGCTTAGTAGAGCAAATTGAAGTTACGAGCAGCAGGATCCTGACAAGTTTCTGGCAGGTGAGTAACCTGGGTGATTTAAACTGCCCAACCAGTCAGTTTCTGCTGGGTAGGTGGGGTTAAAATTACCCTCTAAAGGTTAGAAAAACTCACAAGAAGAGCACTGAAGGCAGGCAGAAAAATGCAGAGTCTGCTTGCAAACACATATGACGAGTGAGTCTCGTCTGGGGAATAGGGGCAAAGTACTGTGCACAGAGGCTGAGTATTGGGCAGGCAAGACAGATCCCCAAAATATTCTAAAGTGCCTATAGCAATAGAGTCCTATAAATTGATGCTGTAACTCTCAAATCAGCTTACACAAATTCAGACCTTGCTGCTTTCATAAATAAAACATAATTTTTAAATACAATAAATAGTTGATAGCAATTCACTCTGCAGCATGGAATCGTCAATGAATTTATTTATATTTTGGGTTCTGAGTGGTATGACAGAAGACTGACTGTGCTGATGAAGTGTGTTTCTGTTAAACCAATTGAAAGCAATTTAATTGCTGCTCCTTGCCTGAAATAGTTTCAAGTACCTCTTAATTTCAGTTAATAATATGTCTGAAAATAACTTAGCTGGAGAGATGTGGATGATCAGTATTTTCAGTCAAATTTGAAGTATTTGTCACCTTTTTCCTACTGGTTTTAGTGAAAAGATGAACAAAACTTGTCTGCCAAATTTTTGCAAAACTTTGGGTGATATTTACCTAAAATAAAAGCAAAATACTGCGGATGCCGGAAATCTGAAATAAAAACAGAAAGTACTGGAAATGGTAGATACAAGGGACAGGGATTTCAGTGGACTGTATTTTTTACTTATTTTTCTTATTTGTGACTTGCATTCTGGGTGCAATTAACAATTTTTGCTGGGGGGAAAGGGGAGGAGTTTAAGGTGATTTTCAATTTGTGCACAGTTCTGGTCTCCATATTATGAAAAAGATACAGAGGTGCTGGAGGTGGTGCAAAAATGATTTACAAGGATGATAGCAGAACTCGGAGGTTATACCTATCCAGAAAGGTTGGCCTCTTTTCTCTAGAAAAGCGAAGGCTGAGGGGTGATCTGATCTTTAAGATCATGAAAGGGTTGAAAGGATAAAAGAGAGATATTTCCACCTGTGGAGAGACCAAATCAAGAGGCTATAAATATAAGACAGTCAATATTAAATCCAACATGGGATTTAGAAGAAAAGTCTTTATCCAGTGAGTGGTTAGAATACAGAACTTGCTACCACAGGGAGTAGTTGAGATGAATAACAGATACAATTAAGGTGCGTTGGATAAACACTGGAGGGAGACAGGAATAGAAGGTTATGCTGATTTTGTTAGAAAAGGGTGGGAGGAGGCTTGAGTGGAGCAAAAATACCGGCAGGAACCACGGGGGCCAAATGGCCTGTTTTTGTGGTGTGCATTCTATGTAATCTATGTGATTTCCCTTCAAAAGACTTTTACATCAATTCATTCATCTTGCCACAATTGATTGTGACATCTCACTGAAGACAATGGGAAAGTCCTAAGACTGGACGTGTGAAATTGTGCAATTGTACTTGGCCCAATTTCCTCATGTTGGGCTGAATTTTATGAACATAAAATTGCATGGGAAGGAGAGGGGTGGAGTGCCCATCATCTTCCTGATGCCTTTGAATTTAGCTTGGAGTGGGACAGCCTTCCCACCCAGAGGCCAATTGAAGCCCTTATGTGGACAATTAATAGCCACTTGAGGGCCTCCTTCTGCCACCACCAGCATTTTACTAACAGCGTTGGTGGGGGGGGGGGGGGTGCCCCCGCCATGTGAGGAAGCCACCCAGTAATGCAAGGCAGCCTCCGTGTGAGCTTTGTGGAGGGGGGCCTCATCCATGGGGAAACTGTCGTCCACGGAAGGCCCCCAGCGGCAAAGGCTGCCCCTGTACCATCAATCCTGCTGCCCTCAGTAACCTACCCGCCCATCCCCATTCCCTCTGCCAGGGCCTGCCGTTATGGCTCCAGCGAGCCCGCACCCACTTACCTGCACTCCAGGTGCCAGAGCTGCTCCTTTTGAAGTGGCTGCTGCAGTTCCAGCAGTGGCCACTGCTCTGGGTGGTGCTGCTGGAAACGCTAGCCGTCTGATTGCTTGGCAGCTCTTGGAGGTGGGATCCCTGTTCTTAAAGGGATAGGGACAAGAGTGCTGGGCGGTTAATTGCCCAAGCGCCGTTAAATACAGCTGGGGAGGTCTTCCAAAGGTGCAATCCAGGTGTACGGTTCAATGGGTTAATTGGCCTGTATTTGATTGTATTAGTCTTTTCACTGATCAGTTCACTGTACTTTATTGCTTAAGCCTAAGGGTTTTGAAACTGAAACTAGATGCTGGAAGGTTCTAGTAAATACAAGAATGTTCTGAGAGACATTGTACTGCAATCTTGTAAGTGCTAAGATATTTTAAAGTACTGTAAATAAACTAGTTGTTGTTTTAAAACTACTGTCATCTCTGCATTGCTCTGCGATAAATCAGATATATAAAATATCCAGTAAACCGGCGAATACATAACAGCAGGGTTCCCTCGCCTTTTGGGCCCAGTATTGGGACCCCCGCCGGCTGCACAAAATTCAGCCCGTTGTGTCAAGATCCAAAGAAAAGAGAGTTGAAGTCACTTCACCATGCTTCGGACTACGCTCCTCCAACAGTGCGGCACAAAAACCACAACTATTTTGATTGTGGAAATTCAGCCCTTCTGTACTTGTCGGGCTGGTCGTTGCTTCGGGATTTTAGCTCAAATAATGTCAAGTGAAAAGCAAAATTCTCTAGTCTACATGTGGCAAGGCCAATTGTCCATATTGCTGTCCTGGCTGAGTTTGACTAACTCACGTCAAACCATGGAATGAACCTGGGACTTGTAAAACTCAGCTATACATAGCCAAATGTTCCACTGCGGAGGTCAATGTCTACATTAATTTAAATTAATGACTCAAAGTCTGTGCTTGCTGGACTAGAACCTTTGGTAAGTGGGGATCCTCACTGGAAACTCCTGGACTGGAAATCAGGTCTTTAGAGAAATTTGGTGTAGCATAGCAGGCACTCCCAACATTCATGTCTTCTCTCATGTCATTTTCCTAGCGGGATTTGTGTCTTTTTCATAACTCCTGTAAAGCCACTGATCTTTAGAACTAAACCAGTTGACTGACTTTCTACACTATTTGGTTGCACTCACAGAGATATGGATTTGGGTTCCCATTTTTCAGACTGTTCCCAGAATTAATGGTTTCACTTTATATGACAGCTGGAAACCTGAGAGAGTAATTCTGATTTACAGGCAACATTGTGCTCCTGGTCCCAACCACTAAAGTGATTTACAGTACTTTTCAGCTTTGCTTTGACGCTTGGAGCTCATGGGCAACATTGTAGCATCACAGGTGAAAGAAGAACAATGGGAAAGGTGGTTAGTAATCCTTTAGTATTATTTTTCGAACACAACCTTTCTGGAAGTCAGCTAAACGTGGCAGCTATAATCTTGCGTCCAAGCATCATTCAAGCAGAATCTGCATTTTCCCTCAAACATACTCGTCTCAACAGAGGTTCCAAAAGTGGCTCATAAAATTTTTGAAAACTATTTAAAAAGATAATAATGTATTCTGTCAGTATAATAGATGTGCAATTTTCAAAGATGCCCTCTGGGGCTGATTATTTGTAACTGTTCAAAAACGATGTAATTGGAATAATGGTGGAATTGCTAAACATCCAAATCTCCAAACCTTTCTTTTAATGACAAATCTGCACTTACAGTCCTTCAAGAAATTTGTGGAAACACGTTTTTAACAATTATTTTCACTTGAAAGTAAAGAAGAAGGTGAAAATTTGAGGTACTAACCTGGCATTGGCCACACATTCCATTGTAACTTCAGGGAACCCGAAGACTACACTTGTGTTCTTTGGTGAGATGATTATAACTGGAGCTATAGGGTCTGCTGGAGCACCTGTATCTTTAAGAACATAAAAAGACAAAAATAATATAATAAAATAAAGGAACTATTTTTAAAGGCTGTATACACTTGAGAATGTGTTTTTTATAAAAGTTGTGGTGAGATTAAGTGCTCACACTTTCTGCAGTGATTCCATTTTAAGCTTTAAAAAGGAAGTCTTCACTTTAAAAATAATAAGATGGTCTCACTTATATTACTAATCAAAAACAATCTATACAGGCAAACTTGTATGTCTACTCCTATCCTCATTAAACCAACCTGACCCTGACCAATAACTCAGAACCAATTTGGAATGTAACCGGTATTAGCTATTTTTATAATTCTGTTGACACTTGCACTCCATAATGAGACAATAGACGGCTTTAATGCAGGTGAATCCTAATGCATGAAGAACTGGTTAGAGAACCTCTTTGTACATTGTTGGGTGAGGTCAAAATTGCCACTTTGTGAGGTAAAATTGGGAATGACGCTGGCAATATTCAGGACAGTGAGAACTGTGAACATGCACACACTGTGAACAACTTAAACTTGGATCAGGATTATATATTTAAGTGTTATACCAGGGCCAAAATTCTATCCGGCAAGAATGAATGGGAAATGATTTGGTAAATTGGAATGCTATGCTTGGATCAGATTTGCATTTGCATTTGGAGTCAGCTGCAGAAGAAAATACATCAAAGAGGACTGTATCAGAGGAGGGAAGATACAGAGACTGAAAAATACATTCAATAGAATAGTACAAATTAACTGAGTATGGTGCAATGGAGAAGTGAAACAATTCTTTCAGCTTCTAAAATTAACTTTCATACAACCGCAAGAAAGGGTATAAAATCCTAATTTTCTAACAATAGCAAAATTGGGGTTGAGCTAGCCTATGTTGCAGACTTGACTGCTACAACAACTCAGAGGGAGGGCTGTGTCATACTGAATCTTCTGACTGAAGTCGCTCCTAATTTGAATAGGCTACTTGCACAAAAGTTTGCTCAAACAGCTTGATTTGTAAGCATGCTTCGCTGGGGAGTGGATAATCCGGCGAGGTAGCAGCTAATTGCTGAAGCTCACCATTAAAGAGGAAGTTTGGTGGTGACAGGAAAGTTGACTAATTGTTCCCAGTAGAGCAATGGAGACATGTAAATAGCATATCACTTTTGACGCTGAAAGGTAGGAGGTCCTCCTGCAGGTGGTTCATTGAAGGAGGATGACTCTATTTGGAACTGAAGGCCACCTTTCAATGCAAGTATCAATATAGTCATCCAGGTACACTCATGATATGTACTCATTTTCAAATGAGTAATAACTTTAATGGCACGAGGAGGAAGAAGATAAGTACTCAATTTTGTTTATTTTCCATCTGGGGCACATCAAGTTAGTGGCTATTATCCAGGAAGCAGTCATGATACCTTCATTGTGAGCACTAATATAACAAAGAACTACTGTGTGAATGGCTCTTGAAAACAATGCTGCCCTTCCAATCCTTTCCTCCTGACCCTATTGGAAAACCGTCAAATGCTAGAAGAGCACCATGGCTCGGACACCCCAGCATTTTAAAGCACAGGAGGTGGTCATTCGGTCCACTGCACCAACACTGGCTCTTTGAAAGAATTATCCACTTTGTCCTGTCTTCCTATACATAAAATGGGATCTGCAGCACTCATTAGAACGTACAATTTGAAGCACTGTATACAATTACTGTCCTTTTGAACACATTGGGTAGAATTTAATTGGCCCCCTGGAGACAGGCTAGGAGGCGGTTGGGGTGGGCCCATAGAATTGTGACAGAAGGTGGCGGCAGAAGGCAATCACCTGCCCATCACACTCTGATTAAGTTGGCGGTAGGAAAGGCTGAAGGCGGCCTTCATGCCCAGCGAGCAATTGAGGCCCTTGTGGCCAATCAGTAGCCACTTAAGGGCCTCTTCCTGCCACTGCTACAATTAAACCAGCAGCAGTAAAACAAGGCAGCGTCCCTGCAGACTTGTTCCAGGGGCAATCTGTGCCTCTTAGATAACAATTCCCCCTGCCTTCATCGTCTACCCTCCCCCCCACCCCATCCTGGCTCACTTACCTCTGGTCTGGGGCTCCAGCGCTGGGCCTGGTCCTAGATCTCCTGTAATACCGGAAATGGCCACCGCTCCTGGTGATGCTGTTGACACTACTGAGCTGCCGGCCCTCTGACTGGCCGGCAGTTCTTAGAGGCGGGATCCCCGTTCTTAAAGGAACGAGGATACCAGCACCGGGCACTGAAGTGCCCGAGTGCCACAGAATCGCACTGGGGTGGGGTACGCTCCGAAAGGTCAAGGAAGGGTTCTCCTCACCTTTTCGGTCCACTGCTGGCTGTCCGAGGGGCACAACTAAATTTAGCTCATTCTTTCATGATGCCAAAATGGCACAGCATACTTTTCTTAAAGGTAGCTATAAAACAGCAAAAGAATAATATAAAAGGATACAGGGAGAGGGGACTAAATGGACAGTTCTTTCAAAGGGCCAGCATTTCCTCTCTGTTAAACAATATTGCACAGTGAAGACAGACATGGATGCTTCCTGGATAATAGTTACTGACTTGCATAATTATATTTCTGTGGTCTGATACCAGCTGATACAAATCCTCTCTGCTCCTGTAAGCTATAAGTTGATAAAGGATTCTAATGTCTTTGTGTGTGCCAGCTACAATACTTGAGGGAACTCTGCCAACCAGTAAAAGCTGTGCATCCAATTGAAGCCGCCTTTCCACTAAAAGGGATCACACTGCATTTCTCCACTTGCTTGAAGTAGGTATACACTGCAGACTGGAAGGATGTGGTGGTACGAAAGCTTCATGTTGTGGTACCATCCCTTCCACAGGAACAGTCATCTCTATTCAAAATGCTGCCTGCTGATTATGCTGCAGCAGATGTTCCAACTGTGTGACAGCTGCTCTTGTAAGGCAGAGGTAATGACCAATGACATGTTGGAATAGGTGTGAAGTGATCGATAAATGTTGGTCCCAGGACAGCAAAAGGTGGGGACCAAATGCCTCAGGATTTGTTACAGCAGCAGAAAATCTTCTTCCTTATCTCATTCAAGCAGTGTGTTTGAAAACACCAAATAAATACCTATCCTTAACGCAGCATAAGCCAAGAATAATGAAGGAAAACCTTCAACAGGAAATTTCAGAAATGCCAAAAATGGTGGATTACCCATAAAAACAAATAATGCATAAAGCAAAAAATTTAGCAAGATATAATAAAAATGTAAAAGAATCAAAGAATTTTTTAGCAGGAACCAAAATTGCCATTTGCCTTTAAGAATTGCTTGATTAGGATCAGTCCCAGCACTCCCATGTATCCAGTTTATGTAAACATGAATGCTGAGCTGTGTCATTGCTAGGCCTGTTAAGAAAATAAAACATGCTTAACAGGTGATGTGAGCAAACCTTTTTCTTGAACTAAAAGTTTGGAGCTTTTATTTGCCTAACTACAAAGTATTTGAGGTAATAAATTTTATAAAGCAGGTATGTGTATATATATATGCTTGAAAACTCAATTCCCAGTCATTGTACAGGTACTCATTTTTAAAAAAAATCACATCACAGACATTTCTAAACCATTATCCTTTTCTCCTTCAGCAGGGAGGCAGAACTACTGCGCCATGACCTCCATCAATGCAATTTTCTATATTCTGTGGAGAAGTACAAGACTCCTGGCCAGTCATTTCTCCCCTGAGAATGAGAGTTCTGTTTTACAAAACCATCTATTTAAGGAGCCAACCAAGAAACTCGTTCAACCCATCCACGAACACTCAAAATTTAATCAAGGCATATTGGACTGGAGCAGGGGGTTGACAAACATTTTTACCTGAACAGCATTTTTAAAAATGAACGATCTGGGAGTGGCAAGATGAAAAAAATTAAAGAATGGAGTAGAGGCATAAGCATACCTTAAGAGGAAAAAGATGTTTATCAAGAATCTAAGGAACATTTTGCACTTATTTGATGCTGTAAAAAGCCATTTTGCTTTAACTTCTCTCTGACGTTTATAAGAATGACCATAGTTAGAACATAGAACATAGAACAGTACAGCACAGTACAGGCCCTTCGGCCCACGATGTTGTGCCGAACCTTTAAGCTACTCTAAGATCAAACTAACTACCTACCCTTCATTCTACTATCATCCATGTACCTATCCAAGAGTCGCTTAAATGCCCTTAATGTATCTGCTCCTACTACCACCGCTGGCAGCGCATTCCACGCACCCACCACTCTCTGTGTAAAGAACCTACCTCTGACATCTCCCCGAAACCTTCCTCCAATCACCTTAAAATTATGCCCCCTGGGGATAGCCCTTTCCACCCTGGGAAAAAGTCTCTGACTATCCACTCTATCTATCCCTCTCATCATCTTGTACCCCTCTATCAAGTCACCTCTCATCCTTCTTCGCTCCAATGAGAAAAGCCCTAGCTCCCTCAATCTTTCTTCGTAGGACATGCCCTCCAGTCCAGGCAGCATCCTGGTAAATCTCCTCTGCACCCTCTCTAAAGCTTCCACATCCTTCCTATAACGAGGCGACCAGAACTGAACACAATATTCCAAGTGTGGTCGAACCAGGGCCTTATAGAGCTGCAGCATAACCTCGCGGCTCTTAAACTCAATCCCCCTGTTAATGAAAGCCAACACACCATACGCCTTCTTAACAACCCTATCAACTTGGGTGGCAACTTTAAGCGATCTATGGACATGGACCCCAAGATCCCTCTGTTCCTCCACACTACCAAGAATCTTGTCTTTAAGCCTGTATTCCGCATTCAAATTCGACCTTCCAAAATGAATCACTTCACACTTTTCCAGGTTGAACTCCATCTGCCACTTCTCAGCCCAGCTCTGCATCCTGTCAATGTCCCGTTGCAACCTACAACAGCCTTCCAAACTATCCACAACTCCAGCAACCTTCGTGTCATCGGCAAACTTGCTAACCCAGCCTTCCACTTCCTCATCCAAGTCATTTATAAAAATCACAAAGAGCAGAGGTCCCAGAACAGATCCTTGTGGAACACCGCTGGTCACCGAGCTCCATGCTGAATACTTTTCATCTACTACCATCCTCTGACTTCTATGGGCCAGTCAATTTTGTATCCAGACAGCCAACTTTCCCTGTATCCCATGCCTCCTTACTTTCTGAATGAGCCTACCATGGGGAACCTTATCAAACGCCTTGCTAAAATCCATATACACCACATCCACTGCTCTTCCTTCATCAATGTGTTTTGTCACATCTTCAAAGAATTCAATAAGGCTTGTGAGGCATGACCTGCCCCTCACAAAGCCATTCTGACTGTCTCTAATCAAACCATGCTTTTCCAAATAATCATAAATCCTGTCTCTCAGAATCTTCTCCAATAATTTGCCCACTACCGACGTAAGACTGACTGGTCTATAATTCCCAGGGTTATCCCTATTCCCTTTCTTGAACAAGGGAACAACATTTGCCACCCTCCAATCATCCGGTACTACTCCAGTGGACAGTGAAGACGCAAAGATCATCGCCAAAGGCGCAGCAATCTCTTCCCTCGCCTCCCGTAATATCCTTGGGTATATCCCGTCTGGCCCCGAGGACTTATCTGTCCTCATATCATTCAAAATTTCCAGCACATCCTCCCTCTTAACCTCAACCTGTTCGAGCATATCAGCCTGTTTCACGCTGTCCTCACAAACGACCAGGTCCCTCTCACTAGTGAATACTGAAGCAAAGTATTCATTTAGGACCTCCCCTACCTCCTCTGACTCCAGGCACAAGTTCCCTCCACTATCCCTGATCGGCCCTACCCTCACTCTGGCCATCCTCTTGTTCCTCACATAAGTGTAGAACGCCTTGGGATTTTCCTTAATCCTACCCACCAAGACTTTTTCATGTCCCCTTCTAGCTCTCCTAAGTCTATTCTTCAGTTCCTTCCTGGCTACCTTGTAACCCTCTAGAGCCCTGTCTGATCCTTGCTTCCTCAACCTTAAGTAAGCTTCCTTCTTCCTCTTGTCTAGCTGTTCCACATCTCTTGTCATCCAAGGTTCCTTCACCCTACCATCCCTTCCCTGCCTCATCGGGACAAACCTATCCAGCAGTCGCAGCAAGTGCTCCCTAAACAACCTCCACATTTCTGTCGTGCATTTCCCTGAGAACAACTGTTCCCAATTTATGCTCCCCAGTTCCTGCCTAATAGCATTGTAATTCCCCCTCCCCCAATTAAATAATTTCCCATCCCGTCTGCTCCTGTCTCTCTCCATGACTATAGTAAAGGTCAGGGAGTTGTGATCACTATCACCGAAATGCTCTCCCACTGAAAGATCTGCCACCTGGCCTGGTTCGTTGCCAAGCACCAAGTCCAACATAATCTCCCCTCTAGTCGGCCTATCTACATATTGAGTCAGGAAACCTTCCTGGACATACCTGACAAAAACTGCTCCATCCAAACTATTTGCACTAAGGAGGTTCCAATCAATATTAGGGAAGTTGAAGTCACCCATGACAACAACCCTGTTACTTCTGCACCTTTCCAAAATCTGCCTCCCAATCTGTTCCTCCATGTCTCTGTTGCTATTGGGGGGTCTATAGAAAACTCCCAACAAAGTGACTGCTCCTTTCCTGTTTCTGACTTCCACCCATAATGACTCAGTAGACAAACCCTCCTCGACGACCTCCCTTTCTGCAGCTGTGATACTATCCCTGATTAACAATGCCACTCCCCCACCTCTTTTACCTCCCTCCCTATTCCTTTTGAAACATCTAAACCCCTGAACATCCAACATCCATTCCTGCCCCTGTGATATCCACGTCTCCGTAATGGCCACAACATCGTAGCTCCAAGTACTGATTCATGCTCTAAGTTCATCACCCTTATTTCTGACACTTCTTGCGTTAAAATAGACACACTTCAACCCATCATACTGGCTGCAACTTTGCCCTGTCAACTGTCTAACCTTCCTCACAGACTCTCTGCACTCGGTATCTGCCTGTTCAACAGCTACCCCATCCACTGATCCGTGGCTCCAGTTCCCATCCCCATTTTCAATATTGTAATTTCAATATTGTATATAGGTCAAGAAAAATCCAGTTTCTGCACCCCAGGAAGAGGTAAAAATGGTTATTTTTGTTTTCAAAGTTGAATTTTGATGCTATCCAAATCTTAAATTTGTCTTCAGCTTTATCAACTTTTCCTGGAGGATCATAACGGCACATTTTCTTTCACACACTTCTAGGTGGATATTTTTAGGCAAAGGTTTGGAGCTTTGCTAACAATTGCTGGGCAGAAATCATTTTTTTTTGTTAAGCTGAGTCCTTTCATCCCATATCAGATATATGCGAGTCCTGTTTGGCTTGGTATCAAAACAAATTAAAGTCACTATTTTCATCTTCGATGACTCTCTGTTTCAATGTCATTCAACCCTTTTGCTTTTAGGGATTGAATTTTTTTTTAAATAAAATATGATGCTTGCTTATAATCCCCTTTTTCCCTTGCAAATCTTTTTGTAACCAAATAAGCATTTCTTTTGACAAAGTTTCTCAAAAATCAGAAGAATACGTACATTAAAACATGTATGTTCTTTTTTGTGCATGTTGTGGTATCAATCAAGGCTATTCAAGTGCCACACCACTTTTGAAGCCAGACAGCGCAGAAACTAAATTTTTGATTAAGCAAATGAAAAACTCAATCAGGAAAATTGTGTTGCCCTCTAGTTCTTTGATTTGACATTTTCTTGATTTAATTCTTTTAAACTTATTTCATGATAATACAATCCAACTGGAAAAGGTTGGGAGCCGCTAATGAGATGTTGAAGAGCCGCATTTGGTTCCAGAGCTGTGAGTTGCTGAGCCCTGGTCTAGAGCCCAGTGTCACAGCTATTGACCCACCTCTTGCTCAATACTTGTTTCAATTTTCAGTGTGATTCCCACATCAAGAACTGCTGGTAAATACTGTAATGTGCTACTTTCTGAAAGATATACATAAAATATGTTAAAATATTCATATCTACTGTTGTGAAATGTTTTGCTCTTGGATTGACTGTTGGAAGATATGATGATCCAATATATATTCTTTCAAACCAAATATGTCACCCATCTTCTGATATGTACTGATTAACAAGAGCATAATGGTTGTGTAAGATATCCCAAATATCTCAATACTATGCTGTTTCTAATCAACAGAAAAAAAAGTTTAAGAAGGTAACAAAATAAGGGTGTGGAAATTGGTGATGGCCTATTACCGGATACACGACTGATGATATGCACACTCCAACCAGAAGGCCCAAGGCCAGTCTGAAATTGGACCTCGGGCCTCATTCCAATAATTTAGGTGAGCTGCTGACACTGTTGTGCCTCCAGAGGCAGCTGACCTATTTGAAGCAGATGAATTTCAGGCCACTTACCTTGCCTGCAGGTAGGTGCCACAGAGTCAGGTGGGTTTAGGGGAGGACACTGGGAAGAGGTCCGATCAAAGGCAGCAGTGCTGAACTACTGAAGATGGTTACAGATTAAATGTTGCTCTGAGTCAGTACATACTGTCATTAGTATAGAGAGCTATCAGAAATGGGCTTTTGGATCTGTCCAGCAGTCAGCATGAACAGAACCGAATCTTTACAGGAAGTGACTGATCCGCACTGAAAAGTTCCAAAACCTGTAATTTTTTTCAATTATTTCTAAAGCGCTCATTAAATAATTCCACTCTGGAAAAAAAGAGTCTAACTTCAATTCTCTTTATTGGGATTACAACAATGTAAAGATTTTCTGTGCTTCTTTGGCTTGCGATTAACAAATTGTAAGCAACCTGTTATTTTAGCAGCTTTTATATTGAGTTAAGTGCCAAGTTAGTGCCATCCAGCTCCTAACCAGCGAGTCTGGTGCATCTAGTGGCAACACCAATGTAAAAGGATTTGCTATGGCTAGAAGACAGTAAGATTCATTTTACTCTGCATCTTTCCAATAGCTAACCTTAGCAAATCTGGCAAGTTTGCTTTGTAGTTTCTACTGGCTAAGTGACATCTGTGCATTAAGATTCAATATCACTAACATGAATAAACAACAGCATTACAGCAGCTTCATTTACCCCATTGACCTCACCACATGACAATAAGGACAACTTCAGCACAAGTGCAATAATGCAAATGAAGTGGTAATAGTGTCTCTGGCAGAGCCGAGACCCAATACAAGAGGTCGTTCGTCCCAGGTTCCTGCAAATAAATTGGACATGAGAAGCAATGCTTTGGTGGTATCATTTAGCATTTGACAAGGTTTTGGTTAAGCTGAACATTCACTTCCCGGTCAATATGAAAGATTTGTAATCAGAACTAAAGCTTGCGATTTGTACCTTTAAACAATTATGCAGCCTGTTTGTTGCCTCTGATGCTGTTGAATCCACTCTGCATCAATCTATCAATTTAAATGGAGCAGATCTTGCTGCACTGGCAGCTAAGGCCAATATAAAAATGACATGCTAGTCACCTCCATGTGACATTTTATAGATAAACAAAGGCAAAATTTACATTACTGCGTCTAAGCAATTAAAAGGAGTTGCCAAGTTAGGTTCACTTTGAGATGTACTTCAGAATTAAATAGAGACAAATGTGTGTTCGCACAGCTTTAAGCCACAACTCAGCCCTTATGACTGGAATGTCATTGCCTATTACCCAAACTCTAATGCAGATACCTACACATTTCTAACTGAAATAAATCTGTTGGTGCCCAAATGCCTGTAACTTGCACAAATGCTTTGACATTCGGTCAATGCCATTTTACCCTTCGATAACCTCTCGTCATCTTTCAGTTTATTTGTAATTATAACCTGCATTCTTCTACTTAGAGAAGTATAAAATAATTGTTTTGCATTCCGTTAAAGTGGGGATTACAGCAGAGATTTGTACTATCGTTTGAAAAAGCAACAATAGCATCTTAATGTTTTGGCAGAATCTATGAATTCTGGTGCAATTTTGATAAACTATTTTTTCAACCCAACTGTATGTATCACTTTACAGTGCTAGGAAATAATAAGTGAAGATATTGTTAAAAGGCTGCTTAGAATATAATATCTCTATTTTCATTAAACATGACATAACTTTAGAAAATGAGAAGTGTTTATTTTTCCCCCTTATAGGTCTCTATTACCGTTGCTAGTTATTTCATATTCTGCTTCAAGCAGGGGCGTGTTTGGAACCATGCTGAAATTCATTCAATACCATAATTATCCAGAAGAAAAATGTCTATTTAGGATACAACTGATCCCGTCAGCCCCATTCCCCAATGCCTGACAACAGGAAATTTTAACTATTCCAAAATGCCCAGCTGTCAGCCTGGGGCAAAGGGCAATTCCAGTAGGATATGACTTAGCTGACATCAACAGACCACCCACTGAAAAGTGCTGATCAGATACAAAGAGTTCCAGGTGGCAATCAGGATTGAAGCTGCAGTACCAGATGTGGGTGGAACAATTTGCTCATCTGCTTGGAGACTTGCATTAGAATTCCAGACCTGGTTGATATTTACATTTGAAATTCCTCAGAGCAGAACTTGCTGGACTTGGCTGTTTTGCTTTGACATAGTAACAGAGGTCTTGACTTAGCATGACGGAGGAAGAGACAGCTGGGATTCTATCCGTAGTGGTGTTTAATCACTCCTGACTGCTAGCTGGTATCAAAGAGAATATTTTTGATATCTATGATACAATCACATGTTCAAAAAATTGCAGGAATATCAGTGGTAATTCGGGCATTGGAAAGCAGCGGAATCGTTCCAGCACAGTATAGTCTTGCAAAGCAGGAGTGCTAGGCAGTTCCATCTGTTATTAGTTTCTGAGCTGCTACCAGAAAAAGTTGGGGGTGAGGAAGAACATGTCCAATTTCACTCCGCAACTGGATATGTCTATAATCTAGTTGTCTGGCCTCAGAGGATACACTGGAAGAAAATGATATCAATAAATTGCATAAATTTTTATCCCAAAAATACATGCCTTTACAAGCTCTGAAGTAGTCAGAAGGTACATCTTTACAATCATCTTCCTGAACCATGGCACTTTAAGACAGTGTTAGTAAATCAAACCAAAAAAGAAATCCAAACACAGAACAGTACCAACAATGGAAAGGAATTTAAGTCATGGACAAAATTCAATAAAAAAGTAAACATACAGAACTCTGGCATAAGGTTGAAGAGAGGGAAAAGGGAGCATTTATGTAATTGTTAAGAGGTAAATGTTACCATATATCACAGACTGGTTTGCTGTCTTTAACTTTTGGGATGCTTCAATTTCACAGCCATAAATACTTCAGCCTCAGTAGTTGGAGAAATATAAAACTAGGTTTGCCTTTGCTGCTTTCCCGAAATCACTCAAATCATGAATTATCAGAATCAAAACAAAAAACCTCCTTTTTGTCCCTTTCAATTTCTTTCTGAAAGACATTGACTCATTGCAGAGGATCAGTCCATGGACTGAAGCACCTTTAAAACCTCCTCCCAATAAGTACCATGTACAAATTCCAATTGTTATGGTGGCAGATACAGAAGCAATTATAGCTAAACCTGATTCTGTTCTCACCATTTATTCACTTCAACATTGTTTCAGCATGCATCACTAAACAGCAACCAATAAGGGGAGCTTTGCTAATGTTGGTCCCCTCAGGTGTGAAGTTTCCCTGGCTGAGATCAGCTAATGCAAGGTGCACTGGAAATCAGTGCCAATAAAAATATTTAAAAAAAAATCAGTTTATAGAAATGAGTTTATGCTGTCCTTGATATAGATCTCCAGAATGTTGACAAACAAAGCTGATGACACACAGACAGGAGCTTCAAGACAGGTTAATTTGTCTCAAGATTACAAACAGCTGGCAGAACTAGCATCCCTCAAAGATCAGTATTAAAACATCTAATGAGTGTAAGCAAGGCATCGGAATGGGGGCGATATGAATATTGTAGGCGAACGAAATAATCTCATTTAACAACAGGAACTTGGATTTGTATAGCACCTCTAACATAGACAAATGTACAAGATGTCTCACAAAGACAAACTGGACATTCAGCCCAAGAAGGAGAAATTAGAACAGGTGACCAGAAGCTTGGTCAAAGAAATTTTAAGGACGGCATTAAAGAGGAGGGAGCTGAAGAGGTGAAGAGGTTTAGGGATGGAATTCGAAAGCATGTGGCTTACATGGTTTAAGGCAAAGTTGTCAATGGTGGGGTGAACACAAGAAATAGGGACAGGAGTAGATTATATGGCCCATCGAGCCTGTTCCCCCACTCAATATGATCATGACTGATCTTAGGCTTCAATACTACTTTCCCACCCACTTATCACATCCCTCGATTCCCTGAAGGGCAAAGGCGGGGAGGGGTGCACAAGGGGCCAGAGTCAGAGGAACATCGTGTTCGTGGGGGCCAGGACGGGGGGAGGTGGTGGTGATGGTGGTGGTGGTTTTAAGGCTGGAAGAGGCTACAGAGATGGAGGAAAAGAACAAACTATGAAGGGATTAAACATGAAGGTGAGAGCTTCAAATTGATGTGTTGGATGAACAGGTGCCAATGCAGATCATTGTAGAGTGATGAGTGAGTGGGATGTAGAGTGGGATAGAATATGGGCAGCAGAGTTTTAGATGAGCTGAACCTTATGCAGGGAGGAGGATGGTAAGTCGGCCAGGACAGCATTGGGATAATTGAGTCAGATGGGCTGAGACAGGGGTGGAGGTGGACAATGTTATGGAATTGGAAGCAGATGGTCTTTTAGATGGAGAAGCTATAGGTAAGGAGGCTAAGCTTAACAATGCTGAGGTTGTGAACAATCTGGTTTAACCTGCAACAGTATAGGGAGTGGGGGATAGATAGATTGGCATGATCTTTTCAACAGGGATTGCCAGACAGTAATCAGAAACAGAAACCCTGGATGAATTTTTCATCTGCCCTTCCTAGTCCAGGGGCTCTGAAGCCAATTACAGTTGTACCTCTGGTTGCCCTGGCTGAGAGTAACTAACTCAGAACCAACCAGTGATTAAACCTGGGATCTTCCTGTCCAAATTGATTGCTACATTTCCTACATTACGATAGTGACTACACTACACAAGTACTTCAACTAGTTGTAAAGCATTTTGGGATGTTCTGAGGTGGTAAAAAGTGCTATATAAATGCAAGTCTTTGTTTCTTTTGAACTGTGATACCAACTAAAGTTCTGCACAATGCTTTTACCCATTGAGCTATTAGTTTTATTTTCTACAAGAAAGACTGAAGATTAAGGGTATTATATGGTCTTGCCCTGTAGAATTACTTTACGACTCCAATCTTTATCTTTTACATCTAGTTTTGCAAAGAATTGTGACGCCTTTCTTAAGGATATTACAGAAAATATTGTCACCGTTCAAATATCAAAAAGAGGTTGACATCTGATTCACGGTTGATCAGTCTTTTAATTCCAAAGCTAACTAGCCAGGACCAAACCAGGTCAGATAAGCAGCTAATTACAATATGTTGAGAATTCTATTTTTTTGTCTGTAAAAACAGGTGGGAAGATTGTAAGCATCCACATATGACAAGAAAAACAAGAATAATGGGTTGAAGATTTAAGCAGTTTTTCAATAAAATTACAAACTTAGTGTACTTTACAAACGCTTCAGGTTTAGCATATTTTTCTGAAATAACTTTGCAATATTCAGCATTAGAAAATAAGTTTCCTTTTATTGTTCATATATTTTGAAAGCTGAATGGGTAGATGCCATGTGGGATATGTATTTCTGCCTATTTATTGATACAGTGACAGTAAATGTTAGTGAGGATTTGAGGGTCACACAGTCTTAGGTAAAACCTTACCAGCAAATGTCCTTTCACCTTCATAAGCTGAGAGAAATCAAGAAGAAAAAGGAAACAGTTAAGAGAAAAATCAATAGATACAAACAATGCACGCAACAGAGTGAATTGTAACAAGAATGGAACAGCTCTGCTTTCAGAAATTCTCAGCAGCCCAGAGCCAGCAATGCTATTCAGCAGGATCCTGCCTTCAAGTATCCTTAGAAAGCCAGCAGTCAGCAAATTGTGCTGAAACACAGTTTGTTAACACTCATACAGACAGATGGAGCTGCCTGCATCATCAATAGCTTGAAAAGTAAAACTTCCATCAATCCTGTACATAGTACAGAGAAGGCCCTCAGCTGAGACTTCACTCTGTTTATTAAACCCATTGATTAAATTCTTCAGCTAATTTCTATATGTATTTTCTGGGTTATAAATGTGTTTCTACTGAAAACTGTTCCAAAATCTAACCACAATTGAACAACTTTAATTTGAATTGTGGTACTCTTTACTGGCAGATGGTCAGTGATTATCGGGCTACATATCAATTTTTCCTCATTGTTTCTGAGGGTCGTAATTGAAATGTGATTTACACAGGCATAGATCCCCTTGTCACACAAAAGATGATGGACTGAGTTGAGAAATGCCTAACATGACTGTACAAAAACATAAACTATTACAAAAACGTAAAGCAGACTTGATGACTACACAGATCGGACATTCTAATTTAGCTACGTCAAGCTTCTTTTTCTGAAGATTCTCCAATAATTCAGTGCCAAAATTTATATATTAAGTTCTTGATTAGTTGAGATCTTTCAAGTCAAAACACTTTTCAAGCTATTTTTTTGGCAATAAAAGCCCAATATTTTGAAATTGCTCCCATAACAAAATAGGTGGTGGGAGCCAAGTGAAGAAAACAAAATAACAAAAAGCTTTTAAAACCAATAAGGGGTTTAAGGCGTTTTTAATGGTTCAGAGGTTTCTTGGAAAAGTAAGTAGCTAAGCCATACAAAAAAGGAAGGCCCAATGCTTGATATCTGTTTGTGTTGAGCTAGCTTACTTGGACCAGGGTAGCAACAGGGTCGTTGCAATTGATCACAACATCCCTAAATTTGGTGAAGGCAAAATCAATCACAGTTGCTGCAATCTTGCTAAAAGTGTGGACACTGTCTGGAATTTAACAGTGAGGTGGTGGCACCACCCACTGGAAAGCTGAGGAAGAGCCCACCTCCACTGGGCCAGAAAGCCATGCTATTTTGTGTGACTGAGGCCCTTAATTGGCTTCAGTGATGGCTTCTGCCGCTCTGAGGCAGGAAGTCCTGCCTCCAAGAGCTGCTGGCAAATCAGAGGGCTGGCAGCTCTTTAATCCCAGCAGCACTACTGGGAGCAGTGGCCACAGCTGGGACTGCACCCAACCAGAAGAGCCGTGATAGATGTCGGCCTGGGAACAGGTAAGTGGGGATCGGGCCTCGCCGAGGACAATCTGCTCGGCCCTGGAAAGGCGTTGGGGGGGGGGCGTTGGTGGTGTGGGGATCAGAGTCTAGGGCAGGCAGGGGCAGTCTGTCCGGTACAGGGTACCCAATCAGGAGGACACCCCCCGCACCCCCCACCCACCAGACCACAAGGAGGCTGCCACGTATTACTGGGTGGCCTCCTCAGGTGTTGAAGTGCCTGTCCGCCACTGGTAAAATACCAGCAGTGGAGGGAAGAGGCGCTTAAATGGCAAGTAATTGGCCACTTAAAAGCCTCAATTGGCCTAAAGGTGGGCTGGCAGTTTGCTACCTCCCCCGCTGCTGGTGCAATAGCTGCGGGGACTGGTAAGTGACGGGCAGGGCACCCCCCCCACCTTCCACCCTATTTTACGACCCCCAGCTTCCTAGCCCGATCCCAGGGTTGGAGGGGTGGTGGCATTAAAGTTACAGCCACTGAGTGAAGATGGTTGTGCTCAGCTATGGGTCAATACAGCTGAGCATCTAGGAAGCATTCATTGTGAAGGCTCATCAATGTTTAGTGGCCATTTCAGAGATGCATTAAGATGATAGACTATGCTGAAGAAAATTCCCCGCAGCCACTTGTAAGTGTCCTGAAGAAGGGAGATAAAGTAATGAGATGAGATAGATTATTTTAGAATTGGTAGAAATACTCGGGTTAAAAGTAATGGAGAGAATGGAGAAGGGCTGTCAGGCTGATTTTCTTTTTAAAACTCTAATTGTAATTAATTTAGCAGCTTTAGGGTTATGGTATTCAAGCTGAATCCTTTCTTAGACAAGGCTGCTCAGTCTTATAGAACTCAGTTTTATTTTGTGGGCCTAGAGATTTAGAATGGGCAGCTTTTAGCACAGTTGCTCATTGGTAGAAAAATCTTAACTACCATCTTAAATCACAAGACCAAGACCTATTAGAGTAAGCAACTCAAGACGTTTACAAATTACTGGGAACGTGGATGCAAAATTTGATGTGGTCCCTGAGTCGCCACGGTATGCAAGTGGCCCACAAAGATAAAAGTTTCAACCCTTGGTCTAAGGGTTGAAACACATTCTGAGTGTCTGCATGAATTGCATCAGAGAAATGGATTTTATGTTACAGTCCAAATTACATTTTAAAAATTAACGGCCTTTGCAAAACTAAATAGCATAAATATATTATGTACCAAAATAATTGTGGAAAATACCATTTGGGCTTTGGATTCCAAAACTCTGATCATGTAGGTTCCTAATGATATTGGTGAGTAAGTCGCTTAAAGAAAGCACCAGTAAGTATCCAGTTCTTTTTATACTGTCATAGTTTCAAATTAACATAGCAGAAAAAGTACTACAAATTCTCTTGTTAACCTGACCAACATTAATCCCTCAATCAATACCATCAGAAATTGGCCATTTACCTCTTCTGCTATTCATAGGATCTATCTGTGTGTAAATTGACTGCCGTGTTTGCCGACATAATAACAGCGACTGTGCATCAGAAGTAATTCATTGGATTTGACGCGCGTTTAAGTATCCCAAACACATGATAAGCTCCTATGTATATCTAAGAATTTTGCATGTTTTCTGAGTAGGAGCAGAGACAGAAGCCAGAATTTTACTGGCACGCTCTGGGTCTCAATGTCAGGACCAAATGCAGGTCCTGAGCCCATGCAGGTGGACAGCAGACGACAGCTGCAATTTTCCCACTGGTGGCCAATTAAGAGGCCGCTGCCAGGATCACCATCTGATTAAGGACGGAGCCTGCCTCTCCAGGCTGCCAACCCAATCAGAGGGCCGGCAGCTCTGCAGTGCCATGCCCCAGTGATCGGAAATGTGAATCCACAGCGGTGGCATGAGAGCCGCAGAGGCGAACATTGCTGTTGGGGGGATGGTGGGTGGTGTGGGGCCCCTCCTTGGGCCATGGAGAATCCAGGAAGGATGGCCCAACCCCCCCTGGAAGCCACTGGGTGGCCATTTCGATTTAGCTGGCACACTCATCACACAGCGGAGGAGGGGGGTGTCATTCCAATGCTCGTAAAATCTCATCAGCCTGGTAAAATGGCCATCAATAAGAAATTAATTGCCTTAAATCGGCTGCTGGCCTCCATTCGACAGGCAGTAGAGCCACTGCCATTCCCGCCATTGGGACAATCCCTTGGCGACAGGACCACATCAGGCTTCCCTCCCGACGTCATTTTACCACCCCTTACCACCTCCAAAGGGCTGGTAAAATTCAGCTCAGAATTTCAGAGAGGAGACATAATAGATTTATTGATGATATGTTACTTTTTTTTGCTACTTCGTCTATCACTAACAGTTAGCTAAATGTGTCTGCCATGCAGGCTCCCACCTGCCAAGAATGAGGCACATTGGTTTTGTCATATAAACATTGATTTTGAACTGTTGCTGGAGCGAGGAAATGACTTGAACAGATCAGTCGTGGCTGGAAAAAGCATTTGCATACTAATAAGACTAATAAGGTGCTTGTGTAGCCAAGGTGCTTGTGTCACCAAAGGATCATTCCCTGACACATTCAACCCATGATGGATGTTGATCACTGGACAGTGAGGGGGTGGGGAAGCGCAATCCAGGGCCTGCTAGGGTGATGCAATCCACAGGGGCCAGGACTGGTTGGACCAGCTGGTCACATGACTAACTGGCTGTTCCGTGAGTTTTTAAACTAGCCACAAAGAGTTTGCAAGAAAGACTGGTTGCTCCTGGACTGAGAAGATCTCTCCTGTCTGTTCCCATCTCTTTCTCACAAACCTCTGAATCCACTGAAGACACATGAACCCCAAGAGAGAAAACTCTCCTACAGCGAACAAGGTTTAAGAAGAATACTGGGCCCCAACGAAAAGCAAGATCTACCTACCATCAAGGACTCTGCAGTGAGCTTGAAGAACTGTAACAAAAATCACTTCACATATTGCCTCAAACTTTTCCACTTTATTTTTCTTCTGCTCTTTTCTGTCTCTATTTGCATGTGTGTATTGCGTATGCATGCTAGCACGGGTGCGTCGTGTATCCGTAGGTCTCAACCAAATTAGAGTTTAAGTTCAAGTTTAATAAATTTCAACTTTTCTTCTTTAACCTGAAGAAAACCTGTATGTCCTGGTTTCTTTGCCTTATAATTGGAAAGCGGCGAACAAGGATTCACCAAGGGGGAGCTAAAAACACCACGTTTTAAAAACGAAACCCTGTTACGGTAAGACCAGGTGAAGGCTGAGAGGGGCCCCTAAACCTCTTTCTCACCTGGTCATAACATGTCTCTTTTGTCTCCTTTGACTTCCGAAGTGAACACTGCTCATAAGAAATTACCAGCTGGTGGCAGTATCAGTAGCAATATCAATATTTTTCAACCAGCATCCTTTCCCTCGCCCAATTTCCTGTAAGACAATCATTCAGAGACACACTGAAACTGGCAATCTGCCTTTGATCAATGACTGGTATTTCAGTCTCATCCTGTTTAGGTCAGACCTTGATGAGAGCTTCGCAAGTAAATTTGTTATAAATGTAATCTTGAGGTTAAATGGACTGTAATGTGCCTGTCTGTTTGCTGGTGAGAGGTTGTATCCGAGGATGATCTGTGCTCATAACAGAAGAGTTATTACTGCAGTACAGGATTATTTTAACCACTCCTAAAGAAGTGTCATGCGTGTTTTAAATCTCTCCTACATAGATATCTTCCAAAGTAACTGATTTGGTTCAAATTGTACAGTACACTCAGTCTTTCCCCATGCCAATATCACACAAATTAAAACTAGCCTGAGAATGAGTTTGGAAATGTGGGAATTAAACATTTCAGAGGGTTTAGAAAACAAACATGATTTGTTACAATTTATCTCTGTTAAAAGAATGGGTCATGCCAAAAAGATTACAATAACCATACTATTCATACCAATTTTTTGATAAGAAGCCTCAGAAGGTATTAGAATGGGTCCCAGCTGGGAAAAGATAAATAAAAGGGCTAAACTGTAAAGGTGGGATTGTGTATAGGAAGAATAGAAAATGCTAATAATCAGAAAACTATGGGAATTGATGGGGGAGAGCATGGTGGGCAAGTCTTAGGCTCCAATGGCTTTTCTGGTTATGATAACTGATTGATTGAATGAATCAACTGTCTACATATCCACATGCAGATTGGAAATTACTCATGCCTGCTTACTCTTTATCACCTGAATGTTGAACTCTGATGGAATAGAAACTAATTTGAAAATGGCAAATTACAATGAGTTCTGTGCTCAGTACAATGCAAATATTGAAAGTGATTTAGTCTTTGGTTGTAAATACTAGGATAGGGGAGTCAAATTTCCAGCATGTGGTCAGGTGTGACCCCAAAGCCCTTGAATCCCAAGCACGAAATCCTACTCAGATTTCAATTCGTCATTCCCTGTTCTGTCCTGTTGAAATGTTGTCACCTTGAATGTGGGGAAACTTCTTTTTAGAATTGTTGCCTCACAGAAACAATGAACATTTACTATTAGGCCCATCCTGTCTGTGCCAGCCAAAAAGAGCTATCCAGCCTAATCCCACTTTCCAGCTCCTGATCCATCACCCTGTAGTTTACAGCATTTCAAGTGCATATCCAAGTATTTTTTCTAATTGTGATTCTACTTCTACTACCCTTTCAGGCAATGAGTTACAGACCCCCCACCAACACCTGGGTGAAAAAAATTTCTCCTCAACTCCCCTCTAATCCTTCTGCCAATTACATTAAATCTATGCCCCCTGTTTATTGACTTCTCTGCTGAGGGAAATAGGTCCTTCCTACCCACTTTATCCAGGTCCTTATAATTTTACACACCTCAATTAAATCTCCCATCAGCTTCCACTATTCCAAAAAAAACAATCCCAGCCTATCTATTCTTTCCTCATAGCTATAATTCTCAATGGGTAGAGAAATCCCAAATCCGAACACCAAAATCTGTTAACATAGGCAAATCAAGAAATATACAAATTAATGGTGACACTTTAGGTCAACCCTGAAGCTCCATCAGATGCATCAACACAGTCCATGAAAACAAAAGCTTGGACACCCTTGGGGAAGGACTTGAACTGACTGCAATGTTCTCGCTCATGTTCTCAGACTATGAAATATTGGAGCAGGAAATCACATCACAATTTAGACCTATAACTATACCCTACTTACAATATAAAATGAAGGGAAGCACTGCAACAGCCTTAACCTGGGAACTGCTGACCCGTGGGTAAATGAGCCATTTGTAAGTTACCCAACTCTGACCAACAAACATACTTGTATTTAAATTTTAGCAGATCTGCCACAATTTGACATTTTTAGTACTGCACGAAGGTTGTAAACTGATGAAAACTGAAGTGAGTTTGAAATTTAACAGAATTTGAATATTGCCAGTCCTTATAATTTCCTCTAATTCATTTATGTTTTCAATAAACCGAGTGTAAATTGACAAGCATTTAATAAAAAATGTATTTAAGGATTTATGATGTATAATTTGACAGTCACTTCATCAGTTATTTATGAATTCTGGACACAATTAAATTCAACTTTAATAATGAATTTGTGGGTGAAAGGATACAAACAATGTGAAGGACAGGCATTTTGAGTCACACCATAACTGGGAGTCAATACATGAGGAGCTTTCAGTGGTAGAGGACAGGGAATTGTTATTAATGAAGGACAAATACTTGAGTACCAGTTATTAATGTTTTCCAGTTAACCTGCAGCCAAGCAACTGCTGATATTCTGATTTCTACTCCTAGCCAGTCATGTCCAGAACATAAAACCACTCTGTATCATAATGACAAGGTACTACTGGTAGCCATGAAAAAGAATGGTAATTATGTACTAAATAAAGGCACTACCAAGTTGGCAAATAAAACAGTGATAGTGTAAGAAGAACCAACCAAGAGTAAAGGGGTTTTGTCAAAGGCTAATTAGAGTTCCCTAAATGAATATGAATAGGTCAATATTAAAGTCTAAGGAGGAGGTAAAATGTTAAAACACAGAGCTCTGTCTTCTATTAAGCCATGCAAACTCTTGTCTATGAAATTTTGAAAGGACAATATATTGTGAACTTAAAATGGAACTCTATCAGGTACTTAACTTCAAGATGTTTTGCGTCTTTGAAAGGGGAGAATGAGCCAAGGCAATACACAAATATTGCCTTGGAATTCAGGAAGTTATAAATTCCTGCGGGAGCTCTGTAATCAGCCTGAATCCCTAGTGGCAAGGGGAGGAGAGAGGAAATCATGTTAATTGCCTCAGGAATTCCAGATTGGCTTTGAAATGTTAACTGCATGTAAAATTTGCAGCCACATAACTGTCACTAAGAGCTGCTTGCGAGTTTAAGCTATTTGGCAGAGAAGTGTCACAGACTTGCAATTATTTTTCTCCTTGGATTAAAAACAGTGTGTGTGCCTTTAAGACTCTGTTAAAAACAGTGCACCTTTAAGGGAGAGAAAGTTCTGGAGATACAGCGCACCACAACTGAATTTTTGCTACCTTGGGCAACAGCAGGAAAGAGAGAGAGGTCAATTGGTAACGTTCCCACTTGACTGCATGTAAAACTGGCAGAAACTGGCTGAAACCAGTTACTTCTGAGAGACTTTCCAGCAATGCGAACTGAAGAGAAGCTGTCTATTTCCTCACAGCAGAAATTCTACAATGAGCGACAAGCCAGGTTAATTCCCCAAGAAGAAAAGCCTTCTTTTTCAAGAAACCATTTGTATTGCTGTGTTCATCATTCAAAGAACTGTTGAATGTTTGCTTTGCCGAAGAGTTGAATGCCTATCTATTGAAGGACTATTTTCATCAAATCCGGATGTGGACGTCAAGTGGCCTTTGACTATTTACACTTTAGAAGACCTCATCCATCAGGAACGTAAACTAAAAAAACTTATTTAAATTTAAAAACTCCACTTTTAAAACTGGTTAATGGTTAGTTTTTGAGTGTATGGGCTGAATTTTATTCGGGTGCCGTGCTATGCTGGGTGCCCACATTTAGTGGCCGCCGCTAAGCCCCCGCGATATTTCGCATGGGGGCTCATTAGCATCACTGTGCCAAGCCGCCCCCTCCCCCCCCCGCATATTATGTGGGGAGAGGCAGGACATTCGGCGCAGTGAGAGACATTTTGACAGCAGTGCAGCAGGTACTGCGGCCCTATTTAAAGTGCTCCGGCACCTGCTTCCTGACAGCTGTCAAAAAAATACTTACCTGACTGCTGAAGAGTGGGGCTGCTGTCAATCTGGCAGCAAAGCAGCATGTGCTGGAGAAACTCAGCAGGTCAGACAGCATCTGTGGAGAGAGATGCAGAGTTAACTTGACCAAGTTTACAGACCTGAAAATTAACTCTGTTTCTGTCTCCACAGATGTTGCCTGACCTGCTGAGTTACCCCAGCACTTTCTGCTTTGCTGCCACATACTTACCCTGCTGTGTCCCAGTGTCCTGTGAAGTTGCGATCCTCTTCTTTCACTCAAGTGTAACATTCCTTCTTGTAGGTATGCCGCACCTGGGTGAATAATCTTAATTTTGCACATTCCAGGATGTGAGATGTAAATATACCATAAAATGCAAATACACAACAGAAATAAAACCATAATTGAAGAATAATTACCTATGAACATCTAATCATCTGACTGAAAAGCCACAGACTAATATGCATTTGGAATCTGTATTCATTTCTCTGCTAATTGTTATGTGAAAATACATGTAACTGCAGTTATAGGATCTTTGTTAGAAAAACAGGAAATATGTTCATATCCTAACTGCATTGCCAACTACAAATATTACACCAATAAATATGATCAGTTGCTGCAGAAGCAAAGTATTCGTGAACATGTGTCTATGTGTAATGTTGAAAAACCATGACAGCAGCACAGATTTCCTCACCAGTCAACGTTGGTTTTCAAAGATCTGCAAGACAAACCTTGCAGCCAGAAGTTAGAGCTGTTACAGGGTGGAGTCACCTTTGCATTTAAAGGACCACACCAAAAGCCGAGGATGGCAGAGGGGTGCTTTAGGGTGCTTTACAGTTCAGCGATGCCCCCCTGCTCACTCTCCTCCAGGCTGTGCGGGCAGGGGGGGAGGTCCTTTTCACCAGTGATGGTAAGAAGAGACCCTCCCACCTGAACAAGGCAGTCTGGCTGGAGATGGCAGAGGAGGTGAATAGCCGTGGGGCCCGTTGTCAAAGGGTCCAATGCTGGAAGAGGATGAACGAGCACTCCTCCAGCCAGCCGGGGCCCGCTAGGCCTCGTGTGCACAGGGTATAAACGCCAAAGTCATCCACAGCCAAAGGGCAATCAGATCAGCAGCCTTCCTCCAGTCAGGCTGCTAGCACAGAGATGGCACCAAGAAGAGGCAACCTCTCCGTTTACAGAGAACACACTGACACAAATGGGAATGCACGGGTGTCACAGCAATGTAAATATGTCTTTGACTAAATGTTCCTCACCAAATTGTGTGTCCTTTTCTCTGTGAATGATGTGTGCCAGCAGGTGGCACCAATGTCACATCCCTTTGCACCGTTGGCCCTTCAGGAGAGCCAACGTATGCAATAACATCAATGCCATGCCACCATTACTCACGTGCATCTCCACGGATGCAGTGACATAGACATTGGCTCAGTCAGCTGCTGCTTTTTATGGTTTACACAGGGATGTTGTAGATGTGGACTGGTGCACAGCAGGTGAGCGAGGGTGATGTGTGGCTTGCAGAGCTCATGTCGGTTCCTATGGAGCAGAAAGCCTTTATCTGATAAGCCACTGCCATACATTCCTAGCTCACTGCTAGCCCTGCGTGCACAACCTGGGTGCCATCTGCCCTCCCATGGGTCTTTCATGTTGTAGGTCCTCAGCGTCCTCATAGTCCGAGGAGGAATCCTGTTGACGTCTCTCCTCATCATGCCAGGCCATGGGTGCGTAGTTGTGCAAAGAAGCAAAGAAAGGAGCTGGCCTTTTTGGCCCGTAGTACACAGCATCACCCTATCCATACAGACATTGGAAGTGCTCTTTCAGCATGCCGATCTCCTGCTCAATTTTGGTTCTTATAGCTCAGTGGCTGGCATTGTATCTCTCCTCTGCAGCAGTGGTGGGGTCTTTCAACAGTGTCGGGAGCCATGTCTGAAAAGGATAGCCCTTATCTCCAAGAAGCCAGCCCTACATCTGAGCAGTGGTGGCAGCTGGGACTGCTGCAGGTCCTAGGTGTCATGGCAGCTGCCTGAGAAGCAGTCACAGATTTGCATGAAGCATCTCCAGTGATCACATACCAGCTGCACCTAGATTGAGAGGATTCCTTTAATGGTGATGTCTGCAGGTGGTAGCCTGGCAGGAGGCCTGATGGCCACATGAGTGCAGTCTATGAACATTACAACCTATGGTTCTCCGGCAATGGTGTCGAAACCCTTTGGGCCTGGCTGAGAGAGTCCGTCCTGAAGCGGACATACTCACTGGCCCTCCGGTGCAGGGCACTGGTGACCTCCCTGATGCAACGGTCCACTGCTGTGTGACCCCACAAAGGTCTCCGATGGGCCCCTGAAAAGCTGCATAGGCGTCGAGCTTGAGAACTGCTGCCACTATGAGGACCAAAGGCACAGGATGTCCACTGAAACCCATGGGCTGCAGGTCATCTTCGAGCAGGGCATGGAGACGTGTCACCACCCTCTCCACATGCGCAATCGCCTCTGACATCTGATGGAATGTCATCTGGGACCTTGAGATGCACCGCAGTCGTAATGGCAACCTCCCCTTGGGGGCTGCTGTTCACAACCTGGGGCCTCTACCTCGAATGCACCTGCCTGTTGATTTTGCCTCTGGTGCATACAGATCCTCACGTGCAGAGGATCACACAATGTTGGATGAGCCATACCTATTTCCATGTGATAAATAAAGTTGAACCCTTCATGTATTCGAAGGTTCCGAACAGGGCAGGGATTGGTGTTGACGGGTACATCAGCTACTTTCATGTATCAACTATGTGGCGTGCCATGGCATTGCCCATCTTAGCCAACACTCAGAGTGGCACAGCATGACCACATCAAGATCCTAGCAGCTGACTCAATTGCCCCACCATTCATATAACCTTCATGCTCCTCACACACAGGGTGACTAGAGTGCCGTTGCTCCTTTACAAACACAAACACAGAGGTACACTGTTTACAAAGGGAGGGTACACAGTATCTCCCTTCATGCCTGCAGAGCTTTCCCTCCAGTAATCCCAGACTCCCTCCTCCTTTTAAGAATGTAGAGCTGCGACCCCTGTAATCCCCCCTCCTCCCTTCCAATATGCAGAGTGAGACCCCTGTGATTCCCCCCCCCCCCTCCTCCCTTTAAGAATGCAGAGTGAGACTCCTGTAATCTCCCCTCCTCCCTTCCATAGGCAGAGTGGGACTCCTGAAAACGGAACTTACCTTCTGTCGTGAAAGTTTCTGCCTCTGATGACCCGTTGGCTTTTCTAATCGTGAACGGGACGGCACATGACAGCCGCCCGTTCAAAGTAAAATCAGGAAGTGTGCATGGAGAGGCGACGAGCTGCATAATCTGCAGAGGTAAGTACCGTTTAACATATTCTAATTGGGGTGCCACCTCCGGTAATTTACGGCAGGCCCTTCTCGAAGTCGCGGGCCTCTCCCCGCAGAATTTTACTGGCCCCCGCGCCGCGACCCACAGTGTCGAGGAGCCGGTAACATTCAGCCCTATGTGTGTGAATGCGGGAGTTAGGTTAAAATAAGAAGTTATAAGGTCTTTAGACATAGGTTTATCTTAATAGTGTTTAAGTTTTAGTTTTTTAATTAATAGTTAATTTGTTGCTGTCTAAAGATACCTGGTTTGGTCTGTTGCATTCTGGGGTTACTTGAGTGTTTAATTTGGCTGTTTTCCGTTTGGATATGAAAGCTTAACATTATGCTGCGACCTGTGGAGTGACGGGACTGAATTGACAAGGTGTTGCTCCCGCTGCGGTCGTAACACAAATTAAATTTTGGAAGATAATGAGATCCTTCTAAATGCTGGAAATCGGTATCTCATGTTCCAGCTACCTGAAAACTAAAAAAGATTACAAGCGTATTACACTGTTAGCATCCTTGACATTCTATTTAACCTCATTTCAGCTTCTGACTTTATATTCTCTCAAACATAATGGCCCCCTACTTCTATCTCCTAAACCTACCCACCCAGTGAACTTACTGTTCCTCTGATCTCTTCCAATCTTCCTCCCTTCCCTTCACTGTGCCTTCAGCCATCTAGGACCCATGGTTTGGAATTCCTTCCCTAAATCCCTCCATCTCCCTCTTTAAGACCCTCTTTAAAACCCAACTCTTCGACCAAGCTTTTGACCATCTCTCCTAATCCCTCCTCCTGTGGCTCAGTATCCTTTGTTTTTTCTTATGCCTCAATGAAGCAACTTGGGAATTTTTTAAATGTCCAAAAAGGCTATATAAATGCAAGTTGTTGTGGCGAGAGTTGTAAAGCTTTACTTTTTCTGCAGTCCAGAGCTGTCTTCTGTTAAGCACAGAAGTTTATTGCACAGAAGCAGGCATGTGGTGTCTTTGCCAGTTGTTTGCTGGAACAACTCAAAATTGTCTTGCCCTCTCCCAATAGCCTTGCAACTTGCTCTGCTTCAAACATTGATCCAATTTTCCCTTCTAAGGTGCAATGGTGTCTAACTCAACCCCAACCTTTGCTTCAACAACTCTCTGTATTCAGCTTATCAAAACATTGAATGACTTTAAGATTATTAAATCTCATTGTAGCCTTCTGTGCTTTATTTGAAATAGGCCCAGTATTTTAAGTCTCTTTTCAAAACTGTAGAAATAAACTAAAATTGAAGAGGAGGGCATATGGGATTCCTAAGTATGATCAAAATGAGAATGAGAAACTAAGAGGTTAAGAGAGGGATCTCAAAAAATATTAAATAAGCATCCTGAGGCTGAACCTGACTTTTGCAACCTTGGTATCATATTTGACTCTAAGATGAGCTTCTAACACATATCTGCGCCATCACTATGGCCTCCGTAATATCATCCGACTCTGTCCCTGCCTCAGCTCATCTGCTGCTGAAGCCCTCATTCTTTCATTCGTTATCTTCAGACTTAACTATTTCAACACATTCCTGGCCGGCCTTCCACATTCTACCCTCCGTAAACTTGAGGTCATCTAAAACTCTGCTGCCCGCGTTCTAACATGCACCAAGTCCCATTTCCCTATCACCCTTGGCTCCCAGATAAGCCACACTTTAATTTTAAAACACTCATCCTTATGTTCAAATCCCTCCATGGACTCACCATCCGACCCCACCCCCCACCCCTTACCTCTGTAATTTTCTTCAGCCCCACACAGCCTTCCAAGATGTCTGGGCTCCTCTCATTTTGCCCTCTTGAGCACCCTGATTTTATTCACTCTGCCATTGGCAGCTGTGCTTTCGGGTGCCAGGGCCCTAATTTCTGGAATTCCTTCTCTAAAATTCTCCAATTCTTTCCTTCTCTCCCCCCTCTCCCCCACATAAGACACTCTTTAAAAACCTACCTCCTTGACAAAGCTTTTGGTTATCTGCCCGAGTATCTCCTTATGTGGCTTGGTGTTAAATTTTGTTTGATAATGCTCCTGTGAAGTGCCTTGGGCATTTTACTACAGTGAAGGTGCTGTACAAATACAAATTGCTGTTGTTGAAGTAAAGAAAATGTTCAACTTGACAAGTTTCATCTGCATTTTTGTTATATAACTATATGAATGCAAACTCCTGCTGACTGCACAACAAACTGGGACAGCAGCACAAATATAAACACATGGTTATTTTTATCCTGGAGGAATTTTATTCAAATTTATTTCTGATCAAATCTGCACACACTTCACAAAAATCAGGACAGGCAATTTTCGGGCAAATTATTTTGGTAAAATTTTAATAAGTTCCAATTTGTTCCTGATTAAACTCAGTTCTGTAGAGTGACTGATCTGCTTGTGTCTGAACAAATAATCTGTTTAGAGCAAAATAACTTATGAAGAATTTATGCTGAAGTACTACCAGGTATTTTTTAACCACATAATTTTTAACGTACTGGAATTTAAAAAAAAATGTAATCTACTGCTTCCTGTTATTGGTTTAACCTTACTGTACTTTGGTGAGTTATAGAAATAGAAGAAGTGATGGAACACGTTACAGAGAGGTCAACTGTATAATGCGATTTGTAAATATATGACATTCCATCTTAAATAAAAAACTCCCTCTAACAAGAATGTACAGTTCAAATTGAATTCAGTTAACAATACTGAATGCAATGTGCGAAAGCAGGAAATATTTTGGATTTTCAATTTCAGGCCATTTGATAGAAACAGCGGCCAGAATCCCCCTGGCCCCTTGGAGGTAGGTTTGCAGGCAAGGGAGGCTGGGAAAGTAGTGGAAAACTACATCAGGACAGATCCCTGACACTGTCCCACCTCAGGCTGCCACAGGAATGAGTAACCCACTCCACAGTGGCGGGCATTCAATCAAGGCAATTAAGAGCCACTTAAGGGCCAATTTCCCACACAACGGGAATTGTCCCAGTGTGACAGGCTCCGCGCTGAGATGGGAGCCTGGCAATGATTTGGAGGTGGCCTCCCAGCGGGAGGTCGAGGGTTATCGGAGCCTACTCTCCATGCCCCATGATGGTGTCACGAGGCTGAAGCGGCCACAGCTACGGCCAAAATCATCCTTGTCAAGAGGCCCCCAGTGGGGCTGCTGGCCAGCCAGTCCTGCAAGCTCACGCATCAGGCCTCCCGTGTCCCTGTTCTACCCGCCATCCTTAATTATATGGTGAATGCGGATTAGAAGGCCGCCTCATGTAAAGCTGCATTCAACAGTTGCTCTGATGCACGGGCTCAAGACCCGCCACTGATCCCAATGTCGGGTTTCCGATGCCTGTGGGAAAATTCAGACCAGTATATTTTCTCACCAGATAGTTACCTATGTGGGGGACACTTTGCAAATAAACCTGAAAAGCAACTACCTCGTCCGATTTGACCACAAAATGATTAAATAAAGAAAATAGAAAACTCAGCAGTAGAGGAATATTTGACCCTGGTAGGCATATGCTCAGTCAGCAAGTAAAAGCATATTTTCACTTACTCAGGGGCCTGATAGATTAAAAATTCTGTATGTGCCACCTTCTTGAGCTTTATGTAAGAAACTAACTTTGGACTGATTAAAATAGAATTATAAATGGGGCTGGATTTTAAGGAGTCCTCAACATTGGGATCTGTGGTGGGGGGGGCCTGAAGATGTCCCCAGATGAGGCCCGCCACGGACTGGCCTGATATTACCAACAGCAGTGAGGCCTTGTGGTGGCCCCCGCTGCTTGGTGATAGCATCACAATTTAAATATTTAAATAAATTAAAATACCTGAATTAATTACTCTCCTGTCTAATGCCCCGCCAATGTGCCTTCGGATCCCCATCCGGAGAAACAAGGTGCAACATTGGCAGGAAGCAGGCAAGGAGTCAAATTAGTGTTAAAGGCGGAGTCAAATTAGTGTCATGGATGTAGGGGATGGTGGGAAGGGTTATGGTTTAAAGTTTATGCAATTTGGAAGGTGGGGGAGGTCAGATGGTAAAGATGTTTTGGGGGGGGAGTGCAAAAAGTTTAATTATTGGGGTGTGGGAGAAGGGCAAAAGAGATGTATTTATTTAATCTTTCTTTAAATTTGCCAGTAGGTCAAACAGCCCTTTAAAAATGGCGTCAGCACCTCTGCGCGGGCAGCTGACGCCATTGCCGGGGACGGACAGCCCGCCCCCTCCACGTGAACAGGGGCGGCCTGCCCCGGCTATTTAAATGAGCTGCAGCAATTGGAATCGAGGCAGCTCTTTGGCGTGCGGCCTTTTTTTGCTCGCTGCGGGCTTATAAAATTCAGTCCAAGGTGTTTTATCAGAAATACTCCAACAGTGATTTAGCACCAGTCTGTGTATTTTCTGATATCCACCTCCTTAATCTGATTCCAAGCACTCAGACACCAGTGGTGATACTCTCTGACTGAAGTGCTTGCATATTTTAGCAATCTTTGAATTTGGATATGGGTTTTTTGAAAAACAATACTGGTAGTACCTTGCTGTCCAGCTCCCTCTCCCCCGTACATACATAAAAATATTGGCTTAAAATTCCTACTTTGGATACAATTAGCGATTCCGGCGCAAGTTGCGTCCGTTTGAAAAGGTGTTGTTTTCTTCCTGAGTTTTCACTCAAACTCATTTGTACTTCAATGAACGCAATATCTACTGTGGACCAGCACACTCGGGCAGCGTTTTAAAAAGTAATTAAAATAATTTGCGTTAAAAATATTCCTTGATTTACTTAACTGTGGTATCTTGGTCAAGTGTACAGAAAATGGGTTTATGACAAAATAAAACAGTGTCAATCCACTACCTGCAAGTAGTCTGATTTTAAATGAAAAATATACAATCCTATTTTCTAGCTAAATTGGGCTATAATAGTCAGTCCTGATTTTATTTTCTTAATTTACTATCATTCAGAGTCTTTCAAAGCATACCTATTAGTATCCTTGCACCCAAAAGATCCAGCTTAACTTTAGCAGCCAGCTTGAAAGCCTACAAATGAGTGCAATTAGTGGAAACTCCCAATGGCGATTAACTAACCCTGGGGGTTTGGCCAGTTTCTAGGCTTCTAACATGCTGATTTTAAAACAAAAGGTCGCCGAAACAAGAGTGGCGTTGAACGCAATTTGCACTTAAAATTCTGTAATCTTTTGCTCAGATTATGTCTATATCAAATGAATTGCACCATAACAAACCAGCACAATCCAACAGAAGCTCCAGGCCTAAATGTGCAACTATTAATTTTTATGCAGCCATTTACATTTTTTTTCATTCAAAATGATTCTGCTTTTACAATAATAAAAGGGATTTTCTGCCCTCCTCATTCCTCTCTGCATTGTTCAACTAGGTGAACTCTTCTCTGGCCATTACCTGTGCTGTTCTGCAACTGTCTGCTGAGGAATGAGGGGACTGTCTATTTAATTACCCTCCAGTTCCTCCTTCCATGGAACTGTTCTGATGAAATGTCATTGATCTGAAACATCAGCACAGTTTCTTTTTCCACAGATGCTGCCTGGCCTGCTGAGTGTTTTCCAGCATTTATTGTTTTTATTTCAGATTTCCAGCATCTGCAGTATTTTGCTTTTGTCATAGCCTTTGGGTGGTGTCCCGCAAACACCGAAAACTCAGCCCATTTAAAACCTTGGGTGCAAACCTATGGCACAAGATCATGGAGTCATTTATATCTTCATACTAAATTAAATAATTGAGAGCTATCTGTGTAATATAATAAGATTTGTTACATTTTCCTCCAAAACAATTAGAGCAAATTTGCATATTCTGGACTTTAAAAGATTCAATTCTTTAGCTTAATACTGGCATCCCCATGCAATTCCTGTCCATTAAATGTAGGTGAATTAATATTTGCAAAGTGCTTAAGACAAGCACTGAATAGAGAACCCCTTTAAATTAATCTAAAATTAATTTCCCCTGCTTTCTCTCCCCCTCCACCCCTGGGGAAGGAGACTTGCTGTCCCAAGTTATTGAACACAGGCAGCTCACATTATTCAACCTGGTTCCCTCAGGCTGCTTTCTGTCCTCTGCCGGCTGCCACAAATGCAGAGGTGTCTATCCTTTGCTTTCTGACACTGGGCCTTCCAGCCTCTATTTTTGTTTGGTCGTTAATGAGGGGAGATTGAGAGGAGCACCTAGGCTAATGAGTCTCAAGTTTCTACTTTATTTGAGTGTGAGAGAACTGAATCAGGTGCCAACAGATAGTGAGAGAAAGGAATAGACAGATAATTGCTTTCTGGAGAGAAGGTGCCAAAATCATCACACAGAAACCAAAAGGTTAACTGTGTCAAATTGAAGAAGATGAACTTGTTTAATGTGGGAGTCAACATTTCATTTAACTGTAACATGTTTGATCATGACTTAATCAAAAAGGGGAAAAAAAGTATCATTTTTGTTCTCAATTTAATTTCTTATAAATCCTCTCTCCCACACCTTTCCTTTATATATTTATCAACCAGATGTATAACATTTTGAAGTCTGTCCTCCAGTGAGGAGGCAGCTGTCCTAATGCAATCATCATTCAGCACACAATCATATTCAAAGTGGACTTTCATTTTAACAATTTCACAATATAAATATCTGATTTATGTGCACTGTGTTGTACATTTAATATTGCAACTGAACTAGAAAGAAAAAGAAATTATATTACAAGCTTTGTACAACACCCAAAAAGGTTCTCAAAAGGGGATGAGTTGTTGATGTAAGGGATGAATTGTCATTGTGGCTCTCATGAGGACCACTTAGTTGTCATCCTTTTAGCCCAAGGTGACAAAATAAGTATAACAAATAAACTGTATTTTCTTCCCTCCCTGTGGTTTGTAAATTATTTTCTCACACCTCATTAGATCTCACGGTGCCATGCAATATTCCCTACCTAAAACATCTGTTTCCAATCATCTGCCAGTTTACCTCTCTGTCTATGTACAGGTGTGTTCTATGGGTAGACTACTCTCTTGCTTCCACCCTCTCCACCTGCTTAATGACTTTCCCAAAAACCTAACTGAGGTTAAGGCCTCATATTATGGGAAATGGAAGTAAGCAGGTGTTCAGCAGTAAATTATGAGACAGTAACTCAAGTTAGCGTTTTTTTGACACCATGAATTGCTTTAATAAACATTAAACTGTTTATTAACTGAAAATTAAGATTATAGTACAGCCTTAAATTAATGCACACTTGACTTTATATTTTTTGTCAGTAATTTATTGTTACTTGTTCATTTTTATTAATGTTGTGTTATGGATTCCTGAGTGATGGACAAGAGGTGAAACAGAGGAAACAGGTCAATCAGATGAAAACATGGAAAATGCAGGGTTATGGTATCATACAATGGGCACTAGAGTAATTTCAACCTTTTTTCTTCCTTTTCTTTTTTAGCAGATTACAGGCAAATAATCCATACATCATATATTTAGCAGTGATGTTGTTTGAGGGACAACTGTTGGCCAGGGCACTGAAAGAACTATGCTTCCTGAAAAAGGGTCACAGGATCTTTACGCCCACTTGAGAGGGTGAGTGTGGCCTCAGTTTAATGTCTCTTCTGAAAGATGGCACCTCAGACAGTGCAGCACTCTGGTGAGTATTGCACTGAAGTGCCAGCCTAGATTGTGTGTTTAAGACCCTCGGGTGGGGCTTGAACCCACAACATTCTGATGCAGAGACAAGAGTTCTACCACTGAGCTACAGCTGACGCCTTAAGCAGCATCGCTTGAAGTGAGAGAGAAAAGTCAGAAGCAGTAGCTGTGGAGAAAATAGTACCAGTAGAACTTGGGGGGAGGAAAATAGAAGCCAGCAGTAGCATTTATGGAGGGAGGATAAGCCAACAGCACCATTTGGAAATGGGGTGTTCGATGAAGCCAGCAACATGTTGGTGGGCACATAAGGGAAAGACAAAATCCAGAAGCAGTATGGGGCTAGTTGGTGCAGGGAAGAAACAAAAGCCTAAAGCAGATTGAGAGAGAAGACAGAGAGAAGTCAGCAGCAGCATTTTGTTCAGAAACAGGACAAAGAAAAGCCTTGAAGAGGGGGAAATGAAGTTGGGATCACCTGGGATAGGACAAAGAAACTGGGAACGATGCTTTAGAGAAGTGAACTCAGTTTGGTCTATTGAAATTCCAACGAACCTAGATTTTTAATCTTAAAAGAATTAAATAAGCAAATTTGAAATACCAAAGTATTGAAGTTAACTCAAATTAATCACTTGTAATGTAAAAATTCAAATTCTTCCAATGTATGCAAACCCCAAGCTCTTTTAGAAATGCATTTAGGTGGTGAACAACATTTGGAAGGGCTATTACAATTCTAAATTCAAAGCCTACAGCCCTGACTGGAACAGTGGTTTCGAAATGGGTTTGAATTGCTATTTACTATAGATATTTTGTTTTAAAAAGGTGAATTGAAACATTTTCCTCCCAGTAAAAGATTATCTCCAGGTACTTCGTCAAAAATCTTTTAAAAATAAATCACCAAAAATGACTACTGGAGAAGTTTACAAATACATTTTGCAAAAGTCCCTTCTTTTTTATAATGTTATTTTCACTGACCATTATAAAATACTGTAAAATGTAGCAAATAAAGTACCAAATTATTGGTTGGGGTGATGTTAGAAATCAATCTTGTGACTTCAATACTTGCATTCCTTTTTAGGCTTACAGTTAAAGACATATTAGGTGTACCTATATTTTAAAGTTACTCGTTACACTTTCAGGAATATACTTATTTTCACTTGTCTTATCTTTTATTCAAGGCTACTTTTGAGTCGCTAGCATTTTGGGGCTCTGTCAACTTGTACTGGCTTTCCATATCAGCATATATGCTTGGTTGAGACTTTATAAAATTTTCCTCAGGTTGGAAAGAACATTAATGGATGATTCTTCTATGCATCATTGTTATCAAATACCTAACAATAAAGAACAAATGATGTCTTTAGATGGGATGAACTTTGGCTGTCACAGATTTGTCTGAACAACCCTTAAAATACTAAACTGTTATGTCAGTCTGTGGAGATTTACTCAAATTAAATTCTGCAGGAAGCTGACAGGATCATCTGCAATCTGGAGACCAGCACAGAGCTCTTTAAAATTCATAATTTAGTGAAGAGTACAAGGGACGGGCAGGGATTTTTCACCTCATTTTGTGCTTTGAGATTAGGAAACCAAGATCTAAAGTAAATGTCAAAGCTACTAAACTGCAGTCAACCTGATTGGTTAAGAAGGCAAAGTCACACTGCATGTATGCAATCAATTTGAAATTCAGCATTATAGTAGCACTGCTACATTAATAAAAAATTTGTATTGATCACAAACTGTATCACTATTCTTTCATTTCCAAAGGATTTCATTTGAAAGGCAAATAATTGATTCTAAAGTCAGTTTCATTGTAATCATATGACAAGAAAAATAAATGAATGTGTAAAATAACAGAGTAATATATTTCTCTTCTCCTACCTCACAATTTTCTAGAATATGGAGCTGTCCTTCATTAATGATTAATTAAAAAAGGATAATATGCTTGCCTTGGTACAACAATAGTTTCATATCTAGCTCTTATATAAAATTGGGTGTTAGCAGTGATAACTGTAGAACAAGGTATTGTCACATATATCTGTCCCAGTGTGACTGAGGGAATGGAATGAGGACATTTACATTCTCCAAACAAGCTTACCCCACTCTCATTGCCATGAAGTTTCCTGGCCATGATTGCAATGAAAAGTGGTGTTAACAAAATGAAAATAGAAGCAGATTGCAATCCAGTGCAAGTAAAAATAAAATACATTATATCACAAAAAAAAACAATAATGGAAGAAAATAGCACATTGAATGTTCTCTCCTCAGACTGCATTCTCTCATGTTAGTTTTCAATCATTCTGTTTTACTCTAACACCTTCTACATAACTGGACTTCCTGAAAGGGGTAGGTCTATAATTCCACAAAGTAAGCCTGGGAAACACATCTTCAGACCAGCCACAGTAAAAACAAAGAAAAACCACAACAAAGGAAGTTAAATCTTCAAGACTCCTTTCTCCTGATCTGTTAATTTTAGGTCAGTTTCATATAGTTCAAATTTAAGCAATCAATAATGCCCATGCAACTGGTTTATTAGGAAAAGAATCCTGAAATAAATAGATAAAAATGATTGGTACATTATAATCCCATCCATCAAAAGAGGAAACTGCAAATTCACAGATAACTTTACATTTGTCAACAAAAATAAATCAAAATGGATCAGAAAACTAGATACTTATGTGAGTACTTGGCTCAAACCTGTCTGCCAATAATTGCTTGGTATTCCACCTCTAGAGTTAAGCTCTTGACTCAGGATGAACAGATTACTCATTATCCATAATCACTGATCTGCTGCTAAATTCCCTGTTCCTCACCTATAACTTACCAGTGGGGATCTGACCACTTTAATTAACATAGCTTGGTGTTCTGAAATGCCTCATTACACTACTTATTGATCTATGGTAAAACACCACAAATGGCATTGATTATTAAGAGGACTGTGTTGAGTTGGAGCCTATATGAATACATCTGTTTGAAACAAAAGGATAGAAACTACTTAAAATTGATAAGGATAACAGAAATTTCATATAAATTATTAATCCTCTGGCCAAGACAGTATGATGTTAACAGTAAGCTGATTATATATTTCATGTAAATACAATTTATGCAAAAGGATTAAGAGATCATCGAGGTAATCTTGATGACACTATTTTATAAACCACTATCTATAAAAAGCACACTGTCACTCAATAAAATATTTATACATTATTCAGTGAGTGGAAGTCATTTTTAAAAAATTCCTCATCCAAGAATTACTCTCTTGCATGCATTGACCAAGTACACAGATATTAATAAAAGCAAAATACTGCGGATGCAGAAGAAGGGTCACTGACCCGAAACGTTAACTCTGCTTCTCTTTTCACAGATGCTGCCAGACCTGCTGAGTGGTTCCAGCATTTCTTATTTTTAACACAGATATTAATGCAAGGTTGTTTAATGATGAATGTGAGCACCACCTTTTAATAACAGATTCATTCCATAGTCTTTGTTTAATAGTGAATTTTTGCATAAGTGTCACTTGATATTGACTTTTTATTTTAAGATTTCATTCATCATATGGCATATTGATTCGGACTGGCCTGAAGTGATATTTTATTGTATGATTCTTGACACATACTTTATGTGAGCTTCTGTGTATCATACTTTGATTTTAGCATTTGTATGGTGTTGCTGGCTACTTTTCATTCATCATATAATTTACTGATGAATACTCACTATTCACAACATAATTTCAGTCTCTGTGTCACTTACTTTCCACAGTCAAGGTAATGGGCTGGCTGGTTTTGTTTTCTCCATTTTTGTCATTTACCGCCTGCACGTAGTATCTTCCTGTATCAGGGGCCACTGTCGACAGGATGACGAGTGTGTTTTCCATTGTAATAGCTCTGTTGGGACAAATGGGGGAAAAATGAAAAATGGGAAAGCTTGGGAAGAATGAAATGTGCCCATGTTGTCTTGCAAGTCTGTAATGTTCTTTGTGCACATCATGGTCTGGAGTCACAGAGACATTATTTCTTTGGAAGTCATAGTTTTAACAACTCTTGTATATGGTCGATAACACAAACCAAGATTCCTGGTATTTGGAAGTGAAGATTTTTGATCAGAGTTTCTTCTCTGAGGTGAAAATCCCACAATGATGGTTTGATGTGTTTGCGTCTCACTGAAATCTGGTACTTTGTGTTAACAGCTCCAGTCCAGATTGTTTGTCTTCACAAGAAAGTTACCATCACATGAGGATACAAACTTGATGAAAATAACACAAAGTAAGAAGATTTTCAGAGATCACTTTAGTGTTTAACTTTATTTTGGTTAAAACAGTAAACGGGTTGAATCTTAAATACCTAATTACCACACTTAGATTTTTCCTGCTTGAATCAGAATTTCTACAAACTGCACGGAAAAATATCAAACTTCCAAAATTTTATGCCATTTCTCACTTAAATGTTCATTTAGATTATTAGTATATGTAAACATATTCAACATAAAATCCTAAACAAAAATATTTTATACCATACATGATGAGAGTTCTGATAAATGCTGTTGTCTCTAGCTCACAAGGAAATAGATTACCCACATCATGTGCTCAGCATTAATTACCTTGCATCAGGACTTTTTATTTAATTTTATATTTCCCTTGCAGAGCTTGTTGTTGAAGTCAGGGTGATTGTTGGCAGGACACAATCAGTGTTCAAGCCATAAGGTAAATCATGTGATATTGCAGGGCCACCGATATCCACGTGTAGAAATGGTTTTCTCTGGTGCCTCCAAAGGTAGTAGCATTGGAGCAGTAATATTAACATTAACTTCAGTAGCACAGATTGGTTACATTTCTGTCTAAGGTTTTTTTCTTGCATGCGACTTCCTGATCATTTGCCTGTATGGGAATTTCCCAATCATCAGGGAAGGTCTGGTGACCAGAATAGAAAGCCTCAATCAAATGCACACTTGTAGCCAAGACTGTGACAGAACTGCTTCTATTTGAACTGTTCTTTATATATATATGTATAGTTACAACCGAGGCAGGAGCAGTACACTGTCTTTTCTAGTTCCACTTCTCCACAGGTCACAACGTATATTTAAATGTTTATCCAGTTACTGATACAGTTCAATCATATACTCTACACTTTATCCCTAACTTTTCCAGTATCAAAGTGAAGCATTAACACACAGATTGAAATATGAAAGTTCCCTTTTTACCTTATCTCCTCTCACTCACACGCACACAGACAGGTTAACTGAAAAATAATGAGATTTTCTCTGCAGAGCTCTTTTATAAAAAAAACACAAAAAAAGAATACTTTGGCCAAATACTTGTTATTCCTTGAAGAAAACCGATGAGATATGTTGTGTCCAAAAATGGCACACAGTCTGGCATCCGAGTACACATAGACAGGTCACTGGGATCTTTTCTAGAGCAGTTCTTTTCAGGAGGCATACAGAATGAATCTGGCAGGCTTTCCAGGAGCTCCTTAGGAGAAACACGGCATTTCACATAGTCAAGAGGAAGGAGGCAAGCTGGGTGTATCTCTTGTAGCAGGTTGATCTCCAACTGCTTTCAAACACAGTCCACACCCCAACTGAACCAAAACAATATCTCAGAAGTGAAACCAAACAGCAAGTCAAAACCTCCTGACCCTCATAAATTGTGACACGTCACTCCTCTGTAAACATCTCCCCCAAGTCACCAAGGTTTCTGTTGTTTATTGAGCTTAAGGCATGTGACTTACAGTAAAGGTTATTTTCAAAAAAGACTTCAAGTGTCCTTTGGGCAAACTTTAAAAAAAAAAAGTCCAGCATCTATGGAATTATTTCAGTTCTCCAATGAATCCATCTCCACAATTCTAACACAGAAATCCTCAAAAATAAATTAAAAAATAGAAGCACCTTCATAACAATATATATAATGTATTATATTGGATGAACAAATCTGTATAATTGGAGTAAGTGGGTGCATTGAGATTCTTTGCTCACATCAGATACGTTTTCCTTTGGAGCCAGCAGATGGACTGATATCAGAGCACAGTAAAGGTCTATTTGAGAAGCTGACAGTGCAACAATAAGTCAATTCCTTGTTGCTAATCTGAATACAATAACAGCTTCCTTTTTGAACTGGTTCTACATTTTAGATACTACTCTGCTGGAACATTTTCAAAAGTTTATTTCAATTGCTCCTGAATACCACATTGTATGACATTCAAAATTAAAAGATCAACTTAACAAATTCCATCTGAGTTACCAAGATATTATAGCTAGTATATCAGAGTGGGGGAGGCAGTGATGTAGTGGTAATGTCACTGGACTAGTAACCTAGAGACCCAGGCTACTGCTCTGGGGACATGGGTTCAAATCCCACCACAGCAGATGGCGAAATCTGATATCAATTAATCTGGGAATTAAACAGCTAGTCTAATGGTGACCATGAAACCATTGTCAATTGTTGTAAAAACCATCAGGCTTTGCTGATGTCCTTTAGGAAATTTGCTGTCATTACATGTGACTCCAGACCCACAACAATGTGGTTGACTCTTAAAATGCCCTCTGAAATGGCCACTCAGTTCAAGGGCAATTAGGGATGGGCAATAAATGCTGGTCTAGCCAACAACACCCACAAACTAATAAAAAAAAGTTATTCTTCCACACCTGGCAATACACGTAACCTAGGCATGCAGTGTACTATCAGCAGGTCACTGTAATTTGTACAGCCACAGTATTTTATTCAGCTGTACTGCTCATTCATGTCCTGTGATGTAGTTATCTTTTGCATAATACCATAAATGTAATTAATGTCTATTAATGCAACTTAAATTAGCTGAGCTCTGAATTTTGTAAAAATGTCAATCATTTAATGTAATTAACTGACTCTTGAAAACATTTATCAGAAATGTGGAATATTTCAATATAAAAGAGTTCTGCTGGATTTGAAAAGGATGGCGTGAGATTTTTAGATTGTAAGTGGTGGTGGGAAGGAGTTTGGGTAATTACATGAGGACTAATTACCGTTAAAAACTTCAATTTAATAATCTTTAATTGTCTATTTAAAATCAGCAGAACTAGGCTCTTTAGAGTATTACAGTGATGTGCAGTGATTATCATCCTGCTTAATATAACTTGTTTATTATAGAATTTAAAATCAGACCATCTATTAGGCACACACTAAGCAAATTTAAAATGATTCTACACATTTCACACCTCATCTAAATATGAGGCACTTTCATATTCGAAGCATGCAGCTGGTGCAACCTTTGCTGTTCCAGTAGCAATGGAGACCCACTTTTCATGAACCTTACCCAGTATCACTGGGTCCACTTCTGGCCAGCTAAAAATAAGGCTCATATCATGATAGCTCATACCAATGACACCCTGTTGCTAAGTCCCGTGTTATTGTGCTAAATGTGTACAGTGGTTCTCCATGTTCTCAATTTTGTGGCTTATGGGAAGCAGGGCCAGGTGAAGTAAGCTAAACAGGGAGAGCAGGGCATTGAAGTTGATGCAGCATTGCTCTTCTGAACCAACATTTTTATTAGCAGCAAGTAAAAAAGTTCCTTAAATCCAAATTGCTCCATCATTAAATTATTGATGATACATCGGCATTACACTAGCCTTGACCACTGTCAAACTTGTTTCTTAATCTACATTTTCTTTAGTTTATACATGTGTATAAACATGTTGATGTAGGAATAAAGGAAAAAAACATAATACATCTTCTACCAAACATCCACTCACCTTTTTGTCCGTCAATGTGCTTGGCCAACAAATCGGAACAGTTTTGTCTGTAAACTGGAATGTAAGTAGAGACAGTTGTCTCATTCAGAAAACTACAAGCATAGAGAAAGAGAAAACAAGCAAGAATGCATGTGCAATGTGTCAGACTGGTACAGTAAGAGGCGTTCTTCTGTGGCTGGACCTATTCACAGGTCAATGTTGGTGGCACACTGCATTCTGTTTGTTGTGTGGCACACTTGACCAGAGATTTTTATGTTGTCACTGGTTGGAAATTTCTATTTCCCAGCTTGATACCCACACACACTCCCACACACACAACTGCATAAGCACATCTGCACAAAGTTGAATAATGCCGTAATGAGAAACAAAGCAATCAGCACTGCACAAAGTATTGGATAATTTGTCCTGAATGCAACTGCTGACATTTGTGACAGCAGTGCTCGTCTCACTCTTTTCATGGTAAAATGACAGCTTGACAAAGACAGATGCCTGCAAAAGCCTGATAATTTTAATGTAAAATCCTTTTTGTCCTGTTGCACCTCTTTTCTCTCTCTACAGAATGCAGTCCTGATAAGACTGAGCAATCTCAGTTTAACTGTGCAAAATTTAAATTTGCCCAGAATTTGTATGCCTTTATTAAAATTTTGTTTTCAGGATACCACTGCAGTTGACATCACTTTTCAAATTACAAACTGAATTCTAGTCAGAATTATCTGAGTCTTTTTCGATTACACTCCTGTGAATATTAATTAAGTACAATGTTACAATAAAGTGTAAATGCATTAAATGTGATCTTTGAGATTTCACATAAATATATGGCCAAATCTTTCCTGAACTAACCTTACGTTTACTTCCGGGATGAGGGAGGAGAGCAACCCAAGATAGTAGTTTGTAATTATATAAAAAGATGCTGGTAGTGGTGGTGGTGGTTGTCGTTGAATAAAATGTGACTCGTTGGTAAAACAGCATCTTTGCAAAGCTCTGTTGGTAGCCCTCGTCTACCTAAGGGATTGTTTTGAATCTTTTGCCTCAACTTTATCCGACTTAGTCTCCTCTTCTCCTACAGACACTGTCTCACAATTGACACATGACTCCATGAATTCCAGCAGGCCTCCTGTGCCTGACACAAGTCCTTGAATGTGAATGCAACAAGTGAGTACTGGGAGAATATTTGACCGTGTGTATGTTAAAGCTGAATCTGATCCTGTTCTCATCCCATGCCCATTCATAAACTTTCCAGCAGAGGTCAATGGATAGCTAACCACAATGGACTTATAGATCTTTTTTCCCTCCCTACCCACAAACACCAGGGCTAACGTAGCACTCTTACATAGTTAAAGGATCAAAGGTCCTGCTTGTCTGTGTGGCTCAGCAGCACAGCAGATGATACATTTACCCAACAAGCCCTCAGGATTCATTCCACAAGGTTTTTCTTGATGGAAGTTACTTATGTTTGCGGACCATTCCGTTTCCTGTAGTAAATTATCCAGACTTTGTGTCACTGCAACATCAACCAGCAAGTAAAATCAGCCAGTGCCTATATCAGCTCAGGCAACTGAGGCTCCATCATTCTGAATGTGGCATTATTTCTAAATGTAAATTTGGGAACAACTACAGGCTACCAGAGACTTCCTCCAGCAGTGATTGGAAATTCTTGTGTTGAGGACGTTGAAGCATTAACTTTTATTCAATTGCTGTGCGAATCTATTTGGGAAAAGCTTTGGTTGATCTCAGGGTGTAGATTTAACTCAATTCAGTGTCAAATCCAGCAAACAGAATGCCCAACTGTCTCATTTTAATAACTAGTAATGCATTCATACTCCTGCAAGATACGCAGATAAAATCACTACAGAACTGGTTATAAAATAGAAATAACAAAAGCAAAGTGATTATGGGAAATGATCCATGAACACTGTGGAAACTATGTGTTTGTTCCCTTTTCAACTCTGGTGAACGAATCTGGATACAAAGCCTGTGCATTGTGCAATAGGAAACATACTGCACACAAGCATACACCTGCAATATAAACACACCTTTTAAAAGTATATATTTATTATATATGTACTCAGTTTAAGTAGAATTAAATGCATGCCTGCTTGCACCATTTAAAAACTAATGGTGTAAAAATACATATTGCCTCCCCCATTAAAATCTGCTAGGCTACTTACTATTGTGAATGGATATGAACACAAAGGGTAACACAAATAAGAGTGCTGAACTATGGAAAGGAAACCTCATTAAAACAGGATATTTTCAACCATCCAAATAAATATCACTAAAATCAACACTGCACAAACACGAGTGAGAGAAAAAACATAAGTTTAAATATTCATCATACATCAGGAACAAATAAAAGAGGGCTGCCATGGAAAGCTCACCACTGCCATTTGGAATTCTACCAGAGTTTTTCTAGGATGTATCTGGCAAGGGAATTGATGATAATGAAAGGACGAGGCACAAATGTATGACTTTATATCTAAAGAAATAGTTTTGCAGTACTTGCACACAATGTGTTAGGGAGAAAGAGATAGTGCCATACTTCACTTCCATCTCCTTAGAGGAATTGTAAACAACACTTATTTTACTACCATGCATTTTTATGAACCTCAATCAATCCACATTTTCTACTACAGATACCAGGAACCTAAATAATGTTACACAATGGTTTTCTGTTAAATAATCAAGGCAAATTTACAGTATCTAGTTAATCAAAAAATAATCTTATATTTAGTTATGTGTTGCCATTTCCTACTCTTTCTCCCTCCTTGGACTGGGAGAAACAGCAGCTGTTTGTATGTAATTAAGTTACATTTAAAAAGTGTTTCGCTATTAGTACTGATTTTAAAAACCAAACAATTACCAAGAATTATCATTAACATGCTTTCACTTGGCCTAACAGTGTGAGGGAGTTGAATTAACATAAACAATTGAAGTTGAAGCACAGCTGGGTTAATGACTGCACCTCGCTGGATATTAGTGGCAGGCTCAGTAATTTGTCATAAAAATGCCACCAGCATTCAGCATTCCAACAAAAAAAGATATAGGCTCGATTTTAACTCTGTGTAAGTACTTTGAGTTGAAATCAGGCCCATAACAACTAAAAGATTGAAAATGCACTAAAATAGCCCCCTTTTAAAAAAAAAATAATGACATTATTGAATATAACATAATGCAACGTAACTAATTTCAAAAATGCAACGTAAAGATCATTTTGTTAAAACTTACATGCGGCTGCTGGGTGAGATTTTCCGGCCATCTCTGAACCATGTGACTTGGGGCCGGGGGAAGGTAGAAATTCTTGGTGCCCTGACAACTGCAGCATTTCCCTGGGAGACACTTAGATGTTTCGCACCATTCTCGAAGTTTGCCATATCTAAAAAACAGTATTTATAAACAATCCAGTTCAGATGTTGAGCTCTGTGCTGTACTTTCTACGTAATTCTATGTAAACATCTGAGAGGCCTTGGCATTTTTTGGTTATAACACCAAAAAGAATAATAATCTGTAAGTTTCCATACAGTGTAATATAAAACAGAATGAAAAACAAGTGGGCATGTGGTGTGACTTTAAGTCACAGAGTGGTGGGACATGCCTGATGTCAATGATTGTTCATGTTGAGTTGGTGATCCCAGGCATGCGGAGTGGAAAGCAAAATGGAAGGAAGTGGAAATAGTAGGGGAAATCTATCCTATGCTGTCACATCTCATGATAGCTGGTTTTGGAATGACAATGCCAGAATACTCACCATCTTTACTAAGGATGATGCAGATGTCATGTGAGAAAGACATTCTAAAAACGAGAAGTTTTATATTCATCAAAAATTAAAAATACTGAACTGAAATTTGCAAGTGCTGCCCAGATGCTGATCAGAACATGTACAGCAGAAAGATGGCCCCTTTAAGAGCGCTGGGGGCATTGCTTTAGAAATTTATATGATGGTCACAAGATAAGAAATTTTAGTGAGGATTAGTACTTTCTCACCAACCAGATCACATTGTTGTAATAGACCACTGATTTTTTTTGAGCTTATTTACAGCAAAATTCCTCTCCCTTTTTCCTTTATACTGGTCACCTCATGCCATGCACTACCTGCAGCCAAAACAGCAAGCTAGCAACTGGTGTTCATGGCTTTGCCAAGGCTGCTCTGAAATGGCCAATGACACTCCTTCAAAATTGCATTTCTTCTCTGTGGTAAGGTTGCTAGCCTTCTTTTGGCATCAACTCACAGTGGGTCAGTGAGACCAGGACTTCTGTGATTTGTGGACTTGTTTAGGGCGGCACAGTGGCGCAGTGGTTAGCACCGCAGCCTCACAGCTCCAGCGACCCGGGTTCAATTCTGGGTACTGCCTGTGTGGAGTTTGCAAGTTCTCCCTGTGTCTGCGTGGGTTTTCTCCGGGTGCTCCGGTTTCCTCCCACAAGCCAAAAGACTTGCAGGTTGGTAGGTAAATTGGCCATTATAAATTGCCCCTAGTATAGGTAGGTGGTAGGGAAATATAGGGACAGGTGGGGATGTGGTAGGAATATGGGATTAGTGTAGGATTAGCATAAATGGGTGGTTGATGGTCGGCGCAGACTCGGTGGGCCGAAGGGCCTGTTTCAGTGCTGTATCTCTAAAAAAAAAGAACACGGGTCTCATTATCTCAGGTATATTGCTACTTTGCCACAAATGGGGAGGCAATGGCGTAGAGGTAATGTCACTCGTCTAGTAATCCAAGGCCCAGGCTAAAGCCCTGGGAGACATGGGTTCAAATTCCACCATGGTAGATGTTCAAATTTGATTTCAATTAATAAAAATCTAGTCCAATGGTGACCATGAAACCATTGTCGATTGTTGTAAAAATCCATCTGGTTCACTAATATCCTTTAGAGAAGGAAATCTGTTTTTCTTAGCTGACTCCAGACCCACAGCAAAGTGGTTGACTCTTAAATGCCCTCTAAAATGGTCTAGCAATCCATTCAGTTCAAAGGCAATTAGGGATGGGCAATAAATGCTGGCCTTGCCAGTGACGCTCACATCCCTTGAATAAATAAAAAAAAACATGCACCCCTGCACACATAATTGAATATTTCTTAATTTATGGGGTTTGTGAACTAATACAATTCATGATTGATTGACACAGTGGGTTTTCAAATGCCCTTTCAGTTTTAGTGTTTGAATTCAAATGCATTGCAGAATGACAAGATGAAAGTAATCTCTGTCTGTTGGTTATAGGGAACCTACATGAGATGATTATGAACAGTCTTAACATAGTTCAAAGTGGGCATGGGCTGCGAGAATAAAATGTCACTAATGTATTACAAAGTTGTGGCTTCAAGCCCCACAATATTAGGTAGGAATGTGAGTGGTGAGGCGGATGCAAAGAGCCTTCAAGGGGATTTAGACAGGCTAAGCGAGTGGGCAAGAACATGGAATATAATATGGAAAAATGTGAAGTTATCCACTTTTGTAGGAAAAACAGAAATGCAGAGTATTTCTTAAATGGTGAGAGATTGGGAAGTGTTGATGTCCAAAGGGACCTGGGTGTCCTTGTTCATAAGTCACTGAAAGCTAATGCAGGTGCAGCAAGCAATTAGGAAAGCAAATGGTATGTTGGCCTTTACTGCAAGACGATTTGAGTACAGTTGTATACAGCCTCGGTGAAACTGCACCTGGAGCATTGTGTACAGTTTTGGTCTCCTTACCTAAGGAAGGATACACTTGGAATAGAGGGAGTGCAACAGAGGTTCACCAGACTGATCCCTGGGAAGGCGAAATTGTTCGATGAGGAGAGATTGAGGAGACTGGGCCTATATTCTTAAGAGTTTAGAAGAAGGAGAGGTTATCTCATTGAAGCATACAAAATTCTTAGAAGGCTTGACAGGCTTGATGCAGGAAGGATATTTCCCCTGGCTGGTGTTGGGGGTGGGGGTGGGGGGTAGGGTGGGCAGTCTAGACCCAGGGGATATAGTTTCAGAATAAGAGGTCATTTAGGACTGAGATGAGGAGGAGTTTCTTCACACAAAGGTGAATCTTTGGAATTCTCTACCCCAGAGGGCTGTGGAGGCTCAAGTCATTTAGTATATTCAAGACAGAGAGCGACAAATTTCTAGATAGTGAAGATATCAAGGGATATGGGGATAGTGTGGGAAAACGGTGTTGAAGTAGAAGATTAGCCATGATCTAGTTGAATGGTGGAGCAGGATCAAGGGGCCAAATGGCCTAGTCCTGCTGATATTTCCAATGTTCCCATGTTCCAGAGACTTTACCACAAAAATCTCGGCTGACATTTCAGTGCAATATTGAGGGAGTGCTGCACAATAGGAGGTGCCGTCTTTCAGATGAGACAATAAAATGAGGCCCCATTTGCCTTCTCAGGTGTACGTAAAAGATCGCATGACACTACTTTGAAGATCAGGGGAGTTGTTCTGACCAATATTTATCCCTTACTTAATATCACAAAAACAGATTATCTGGTCATTATCATTTTGTGCTTTTTTGCAGCTTGCCATGCACAAGTTGGCCGTCGCATTGGGATATCCTGATGTCTGAAAGGCGCTCTATAGATGCAAGTCTTTCTTTCTCAAATTACAGATAGGATGAGATGAACTAAGGTGGGAGGAGGTTCATGTGGAGCATAAACACCAGCATAGACCTGTTGGGCCAAGTGGCCTACTTCTGTACTGTAAATATTATGATTTCACTCTGCAAGGGCAAAAGGATAACTCTTTGAGGAAATAAAAATGTCACCGTGCTGCAGTAAGCAGATACTCTTCTGAGTTTGTAGCATTGCTGGGTCACAGTAGGGAGCGTTGCTCTCCATCTAATCTGTTCTGATCCTGACCTGAGAGTACATGAAGTTGACATTGGATATCCAATTTGAGGAAGTATTCCATTGTCCACAACACAAATATCCTTTCTCTCAGGAAGTACATAAAACCAGCATTAAATTATTTTCTTCTTTGAACAATAAAACTTCTCATTTATAAAAGGACTTAAATTTGAAAGTGTAGACACATAAAAATGAACAATTTTGAACATTTTCTTCAGTTACTTAATCATCTCATTGATACTGAAGGGCATCTTCCCTTTGTAATACCGTATGTTGTTTAACAGTACAAGGAAAGCTGCAGCTGTCATCACTTGTACTACAGAGCACATCCTCAAAATTTTGAGACATCCAACCTGCTGGATAATATATTAAACATAACAAAGCAGCTTCTCCTTAAAGACAAACATTCCCCAATTCAAATAACCATGTTTCTTTCCCAACAATCTATTTGTCAATTTCAGGTCAGTTTCATGCTGTACATTTGGAATCGACCAGTCACTGATCTCAAGGTAGTCAAGCTGCTTCAGAAACAGGATCCTTCGTAAATGGATTACTGCAGACAGATGATCAGGATGACACAGTTGCAAAAACTCACAAAGGGGATAAAGAGAGGATATTAAAGATATTTATTTCCTTACTGAGTTGGAAACTCAGATTTCATTATTTTTAAATTAGGTCTGAAAATCTGTCTTTCTATCTGTAGTGCTTTTACACAACTTGTGTATTAACTAAAGAATTCAGTTGAAAGGTTAATCTCCTTCAGTGTAGTAATGGGAAACAACATTAGGGTATTGATTTTGACGCCTGCCAGTCATTTTGAACATAACGTCTATGGTTTGAAATCTATCAAAAGCAATACTGCAGCATTGTTGGCAGCACCAAGAGCTGTTGTGTTGTCACAAGAGAGGCAGTGAATTACATATGTTAATGAGTTGACTGAAGGTATATAGGTGGGAAGGAAAAAGCAGAAGAAAATGAGTTCAAAAATGTCAATCAAATTTTGAGATGGTGGGGAATACAGTAAGTGAGAAACCATAAAATGAAGGAGGAAGAAAAAATGTTTCACATAATCTTTCATTCCGGAAATAAACAGAGAAAAAGAGACAGATTATATATGATTGACGGAACCAGTTCTCATACGAGACTGAGCAATTTGACATTTGCTGTTTTTACTTGAGTCTATAATCAAGACACGTATGGGATTCCCTGAGGGTCAAAGCAGCATTATACTACACTACATTTCTTCCACTGAGCACAAGCTATTTGAGCTACCATTCTGAGTTACCTGCTGATGGTATTTTTGTATAAGCTTTCTGAAATCTTATCCCTACAAGTATTTTGTGCGAAGGAACAATTAACAGTAAACTGAAATTTGCAGTCTATATGACTGGAATTTTAAATCAGGCACATAAAAGATCATCTGAAGAAACAGTGCCCACCAGACATCTAAAAACATATTTAATGATCAGAACAACATATTTCCTAAAAACTCACTGGAGATTTGGCAATATATATTTAACCACAGACCTTTCTTCATACTGTTCAGGTTATAAACGCAGATGCAAAAATGGCCATGGTAAAGGGGAGCTGATTGAATCCACTATTCTCTTGGCCATTTTGTCTCAAGAAGATTATCACAGTATGATCAAATCACTGCAGAAATAAAACCAAAAAAAAATCCAGAACATAAATGTTGGTAAAAATATTTTGGGCATATGTTGGAAAAAAATTAAAGAGGCATTCTCCCTAATGAAGAGGTGTAGAAGCTCTTTCAAGTGTGAAAGACACACGTAATTTTCGTTCTCAGCTGACATCACCAAAAAACTCACAGCAAGACTTATTGACTGGCACCAAGATGTTGTTCTTGCGTGCATTGGGTGGATAACAGTTAACAAAGCAGCATTTGGCAAGTGCAGTGGCACATTATTCCTAAAGAAGCAGGTCATTCAAATCAAAGTCTTCCAAAATTGAGCCAAATGTCAAGTTTTTATTTAAAAAATGGGAGGTTCAATATTGAACTGCAAAATCACTATTGATGGGGTTTATTGGTCTAAAAAGAGCTGTCAACTTGATAACATTTTCGTTTTGCTCCAAACCTATGAGAAAGATAAATCTAGCAAAAACCTTGTACCTTTAAAGGATGGTCTTCCTACAGTTCTACAGCTTAATATAAATGTGCACATTTCTGCTGTGCCCAAATAGACTGTGGTTAATTAAGCTAATTAAAACAATGTACAAAATCTTCTGTGATTTTCACATTATCGTTATTCATTAATGCTGCTGCCTGATTAGATTCTCATTACCTAGGTAATTAAGCAGCAGTGTAGCTTCCCCGATTTCCCTTCTCCCCACTCCAACGTGCAGACTGTAAGCATTTGTACTGTCTCCTGGTACAGCGCATAAGCATGGAACTCAGGTTACGCCATCCAATTCAGCTGTAAATTCAAGTTTGTTTTTACTGTTCACAGCGGACTATTATTCTGACTGGGAAAAATCCACTTTTATTTTCATGCAGTAAAATTATGGGCTGGGATTTTACACCACCCCCGCGGCAGCAGGCTAGTGGTGGAGGGCGGGGGGTTTGGGATGATGGAGTGGGGGGGGGGGGGTCGTAAAATGGAGTAGGAGGCCGGGGGGGGGACCGTTCCTGACGCCTTCCCGTCCCCACTGAAATTTTACCAGGGGCAGCGGCAACAAGACACAGCCCGTCCGCCCCAGGCCAATCAAGGCCCTTAAGCGGCCCATTAACTGCCACTTAAGGGCCTCCTCCTGCCGCCATTGGCATTTTACCAGCAGTGGGCGGGCGTCTCAGGCCCTCCAGGAGGCCGCCAAGTAAAACCTGGTGGCCTCCTTGCAGGCTCGGAGGGGCCCCCCTGATCAGGCACCCTGTGCCCCACAGAGGGCCCTGCCCAACCCAACTGCCCCCACTGCACAACACTTCCCCCCCTCCCACCTCCGAACCCACACCCCCACTGCCTCGCTGGGGCCCGGCTGATTGTTGCTGTCGAGGCCCGAGAGACTTGCCTTTTTTTGGGCCGGCATCCATGATTCTGCTGTGGCTGGGTGCAGTCCCGGCAGTGGCCACCCTCCCAGTGACGCTGCTGGGACTGAGAGCTGCCAGCCCGCTGACTGGCCGGCAGCTCCATTGGGCAGGACTTCCTGCCTCAGAGGGGTGGAAGTTCCGCCCGAGGCCAATTAAGGGCTTGGGGAACGTAAAATCCTGGCTCCCCAGGCTCGGTGGAGGCGATCTCACCCCCAACATTTAGGCCGGTGGGCAGGGCCTCCCACCCAATGTAAAATTCCAGCCATGATGTGGAATTACAGCACATTTAGTCCTGCAGAGGTAAAGCAGATGGAAGATCCTCATTACTCAACAGGGGAGGCGGTGGCGTAGTGGTATTGCCACTGGACTAGTAACCCAGAGACCCAGGGTATTAGTCTGGGGACATGAGTTCAAATCCCACCACAGCAGAAGGTGGAATTTGAATTCAATTAATAACAAATCTGGAATTAAAAAGCTAGTCTAATGATGGCCATGAAACCATTGTCGATTGTTGTAAAAACCCATCTGGTTCACTAATGTCCTTCAGGGAAGGAAATCTGCTGTCCTTACCTGGTCTGGCCTACATGTGACTCCAGACCCACAGCAATGTGGTTGACTCTTACATGCCCTCTGAAATGGCCCAGCAAGCCACTGAGTTGTATCGAACTGCTACGAAGTCAATAGCACTGTGGGTGTACCTACCCCACATGGACTGCGGCGGTTCAAGAAGGCAGCTCACCACCACCTTCTCAAGGGGAATTAGGGATGGGCAATAAATGCTGGCAATAATATGCTGAAATGTGTCACTTTTTTCCCCACAGTGGAAACTTCAATAGACTAAAGTTTCATTCCTGACAACTTCCAGGATGCTTTACTATCTGGGAATAGGTGTCCTTCCCTACCAAATGAATGCAAGCGATCCATCGCCCATAAAGCCTACTTTCTTGGGAGGTGAAGAAAACAGCAGAATGAAAAACTTCCAATGATGCTAGGTCCCGGGATACAGGTGATTGGTTTGAAATTAGATACAGGTATTTATTTGAAGAAAGTATGGTAACATACTTTTTTCTCATCACCTGTTTACATTAACTTGCCATATAGGAAATCAAGTCATTTTAGTGGTTATATTGTAGACTTTTCCACCTAGCTACCACTTCATGTTTTGGTAAATGATGTTACATAAGACATAGAGGAAATTGAAAAGATTCAGGTATAGCAACAAATAAAGTCCCATCTGTTTGTTCATTCAACTACAAAGTCTAAGGCTACTAGACATAGTCAGGTGCTTCATGTGGATCAGTATCAGGAAAATGGGTGGCAAGAAGAATAAAATTTAAAGGGGAAGGCAAGAGTAGGGGAAATGCCTTTTACAAAAAAACTTTGAAAATGTTGACTTGAAGGAAATGTAGTAACTTGTATTTGTTATGTGTTGAAAAATGTTTTGGACACCGACCATTTCAAGTTATCCCAGAGCTGCTGGGTTGCACTCAATACGAAGGAAACACTGCTGCATCCCAAAGGTCTCTTGTTCAATTAAATGGGATCTGGCCATTAGAAGCAGCCTGGGAGTCAATCTGGAACGACCCAATGCAGAAAATTCTACCTTTAAAAAAAAATTCATTCATGGGATGTGGGCGTCACTGGCTATGCCAGCATTTATTGCCCATCCCTAATTGCCCTTGAAAAGGTGGTGGTGAGCTGCCTTCTTGAACCGCTGCAGTCCATGTGAGGTAGGTACACCTACAGTATTGTTAGGAAGGGAGTTCCAGGATTTTGACCCAGCGACAGTGAAGGAACGGCGATATAGTTCCAAGTCAGGATGGTGTGTGACTTGGATGGGAACTTGCAGGTGGTGATGTTCCCGTGCATCTGCTGCTCTTGTCCTTCTAGGTGGTAGAGGTCGCGGGTTTGGAAGGTGCTGTCTAAGGAGCCTTGGTGCGTTGCTGCAGTGCACCTTGTAGATGGTACACACTGCTGCCACTGTGCGTCGGTGGTGGAGGGAGTGAATGTTTGTGCATGGTGTGCCAATCAAGTGGGCTGCTTTGTTCTGGATGGTGTCGAGCTTCTTGAGTGTTGTTGGAGCTGCACCCATCCAGGCAAGTGGACAGTATTCCATCACACTCCTGACTTGTGCCTTGTAGATGGTGGACAGGCTTTGGGAAGTCAGGAGGTGAGCTACTCGCCTCAGGATTCCTAGCCTCTGACCTGCTCTTGAAGTCACGGTATTTATATGGCTACTCCAGTTCTGTTTCTGGTCAATGGTAGCCCCTAGGATGTTGATAGTGGGGGATTCAGCGATGGATATGCCTTTGAATGTCAAGGGGAGATGGTTAGAATCTCTCTTGTTGGAGATTGTCATTGCCTGGCACATGTGTGGCGCAAATGTTACTTACCACTTATCAGCCCAAGCCTGGATATTGTCCAGGTCTTGCTACATTTCTACAAGGACTGCTTCAGTATTTGAGGAGTCGTGAATGGTGTTGAACATTGTGCAATCATCAGCGAACATCCCCACTTCTGACCTTATGATTGAAGGAAGGTCATTGACGAAGCAGCTGAAAATGGTTGGGCCTAGGACACTATCCTGAAGAAGTCCTGCAGTGATGTCCTGGAGCTCAGATGATTGACGTTCAACAACCACATCTTCCTTTGCGCTAGGTATGACTCCAACCAGCAGAGAGTTTCCCCCTAGATTCCCATTGACCTCAGTTTTGCTAGGGCTCCTTGATGCCATATTCGGTCAAATGCTGCCTTGATGTCAAGGGCAGTCATTCTCACCCCACCTCTTGAGTTCATCTCTTTTGTCCATGTTTGAACCAAGGCTGTAATGAGGTCAGGAGCTGAGTGGCCCTGGTGGAACACAAACTGAGCGTCACTGAGCAGGTTATTGCTAAGCAAGTGCTGCTTAATGGTACTGTTGATGACACTTTCCATCACTTTACTGATGATTGAGAGTAGGCTGATGGGGTGGTAATTGGCCAGGTTGGACTTGTCCTGCTTTTTGTGTACAGGACATACCTGGGCAATATTCCACATTGCCGGGTAGATGCCAGTGTTGTAGCTATACTGGAACAGTTTGGCTAGGGGTGCGGCAAGTTCTGGAGCACAGGTCTTCAGTACTATTGCCAGAATGTTGTCAGGACCCATAGCCTTTGCAGTATCCAGTGCCTTCAGTCGTTTCTTGATATCACGCGGAGTGAATCGAATTGGCTGAAGTCTGGCATCTGTAATGCTGGGGACTTCAGGAGGGGGCAGAGATGGATCATCAACTCGGCACTTCTGGCTGAAGATTGTTTCAAATGCTTCAGCCTTATCTTTTGCACTGATGTGCTGGGCTCCCCCATCACTGAGGATGGGGATATTTGTGGAGCCACCTCCTCCAGTTAGTTGTTTAATTGTCCACCACCATTCACGATTGGATGTGGCAGGACTGCAGAGCTTAGATCTGATCCATTGGTTATGTTATCGCTTAGCTCTGTCTATTGCATGCTGCTTATGCAGTTTGGCACGCAGATAGTCCTGGGTTGTAGCTTCACCAGGTTGACACCTCATTTTGAGGTATGCCTGGTGCTGCTCCTGGCATGCTCTCCTGCACTCTTCATTGAACCAGGGTTAGTCTCCTGGCTTGATGGTAATGGTAGAGTGGGGGATATGCCGGGCCATGAGGTTACAGATTGTGGCTGAGTACAATTCTGCTGCTGCTGATGGCCCACAGCATCTCATGGATGCCCAGTTTTGCATTGCTAGATCTGTTCGAAATCTATCCCATTTAGCACGGTGATAATGCCACACAACCACGATGGAAAGTATCCTCAATGTGAAGGCGAGACTTTGTCTCCACAAAGACTGTGCGGTGGTCACTCCTACCAATACAGTCATGGACAGGATCATCTGTGGCAGGCAGATTGGTGAGGACAAGGTCAAGCATGTTTTTCCCTCGTGTTGGTTCCCCCACCACCTGCCGCAGACCCTGTCTAACAGCTATGTCCTTTAGTACTCGGCCAGCTCGGTCAGTAGTGGTGCTACCGAGCCACTTTTGGTGATGGACATTGAAGTCCCCCACCCAGAGTACATTTTTTGCCCTTGCCACCCTCAGTGCTTCCTCCAAGTGGTGTTCAACATGGAGGAGTACTGACTGATCAGCTGAGGGAGGGCAGTTGGTGGTAATCAGTAGGAGGTTACCTTGCCCATGTTTGACCTGATGCCATGAGACTTCATGGGGTCCCGAGTCGATGTTGAGGACTCCCAGGGCAACTCCCTCCCTACTGTAGACCATTGTCCCGCCACTTCTGCTGGTGGGACAGGACATACCCAGCGATAGTGATTGCAGTGTCTGGGACATTGTAATGTATGATTCCGTGAGTATGACTATGTCAGGCTGTTGCTTGACTAGTCTGTGGGACAGCTCTCCCAACTTTGGCACAAGCCCCCAGATGTTAGTAAGGAGGACTTTGCAGGGTCAAACAGGGCTGGGTTTGCCGTTCTCGTTTCTGGTGCCTAGGTCGATGCCGGGTGGTCCGTCCGGTTTCATTCCTTTTTATTGACTTAGTAGCGGTTAGGTACAACTGAGTGGCTTTCTAGGCCATTTCAGAAGGCATGTAAGAGTTAACCACATTGCTGTGGGTCTGGAGTCACATGTAGGCCAGACCAGGTAAGGACAGCAGATTTCCTTCCCTAAAGGACATTAGTGAACCAGATGGGTTTTTACAACAATCGACAATGGTTTCTTGGCCATCATTAGACTAGCTTTTAATTCCAGATTTATTAATTAAATTCAAATTCCACCTTCTGCTGTGGTAGGATTCGAACCCATGTCTCCAGATCAATACCCTGGGTCTCTGGGTTACTAGTCCAGTGATAATACCACTACGCCACCACCTCCCCTGCTGAGTTTTATTTCCCCAGGTCAGGCACCTCCAATTTGTGGAATACCACACATGCTTAAAGTTGGAATCAACTGGGTTTGTGCAACAAAATAACATTGCAAAACACTCAGATTAGATGACAATGACATTGTTTTTGATATGTACTGACATTTCCTCTCCACTGCTAAGTCCTGCATCTGTGATTGACAGGAATTCACAATACAAAGTGGATGTCAGTACAATTTGTATCAGAACGGACTCAACTGAGCTCCTCAATTGCTGCAGAATATATTAAATACTTTCCATATGAACTATGTTTCCAACACAGCTTTTATTTGTTAGTTAACCCAGTTTTACTTTTGGGTTACTGCAGAATGGGGAGTTTTGGGAATCGAAATTCTCTCAAGACTTTTCAGGATGAGACACTAAAGGGAGCCACATGTGCAGAAAGTGAAATTCAGGGCAGCAGGGTTCTAAATATAACTTTTTTGTTGAGCAGTAGAAAAATACTTGATTTGTTACAGCCTCAGCTGAGAATGGTAAAGAACTCCCCAAACAGTCATTACCTTTTTTTTCATTCTCTGCTTAATTCATTTTCTTTTTTATTTAGATCTCTGTTATCATAAGCAGAAAGGTTGTATGCAATTTTTAAAAACCAGTTTACAGTTTCAGCATCAGGTTCTCTCAGTCAGTGCCACTCCTCACTTCCCATCACTCTATGCACTATTAGCTACAAACAAGTTGAACTTGGGATAAGATGTTTTTATATATGCGAATTGGACTTTTCATCTGCTGATATCACATCATCCACCAAGGACACATTCAGCAGCTGCCCCACTGGCACACGAGTATCATCCAGCACTCTGGGCCAACTTACATGCCACCTGGACTTCTGTCCTCCTCTGCATCAGTGCTCCGACACGATTCCTTACTATGCAACGGTAAAAGCCAGCATGGGATCGATCCAATGATGGGATCAGATATCTAAAAGTAAGAACGAAAGTAATCAGTTGGCGATTATGTGGAAGTTTGTTTTTTGCATTGATGCTCTTTCTAAAATTTCTAAGTATTTTAATCTGCATGCACACAGTTGCTGAATCAGTGCCAGCATGCAGCACTCTTTTCCTCCTAATGACTTGATCAAAGCGTGGCAAGCTGCCCAGTTTTAGAATTTTTCCTTTGTGTCCTCTATCCGACTCACCCAGTTTGCCAGCTGGCAATCTAAACTAACAACATGTGGAGAATCTCACATTGAATAAATTGATACTATTCATGGCTCCTTGTACAGCCATCCTTTAAAAATGAGACCTCATTGTAACAGATCTCTGATTTATTGTGTTGTTTTAAATGGCGCAGAAATGCCCGAGGAGAGGGAGCCAGATGCTCTGGTGGTAGATTGTTGAGGTTCCCTTTCAGAAAGTCTCAGTTCAAATGTCAATCTGCAGCATAACTGGAACTCAATTCACCTTAATGAGCTTATTTTGTTCATTTTAAATGTAAAAATAACTTTAAGAGAAAGTTCACTTTTTGAGCCATTACATTCCAACTCTCATGTCTCTGAGAAGTGGGTTTTACATCATAGAGCTGCAAGATGAACAGTAGAACTGCAGGCAAATTAAAGAAGGTGGTCTCACTGGTGGGAATTTTCTCCTCTTTCATAACTTTAAAGTCAGGACCATTTCCAATTAGGGACGGCAGGAGGGTTGATGAGGTGGGAGGGCCAATCAGGAACCAGCATGTCAGGATCGGAGTGCAGCCACAGTGACTGGGGTGCAAGAGGAAGCACGGTTACCAGAGGGAGGTGAGGAGCAAGGGGTATCACTGAATCCCTTAAGTTACAATACACTCAGTGACATCATGGGGAGGGTGGCATACTGGTGATGTCACTGAACTAATAATCCATAGACCTAGATCAATGCCCTGGGAACAGGGGTTCAAATCCCACCATGGCAGCTGGTGTCAAAGTGGTAGGTGGTGAACCACTGGGGTTCACGGGCTTGGAAGGTATAACATCTTTTAGTATACTTTTACTCAAGAGTAGTTCATGATATGTTCTTTAGAATTTCCTATTACCTTTTCACCATTGCTACTGAATATACTTCAATCTCTCTACTGGATTCACTTGATCGTTCTCCTCTGAAACTCAGCACAATGCCAAATCACCACATTATCAGTTTAGGGCATGTCTAATACCCTTGCTGAATGACCAAGAACATTGTGCATGCCAATTGCCAGTATTTTAAGCTGACAGCATTTCAATTAATGTATTGCTTTTTTCACAGAGATTGGACGTTATCAACATCCACTAATTAGGTTGGTTAAAGGGTGGCACTGAACACTGTTAGAATCAATTTCATTAGTTGGAGGACAGAATTGAAGCTGGTTGGAACTAATTAGATGACACTCTTGTTTATTAACTTGAGGCCGACGAAATTAGTTGATGGCGTCCGAGAGTTGCAGTTAAAAATATATTTATTTAGTGTTTGCCCACAAATAAGTCAGAAAGAAAAATAAAATGCAGATTTTAAAACTTATTATTTTCCACAAAGGAATTTTCTGAGACATACTCAACTTTTATCGCATGTGAAGGCTTATTTCCTACATGACTAGTTGCAGCTGCTTTTTTGAATTAAGATCGCAGCTTTAACTGAACATTATCCAAGCATTCCTGTCACTGTACCTGTGAACCTGTCAGGGTTTGGAAACGAAAGAATAAAGTTGGGAGTTTTACTTCACAAAAGATTACATTGATATTCCCACATATAGGATTTTACTACAGTATTATTGCGATATGCGATTTAGACAATTGGTCTGTTTATGAGATGTCCGTACAAACCAATTACAGTGCAACGACAACAAACTTCAGACTGGAGATAGCCAGTCATGTCCACTTAGAGAGTGGAAGTCCAATTTACATGCCCTGTAGTTTCCTGTTCCGGCCCCACACCCCCAAAATGATGGCAGGATATAATGAATTTTTAGTTCAAAAACAGGCAAATAAACCTGTTCACAGGGGCAAAAGAACAATATGGGCTCGAAACTAATGATGCCAAGAGTTTGCTGGAGTGGGGCATCTTTTAAGTCAACATTTTCCCTTACCCTTCAGCTTGAAAAAATTTTGTGTTGCAATTTGCAGGGAGGACCTGATTGACTCTAATTCACCCAACTTCCTTCTCCGTCGTTCCCCTGCTTCTTTCTCAATCCTTAAATCTCATTGGTTAAGGAGATAAACTGTTGGTCCCAACCCTTCAGCCAAAGAGATGTGGAGCACTATGACTATCATCTGACATTAACTGGAGATAAAGCAGTCAGACCCACAAAACATCTAATTTTATCAGTCACACATCATATAGATAAGTGCACTCTCCTCTCAGGGAAAAATAAATCATGAATTAATTTGATTAAATAGTAAGGGGCAAATTAAAGTACAACGTATTGCTAGTTACTTACATAGCACAAAGATGTTTTTGGTTATACAGCAGTACCACCCTTTGTGTGTACAGCAGTGCAACCCATTAGACCTTTGCTTTTCAGTGCTACAATATGTGTCGTTAATGTGCAGTAACATTGGAGTGGAATAGCTGATATACAGCAAATGCTGTATTTATGTTTAATATGTGATATTTCGCACAGACGTTAACACTTATAATAGCTACATAATGGAAACAAATGTACACTTTAGTTCATATTCTTAAAACAGAACTATTGAAAACTTGCATTGTAAGGAATATTTACATTGTCACTATAATACAGTGAACAGTGTTTAAAGTCTTCAACCATACCACACCATTCACTCACAATGCCTAATTCTTTTCCGTAGGAAAGCAGAAGCACCTCATTCTTACTGCTGATGTTTTCTATAATATAAATAGGTGAGCATGGATTGCATGATTTCCAAACTGATCTGCATTGAAGATCAATTTCTCATTCCTCATTTAACTGCACAACTTGATTAATTATTTAAAATAGTTGCTAGTCCCACAATGTTGCAATTATGCACGAGCAACATACATTAATTAAACTGAAGTACATATATAATCATAAGATTAATAATTGTTTCACCTACATAACTCTGTCATCTATATCCAGATTTTTTCAGCAAATATAAACATTATAAGGCTCAACAACCCAAATTCATCTTTCATTTAAAAAAAACGTTACCTCTGCAGTTTTACAGTTGTTTCCCTGCCCTCATATAATTCCCTCATGCATTTGCTGTGTGGCATTCATCAGAGCATGAGTGGGTAACTTGCTTCCAGTGATCTGCCCCTGCTGCTTTTACCTCAGGCGTATGTGAGCTGCCCAAAGTGACAAATCCACTTATTATTCCCCCGCCCCTCAGTAACGCACCTAGCTCCTGCTTGGTGTTTGGACTGAATGTCATAACAAAGATTGGCAACACCTTGGGCGTGGAAAATGGCAGCTATCCCCTGTGAGGCCCATGCTGCCACTCCACTGTGATTGTCCATTGGGCAGCCACTTTACATATTCACGGCACCCCACCCCCCCCCCCTCACCCCCCACCCCCAACAATCATGTGATGGGTGCGGCTTGGCGACGCCATTCACAGGGTCACCTGTTGAAAGAGCAGGTCCTGCCGCCATTTTTAAAAGGCTACCAGCCCTGTAGACAGTTCAACAAAGTGCAGAGTTGACCCCTTCCCCACCTTGGTGGCGCCAGCTTTCCCTGGACAGGAAAGTGAAAGCGCGTGAGTGATGCATGTCGCGCTGAAGATCGGGAACTGAAGGTAAGATCGTTGCGGATTAGACTTTAATAAATGCGAACATGTAATTTAAATATTTGAACCAAGGTCCCGTTGCAGAGCGGTGGAGGAGCTACCACAGAGGTTCCCCACCACCGGGAAGATCGGGCCTGACAATCCCGGCGTCAGGTTCCGTGGTGAGCCGCTGCCGCTCTGATTCTCCGGCACCCCCCAGGCCACAAAACCCGACTTCGAGCTGGGAACAAAATCCAGCACCTTGTGTGAAGAATCATGGGAGAAACCTACACCTTTGTATTCTGCAGGGCAGTGAACTGGAACACAAACATCACATTCTATTACCTGAAAAATATCCAGTTTAAATATTTTTTCAACGACCATGAATCCATTGATTATTTGAGTAGTACCCAGGTAATAGAGTTATAGAAGTTGGACATCTAATTCGCATTCCTTCACATTGTAAATTTCTGTCTATAGCACATTATGGTTGGAAGGAATTGGTGTGCAAATGTAAAGGAATAAAACTGAATTTTACTAGCCCTCCAACCTCCGGGGTCGTAGTGGGAGGGCCTGGAAAATTCTTCTGGGATAGGCCCGCCACAAACCCCGACACCAAGAAAGCGCCTCTGCATTTTACCGGTGGCAGAGAGGCCTCAGTGCACCCCCCCACCACCGAGTGGCAGGGCCTTGAAAAACATGCAAATAAACTTATCTTGACTTGGCAGTCGTCCCACAACGATATTCCGGCCGCTGGCCAGAACTCCAGCCCTTTCGGAACTCCATTCGGGAAAACACTCTGTATTGGCTGAGGGGATGGTGGGAAGGGGTTGAAGGGCAAAGGTAACCAAGTTCATGGGCAAAGTTGGTGTTGGGAAGAAAGGTTTTTATGTGTGTAAAATACATTAAAAGGTCACTGGGGGGTGTGGGAGAGGGGCTTTGATCGGTTAATAAAGGTTTAACTTTTAATTTGCCCTCCATGTCCCTTTAAAAATTAAAATTGCCGATAAGGGCTTGAAGCCCTTTAAAAATGGTGCTGGCGCCTTTGCAGCGGCGCCAGACACCATTGCTGGGGATGGAACGGTTGCACCCTCTACATCATCGGGGGCGGCCTCTCCATGCGGGCGGACTGCCGACTTCAAAGCGCGTCATCGCGATTTGCACGCTTTATTAAAATCCAGCCCATAATGTGGGAGAAAAAGATTTGCCTAAAGGGGATGAAGAAATAAACATATTTTACCAGGTGTACTACTGCTACTACTTTTGTATCATGGGAAAAGCTAATAATGGGATATCTATTTTGGCCTCTTGAGACGCCGAGAAATGAGGTGCTTCCTGCAATAGATCTCAGTGGGCAGTTTTATGTGATTTTATTTTTTGTTTTATTTTTATTTAGGGATACAGCACTGAAACAGGCCCTTCGGCCCACCGAGTCTATGCCGACCATCAACTCCCATTTATACTAATCCTACACTAATCCCATATTCCTACCACATCCCCACCTGTCCCCATATTCCCCTACCACCTACCTATACTAGGGGCAATTTATAATGGCCAATTTACCTATCAACCTGCAAGTCTTTTGGTGGTGGGAGGAAACCGGAGCACCCGGCGAAAACCCACGCAGACACAGGGAGAACTTGCAAACTCCACACAGGCAGTACCCGGAATTGAACCCGGGTCGCTGGAGCTGTGAGGCTGCGGTGCTAACCACTGCGCCACTGTGCCGCACTGTGCCATGGTCTGTGACTCATGGCCACAATCGCATTTCGGGTCATCCCTCATCTTCCGCTTATGGAGCAGGTGGCCACATCATCCATGTGCTCTGCGGATTTGGTTGAGCTCTGTCCGCTGTCTTCAAGGGAGGTTGAAGCAAGGTACCTCTGCTGTTGGGCCAGTTATGGTGTGTTTCTTTATGCTGCATGTATTCCACAATTCGGTCATCTGGATAATGGCTTGGTACCAGCTGCATTTGACAAGGAGTGAAACATTTCCACCGGCAATGCGCACTGTAGGATTGGGAGAAATCAATCTTCATTCCGTTCTCTACATAAGCTCCCTGCAAAGGTGAATCTTCCTCACTTAGTAACAAGCACTTTCTTTACTGTAAAAAGTTGCTGGAATGCAAACAGTACAGAATTTCTGGACTTGCTCCATAGATATTTACTTTGGCTAAAAATGTTACACCATATCTTCTGAGAAAATTATTTTGTGCACTAGTACTTCAGTTCTGCAGCTGGTGGAATCCCAATTGTATGACAAAGATCAATGTATTACAAATGAAATTCAAGTTTATCTCCTTTTCCCTAACCATAATTAGATTCATGGAGATAAGTTAGGATTCTGCATACCCAAGTGTTTATTTAATATAGCTACTATCTAATATTGTTAAAATGGAACTAGACATTTATGATACAACCTGCGGAATCAAGCATGCCTTTCTATTAATTGTATTTATGTCTAAACAGGAAACACATTGTAAAATATTGTCTTTGAGGCCATATGTGAGTAACACAACAGTAATACTCAAGAAATATTTTGTATAGTTCTGATGACATAGGTCAGAGACTGACCTCCCTCCATGTTGCAAATCCGCATGCAGACACAAGATGGTGCTGAATCTCTAAGTCAGTGCTTATGGCATCCGGCCATGCCTTTTGGACACTTGTTACATTTGGCGTGAAGACGAGGAGCTGACTTTTACTGGCTGATTTAATTAGTTGAGTTAGCTGGGTCAAAATGAATGTACTCATTCAAACTTGCTCCTGTCCTTCCATCTGTAAATGTGAAAGCACCTCCTTAGAACAGAATGTGATTTCTAAAGACAGGTGCTCGAGTTTGTTCAGGTTTCTACTTCGGAGTCTTTATCAAAAAAAAGTCACAAAGCCAAATCCCAAGCCCCATATTGGCAGGTTGATGTGAAAAGAACATTAAAAAACAAGGCAGCATAAGGGTGGTCTTGCCTACAGACCATCAAAGAACATAGTCATCATTAGACTAGCAGGCAGCACGGATGCAACTCAATCCACAACAAAATGTTAGACACAGCTTCTCATTACAAACCAAATAAGACTTTTAGAGATTATAAACACAAAGTTACCATTAGATCATGTAATCCTACTTTCAACTATATATATTATATATAAAGATGCAAGTTAGACCACCAGAAATCTAATATCTTCTTCTTTCTTCTTTGGCCTCCTTATCTCGAGAGACAATGGGTAAGCGCCTGGAGGTGGTCAGTGGTTTGTGAAGCAGCGCCTGGAGTGGCTATAAAGGCCAATTCTAGAGTGACAGGCTCTTCCACAGGTGCTGCAGAAAAATTTGTTTGTCGGGGCTGTTACACAGTTGGCTCTCCCCTTGCGCCTCTGTCTTTTTTCCTGCCAACTGCTAAGTCTCTTCGAATCGCCACACTTTAGCCCCGCCTTTATGGCTGCCCGCCAGCTCTTGTGAACGCTGGCAACTGACTCCCACGACTTGTGATCAATGTCACAGGACTTCATGTCGCGTTTGCAGACGTCTTTAAAGCGGAGACATGGACGGCCGATGGGTCTGATACCAGTGGCGAGCTCGCTGTACAATGTGTCTTTGGGGATCCTGCCATCTTCCATGCGGCTCACATGGCCAAGCCACCTCAAGCGCCGCTGACTCAGTAGTGTGTATAAGCTGGGGATATTGGCCGCCTCGAGGACTTCTGTGTTGGAGATACGGTCCTGCCACCTGATGCCACGTATTCTCCGGAGGCAGCAAAGATGGAATGAATTGAGACGTCACTCTTGGCTGACATACGTTGTCCAGGCCTCGCTGCCATAGAGCAAGGTACTGAGGACACAGGCTTGATACACTCGGACATTTGTGTTCCGTGTCAGTGCGCCATTTTCCCACACTCTCTTGGCCAGTCTGGACATAGCAGTGGAAGCCTTTCCCATGCGCTTGTTGATTTCTGCATCTAGAGACAGGTTACTGGTGATAGTTGAGCCTAGGTAGGTGAACTCTTGAACCACTTCCAGAGCGTGGTCGCCAATATTGATGGATGGAGCATTTCTGATGTCCTGCCCCATGATGTTCGTTTTCTTGAGGCTGATGGTTAGGCCAAATTCATTGCAGGCAGCCGCAAACCTGTCGATGAGACTCTGCAGGCACTCTTCAGTGTGAAATGTTAAAGCAGCATCGTCAGCAAAGAGGAGTTCCCTGATGAGGCCTTTCCGTACTTTGGATTTCGCTCTGAGACGGGTAAGGTTGAACAACCTGCCCCCTGATCTTGTGTGGCCAGAATAATGATAGGATTTTTAAAAAATCCAAATAGGAAAAAAAAGACAGTAAAACAGTGCACCAGAATAAGAAATTCCCAACAGTTTTGCTGCATGATCAGAGAAAGGTGGGGCAAATGGAGGTTAGTCTCCTTCCCAGGGCATAAGAGGGAGAAAGAAAGACTTGCATGCTACTTTTCATCCAGAGCAGCAAAGGCCTACTACTTGTTGGTTGATGCCCAGCCCTCTTAGTTGGCGAGAAAGTTATCTTGACAGGACACATTGTTGCATGTTGGCGCTTTAAGGTGTATCTCCATCAGTGGCAAGTTTGCTTTTGTTGCTGCTTCCCAGCTATGGTCTTGGGGAATACCACAAACCAGATTTAGACACCTTTCCTTCAGGAGGGAAGGAAAATCAGATGCTAAGTCCAATACTGTCATGTTCTTGGAGAAGGGGTTACTTTGTTCAAACTATCATCCAAAAATTGAACTCAAAATGGTTCAGTTTAGTCTCTTCAGATTGCAGCTTAAATCAGAACAATTTTCCGCAGTAATATACTTCCTAATGGTAAACTGGTGTAAGCTTTATTTCACAAGTTCTTTAATTTGTTTCACTGGAAGATTGAATGCATGTCAAAGCTTCCTTTTAAGCAACGTCATGACCTCCACCATGTAGAAAGACAAGGGCAGCTTGTTTATATTGCTGCTCCTTCAGCATCGCTGGATCAACGTCCAGAAACACCCTACCAAACAACATTGTGGGAGCAATCTCACCACACAGACTCCAGTAGTTCAAGCTGAAGGCTCAACACCACCTTCACCAGGATAACTATGGATAGGCAATAAATGCCTGTGATGCTCAAATCTCGAAAATGGTTAAAAATATTTCAAATCTATCTCAGATGACAGTTAGAATACTTGAAAATGCTAGTCCTAAACACAGATCAGGATTCAATTGTATTTTTAAAACTTCTGACTCTTGGAGCACTGTATAATGTACAGTCCTCCCTTTTCTCATAAACAGATTGCGTCAATGAGGTCTCAACAATGAATTGCGCATTTTGATGGCTGACATGATGACTGTTCAGGGACTGGCTAGGTTCATATTAAACAGGGTATTTAACATAACTGACATGGTCTATTCAACTCTGCTGTAATTTTTACATGAAACATTACTTGTGACAGTTTTTAAATCGGAGTCTTCATAGAAACACATTTATATTTTCGGGGCTGTCTGATGTGTTGAATGCAAGACTGGCAGATTCTCTAGAGCTGAAATCAGGAATGCACTATATGTGATAAATTAAGGGTGCAAATTATGTGTAAATTAGGTGTTAAAATTGTGTTACTTCTCCCACATGCTGTGCCATGGCAATAAAAAAAACATTTTAATTGTCAATACACATTGTCAAAGAAAAAACTTTACAACAAGATAACGTTTTTTCTGTAGTATAGTCAGCAGAATCATGGGATAAACAACTATAAATAAAACTCATGATTTTGTTTGTTTATAATAGAATAGTGATGAACACATACAACCAGAATATTTTGCAAGGTAATGGAGGGATTGTGCTGGAATCTTAGTAAAATGTATTTCAATGTATCTGTATTGCACAATTGAAACCAACGATGGGGAAATAAGTATGAGCATAATCGCTGCATAAAGAAAAAAAGGCCTTCTGAGCTCGTCGAAAGAAATAAAACAGAAGAAATAGGAGCAGAAGTGCACTACATGGCCCATCGAGCCTACAGTACTCCACCAACTACAGCCTGCCAACTTGAAAATGCCCCATCTATACCTACTCTTTGCTTCCTGTCCATTTACCAATCCTCTCTCCATGCTAATATATTACCCCCAACTTCGTGAGCCCTCAGCTTGCCCATTAACCTTTTGTGTGGCAACTTATCAAATGCCTTTTGGAAATCCAGGTATACTACATCTACTGGTTCCCCTTGATCTACCCTACTAGTTACATCCTCAAAAAACTCTAATAAATTTGTTAAACACTATTTTCCTTTCGTAAAACCATGTTGACTTTGCCTGATAATACTATGATTTTCTAAATGCATTGTTAAGGCTTCCTTAATAATAGATTCAAGCATTTTCCCAACACCTGATGTCAGGCAAATTGGCCTGTAGTTCCCCGTGATGATAATTAGCTTGGCCTGTAGTGTAATCAAATGCCTAACATAAAAGGGGACTTTACAATATTTATTTTTAAGTCTTTAGTTTTCCTGCTGGTGACATTATTTATTGTGCAGGTAATCAAAGAACATGATTTCTATTTTGTTTGGGGCACTACATCTCTGTTTTTCCCAGGCACCCTTGGTTTCCAAACCTGTTGGCTGGAACTCGCTGGAGTAGGGCATCTGGTGACATGTGCCATTAGTCTTTTTTCTGCACCCTTCAGCTCAAAGTTTTATCATGCCATAACCTGTTGGAAGTGCAAACTGATAAAGGTGTAGCAAGGACAATGGGGCAGCTGGAACCTTAGTGAATGATGGGACCAACAGTGTATCTCCTTAATCAATGAGGTTTAAGGTTTGAGAATCAACCAGAGAAATAATGAAGATAAAATAGCGGGGGTTAGAATCAAATCAGGTATGGTAAGAGAAATAAAACAAGGTAATGTTTAGGTTAAGAGCAAGAGAAGAAAGAGACAGAAAGGAAAAAGTAATGACATTTTTAAAATCTCCAACAAGAATTGACTATCTGCAGGAATGAGATTAAACACTTTGAATTGTTTCCATTCTGGACCAGAGAGGTTGATTGGCACCACATTAACAATTATCACATTGTTAAAAAGATACTTATGGTCTTAATTATCACACTTAGCTTTCTGTGAAGAGATTTGTGGCCAATTAATGTGCAAATCCAGCAAGTTCTTAAAAATGATGGGGAGGCTAAAGACAAATTGCCGTTTGTGCAAAACAAACAGCAGACTTGTATAAATTGACCAGCAAGTTCTGGAGAGTTGCAACTCTTGCTGTATCTCTTAATCCCCTGCATTTGCTGGCCAATTTGCACAATAATAACACATGCCATGATTATTCCAGCAAGATCTGACCTAATGTGTTATGGTGGTGTCTGCCACTTTCAGGATCTGTCATTGCACAGAGAGTTTAACAACAAGCCAGTTAAAAGCAAAGGGATACACCTTGCAGCTCTCAGATTCTTGAAAGATTTAGAAAAATACAGGGCAGAATTATGGAGGCAGGTAGGTGTGAAAATTCATGGCATTGGCTGCCAGTTTATTGGCACCACCCCACCTCCGGGTCATTTTCCTGGAGGCAAGTTCAGGGTCACAAGTGGCAGGTAGCCAATTAAGGTGTAACTGGCCTAATACTGGCATTGTGAACTAAGCCAGCTGCCTGGAGGCGACCTCCTGGTGGCAGAACAGGGTCCAGCACTCCAAGCAGGTTTTGAAAGCCTCCCCGCCTGCCTGGCTACAGGCACCCTGTGGACTGGTTCCCCCTCCACAATGGTGGCCTGGCAGTTGTGGCCTTTTTTTAATTCAAAAGTTTTAAAAGTTGCTGAGAAGGTGCCTCAAATTGGAGGCGCCCTCTCTGTTACCTGAAATGGCAGGCTGTAGCCCCTTCCATGCTTGAGGGCCTCACAACATTTAAGAAGTATTTAGATGAGGACTTGAAACACCATAGCATACAAGGCTACGGGCCTAGTGCTGGAAAATGGGATTAGAATAGATAGGTGCTTGATGGCCAGCACAGACACGATGGGCCGAAGGGTCTGTTTCTGTGCTGTATAACTCTATGACTCTATTAGCCCTCCAGCTTTGACAGTTGCCCGCCGTCCTTATTTGGATGGCAAGCGCACCCTCTGACCGCGAATTGGCTAATTCAGGGAAAATCACGCCAGGTGACTGTTTTCCACACAGTGCGGAGTTGGTACCCCCATTTGGTCCCCACCCAAAACCCTGCCCATTGTGTGTATTGAAAAGTCATTTTCTCCCAGTGTCCTTGCTAACATTTATCCCTCAACGAACATCACTAAAACAAAGGAGGCCTAACTCACCAGGTGAGAAACGCATCAGAGTATGTGGAATGCTGATTTTACACCCCGTTCAATATTACTTGTTGACTTCAATGGAAGGTAAAATTGGGCAGGGTGTAAAACAACACTGCACCCAATCCTGTCTGTTTCCTGAGTGGTGGGAAAGGTTAAAACTGGCCTCATTGGGCAGGGTGTAAAATCAGTGTTCCACCAAATCTGGTGGGTTTCCCACCTGGCATGTGGGTTAAAATGTTTCCCAAATTGACTGGTCATTGAATTCAATGTTTGACCTTGATGTGTGCAAGTTGGCTGCTCCATTTCCCTGCATTACAATAGTAGTTCAAAAAGTACTTCAGTGGACGGTGCAGTGTTTTAGAATGTCTTGAGGATGTTAAAGGTGCTATATAAATGCAAGTTTGTTCTTTTTAAGATTATGATTGTTTTTATTGTTTTGTCTACTGGAGGAGTTGAAGTCTGTCTACTGCACCTATAACTATGACATTATTAGAATTATTTGCTTGCTCATTATTTGTGTAATAAATTCACTTCATATTTTAAACTTTAAAGATGAGCTTTAATCTGATTCTCTACTAATTTTAAAGACTGAAGTGAAATCTTATGGAGGCATAAAATAGAGAGGTACCTAACAGCAATAACCAAGCAGGATTTGCTGTTTGTTTTAGAGGATGTTACTAAAACCTTTCCTTGGCTTCAAGGTGAGCAGAGACAGTCTCTGAGGAGTTAGTATTCAGTCATGATGGTGATCTGAAATATATGAGCTGGAATAATTTGGGATAATATGTCTTAAAAAGACCAAAAAAGGTAACCTTCATCTATAATCTTGATGAACTTCACAGCTGCCAACGTCTGTGTGAGGACTTCATATCTTCCCAATACATTAAAGCCTTACAACCAAACTTCAAAGCAACTAACTGCAAATCAGATGAAATGGGTACCAGATAATGTTTTCATAGTATTTTGAACAAATATTATGAATTGAGGATGCAGCTTATTCGCAGAAGGAGTCTGATATTTTCTGTGTTAAAATTTGTTAATGTGGTTGTGTCAAAAATTAAACATTCTATCTGTAGTCTTTGAAGCAAGTCTACATGGAAACTTCAAAGAGAGTCAGTCAAGGAAGAACCCCGAAGGCACAGGATGGAACCAGCTAAAACAATCTGAAAAGGATTCTCTCATCATTAGCTTGGTGTTTTATGAACTTTACCTAGATATTAAGCCAAGTGAGAGCTGCAGCTTGCCTGTGAGAGTAGTCTGAAACATGGGAGTCAACAAATTGAGAGTAATAAAGGTAAATGAATCCTGAAATGTAACAGTGATCCTTGTTGTACACGCCACCAGATGACCTTATCACACACAGCTCCTGATATGGGCCAATGGAAGCTGGTGCAAAGTACACTCTTTACTTTAGGTTTATTTGAAATAGGATAGAAAATCCACAGGTTCCCCTGATGAATTAGGATAAATGAACCACGTAGTGTGGAATTAAGCTACAGAGACTACATGGTGACAAGTTCAATCCTTAGTCTGTGCTAAGTTAAGCTATCTCACCTAGGATATCAGCCTGAGGTTTGGCGGGGATAGTTATCAGGTAGGAAGAGGTACAGGCTTAGTTACGATGCTCTCACACGTCAAATACCCTGCCAAAACCCAGCGTCAAGCTTCACTGATAATGAGCTGGGGTTCAGTACTCGAGACTGTCAGTGCTCATGAACTCAAAGAGTCTGCTTTTTCAACAGAGGAAGAGAGAAAATCAAATTCACAAGACATATCTCAGCTTTTACCACTGGTTTACCATTAATCTGTTGTTGTAATAATGAATATGTTTAGAATAAATTCTCCAAACGCCTTGCTGAAATAGAAATCAGAAATAAAACACTTCATATGAACATATCATGAAAAATAAATGGGAATGCAAGGTGGAAACGAGGATATCAGTGCAGCTGTTTTAAAATAATTTAAAATAATGGTTTCTGTAATATTACTTGATCCTTTTGGCATGTGATCTATTGTAAGACTCACAAGACTACAAGTAATATCCAAAGAAAATTTGGGTTTTATTATACTTTAACCAGAATATATATATGCATACAGCTATTGCACAAGCCACACCAAAGCATGTCTTGCTCTGTTGAGCTCCACCCACAACTGACTGTTCATGTGAGACACGACATCACCTCCTCTGGTGATCTTCGCTTACAGCTCCTTAAGGTGGTCCACTCTTAAGGTCATACCAAAACATCCCCCTTTTTTCCAAAGATAAAAACATATGTACGATAAACTATGATGTTGTGGTTTGGATCAACTATACATGATTATAATAAAATGTTATTAACAGGTAAGCAAATGTAACGCTTACTAAAATGTAAAGGAGGTTTGCTTATTCGTCCCAATCTTGTCATTGTGAACCTCTTCCCAGAGCTCAGCTCGTCTTGATGATTCCTCTGAAACTCAGAACTCTGGTTAGCATGTTCCTCCTCTGTGTTTGTAGCCTCTGTACATTCATCTTCAGATTTTGTCCTTGAATGTGTCTGCGATGCCACAGGGTTGTCACATGTAGTGTTGTCATACAGCACTTGGAGTTGACTTTGGTTCTGTCCGAGAGTCGCACCATTAGGTGTCTGGACCTTGTACGATTGGGCTGGTCACACATCCTTGCAATCTCTGCAGGATGCCAAGTTCCCAACGCATGATTGAGGACTCTGACCTTCTGTCCTACTCGCAATCTAGCTGATTCTGGTCCTCTGTGACAGTTGTACGATGCCTTCATGTTCCCTTGTTTAGACAGAAGTATATCCTTTACTGTGGAAAACTTAGAGAGAATATGGCTCAGCAGGTAGTTCTTACATGTCTTCCAAACATCAACTCTGCAGGCGACGGTAAGCCCATGTCCAATGGAGTAGCTCAGAGGTGCAGCACTGCAACCATGGGATCTTGTCCCTTCTGCCTACACTTTAAAATTAGCAATTTAATGGTGCGCACCGTGTATTCAGCCACGCCGTTGGACTTTGGATAATGCAGCGACGATGTCACGTGATGGACTCCCCACCTGGCACACGTCTTGGAATGTTGTTCCTGCATATTGCAGCCTACTATCGGAGATGATTTCTACTGGCTCCCCAAATAGGCTGAACAGAGCACTAATTGTATCAGCAACCACTGCACTTGACATATCCCGTAGCTGCCTGATGATCAGAAACTTGGTGAAGTAATCCATGACAAGGAGGAAATCATCACCTTGAACATGAAATAAATCTGTGTTGATCTTCACCCATGGATGTAAAGATGTTTCATGTGGGATCAAGGGTTTCTTCTGTTGATTTGGCTGACAACTTTGACATGCTTCACAGGATTTCATTACCATCTCACCATCACTGTCAATTTCTGGCTAGTAGACTGTCTCTCTGCCAAGGCGCCTGGTACGTTCTATTCCCAAATGCCCCTGATGCAGTTGGGTTAGAATATCAGAATGCAGAGCTTCGGGTATCAGGAATTGTTTCCCTTTGAAAATCACCCCCTGTGATATACCAAGCTCGTCTCGATATGGCCAGAAACAGCGTAGACGTTCAGTTATGTAAACAGAAAATGCCTGAAATACTCAGCAGGTCTGGCAGCATCTGTGTAGAGAGAAACAGAATTAACGTTTCAGGTCTGTGACTAAGAGACCACTTTCTGTTCTCATTTCAGACTTCCAGCATCCGCAGTATTTTGCTTTTATTTTAGATGTTCAGTTACTTCCTGTATGGTGCCAGGCCATCCTTCCACAACAACGATAGGGTAGGGTTACGTGCCATGTCATCTCTTAGTTGCTCGCATTTGAGAGGTCCAAAACTCATGAAGTCGATCTGGAGGACATCCTCAATCTCAGTATCCACATCATTGCCATGCAAAGCCAACGAGACATTTGCATCTTTATTCAGGTTAGGGAACATGCTCAGGGTGTCCGATGTGACCATTTTGCTGCCCGGTTTAAATCGGACGTCACAATTGTAACCCTGGACCTTCACCAAAAGTCTCTGCAATCACGGAGGAGCACTCATGAGCGGTTTGCGCCATATGGTTTCAAGTGGCTTGTGGTCAGTCTCCACTATAAAATGTTTTCTGAACAAGTAGATGTGAAACCTAACAATACCAAAAACTAGAGCTAAGGTTTCACGTTCGATGTAGTTGGATTATGTTTACGACAAACTGTTCGACGCAAAGGCGCTGGGTTTCCCTTCCTGCGTCATGCAGGCGCCTAATCCTTTCTGGGACGCATCGACCTTGATTGTGGCCTTTTTGGTCGGGTTGTAATATTGTAGCACACTGTCTTGACTTGACAGAGCTAACTTTAAGGATGAAACCACCCGCTGGTGGTCCTCCTGCCACAAGTAAGGGGTATCTATATGCAGAAGTTCCCTAAGCAGTGCTGCTCACTCAGCGAAATTGGGGATGAATGGGGCCAAAAAGTTAAACAGCCCTAGATACCATTGGAGGTCTTCCTGGTCCTGAGGAGTTGGCCTGGCTCTGACATCTTCGATCTTATTGGAGTCTGAGAGTATTTCTGTGGTGGAATATATCAACCCAAAGAGGTTGATGTGCCCAACGTTGACCTGGCACTTCTTGCTATCAAACACAAGGCCCTCACGACAAGCAGCCAGCATTAGCAAATGCAAGTTTTGGACATGTTCTGCCTTGAGCCGCCCCATTACTGCTATATCGCGGCTATACAAATACAGCCCGGGACATTTTCCGTTATCCTGTCCATGTAATGTTGAAAAATGTCCTGGCTGAGGCACAGACCAAATGGCAACCGTCTAAAACAGTATCTCCCAAATGGCATTCTAAAAGTTGTGTGTACCTGGGACCTCTTGGCTAAGTGGACAGAGCAGTAGCCATGTTTCGAACTTTGAAAAATACCTAGTACCAATAAACTTAGGATTCAGCTGCTCCAGGGTCAGGATTTTATGTGGGCATCTCTTGCGGGTAGACATTTTCCCTGCATGTGATTTGTCACCATTCCTGTGTGCACTATCTTAGCTCAGCCTTCTGCACTGCCTTGCCCAATATCCTCGTATGCCACGAGCATTGCACCAATCCTGGTACACCGGACAACTGACTAGTGATGAAATATGTCGTCGACAGTGCTATCAAGCAACACTTGCTCAGCAATAACCTGCTCAGTGACACTCAATTTGGGTTTCGTCAGGGCCACTCAGCTCCTGACCTCATTACAGCCTTGGTCCAAACATGGAAAAAAGAGCTGAACTCCAGAGGTGAGGTGAGAGTGACTGCCCCTGACATCAAGGCAGCATTTGACTGAGTATGGCATCAAGGAGCCCTAGCAAAACTGGAGTCAATGGGAATCAGGGGGCTGGTTGGAGTCTTACCTAGCACAAAGGAAGATGGTTGTGGTTATTGGAGGTCAATCATCTCAGCTCCAGGACACCACTGCAGGCATTCCTCAAGGTAGTGTCCTAGTCCCAACCATCCTCAGCTGCTTCATCAATGACCTTTCCTCCATCATTAGGTTAGGAGTTGGGATGTTCGCTGATGATTGCACAATGTTCAGCACCATTCGCAATTCCTCAGATACTGAAGCAGCCACTTCCAGATGCAACAAGACCTGGATAATATCCAGGCTTGGGCTGATAAGTGGCAAGTAACATTCGCGCCACACAAGTGCCAGGCAATGACCATCTCAAACAAGAGAGAATCTAACCAAATCCCCTTGACCTTCAATGGCATTACCATTGCTGCATCTCCCACTATCAACATCCTGGGGGGTTACCATTGACTAGAAACTGAACTGGATCAGCCACATAAATGCTGTGGCTACAAGATCAGGTCAGAGGCTGGGAATTCTCGGCGAGTAACTCATTTCCTGTCTCCCCAAAGCCTGTCCGCCATCTACAAGGCACAAGTCAGGAGTGTGATGGAATATTCTCCACTTGCCTGGATGGGTGCAGATCCAACAACACTCAAGAAGCTCGACACCATCCAGGACAAAGCAGCCCATCCACCATCTTCAACATTCATTCCCTTCACCACCAATGCACAGTGGCAGCATTGTGTACCATCTACAAGATGCACTACAGCAACTCACCAAGACTTCTTCAACAGCACCTTCCAACCCCACGACCTCTACCGCCTAGAAGGACAAGGGCAGTAGATGCATGGGAACACCACCACCTGCAAGTTCCCCACCAAGCCACCCACCATCCTGACTTGGAACTATATCACTGTTCCTTCACTGATGCTGGGTCAAAATCCTGGAACTTTATTCCTAACAGCACTGTGGTGTACCTTCACACCTAGGACTGTAGCAGTTCAAGAAGGCAGCTCACCATCACCTTCTCAAGGTCAATTAGGGATGGGCAATAAATGCTGGCCGAGACAGCAATGCCCAGGTCCCATGAACGAATATTAAAAAAAAAACTGTGAATTAGGTGAGTCAGGCCACATTTGCCACAAGGCTTAATAGACATCTGAGCCTTGGTGATCATGCCCATTGTTGTAGCCACCCCCAACACTTGTAACTGTTGGCGCCCAGCCATGATGGCTTCAAATTTCCTTCTATCATTGAGTAGTGCATCTATGGTTTTCCCTATCTTCTTTTCTAGCAAGTCTTGTTGAAAGGCCTGTAGTGCAGTAGACGCAATTACTAGCTCTGTAACCCATTCTGATACTAGATATCTGCAAAGTCACAATATTGAGCTCTGTCTCGGGACCTTGCAACAAACTGGTCAATGAATTCTTCTTGCCTTTGCCAGTAGGTCATAAGCTCAAGCCTATGTACTCGGAAATTTACCTTCACTTTAAGCTGCTGCTCCCGAAATGCCCATATCTTGCTAGGCAATCCTGACATATTGATCAATTTCAGGCCCTCATTGCTCACTGCGATCTTAATTTTGGTACCTTGATTCTCTGGTTTGCTGACTTCTTGATCCAAGAAACATAGCTCCATTTGCTGTCAGAACATTCAATTTAGACGCAATGTCTGACGCCTTCCAATCTATAAATGGATATCTGAAAGCCATTGTCTTAATTATCCTGACTTTTTAAACATATAAATACAGGCTTTTTCACAAGCATACTTTTTTTGTTTCCTTTTTAAGACAGATTTGTTGTTTTGCAGGCCTGCCCCTTTTAAGAGCGAGACTACATTTTTTTGAACTGTGAGACAGCTTGTTTACACAGCTTGTTGTTTTTCAAAAAACTGTGAGCTGCCATTTTTTAAAAAACTGAGTGCAGTTTTTGTTAAGAGGACTGGAGCTTGCGGTACCAACAGCTGCCACAACCAGTCTTTACTTTGTGCTGGACCTCCACTGGTGCTTTCGAGATCTTCCCGCATTTTTCAGCTTAGGCCCTGCCCACAAATTAAAAAAAATGGTTTCAGCTACTGCTTTTCAAATCTTTTGACCCACTGCCAGATAGGTCAAAGTTCCGGTCTCATGGCAAATTGTCTACTGTACTTGCACAGTTTCAACACCTTCCGGGGTCCTGCCTGTAGTCTAGCTTGCTGCAGTGTTGTGCGGTCTCCTGCTGACTGCTATCCAGTCTCTTCAGTCACTCCAGGTAGGCAGCCTGCTGGTCTTTGTTCTCCATTTTATTATTTCAGCTATTTTTAGCAGATTTCACAAATTCAGTTTTTTAAAGGCCCAACAATATTTAATTTCCATTTAAAAATGGGACTATTAAATGAATCCGTCAGCACTACTCAAATAATAGTACATTTTTTTCACAAGTCCTGTTTGCAGTAATGGTGCAGCCTCAAATTGCTTATACTGGGGTATGTTGTTCCTCTGTCATATACTAATTAATTCTATAGGTATTTCAACATGCATTTTTGAACTTATATTATTAGTTTGGTTTTCTTGCTGTTGGGTGCATGTTGTCAATTAAGCTCAGTTGGCTAGATGGCTAGAATGTGGTGCAAAATAATGCCAAGAATGCAGGTTCAATCCTGGCTGGGGTGGTTCTTGGGACCTGCCTCCTTGCCTTGTCCCATAGTGATATCATGGCCTAAGTCATGATTAGCAACTCTCAGACAATGAGGATGCTACCTAGAGAGAGAGATGTTGGATGCAAGCACATGAATCTGTAGTGCACCCAACAATAAGTATCCAATCAAGCCGCAACCGCATTAAGAAGTCTTTCCAATATTTTGCAACAACCAATAAGTGGCTTAACTAGTTTAGGTATTGTGGAAGTGTTTCAAAGGGCAATGCAGGGGTGAGTAAGGAAACGTGAACAGAATAGCTGAGCATCGCAAACAGAAAGTGCATTTCACTCTCAGAGATCTTGAAATATTACCAGAAAGTTGATTCAAAGCAAGAACAGCTGCATTGGGTTAGGGAAAGGAGACCAAACAAAGGAAGAAAAATTGGTGCGTGGAATTGATGATGGAAAATACCATAATAAGAACCTCGAGATAAATACGGAAAAAGTTCCATTACTTGAGAATCACAAAGATCAGTGAACAGCATAAATAGGTTTAACAGGCTGAGGAGCTGCACATCTTCATAGGCACAATAAAGGAATGCACATGAAACTTAAAGATAAGTAGCCTAGCAATTTAAAGTGAAGTACTCACACAAACCCAAGAGATAGAACATTTAACAAGGAAGATAAAGGACAGACTACTACACTCATGTTTGCTGCATTACATATGACAAAATAACACAGGATTTCCAGTAGCCTTAACATGGCTGAACTCATCTTGCCTAAATATATATTATTACACCTATAAATGGCCCATAATTATCACGTTCACACTATCCCAAGGTGGAGCTAGCACCCATAAGACACTGAAACGCTTTCAGCTGAAGATGACTTCATTTGAAATGCTACTGGTATTGACACACATCTGCAGGAGTATGAAGATATGCACAGTACAGAATATAATATGTAGGAAAAATTAGGCTGTCTGCTGTATTGTTCAGCAAAAGAGAAATGCTATTGATACTGACAAAACACATACGCCAATTATAATATTACATTGCAGAAGTGAAATGCATAAGTTTCCCTACATACTCACAGGTGTCTCCTTTGTCCTTAGATGCAGGAGAATGGAGTAATGTGCTAAAGAACTTGACAGTTCACCATTGCACACACTGATGTTTGATGTGAGCACCACAGACACACATAGTGGGATTTACCATGATGAGAGGAATGCAGCACAACCAGGTGAGGGACAGTGCACTGGGTTCTGAAGAGGAAAAGGCAGATCTGCATCATGAGACAGCAGCCGGGTGGAAGGGTGGCTTGGTGAATACTCGTCATGATTTGGCAACTGAAGCAGTGCTCGAGCTTTCCAATTCAGGAAGGTGCAGCACCTGCAGCATATGGAAAGGTCACGTGAGGCCTCACTGGTAGTGCTTCAAATGGAGTCTATCACACATAAAGGAGCAATGGTTTGGCAACTCCAGTACTGCAGGGCACAGACTTCACTAAGGAACGATGGGAGGCAGCTAATTGAAAAGATTTTGTGCTCATGTGAATATATGGACACACAGAGGAGATAACCTGTAGCAGCGTCTGTGAGTGCAGAGGCACTGGAATGTGGCACAAAGCAATACCCAAATGCCTCCAGTACTAATGAAGGTAAATCGGTATTCATTCAGAAGAAAAAAAATTGTATTTATACAGCATCTTTAACAACCACAGGACATCTCAAAGCATTTTACAACCAATAATGTACTTTGGACATGTAGTCACTGTCATAATGTAGGAAATGTAGCAGCCAATTTAAGCATAGAAAGATCTCACAAACAGCAATGTGATAATGGCCAGATAATTTGTTTATTAATAATGTTGGTCAAGGGAAAAATATTGGCCAGAGTACCAGGGAGAATTGCCCTGCTGTCTTTTAAAATACTGCCATGAGATTTTTTATGTCCACCCGAGATGGCAGACGGGGCCTCGGTTTAACGTCTCATCTGATAGATGGCACCTCTGAAAGTGCAGCAGTCCCTCAGTACTGCATTGGAGTGTCAACCTCCATTATGCGCTTCAGTCTCTGGAGTGGGGCTTGTACTCACTACCTTCTGACTCAGTGGCAAAAGTGCTAGTCATTAAGCCATGGCTAACACCATGCATCCACAGGACAGCCTGTATGACAGACAATGAGCCATTTTCCTCAGGACATACCAACCATCCCACTCATTCATCTAGGAAGCACACAGATGCATTACAAAGAAGCTGAGGAATTATACAGGATGACTGCAGTGGGAAGATTGGAAAGGTACATGATGTACATTATGGGACCACAGGTAATGAAAATACATTCACACAATAGTGACTGCATCTTTATTGTCAGCTTTATTGAACAAAAAATGTAAGTGCAATCAGTGTCTTTACTGTTTTAATACTGTCCACTTTCTTAAAGGTAGATCATTATGACAGCCTCTTGTACTCCTCTTCCTGCCTGTAGCGTCTACTCTGCCAGTGGAGGGTTTGGTGGCCCTCTTCATGTCTCAACATTGAGGCCTTTGTTAATTGAAATATATAACATGGAGCAGATTATAACAATTCTTCCCACCTTTAATGAAGAACATGATAATGGCTCTAATCAGTCAAGGTATATGAAGACTTGTTGCAACAAACCAAATGTTTGCACTGTAGGACCCTGATACTTGCATATGCTTTATTATACTTCTGATTCACCAGAGGATCAGCAGCCATATTTTAGATTGCCAAGAAGCTTTTTTTCAATTCTTTCTTCCTCTATTAACAGGTGGATCATTTTTCAAAAAGTGTGCAACGCATGCACGGGATGTGCGTCGTGGAGCTGCCGCGATATTTTGCACAGGGGCTCATTAGCATGGAGGGGGCAGATTGCCCTCCCCGGATGACGTAGAGGGGGTGGGCACACCATCCTGGCAACAGCGTCGGGCGCCACTGCGCCAGCTCATTTTTAAAGGGCTTCAAGCCCTTCACTTACATTAAAATTTTTAAAGTGGCAGGTTTTCAAATAAATTAAAATTAAATTTCATACACACTTCCAATCCCCTCTCCCACCCCCCCAATGAATATTCCATTTATTATTTGTCCTACCCCTCCAAAAAATTAAAATTTCCATCACGACCTTTCCCCCAGAACTTTCTTTCCTTTAACCTTCAACCCCTTCCCACCAGCCCCTCAACCAATTGCTTTCGACTTTGCCGCTCCCTCCCTCCTCGCCCTGAAAAATTCACTCCTTCCCCCCTCCCCACCACTGTCATGCCTCGGATCTCTGAACGGAGTTCCGAAGGCGTGGTAGTTCCGGCCACTGGCTGGAATATCGGCATGGAACGGCCGTCGGGACAAGGTAAGTGTTTATTCATTGATTTACATTTATTTAAATATTTAAATGAAGGCTCTGCCGCCGAGCGGTGGCGGGCCACCCCAAGACCTTGCCACTGCCAGTAAAATGGGACAGGGCCTTCCCAGCATCGAGGCCTGTGGTGGGCCTCTCCCAGAAGTATTTTCTGGGCCTCCGGGCCATGACCCCCAACGTTGGGGGGGTGGTAAAATTCAACCCATGGTATGTACTACCTGGAAATCTTATATTCAAATACATTGTTTTCATGCTGGTGTTGCAGGTTAATGTGGCTATCTCTGGAGTGGCTGGAAAGTATCAATGGTTATATGTTAAAGGCAGGGCTGACCACACCTTTACTGAAAAGGCAGTGCTAACTGAGGCTGCAGGGCACCTGGAATCAGGTAGCACAGCTCTCAGAGCTTACTCAATGCAAACCCTGCTCATCCTGAATGTCATGTGGCACCGCCTACCTGTACCATTCCCTGAAGTGTTTGGAAGAGAAATCAACAGTGCTGTGCTGCAACTTGCACTTCATTCTCTTACAGAATGCTATGTGAGAGTGTGCATTAACATCTCGCACACAGCAATTTTGCATGTTTTTCTTGACAGTTATATAGAACAAAGACTTCTAAACATAAAGAAGCCAATGACAACATATTTGTTTCTTTTCCCAGTATATTCATTAATTACACTCAGGTCTGCAACAATGCACTACCATCACTGGCTTCCATCAATTTATAATGCTCAAATTCCTTTGCGCAATTCCTGATTCTTAACAAGTTACCCCCAAGTGTGAAACACCATTCGCTGATCTTCACCCTCTTTAAAATAATACTTTACATAGCACTAACTGGGGAATGAGACTGACAGTGCTGCCATTAATTTAGTTGAAGTCTTAAAGGGCGACAGTTGCAAATTTTAGGATGGGAATTCTACATAATATCTACACACAATTATTATATGATGCAAAATTGTTAGAAATAGTGGTTGAAGTAATCAACGTTGCGATCATGTTGTTTTTGGACAATTTAAAAGACTCAGTCATAGAAAAGATTCTTCTAGAGCATACTTAAGACATCAATGGACATATTTTAAAAGCATCTACAGCCATTACTAATGGCGTTTCTGATGCTCATGAATTAACCACCATCTGTACATAGTAGAAGCATCTTTAGCAGTTTACAGAGAGGGAAACAAGGAAAAATAAATAGATAGTGACATATCCAATGAGACAGATTGGAAGATAGAGGCCGATGAAAAAAGAGGGATTTAAAAAAAACATTTCCTCTATAAAGAACAGTTGTCTCAAAGACGCTTTTTGTTTCTCACCTGTTCTTGTCTCTTCAACAGAGGCCGAGCTCATTTCAGGGAAGCAGAACAAAAGATGAGGATACTTTACCAGAAATAACATTCTGTCTTCGTGTCTCTGTGCTTGAAAATTCAAACTGCAATTCTTGATTGAAGGTTTGATGCATGTTAAAAATACATGGAGAAATCTGCTAATGGCTAAGAGTTTATCCAATGGTCAGCTAAGCAATGCAATTCAGCAAGGACCAAGATTTGAATCCTGTTTTGTGTTGAGTTAGCTGATCTTAGCCAGAGTGGTAGAAAGAACACTACCATTAGCCTCAGAGCCTTTGGTTAGGGAAACGAAAAATAAGCAAGGTTTCCCACTCCTTTGAGTGTTACCTTTTGGAGGACAAGTTTGGGCTTCATTGTGATGCCCCCAACATTTGAATAGTTTATCAATACTCACCATCAAGGCTCAAATGTGAATAAAAGTTATTTGAACAAGTTACTGGATTGGCGGAGAGAAAGTGGTGTGAAAAGAGAAACAAACCAAAACGTGGTGAGTACAGCCAGCAATTCGGAAAGCAAATGGCATGCTAGCCTTTATTACAAAGAGATTGGAGTATAAGAGTAAAGAAGTCTTACTGCAATTGTATAGGGCCTTGCTGAAACCACACCTGGAGTACTGTTACAATTTTGATCTCCTTACCCAAGGAAGGATATACTTGCCTTAGAGACTGTGCAATGGAGGTTCACCAGACCGATTCCTGGGATGAGGGGTTGTACAATGAAGAGTGTTTGAATAGACGAGGCTGATATTCCCTAGAGTTTAGAGGAATGAGAGGTAATCTCACTGAAACATATAAAATTCTTAAGGGGCTTTTTAAGTGCTGGGAGGATGTTTCCCCAGGCTGGGGAGTCTAAAATTAGGGGCCACAGTCTTAGAATAAGGTGTAGGTCATTTAGGACTGAGATGAGGAGAAATTTCTTCACTCAAAGGGTTGTGGACCTTTGGAGTTCTCTACCCCAGAGAGCTATGTATGCTCGGTTGTTGAGTATATTCAAGTCAGAAATAGATTTTTGGGTACGAACAGAATCAAGAGATATGTAGTGTGGGAAGGTGTAGCTGAGGTAGAAAATCAGCAAAGCAGACTCAAGGGGCAGAATGGCCTTTTCCTACTCTTATTTCTTATGTTCTTATGAGTTCAAATATGTTTGAACTACTCAGTTAGGCCAGGTAAGGAAAAAGAAAGACATTCTGTATTATTGCCTGGCTTGATATCATTAAAAATGGATTTAGTTATTTGTAGCCTGTTATAGCTGTCAGTTATCAAAGTGGAAGCTCATTAGTGGAGACGATGCTATTTCCATCAAAAAAAATCATTTGAAGTATTGTCACGTCCATGTACAGACAGACGAAAAATAACAGACCAGCACCTCGTTGTATTGTCCTGCCTGATAAATCACCTCCACTCTAAATTAAATAAGACTGCCATTCTGGTAATTAACACATCATTTAAGTCGTCATTTAAAATGTAAAATTGTTAATCCACTTGTTTATCAATGGTGTGTCTTGCTCATCCTCCTCTCCAACTTCACCATTGACTCTCCAAATTTGAAAAGCTCTTGTGCTTGACTTTTCATTAGAAATGCTAAAATGTTCGCGATGAACCTTTCATTTCGAAATTAACTGAAGCAATTTTGTTTTGCCTTTAAAATTATTTAGTGACAACTTGAAAGCAAGGAAGGACTGTAATACCACATCAGAATCATGCTTGCTGTCAAAGCTAAAAAGAATCTAAAACTGTTGTTAGCCTGCCATTAGAAGATGCAGTCAAACCTTCCAGTTCTATACATATCAAGCTGGAAAAACAGCTACAGCTGGCCAACCATTTCAAAAAAAAATGATAGTGTCAAAAAAAGCTGGCAACTCAGAAACAGACCTCAATATAGGCCTATGACATGTAATGACTAAGTGCTTTGGGGCATAGGCTCGTCATAACTTAAGTGGCAGGTGTAATATCTAACAATTGTGTAGTGTAAAATTGTGGCAGAAATTGCAGCGATCTTCCCTCATTTCTCACAGAAAATTTGTGGATGTGCATTGATACAATCTTAGAGTAGTGGATGGTTTTGGCAGAGGCGAGTGAAACTCTTGAGCTTGATGCGATCTAGCCAGAATTCCAGTGATGAATTGCAAAGTCATTTGCGTTGCACCCTGTATGCCTTGAACACGAGGGAATGAAGATTGGGGCTGTAACTGGGGGAACGACCAGGATGGAAAAGTAATGAAGGTTTTGCTGGGGTGAAGGGCATCAAGGTAACCCGATGCCCGGAACATTTACGGGTCCTGACAGTGTCAGTGATGTGACACTATTTTAAAATGCAAAGGACCTAACTGGCCCAGGTTGAATTTAGTGCTGAATTAGTTGTGCCAGGAGCTGCCTGAAGGCGGGAGCTAGAAATGAAGGGCCCTTTGAAAAGGTGAGCAGCACCCATGACAGGGCTTGCTGTTCACTGAGGAGATGGTGCTGGAGGGATTGCAGAGGGCTAGCGTTGGCACAGGCATGAGTCAACATGCAGCCCAAGGTTCTCAGATGCCTCTCTTGAGGCGTTAACTGTGGCAGTTTCTGAGAGGCGAGAGATATTGTTCCTGGCATTCGGCAAAAGAAATCTGCTCAGAAACACCAATAGGGCCTGGATGAAGGTGGCAACGGAGGTCAGCAGTAGAGGAGTGACCAGAAGAATGTGGGTCCGGTATCAGAAAAAATTCAATGACCTGATAAGGTCTGGAAAGGTGAGTGGCAAGTGACACCCAGGAGACAAGCCTCTAACTCTCTATGCAGCAGCATGCACACGAGCTGAGCAGACTGAGTGTACATAGTTCTTCCTAACATTGTCAGATCAAGGGGTCAGTTGCATCACTGAGAAGTCATCACATATCAGCTACAATTGAGAAGTGGGCAACACTGAGGAGTGCAATGCTGTTGTTAGTATTATGGCGTAATAGGTGAGGGAGGCCAGGACACGTATACATCATTCCCTCCTCATCCTGCAGGAAAGGAGAGCTCACAACAGTCTTGAGATACCTCTTGCGGGTGGTGGTGTGGCAGACCTGCACAATCTGACTCCGATGGAGGAGATGGTGATGGACCTTGCGCAGGTGCCATTGCATCAGGCCATGGGTGATGTCGAGACAGGAAGCATGAAGAGCAGGGTCATTTGTTTGCTCTGTCTTCAGGGCACGGAGGCAATTCCTGCCCAATGCGCACTGTGGCTCCTTGACCGCTGTCAGCTATTGGGTTGGTTGTGCTGATGCACCTGCCGGGTAGCCCAGGTTCTCATCACCACCTTCATGTGTTTCCACAGAGCCGATAGCAGAGGGGGAGCAGAGTGTCCCAGCACAGTCATCACTGGCCTCCTTGGAGGGGAGACATGTTCCAGAGCCTACACCATCACATCATTCCTCCGCACCTTCCACCAGCGCAGACACACTCATCTCGGTTGGGACTAAATCAAGGTTAGAATGGAAAGCACTAGGTGAACCACACATCGCAAGTGAGCAGGAGGAGAAGGAAAGTGAGGCAGATTCAGCTGTGGGCAGTCCCCCTTGGAGAACGGAGGACAGACACAGCCATGTTTACTGAGCCTCGGGTGTCACACATAAGGAGGGTTTTTCTGGACCATCAGAAGCAGATGAGTTCTCATAGGTCTGAGATCCCTGAGACATTGCAGAGACACAGATGGACAATGGAAGAGTCTATGCAGTGCATATACACCGTTGTGACTCAGGGATTTAAGCGCATGAGCTCCTCCATTGAGGAGAGTGACCAGACTCTTGGAGAGTCATATGCAGCACCACTCTGATTGGATGCAGGAGCAGCGCACTGCTATGCACAGAAAGAGTGAGACTCTCTGCAGCATGGACTGCTCAGTGTCGCTGATGGCACAGAGATGCCTGGAGTGGATGCAAGCTGTGTTCCACCTGGTGGCCTCATCCAGTATGCAAGATCACCATGAAAGAGCCAAAGCAGTCGAACAAGTTGATGAATGGGCCACCCATCATTGGGCACTGGCGTCATCCCTCACCTCCTTGGCCCCTCCGGCTGAGGAACCATCCATGCCACAAGGCCCTTTGACTGAGGCTGCTCCTGCAATGACGCAGGCACAGCAGCCCGTGGAGGAGCCCCTACGGACATCTCCAAGACGAGGACGGAAGCCACGAACATCTCAGCAAGTTGCAGAAACAATGCAGCACGCTGCCTCCACATCATCCTCAGCCACAGTTGGAGCAGCTTATTGAAGTGGATGTGAACGCATGAAGCCACATCATTAGCTGCACTTTTGTTTGCACCTGGGTGAAATTTTCTCTGTTCGTTTGGTCACTTATTTCTCCTTTAATAATAATAATTGGTTATGATCTCTATCAGGCTTGTGTGTCATTAATGCTTGATGTCAAGACTGAAATGCAGGTTAATTGGGGGGTGGTGGTGCTGGGTGAGACCTGGGACTGGTGTGGTTCCATGGTCTGTGATGTGGGAGAATGTTGGCGGTGGAGACCCCATTCTCAATGTTTTTGGGTGGCAATGGGAGTCTTCAGATGTGTGTGCTTGCTGGACAATTTCTCTCTCTGATGGAAGTTGTGTTACAGTCACCTGTCATAAGGGCTGAGAGGTGCTCAAGTGAAACGATGCAGAACCAACATCGCCCTTGTGGCCAAGCCAGTCTGCTAATCACTGTGAGGCCTGAGACTACCTTGCCAGTCTTCATCCAATGTCTGGGCACTGGGCTAATCTGCAGCACCTCCTTCGTCTTCCTCTTCCCCCTCTGAGGAAGCATGGTTCCAGGCCCTCCTCTTCATCCAGCTCCAGTACTCTTTGTGTAGTCACGTTGTGCAGTGGGCAGGAAGCAATCACAATACGAGACACCTGGCTGACACATATTGGAGGGCACTACCCGACTGGTCAAAGCAAAGGAAACGCATCTTCAAGATGCCAATGGTCTGTTCAATGCAGGTTCATGTCTGTCGAAGGCTCTGGTTGTAGCCCCTCTCTTCATCCGTGTTTGAGTACCAGACGGGCGTCAGGAGCCACCTCTTCAGGGGATAACCCTTATCGCCCAGCCAGCCATGGAGTCTGGATGTTGGCCTGGAGATGTATGGAACCCGGGACTATCACAGGATGAAGGAATCATGACAGTTGCCCAGAAACTGGGTGGCGCACCTGCGAGATGTGCTTTGGGTGGTCACAGACCATCTGGACGTTCAGTGAGTGGAAGTCTTTACTGTTCAGGAATCTGGCTGGCTGGTTTGTCGGTACCTTGATGGCTACATTGGTGCAATCAATAACTTCCTCGACCTGAGGGAATCAATTGATGGCAGCAAAGCCCAATGCCCTCTGTGCCTATGCTGGTCCATCTGTCTCAAAATGGATGTCAACCCCTGCCCTCCGAAATAGGGCATCTGTGATCTGCCTGATGGCATGATGAGCTCCCGACCGCGAGATGCCATCTAGGTTTGCAGATGATCCTTGGAACGACCTGGAAGCATGAAAATTCAGGGGATTGTGATCTTGATGGCTGCAGGTAGGAGACTGCCTTGTGGTCTGCGAGGCCTCAAGTCATTGTGCACCAGAGTGCAAATGTCCATGACCGCTTGCCTGGATAGGTGCAGCCTCCTACAGCACTGGCACTCTAATCTGCAGGTAGCTGACTCTTGGGCAGTAAACCGATGTCTTGGATAGTGCCTTCTTTCCCTTGCAGTGCTCCTATGGCCTTCGCCTGACCAGGAGGATGCATCTGCTGAAGCTTATCCTCACTATTCTGTCCAATGTCAGAGTAGCCTGCTCCCATTTCAACTCATTCAGCTGGTGCGAGTTAATTCACCAGGGCTTCCTCTGCCAAACTCTGCTGGCCAAGTGATGCCAGCAGCCTCAGGTCCCTCTCAGGAGTCTGACCACTCACTGCTTAAAATGCAAGCCTCTCAGTACCAGCGATGGCAACTGTGTGCCACTGGTTGAGCAGTTGAGCATTATCCTCCGCTTTAGTTTGTTTACCAGTGCTTTCATTCGCCCTCATGGCTCCCTGCTGTGTTCATGACAGCTACACCCTGACATATCCCAGACACTGTTTTCTCTGTGCCTCCCAATTGAAAATTTAAAACTGCTCCTCTGAGGCCTGTTAATGAATTTATCAACAAGCTCAACAACCAGTTAATTCAAGGCGTGCTGTTTCGCAGCTCCCCGCCTCCCTTTGGAAATTGTGTCATTGTTGCGGAGGTATTGGGATCCAGTGACGATCTCCGAGAATACAGTTTCCAATGCATGCCTGCACCCCTGTGCACCCCCACTGTCAACTGAAAATCCAGCCCTTGGTATGGAGCTTATTGGGGTGGTAGACAATGAGGATTTTAACAGAGAATTGAGAGAATGGAACAGGATGCGTTGTTGAGGAAGACGCTGCAAGAGGAGTAATGGGAAGAGACCAAGGTGTGTCTTGATACCATCAGCACCATGGTAATTTAGAGGGTACGTTGATGGAAAGCATCGCCATGCTTTGATAAAAAGCAGCTTGTCACCACCCTTGAGCCAACTTTTACTCAAAGTCAGGATGCCGTTACAATCATCCAAAATTAAATTGAGAGTGCCAAGGGTCTTGTTTTTGAGTGATTGGACATTCTGGAGGGAAATGCAGAGACGGGTGATGAATGTTGAACTACTGGCAAATTCTAAGGGGACAGTGGTGGAGGCATGAGCAGGATGGGTAGGAGCTTGGTGAGGTTAGCTCCTAGTGAACATGCTGGTCAAGAAGATCAGTAGCTGGAGTTGGTGCTTTGATGGGTTATTTAGAGAATTCCAAGAAAGGCACATAGGGTAGTTGTGGACTTATCCAACAGAGATGCAAGGCAGTGAAGCAACAGGAGAGTAGGAAGGCAGAGGAGCAGAGATAGATTGTGATAAGGATCTGGAGAGCAAATACCTAAGAGGAGAGAAATGAAAGATGGCATAACTAGTTGACAAGATGAGAAGAAACAGAAGGGAAAAAACCCAAGAGGGTTCAATAGAAAAACAAAGGGAGATAGAAGTAATCGGCTTGGGCTCAAACATGTTTTTAAGTCTGTTCCATTTCACTACTACTCAGTGACCCTTTTAAACCCTGCCCAGTCACTTCTAACCTGTGCATACACTGCCTTAAAATGCACCCAACCAAAGTGGTCTAATAATATCTTTCTTTTCCTTTCCTTATTCTGAACCTTATGAACCTTGATCCATGTTCCACAGTTGCTCCCTCACCTCATCTCCCACTTATGTCCCCAATGCCAGCATTATGTGGAATACAGCTTTTCCTGCTTCCTTCCTAACATGTTGTATCATGTAACAGCCTTTTATCACATCGAGAAATTCCTGACTCTTTTTAGCATCTCAGCAGCAAATGATCCATCGATATTTGGACAGTTAAAATTTTACATTACCAAGACATTTTCTTCGCTGAACGTTTTCCTTACTTATCTGTAAAATATCTGATTGATATCGGCTGTTGGCTTATGGCAAATTCATAGCAGCTGTTTCTCCGTGTTTTCATCATTCAACCATAGATAGTGTGATTTAGTTCCCTGAACTCCTCTGTGAGGTCTTTATGCCTGCATCCTTATTTTCCTTTATAACTAATGTAACCCCTTCCCCCTAATGCCGATACCAATCTATTCCAAACAACTTATTCCCTTCAAGTGTTGTATCCCATTTACACTTCATCTTTAACCAGGTTCCTTGCCTATACCATGTGTAACATTAAATAAAGGCTGCTGGACTGGATGGATAAATGTTAGGATCATATACCAACAAGATAGTGGGCTGGATTTTGTACTCCTGCTGCACAACATGGCAGTGGACCCGCATGTGAACCACACGGCCGTACTGCCGTGATTACGCGATAATGATGGCGGCCAACCCCACCCCCCCAAACACGTGATGGGGGGGCGGCATTACAACACCATGAATGGCATCACCCGATGCAGGAGCAGGTGCTGGTGGCATCTTTAAAAAGCTGCCAGTCCTGAAAACAGTGTACTCAAATGCAGAGTTGACCCCTTCCCCACCCATCCATAAAATAATGCAGAATTGACCGCTTCTCCACCTTGGTGGCGCCAGCTTCTCTTGGATGGGAAAGTGAAGGCGCGTGAGTGCTGCATGTCGAGCTCAAGATTGAGAACGGATGGTAAGATTGCGGCGAATTACATTCAAATGGATGCAAAGAGGTACTTACCATATTCAAAGTGGGGTCCCGTCGCAGAGCAGCGGAGGTGCTGCCACAGAGCTTCACCGTCCCCGGGAAGATCAGATCCTGCAGTCCCAGCGTCGGGTTCCATGGCGGCCGCTGCTGCTCTGATTCTCCAGCCTCCACCGCCACAAAACCCAACGTTGGGAGGAGAACAAGATCTGGCCCACGTGCAGACCTGAGAATTCCTCTCAGGTTCCACAAGGAACAAGACCTATTTGCAATGCTAGCAGGAGAGGTGAATTAAAGAATTCATTTTATGTTCCAGCTTCCATTTTGTTGTTAAAGATAGTTTCTCCAGGAATTTGAAGAAGCAAGAGGCTGGGGATTTAACCACAAAAAAACGGCGTTGGGGGAGGGGTGGTACAGTGGTGGGGGCTGTGGGATGGTTTGTGTTAGCTGGGGGAATAAAGTTTTCAAAAGCAAAATCCCAACACCAACCCACCTCCAAACTCGCCCAGTTCTGGTTTTAACTCAGGTGGTACGGTGGGCGAGTGTCCAACCCTCCAAATTAGGCGGGTTGGCATTTTTTAAAATATTCGTTCATGGGATGTGGGCGTCGCTGGCTAGGCCAGCATTTATTGCCCTTGAGAAAGTGGTGATGAGCTGCCTTCTTGAACTGCTGCAATCCTGTGGTGTAAGTACACCAACAGCATTCCTTTTCTTCGACTTTGTGGTGGTTTGATAAAACTGAGTGGCTTGCTAGGCCATTTCAGGGGGCATTTAAGAGTCAACCACATTGCTGTGGGTCTGGAGTCACATGTTGGCCAGACCAGGTAAGGATGGCAGATTTCCTTCCCTAAAGGACATTCGTGAACCAGGTGGGTTTTTACAACAATCGACAATGGTTTTGTGGTCGGTTTCGTGGTCACCATTAGACTAGCTTTTAATTCCATATTTATTAATTGAATTCAAATTTCACCATCTGCCGTGGTGGGTTTCGAACCCATGTACCCAGAGTATGAGCCTAGGTCTCTGGATTACTGGTCCAGTGACATTACCACTACGTCACCACCTCCTGAAACCACGAGCTTCATTGTTATTCAACTTTTCAAATCTGACTGTGGATGACTGGGTTTCCAGCGCCCACTACCCCCACTGAGGCCTCTGACTACTACCCCCTCCCCCAATTCTGGGACTCCAAGATTGGTTCCCCCCCCAGCACTCTCCAGCATTCCGGGATTAGCACCCCTTCCACCCGGGTCCCGGGATTGGTAATCCTCCCCTGCCCTGGGATCGACCTAAACCCCAACCCTGCCAGATTGATCCCCCTCTCCACTCCCCCGAATTCAACTCCCCCAATTCCTTGTGTAGTTCGGAATTCTAGTAACTAAATCTGTCTGTTTGACAATTATATGGAACTTCCACCCTTTCTTTGGAATGTTGAGCAGATGTAAGCTTATGTAAACCTCGATCAAGGTTGTCCAACATACAAAAATAAAACCAAAATAGTGCAGATGCTGGAAATCTGAAATAAAAACTGAAGGTTCAGGAAATACTCAGCTGGTCAGGCAGCATCTGTGGAGAGAGAAGCAGAGCTAACGCTTCAGGTCCGTGACCTTTCAAAGTGCTTCAATCGCCAGTTCACCCCGCTTGATCCGTGCCTTGCTTCTTCGGGCGGCGTGGCGGGGTACAATCGAACGTGGGAGCAAGTGGCTGAGAGGAGGGAAGTGGCGTGGCCTGGAGCTCGTGGCTGGAAGGGGTGGGGAGGGGGAAGCGGGAGCGACTGGCCGGAGATGGAGTGGGGGGGGGGGGGCGAGCAGCAAGGCTGTAGCGAGTGGCTAAAGGAAGGCAGCGGGGAGTGAGCGGCGAGAAGATGGGCGCAGGAGGGACTGGCAAAGAGAAGCGCAATGGCAGGAGGGAACGGGGGACTGTTGGAGGTGGGATGGAGGCGGCGATGGCAGCCATTGAGCAGAATTTAGGGCTGAATTTGTTTTTTGTGATAAATTGAGCAGCGCCATCTTTAATTCTGGCAGCTGCCCGAGATGTCGCAGATAGTGACGTTTCAGTGGAAGAGGCTGCATTTGCACATGTGCTAGTACAGCACCACCTAGCGGTTGTGTTGCCAGCAAACTTAGCCAACTATTTAATGCCTTTATGTTTCTGGAATTGTCTCACCGGCCCCCTATGTAAGACAAAAATTGTTAAGGTTGGACAACCCTGACCTAGAGTAAAAGGCATGGAAGAGGTATGATGCAATGACCTATTAGGAATAAACAACTCAAAAAAAAATAGATTATCTGGTCATTATCACTTGTGCACAAATTGACAGCTATCTTTCCAAATTACAACAGTGACTACACTTCAAAAGTACTTCATTGGCTGTAATTCACTTTGGGACTTCCATAGAATCATAGAGTAAAGAAGAAAGCCATTCAACTGGGTCTTTGAAAGAGCGATAATTCGAGACTATTGTAACGTGAGGTTAAAGATTACCAGGGGTTAATACCCTGCAACTGAATTCAGCAACTCACAGAATCACAGAATCACTGTAACATGAGGTCTTTTGCAGGCTTCACGTCCTCATGTACGTCTTTTGTGAGTATAATTTCCTCTAATAAATCTATGGGGGAGACATTTGTTTGTTTCTAGTGGTGCCTTGCTGACTTACATCGATTCACCAGGGCAGGTAGCACTGCGGCCTGCCACCTGCACAGCTGGTGCTGCGTCCTTCAATTACATCAATGAAGAAAGCCACGTGTGCTGTGCAGGTAATGGGCCACGGCACTGCCTGCTCCTGGGGAATCAATATAAATCTGTGTGGCAGATATTGTCAAATTTCTCCCCCAGCATTTAGGTACAATCGCTTCCATTTCCTTACTTTTATAGAATCATAGAGAGTCATAGAGTTATACAGCACAGAAAAAGGCCCTTCGGCCCATCGTGTCTGTGCTGGCCATCCAGTACCCAACTATTCTAATCCCATATTTCTGCACTTGGCCCGTAGCCTTGTATGCTATGGCGTTTCAAGTGCTCATCTAAATACTTCTTAAATGTTGTGAGGGTTCCTGCCTCCACCACCTCTTCAGGCAGTGCGTTCCAGATTCCAACCACCCGCTGGGTGAAAACATTTTTCCTCAAATCCCCTCTAAACCTCCTATCCCTTAGCCTAAATCTATGCCCCCTGGTTCTTGACCCCTCCGCTAAGGGAAAAAGTTTCTTCCTATCTAACCTATCAATGCCCCTCATAATTTTGTACACCTCAATCATGTCCCCCCTCAGCCTTCTCTGCTCCAAGGAAAACAACCCTAGCCTTTTCAGTCTCTCTTCATAGCTGAAATGCTCCAGCCCAGGCAACATCCTGGCGAATCTCCTTTGCATCCCCTCCAGTGCAATCACTCCTTCCTGTGGTGACCAGAACTGTACACAGTACTTCAGCTGTGGCCTAACTAGCATTTTATACAGCTCCATCATAACCTCCCTGCTCTTATATTCTATGCCTCAGCTAATAAAGGCAAGTATCCCATATGCCTTCCTAACCACCTTATCTACCTGTGCTGCTGCCTTCAGTGATCTATGGACATGTACACCAAGGTACCTTCTGTACTTCCTAGGGTCCTACCATCCATTGTATATTCCCTTGCCTTGTTAGTCCTCCCAAAATGCATTACCTCACACTTCTCAGGATTAAATTCCATTTGCCACTGCTCTGCCCATCGTACCAGTCCATCTATATCTCCCAGTAATCTAAGGCTTTCCTCCTCACTATTCACAATACCACCAATTTTCGTATCATCTGCGAACTTACTGATCATACCTCCTATATTCATGGCTAAATCATTAATGTACACTACAAAGAGCAAGGGTCCCAGCACCGATCCCTGTGGTACCCCACTAGTCACAGGCTTCCAATCGCAAAACCATCACCCTCTGCCTCCTGCCACGAAGCCAATTTTGGATCCAATTTGCCAAATTGCCCTGGATCCCATGGGCTCTTACCTTCTTAACCAATCTCCCATGCGGGACCTTATCAAAAGCCTTACTGAAGTCCATGTATACTACATCTACTGCTTTACCCTCATCTACACATCTAGTCACCGACTCACAAAATTCAATCAAGTTAGTTAGACACGATCTCCCCCTGACAAAGCCATGCTGACTATCCTTGATTAATCCGTGCCTCTCCAAGTGGAGATTAATCCTGTCCCTCAGAATTTTTTCCAGTATTTTCCCAACCACTGATATTAGACTCACCGGCCTGTAATTACCTGGTTTATCCCTTCTACCCTTCTTGAATAATCGTACCACATTTGCTGTCCTCCAGTCCTCTGGTACCTCTCCCATGGCCAGAGAGGATTTGAAAATTTGTGTCAAAGCCCCTGGTATCTCCTCCCTTGCCTCACATAACAGCCTGGGCTACATCTCATCTGGGCCTGGGGATTTATCCACTTTTAAGCCCGCTAAAACAGCTAATACTTCCTCCCTCTCAATGCTAATATGTTCAAGTATCTCACAATTCCCGTCTCTGATCTCTACACCTACATCGTCCTTCTCCATAGTGAACACCGACGAAAAATAATCATTTAAAACCTCACCTATGTCCTCTGGCTCCACACAAAGATTGCCACGTTATTCCCTAATGGGTCCTACTCTTTCCCTGATTACCTCTTACCCTTAAAATACTTATAAAATGCCTTGGGATTTTCCTTCATCTTGCCCCAGTTGTGTTTTGAATTTTTTCCTTGCTGTTTTAGCTTATCTGACCTTGATCCTCTCTGGTTCTGTATTGCCTTTCCATGGTGTTCTTCTGTTTATTTAGATCTCCATCTAAACTTTCCTATCTTGTACATCTGCACTACCCTTAGTTCTTCATCTCTCTAGTTATATTGGTAATTTGTGTTTATTGATTGGCCCATTCCAGAAAGCAGTGGTTAGCTAGTATTACATTTACCTAGATTAGTTTCGCAAAAACAACAAACACTTGCATTTATATAGCTCCTTTAACACTGTAAAACATCTGAAGGCCCTTCACATGAGCGTTATCAAAAAAAAAAATTGATACCTAGTCACATAAGGAGACACTGGATGATCAAAATCTTGGTCAAAGAGGTAGGTTTTAAGGAATATATCAAAAGAGGAAAGAGTGGTAGAGCAGTAGAGAGGTTTAATGGGGCAATTCCAAAGCCTAGGACCCAGGCAGCTGAAGGCATGGCTGTCAATAGTGAAGCAATTAAAATTGTGAATGCATAAGAGGATGAATTGAAGGAACGCAGAGATCTTGGAGGGTTGTAGGGCTGGAGGAGGTTACAAAGATAGGGAGGGTTGAGGCCATAGAGGAATTTGAAAACAAGGATGAAAATTTTAAAACTGAGGCGTTATGGCAAGTTTTATATTACCTTGCACAAATTAGCATTTAGCCAAGCAACCTAAGCATCGGATAGTGGAATTGCTGCAATACAATTTGATGTAAGACTGATACTGGAAATAATTAGACTATTACTTCTAAATATGGTATTAATTTCTCAGAGAAAGAAAATCATTTTGAGGTTCAGAACTGTAGTATTTTAGTCAGGATGTCATTTTTATTTTAGCAACAAAGCTATAATATGCGGAGTATTTATCCATGCAGTGTATGAAAGTGGAACACAATACTATTTTAACAGAAATCGTTTACATCGTGGGAGGCTATTAAACTAAACAATCTCCCTCCCCCCTCCAGCCTCTGCTTTTTATTTAGGATAAATTCAAATTAAACAATTCTTCTCCTCCAGAGAGAATAATTGGCAAATTGTACCAGATGGGATGCATTATACAGAATGGAATTCCAATGTCATTTATATTCCCCCAAACTGGGTAGGATGGCAGCATGGTTAAATTGATGGACAGCTTTTCAGTAGATACTGTTTTCTGTTCATTGGGAAATATTGAGTACATCAGCCCTGCAGTATGAAAAATGGGGATTGCCCAGTTACTTTGCCTACTGTTGAGTCACCAGTGCTGTGGGGAGATGAAACATTACTTTCACGTTCAATTTTACCAAAATATAATCACTTCTCCTGACAGGAACAGAGAATTGTGTTGGTAAATACCAAACTTACATTTTCCTTTTAAATTGAACATCAAATTCATCCATTCATTTCTATGCTTTTGTCGTGAAAATAGATCCTTATTCATTTAAATACATGACACAGACTGTGAGTGTCAAAAGGCCTTAAGTGCAGACTGAAAGAATCATTTTAGGGCTTGCATAGGCAATTGAAACAATAGAAATATGGAATATATGGCATTTCTATTGATTGTAAAATTAAAATTTGGAAATACTCTGCTTTAATACAGATCAAATTCATTGTGGAACTGTATTCTGGCTACTTGAGCTGGGCAAGTGATAAAAATGCTTTTTTCTCAGTCTCATACAGATGGTGTGCAAAACTCTTCAGTATGTAATGCTGTCATGTTGTATAGTATCCTGTACATCAGAGCTGCCACTTTAAATTGTGGTGTGAACCAGTGGAGAACACATAAGTCTATTGGAGGTCTACAACCATTCTTTACTACAACAGTGGCGTGGTGACTAATAAATGCACTTTTGAAACCCCAGAGGAAATGCACAGATGGCTATACATTTTTAGGAACATTTCAGAACATTTCTTAATGATTTAAGATTATGAAATTAAGTAATGTATTTATCAAGGCCTTTTGAAATGAACTTGAAAATATTGTCTTGAAGGTACTATCTGGCATTGTAGAAACCAGCAGCACTATTCTTACTCACCAGATCTGTCAGCCTCTGTGGAGAGAGAAACAGAATTAACGTTTCAGATTGATGACCCTTTATTTCTGATGAAGGGTCATTGACCTGAAATGCTCATTCTGTTTCACTCTCCACAGATGCTGCCAGACCAGCTGAGTATTTTCAGCATTTTCCATTTCAATTTCAGATTTCCTACATCCACAGTACTTTGCTCTTGCACTATTCTTGCTGTTTGGTTAGATGCACCTTACCTTTCATCTGCTCAACAGCTAAGGCAAGTGGCACTGAAGGATTTTCTTTGACATGGGCAGCTGAAAGGAGGCCTTTGTTAAGAGGTTAAAAGAAAAGCTTCAAGCCCTGGTGTATTTTTTAGCCACAGTCATGCTGAACTGATGGTCTTCACAAGCAGACTGCTCTCCCTCAATTTATATTATCTTATTGTTGAGGCTATATATAGGTGGTCTCTTTATATAGTGAGGTTTCAGTGAATCTTGGCTTGCTTTCAGGTTCTGGCCTTCACTTTACAGACTCAAAAGTATCGATTGAAGCCTCTAGGTTTCATGTTCGTCTGAATTTCAATGTAACCCATGCTAACATGTTCTTGGCTGGAAGGATTTAACCTCTGGAAGGCAAGAGTACATTCAGATTCAGATAACTAAAATTCAGAATTTCTTTAATCCAAACTGCAAGTGGGACTTTCGTTAAATGTTTCATCAATTTGAAGGTCTTGTGTCACTTTTTTTAATGATCACATGTTTGGTTATATAGATATCTTGGAGCACGAATCAAATTTTAGTTTGAAAAAAATGCAAGTCCACATGAATCAGAAAGACATGAATTTCATCAAATTAAGGGCTGAACTTTGTAAGTCCCACCGTCGGGTGCTGAAAGTGGGAGGTGACCCCACTTCGGCGGGCGGCAGGACCCGGGGGGCATATTGCCGGCGGCTTCCAACTAAAAGGCTGTTGCCGGGGCTGCTGTCCCATTAAGGATGGCAGCCTGATCCCAAGAGCTGCCGAACCAAACAGAGGGCCAGCAACTCGGCAGTCAAAGCAGGGCCACCTCTAGCGGTGGCAATTGCAGAGGCTACAACTCCAGGGAGAGGGTGCTTCAATGGCGCAGCGCCCTCAAAGAGAACTGAAGTGGGTTGGAGGAAGCCAGGGCCTGGCAGCCAGGCCCCGGTGATCAGGGGGCGAGGCGGGGCGGGGGGCTTTGAGTGCAGGCTCATGGAGCACCAGTGGCACTGTTACCACAAGGGCAGTCATTATCGCTGGGGGTCCCCTCCGTGGGCCATGGAGTGCCCATTAAGGAGGCCACCCCCCCCTCCCCGCCTCCCACCCTGGAGCCCGCTGGAAGGCTGCCAGGTTTCACGGGGTGCTCTTCCCACACAGCAACGGGCCCTCCTGACGTGGGCAGAATGCCACGGAGGTAGGAAGTGACCCTTAATTGGTCACTTAAATGGCTCAATTGCCACCCATCAGGCGGCCGAGCTGCCAACTTGCCCCCTGCTGGCAATATGGCATTGGTAGTGGGAGGACGAAGGACAACCCTCTCGGCGCCTTCCCCTGTCATTTTGCCAGCCCTCCCGCCTCCCAGTCTGTTGCCAATGGGCTGGGAAAATTCAGCACTAAAATTTCTCATTCCAGTTGGATCACATTACTGCTGGGAAGTGGATAATCTTTTCATTATTCCACGTCACTTCACAGGCATCTTCACAACAGTTAACAATTTTATAAATTGTATTTGATATCAATGTATTTTAATGAAACATTACAAAGATCAGAAGAAAATTTTAAGAAACTGCCTGAAAAGGATACATTGAAACTAATGTTTAATCATTCACTGAAGAATAATTTAAATAGCATATCAGTGTTTGGAGCAGGGAAAAATGCAAACTATTAATAGGGCTGCACAGTTTCCATGGTATTTTTGATTTAGTTTCAATCTTTGGTGTAGGGAAAGAGATGAATTTTACAGATTATGCTTAGATTAGACTTGAAGAAAGGTGTCATAGGCCGAAGCTAGACAGTAGTAAGTGTTTGAACATTTATGTTTCTTCCAATGTCACTTGGCTCAGTTGGTCGTCCTCTTGCCTCTGAGTGTTGAGTTTTCTCCTGGCATGGATTGTGGCTGTGGTAAAAAATACTGCCAAGTTTTGCAGGCAGGCCTATGTCTTAATTCTCATTATTTTCTGCGGCCTGCTGACAACAGCACCTTGACATGTTTGTTTGCATCTCAGTAACCCATGTTCTTTTTCGGGCCTTCTTGCTGTTTTCCTTGTATTTGCTGCTTCTTCCTTCTCTGAAATTGGTCATGGGTTTTCTCCAGTTTGCCTGGAATGTTAATTTTCCAAGGACTTTCTTGTTTCAAAGGATCAATGCAGCTCATACAGACACTGATAAATTACAATCCTAATCATTGTTAATATACTAGAGTAACATGTCAATTTAATGATTCACTCATTAAACGACATAGAATGGAGTGTTTCACTGAAATTAGTGCTGGCAATTTGTGACATGCAGTCTTATTATAAGAGGGCAAAATTCCCATTTTTTGAGAAGGGCAAATTATCTGTTTTTCTTGAAATTAATGAACCGCAAACTTAAATCTGATTTCTGAGAATACAGTTTCATTAAAGAAGATGAGAAATTGACACCTTCAATAATGATTCTTTAATGCTTCTCAAGCAGAAAACAGGGCACCTTACTGAGATGAAAGCTGGAAACACCTTTAATTCAGCTATTACATGCACAACTGTAGCAAGAATGGGTCAGCACTAAGGGTGAAAATCTGGTTTAGCAAGAAGGTGTTTCAAATCCCCCAACTCTGAGATGCAGTGTTCCCAAGACATTTTTGGTGGGACTGGGAAGATACCAAAATATGCAAATGAGTATCAAATGTGGCAGTCAAAAAAAAAAGGTAGACATGAATCGCACAGTAAAGCAGCAACACAGAACGTAGATGTCAATGGCATAAAAGATTGTTTAATGCATCTAGGTTCAGCTTAGGTTATGACAGGATATTCCAAGTGAATCTCTGATTTTCCAGGTAGCAGTCATAATGCATTCGTTTTAAATCAGCGCCATAATTTTGTGCAATACCCAGCATGTGAAAGGTTTGACCCTGGAAGACCAAGCATTGTACTGCCACTTTGGCTCATGACCTGTACACTGGCAGTGATACAATCAGGTGCATTCCACACGGGATCCATCACTGAGCGCACCACAGACATGCTGACGCCTTGACAGGTCAGGGAGTATCCTTCAATATAACCCAGCAAACATTTCCAGGATGTTTGTAACATAGTACATTTTCCATGACCTGGCAATTGAAAGAGGCATCGAAATGGATCAGCTGCAACAAAGGTCCTCTGAGGATCAGCTGAAAGATGGTGCCAAGGTATCTGAGAAGCCAGAGGAGATGCACAAACGGCTTAGGCGTTTGCAAGGTCCTCTGGGATTATACAAATTGCATTGCACGTGCCATTGTGAAAGGAACCCTGCACTTTAGGAAATAGTTTTGATGAGCCAGATCCTTGAGCTGAATTTAGTTAACCCATCGTGGGTTCTGGCAGCAGACCTGGAAGTGGGCGCCGTCAGCGCTCGTCATGTGTGCGGCTGGCCCACCGCAATCATGCGACTGGCAACCAATTATCAAATGAAGGCATGGGGCCCGTCCAATTACACAATGGGGGTGGGTTCCGAGGCGCTGATTATGGTGTCAGATGACTCTGGAGCAGGTGCTGGCACCATATATAACCCTGCCAGCATTGCTGCGTTTGAGTCATTTACTCTTTGCTGATGGCTGCTGAATCCAGTGACTCCTGGACCATCCCCTCTCCCTCAGAAGGACACTGCACTATGGTAGAGGCAAGATACTGGCCCCAACGTATAGCGACAACTCCCTGGAGATTCACATCCAGGCTGCAAGGGAAAGTTGGGTGATTCTTTCCCCCAGGGATAGCAAGAAGAGCTCCTCCCATCTGACCAAGCAAGCCTGGATGGAAATCGCAGAAGTAGTAAGCAGCTGTGGGGTCACCCCACCTGTCACCGCCAAACCCCCACCCCCTCACCCCCGAACATGGGTGCAGTGCAGGAAGAGAGTCAATAACCTCCTTAGTTCTGTCAAGATGAGTGCTCCATACCTCTCTCCTGTTTGAGGATTGCATTTGGATACGCGAGAGGCAGTGCAACATGGGGAGGGAGGCACCACAAAGGCGCTGGCAAAAGGGGTTAGGCATCACCACATCCTGCCCAGTGCATGGCTGCATCTTGGACACAGGCCACTGCCTTTCACATCTCACCCAATTACTTCCTCTGAGAGTGGACGTGGGGATAAGCCATGCAGGAAACCCCAGCAGGGGATGAGGGACTGCCACTAGCAGAACTATTCTCTTGCTCTTCTTGTCTTTCTAGCTCCCTCTTTCCACTTGCAGGACAAGTGGGCCCATAACAAAATGGAGACCTCAGGAACTGATGGAGGAATTCCAGCTATATAGCCTCTCTTGATGGCTGAGGAAGAATCACTGGAGTTAGTGGGGACCCCAGGTGGCCACTCAACAGCGGATGGTGAGACTGGAGTCTCCGCACAAGAGTGTGTCTTCATTCAACATCCAACACGCTTTTGGAGATCCACATCACACATGGCTGGCATGATGAGACCTACAATACCTAACCCACACATGTTTGTTTATCTCATGCAGGTTGACAACTGCAGGAGACTCCATCAGAAAGGGACAGCAGTCAAACTCTGAGGAGGAGCAGTTAGGGGATGCACCATCACATGACTGTCCTGCACCTTTCACCAGCTCAAATGCTTTCACCTCAGTGAGTTTGGTCTTAGAATCCGGGTCACAAGCTGGTGAGAGCACCACACATGAACCCGAGCAACTGGTTAAGCCTGTGATGGCCGAGGGCTCTGTTAGTCAGAGGACTGTGGGTGGACAGGCCCATGCTGAGCCCCAGGCTGGTGATGAGCCTCTGGTGTCATCAGCACAGGGCATGCTGGAGTTGCAGAGGCAACATCTGGCAGAGCTACCAGAGGCCATGCGCAGCCATGAGTGGACGATGGAAGAGTCATCCATACCATGAGTGTTGCCATATCTCAGGCATGTGATCACATGGCTTCCTCAGTTGAGAGGTTGGCGACCCTTACGGAGAGCCAGGCTTCAGACAGCCAGAGGATGGCAGCCAAAGTCCCAGGCCAAGAGGCAGCCTGATCAGCAGTCTGCCTCCAGCCCAGCTGCTAGCGCAGGGTCACACCTCGTAGAAGCACTTGAAAACGTATGAAGAAAACCACGCAGACACACTTGGGGCTTCATGGGTGTCTGACGTTTGCCATTTATTTTGTGTTATAAATTTTTTTCGTTTTTGAAGTTAACATTCATTGTGGAAAATGCTTATTCTTTCATACCTTAATTGTGAGATGCTGCCTTCACCCTTTTCCCCTCATTGTGCCGCCAATGTGGCAAAAACCTTCCTTTTGTAAGCGTCTCAGATGTGTCAGAGCACGTGGTTAAGCTGGCACTAAGCACGGAACCCAAACAGAAAGGAAGCAACAGACAATGCATTGAGGTGAGTCTTTATTGCTTTCACTCTGAATGGCCATCATGGTGGCTGGAAGTGGGTAAGAGTGGGACTACTTCTTGCCTCCTTGGCTCATCGCTCAAACTGTCTATCCTCTGGGCAAAGGGTTTAAGATCCATTGCTGCCTGCTCATTAGCCTCCTCCGCATCCTCCTCATCGATTGAGGAGTGGCAGTCAATCATGTCCTCTTCATGCAAGGTCTCCTTGCTCTGCAGTGCTAGAGCACAGCAGACCACCATGATACGTGAAACCCTCACTGGGGCTAACTGCAGGTCTCCAACGGATCGATTCCGGTACCAGAATCTCATCTCCAGCAGCCCAACAGTCTGCTCGATCGACGTTCGGGTGGAGCTGTGGCAAGTGTTGTATCTCTCCTTTGCTGCAGGCATCAGTAGTCATGTCTTCAATGGTAGCCCTTGTCCCTGAGAACCATCCCTGAAGGTGAGCGGGGGGCCTGAAAAGCTGTGGCACCTGGGACTGTCGAAGTATGTAGGCATCGTGGCTGCTTCCTGGGAAGCAGGCACACACATGGAGGAGACGTTTTCGGTGGTCACAGATCAGTTGAACATTGATGGAATGAAAGCCCTTCTTGTAGTAGCAACATGGATATGAAATTGGCTGAGTAACAGGAAACAGAGAGTAGTGGTTAATGGATGTTCTTCAGGCTGGAGGAAGATTTATAGTGGAGTTCCCCAGGGGTCAGTGTTGGGACCCTTGCTTTTCCTGATATATATTAATGACCTGGACCTTGGGGCACAGGACACAATTTCAAAGCTTGCAGATGACATGAAACTTGGAACAATTATGAACTGTGAGGAGGATAGTGTAAAACTACAAAAGGACATAGACAAATTCGTGGAATAGGCAGACAAGTGGCAAATAAAGTTCAATGCAGAGAAATATGGTCATTCATTTTGGTAGCAAGAACATGGAGAGATAATATAACATAAAAGGTACAATTCTAAAGGGGGTGCAGGAGCAGAGGGACCTAGGTGTATATGTGCATAAGTCATTGGAGGTGGCAGGACAGGTTAAGAGAGTGGTTAATAAAGCATACAGTATCCTGGGCTTTATTAATAGGGCATAGAGTACAAGAGCAAGGAGGTTATGTTAAACTTGTATAGAAAACTAGTCCAGCCTCAGCTGGAGAATTGTGTCCAGTTTTGGGCGCCATATTTTAGGAAAGATGTGAAGGCACTGGAGATAGTACAGCAAAGATTCACGAGAATGGTGATGAGGAACTTCAGTTATGAAGATAAATTGGAGAAGTTGGGACTGTTTTCCTTGGAGAAGAGAAGGCTGAGAAGAGATTTGATAGAGATATTCAACAGAGTAGATAAGGAAAAACTGTTCCCATTTGTGATTCTGTGATTCTGTTGATGAATGCTGGTCTGTTGAAGCCTTGGTGGCCACATGCATTCAATCTATCACACGATAGCCCGGAATCCAATGGTCCTCTCAGCCTGACTGTCAGGGTCAGTCCAGTAGTGCACATAGTCGCCAGCCCTCTTGAACAGGGCCTTGGTTACCTCCTTGATGTAGCGGTGGGCTGCTGCCTGGGAGACTCCACACATGTCCTGGGTGGATCCCTGGAAAGACCCAGATGCGTAAAAGTTAAGTGCCACAGTGATCTTCAGGGCCACTGCCATCGGATGCAACTCATCCTGCAGCACAGTGCATAGGTTGCTGACAGCCTCCCTGGGCAGCCACAGTCTTTACTGACAAAGCCCCTCAGACATTTGGAGGTAGCTGAGTCAGGTCCGGTACACTGTAGCTGAGGTGGGCCTTTCTTGGCATGGCCGGCTTCTGTTGCTTTCACCGTGGAGCTTCACGGGCAGGTGCAGCTGCCTCCCAGCACTCTCCTCGTTGGAGGTGCTGCATCACGCCATGGGGGTTCAAAAAGACAGAATGTATGGGACACATGCCAGGTGATCAGTAGGCCTCCAGAGCATCGTCCTTGCAGACAGTCAACCCTCTCACCCAATCGTATGGCCATCCGTACAGTTAACCCAGCAGTATGACCATCCAGTACTGCCACCTGAGACCACACCCACCCAGTACTGCCACCCGAGACTAAGCCCACCCTTGCAGAGTTCACAGCACTACAGGCTGACAATGACCTCCACTCCCCCATCTTACCCTATCCAGTGCTGGGCATGGCTGCCTTCCCGTTGAGGCACTGAGGCCTGACCTTGGTGCTGCCACCTTTCAATGACCAGGGATCCGAAAGCATGTGAGGTCTGCCCATCGTCCACTTAATTCCAAGCCCCGCATTGAATAGCTTTCAATTGCATGCAAATGTATCACAACTAACTGTTCTACAATTTAACTTGCACTTCTGTTGCATCGGGGCGGCAACGCCTCCGACTAAGTCTGTAACCGACGCCACGATGTTGGATTTCCGGGTGGACACAGCTGACACTATTCTCCAGACCCCACACGCCTCCATTCCCGCTCCAAATGGCCTCACTAAATCCAGCCCATTATGTCTCGATGTCAACTGCTCTTGCATTTAAAATTGAAGCCGAAAAAAACAACCAGAGGGTGAAGGAAGGAACAGGTGTTGGACCCCCAAACCATGATTCATTGATCCCATATGAAAAAGTTAATGCAAGCTTATTTCAGAGAGAAAGCTTGGAGACTTAGGGACTAGAAGATGGAGGGCAACACAGAACTCATGGCATATAGAATATCAAAACAATATTGTATCATTTGCACAGAATATTTCATGAATGCATCCTAGTAGCTACAGAGACATTTGGAGCAATACATAGTGCTCTGGAGGAACCACAGGGCGAGGAGCTGAGCACTGGTAATTAAGTGGTAAAGTGGTAATGATTGGAAGAAGGATCAGTTCGTCCAGGACAGAGGTCCACTATGCTGAATGCTCCTGTAGAGATACAAACTTTTGTGGGTCTGCTTTGAAATGTCAGATGCTACAGCGGAAAAGAATGTATTGAGAAATTATTTGCCGCCGTGCACATATTAATGGAAGATGCTCTGGACAATGTGGAGGAGTCCAACATAGACATATGGGGCAGACTTCTGGAAATCCACCAGAGGCGGGATTGGAGGTGGACGAGCCTGGAAATTCCCGCTGCCAGCTGGTGTGCCAGTTTTCCAGCACAGTCCTGACTCTGGGAGATTTTTAAGGAGGCTGGGTTGGGGGTGAGACTGCTACGGGCCTGCATGCAGCAGGTAGCCAATTGAGGCCATGAAGGGGCCTATCAAGGTCTCTCTCCCATGCCGACTGGAATTCTTGCTCCTGAGGCAATTTAAGAGCCTCCACCTTGAGGCACCCTTTCTTTCTCTCTTACCTGCATTGGCAGGTTGCAGCTTTCTCACTGCTGGAGTACCTTCTATTGGCCCTTCAGTGTCGGAAGCCCACCTGCCATCCTTAGTTGGACGGTGAGCACAACCGGGCCGTTAATTGGTCAATCCAACAATAATCGCGTTGGGCATGTCACACCCACGCCATGCAGGATTGGGACCCAGAAATGATCCTGCCGTCGAGACCCCGACCCCAAAACAAAAGTCCTGCCATGCACTTCCAAATTTGAGAAGAGTGAAGTTACGGAGGGACCGTGAAGTGCACTGAGGTCTGCCATTTAATATGTGACACCAATATTAGCTTCACTGAGTTCCATAGTTAAGCAGGCCATGTGGGCGGCACAGTGGCGCAGTGGTTAGCACCGCAGCCTCACAGCTTCAGGGACCCGGGTTCGATTCCGGGTACTGCCTGTGTGGAGTTTGCAAGTTCTCCCTGTGTCTGCGTGGGTTTTCTCCGGGTGCTCCGGTTTCCTCCCACAAGCCAAAAGACTTGCAGGTTGATAGGTAAATTGGCCATTATAAATTGTCACTAGTATAGGTAGGTGGTAGGGAAATATAGGAATAGGTGGGGATGTTTGGTAGGAATATGGGATTAGTGTAGGATTAGTATAAATGGGTGGTTGATGTTCGGCACAGACTCGGTGGGCCGAAGGGCCTGTTTCAGTGCTGTATCTCTAATCTAATCTAATCTAATGAGCACAAATAAAGCCATCCCACAGCAGTGATCCTACTGTTACAATACTCCAAAAAGTAGTTACAAAAAGCTTCAACTCAATTGCGCAGCAGTGCCAGGTAACATGCGAGATCAAAGATGCCTCACATTCTGCACTCAAACATATCAGTGGTCTAGTAAAAAAAACCCTCCAGCAGCAGGCAGTAGTTACTCATCTCAGTCAGGGTTGAGTAGCATAACCAGACCCTACACAAGTGACAGTCTGTAATCTGAAAATAATGAACTGGAGTGAAAACAACAAAGGATAGGCTTTCCACTAATGCAAGTCCATCAAGGCTCATTACGTACATAGGTGGTGGCCTTTTGTGAACCCTGCAGCTTACCAGTTGGCTGTATAGCCACCTGTTAGTGCTATTCCTTCAACCAGACGAGCATTTCATATTTAGGCATATCAAAAAAACAATGCACAAGAGGTTAATGCACCTCATGGTATGACACAAGCACTGAAATACTTAATAAATTTAATTCAATTTACGTGCTATCATTGTGCAGAAAAGAAAGTGTCAATTGTTCAAAAAAGTAGTTGATTCCTGAGGTTTCTCATGTGGATTCACCTGAAGAACCTGTAGCATTTAAGATGAGACTGAATGGCAGAAGATGACTATCCTACAATCCTTCATGGTCCAGATACCAAACTTGAGTTACATTCTCATGGTATGCCTTTGCCTCCATGCATTGCTCTCCGCTAGGCCCAACTGACTTGGTTTCAGCTTGTTTACTGGGTAAGTAGCTTGTACCATAAATACCAGGAAGGCTCTATGTTCAATTCCCAGCAGTCGAAAAACTGCAATTGGCCTCAGTACCCTCGTCAAGAAGGAAAAAAAATGCACAGTTTCCCTCTTCTAATTGTCAGCTCGTGCCATCTCCTGTGGACATTGAGAACAACCAGATATGATTCTCTACCACACAGATGAATAGGCTGCAGACAGCTACTGTCAAGGCTTATCTATAAATAATGGCTATTTAGGTGAGGTATTGATGGAATTGTAGCCCAGCAAGAAGTCAATACCATCGAGAGATGAAGGTGAGAGAGGAGAAAATTGATGTGAAGAGGAATAAAGGTCCAGTAAAATTTTCAGTTTAAACTAGTCCCAAGATGGGTCCTGCCCTTGGGGCCCTTCTGAAGCATCACAGTGTTAATTGCTGGCTGACTGCAAGTTTATTTTCTGCCACTCGCTACAATGAATATTCAAATTGTGGAGAGCCATTGGACCATGTCGAATTACGTCATTAAAGGCAAGAAGTATGAATGCGAGAACTGAGAACAAATGAAAATCAACTCCAGCAATTCAGACAGTCAGAAAAATGATTTTGGTTGGGTATTTGAGTTCAGCATAAACAGGAAATGAGCAGAGAACCATATTAGTGATTTGAGTGTTTTCCCCCAGATAGTAAAAGCATATGTGAAATAGACTCTTAAATGTAGGAGTGGTGCAAATATATGATTATGAAAGGCATGAAGGTTATAAGATTAAGCATATAGTCAAACTTGAAAATTCATAAAAATTGCATAACAGCTTAAAAAAAAGATGGTACATCCCTTCCACTCCATCCACTCCGCCCCAAAACAGATGGCATCTTAAGAATAGTTACTGGGAAGTATATGGGACAGTTTGATTTTCAAAAGGGGAGTGAATGCATTTACCCCTTTTAAAATGTGAACAAAGCTTTGAAACTCCAAATACAAAAATTGAGTTCTTTAGTAACCGCAATCAGAGTTGATAAATATTTGCACATTTTAATACTCTAAAATATTATTTCAGTTAAGCATTACACACAAAATAATAACCAAATGTTTAATTAGGGAGATGTTAGCATTGAGGTCCTGTTACTGGCCTTGTGACCCAGAGGCCCAGGATAATGCTCCAGAGACATGAGTTCAAATCTTACCATGGCAGCTGGTAGGATTTAAATTTAATTAATGAATAAATCTGCAATAAAAAGCTAGTATCCGTAATGGTGACCGTGAAACTACTGGATTGTTGTAAAAACCCATCTGGTTTACTAATGCCCTCCAGGGAAGGAAATCTGCCATCCTTACCTGGTCTGGCCTACATGTGACTCCAGACCCACAGCAATGTGGTTGACTCTTAACTTCCCTCTGAAATGACCCAGCAAGCCACTTAGTTGTATCAAACTGCTACAGAAATGTCAAAAATGAATAAAACCAAATGGACCACCTAACACCAACCTCAAAACCATAAATGAAAAAGGCACACCCAGCCCTGTTGACCCTACAAAGTCCTCCTCACTAACATCCGGGGACGTGCCAAAATTGGGAGAGCTGTCCCACAGACTAGTCAAGCAGCAACCTGACATAGTCATATTCACCGAACATCCAATGTCCCAGACTCCTCCATCACCATCCCTGAGTATGCCCTGTCCCAACTGCAGGACAGGCTTGTCCTTCAGAGCTCGGCCAGCTTGATCAGCAGTGGTGCTACTAAGCCACTCTTGGTGATGAACCAGAGCTGGCGGCACAGCAGTATACATTTGGGAGTGTTAACATTGACTCCGGACCCCATGAAGTTTCATAACGTCAGGTCAAACATGGGCAAGGAAACCTGCTGATTACCACATACCCTCAGCTGATGTATCAGGTACTCCTCCATGTTGAACACCAATTGGAAGAAGCACTGAGGGTAGCAAGGGCATAGAATATACTCTGGGCGGGGATTTCAATGTCCATCACCAAGAGTGGCTTGGCAGCACCACTACTGACTGAGCTGGCCAAGTCGTGAAGGACATATCTGCCAGACTGGGCTTGTGACAGTGAGTGAGAGAACCAACAAGAGGAGAAAGACCTACTTGATGTTACCCTCACTTATCTACCTGTCACAGGTGCACCCGTCTATGACATTATTGACAGGAGTGACCACCGCACAGTCGTTGTGGAGATGAAGTCCTGACTTTACACTGTGAGAATATCCTCCATCGTGTTGTGTGGCACTATGACTGTAGTAAATGAATAGATTCAGAACAGATCTAGTCTCTCAAAACTGTGGACCATCAGCAGAAGCAGAATTGTATTCAACCACAATCTGTTACCTCATGACCTGGCATATCCCTCACTCTACCATCACCATCAAGCCAGGGGATCAACCCTGGTTCAATGAGGAGTGCAGAAGAGCATGCCAGGAACAGCACCAGGCGTACCTAAAAATGAGTTGCCAATCTGGTGAAACTACAGCATAGGAATACATGCATACTAAACAGGGGAAGCAGCATGTGATAAACAGAGCAAAGTGATCCCACAACCAACAGATCAGATCAAAACTCTGCAGTCCTGTTTCACCCAGTCATGAATGGTGGTGGACAATTAAACAACTAGCAGGAGGAGGAGGCTCCACAAATATCCCCATGCTCAATGATCCAGCAGGCCAGTGAAAAGACAAGGCTGAAATATTTGCAACCATCTTCAGCCAGAACTGCCGAGTGGATGATCCATCTCGACCTCCACCTGAGGTCACCAGCATTACAGAAGTCAGTCTTCAGCCAATTTGATTCACTTCACATGATATCAACAAATGGCTGAGGCACTGGATACTGCAAAGACTATGGGCCCTGACAACATCCTGGCTGCAGTACTGAAGTCTTGTGCTCCAGAACTAGCGACGCCCCTAGCCAAGCAATTTCAGTACAGCTACAACACTGGCATCTACCCGACAATGTGGAAAATTGCCCAGGTATGTCCTGTCCACAAAAAGCAGGACAAATCCATTCCAGCCAATTACCACCTATCGGTCTACTCTCATTCATCAGCAAAGTGATGGAAGGTGTTATTGGCAGTGCTATCAATTGGCACTTGCTGAGCAATAACCTGCTCACTGATTCTCAGTTTGGGTTCTGCCAGGGCCACTTGGCTCATTACAACTTTGGTCCAAACATGGACAAAAGAGTTGAACTCCAGAGGTGAGGTGAGAGTGACTGTCCTCGACATCAAGGAAGCATTTGACCGAGTGTGACATCAAGGAGCACTAGCTAAACTGGAGTCAATGGGAATTTGGGGGAAACTTTCGACTGGTTGGAATCATACCTAGCACAAATGAAGGTGGTTGTGGTTGTTGGAATTCAATCACCTCAGCCCCAGGGCATCACTGCAGAAGGTCCTCAGGGTAGTGTCCTAGGCCTAACCATCTTCAGCTGCTTCATCAATGACCTTCCCTCCAATAAGGTCAGAAGTGGGGATGTTTGCTGATGGTTTCACAGTGTTTAGTACCATTCACGACTTCTCAGATACTGAAGCAGTCTGTGCCCGCATGCAGTAAGACCTGAACCACATTCAGGCTTGGGCTGATAAGTGGCAAGTAACATTTGCACCACACAAATGCCAGGCAATGATCATCTCCATCAAGAGAAAATCTAACCATCTCCCCTTGATGTTCAATGACATTACCAGCACTGTATCCCCCACCGTCATCATCTTAGTGGTTACCATTGACCAGGAACTTAAATGGGTCAGCCATATAAATACTGTGGTTACAAGAGCAGGTCAGAGGCTGGGAATTCTGCCGTGAGTAACTCACCTCCTCACTTCCCACAGCTTGTCCATCAGCTGCAAAGCACAAGTTAGGAGTGCAATGAAATACTCTCCACTTGCCTGGATGAATGCAGTTTGAACAATACACAAGAAGCTCAACACCATCCAGGACAAAGCAGCCCATTTGATCAGCACCCCATCCACCACCTTAAACATTCACTCTCTCCACTACCGGCAGACAGTGTCAGCACTGTGTACCATCTACAAGATGCAATGCGGCAACTCGCCAAGCCTCCTTCCACAGCACCTTCCAAACCCACGACCTCTACTACCTTGAAGGACAAGGGCAGCAGACGCATGGGAACACCACCAGCTGCAAGTTCCCCTCCAAGCCACACACCATCCTGACTTGGAACTTTATCACCATTCCTTCACTGTCGCTGGGTCAAAATCCTGGAACTCCCTTCCTAACAACACTGTGGGTGTACCTACACCAAATGGACTGCAGCAGTTCAAGAAGGCACGCTCACCACTCCTTTCTCAAGGGCTATTAGGGATGGGCAACAAATGCTGGCCTTGCCAGCAATGCTCACATCCCAGGAACAAATTTTTAAAAATTGCATTTTCCTGTCCTGATGGCCTTTATTTTCCTCTAGCAGATTACTGTGAAGTGATAGCACAGTACATTTTTAAAAATAAATTGGCAGATTGTAACTTACAAATAATATAAAATTGCTGAGTAATAGTTGAGTTACAGGCTTTGAAAGAACTCTAACATCACATTATTGTTAACAACACCATCAATGTGTATGCTCGACAGCTGCTATCTGCGTCATTCGAGGAAAATACTTTAATCCAACCACATTTAAAACACTACTTTCCAACCACTTGATCTTAAACAATACAACAGATGTGGTTGAAGATTGCCAGCTGTCCTTAAATTTACCAACCCTTTAACTTGGAATAAACAGAAAAGTCAGTTTAATAGCAGCTTGGGACTTTTTTCCCTACCAAAAACAAATAGGAAACAATTCCATCCTTTATCCCCACTGAATTTAATCAAACACTGCTGGAACCTATTGAGCAACTGATCTAAAGGGATTGGGGAACCAAGTATGACAGACTGAGCTAAGTTGTATCACAGTAATAATAGTGCTTTACTTGAAATAAACAAAGGCCAAACAAACCAGAAAGGTTCTAGTTTGATCCACAGAACCATAGAAAAATTACAGCACAGAAGGAGGCCATTCAGCCCGTCGTCTCCATGCTGGCCGAAAGCTAGCCACCCAATCGGGGCGGCACAGTGGCGCAGTGGTTAGCACCGCAGCCTCACAGCTCCAGCGACCCGGGTTCAATTCTGGGTACTGCCTGTGCGGAGTTTGCAAGTTCTCCCTGTGACCATGTGGGCTTTTGCCGGGTGCTCCGGTTTCCTCCCACAGCCAAAGACTTGCAGGTTGATGGGTAAATTGGCAATTATAAATTGTCCCTAGTATAGGTAGGTGGTAGGGGAATATAGGGACAGGTGAAGATGTGGTAGGACTATGGGATTAGTGTAGGATTAGTATAAATGGGTGGTTAATGGTCGGCACAGACTCGGTGGGCCAAAGGGCCTGTTTCAGTGCTGTATCTATAAATCTAAAATAAAAATCTAAATCAATCTAATTCCACCTTCCAGCACCTGGTCCTTGGCCTTGCAAGTTACAGAACTTCAGGTACATGTCCAGGTAAGTTTTAAAAGTATTGAGGGTTTCTGCCTCCACCACCATTCCTGGCAGTGAATTCCAGACACCCACCACCCACTGGGTGAAAAAGTTTTTCCTCATGTCCCCTCTAATCCTTCTACCAATCACCTCAAATCTGTGCCTCCTGATAATTGACTCCTCTGCTAGGGCAACAGGTCCTTCCTGTCTACTCTATCTAGGCCCCTCATAATTTTGAACACCACAATTAAGTCACCCCTCAGCCTCCTCTGTTCTAAGGAAAACAACCCTGGCCTATCCAATATTTCCTCATAGCTGCAACTTTCAAGCCCTGGCAACATTCTTGTAAATCTCTTCTGCACTCTCTCCAGAGCAACTATGTCCTTCCTGTAATGTGGCGACCAGAACTGTATGCAATACTCCAACTGTGGCCGAACCAGCGTTTTATACAGTTCCAGCATTACATCCCTGCTTTTGCATTCTATACCTTGGCCAATAAAGGAAAGCATTCCATATGCCTTCTTCACCACTTTACCTGTCCTGCCACCTTCAAGTACCTGTGGACATGCACTCCAAGGTCTCTCACTTCCTCTACCCCTCTCAATATCCTCCCGTTTATTGCCGTGCTTTGTTTGCCCTCCCCAAATGCATTACCTCACACTTCCCCAACTATTATTGCCCTATAGTTATTACACTCAGAAATTTGCCTACTTATTTGTTCCTCTATCTCCCTCTCACTATTTGGCCTGTGCTGAATTAGCTGCAGTAGCAGTATGGGTGCTACAATTAGCCTCAACACATCTGGACTATGGACTGGAAACTTGGCCAAGGTTTCCATTCCTGATTGTTATCTCACGAACCCTGCCTGAAGCACATGTGTTGTCAGGCAATGGCATGATTCAACAATCACTGTAAAAAGGACACATGTGACTGATGGATAGTACCCATGGAACCAGTCAATATCATCAGAACAGGAAGAGAAAAAAAAGAGAAAATTAATTAGCAATAAGGAGAATCAGACTGGAATTGAGACCAGGAAGTAATTGTACAATCTGCATCTATTCTAAAAAGGAAGGTATAAAAGCGGCTCTGTGTGGTCACTTCAAAAATTGCAGCTACACCAGTTCTACTGTTGGTGGAAGTGGCAGTGTGTAGTGGTGGGACACAAGCTTTATTTTGTGTAATATGTTTCTTGCTCGTTGATTTTTTTAAAACTGTTTTTAAACTGATATTTAATTTCCAAATTTTCACAGATCATGGCTGATCTGCAACCGAACTCCATATACAAACCTTTGCCTATATCCCTTCATACCTTTGGGTACCTATCAATCTCAGTTTTCTTTTAAAATTAACCATGGATCTAGCATCAGTTGCTGTTTACAGAAGAGAGGTTCAAACTTCTACCATCCTTTGTGTGAATAAGTGTTTTCCAATTTCACTCCTGAAAGGTCTGGCTCTAATTTTTTGATTATGCCGCCTAGTCCTAAACTTACCAACTAGCAGAAATTGTGTCTCCCAATTGATTTATCTGTTACCCTTAATATCTTGAAAGCTTCAATCAAAACACTCTTTTATCTTCTAAATTCAAGGGAATACAACTGTAGTTTGTTTAATCTATCACCATATTTAACCCTTGTAGTCCAGGTATCATTCTGGTAAGCTTATGCTGTGCTCCCTCCAAGGCCATTATATCCTTCCTAAGATGTAGTGCCCAGAACTGCTCACAGTACTTCAGGTATGGTCTGACCAGGGCTTTATATAGCTGAAGTGTGACTTCCACCCCCTTGGATTCTATTCCTCTCGATATAAAGGCCAACATTCCATTTGCCTTTTTGATTATTTTCTGTTCCTGTTAATGACATTTTAATGATCTATGTACCTGGATCCCTAAGTCTTTATGGACCTCCACTGTTACTAGTTTTTTTGCCAGTTAGAAAGTACCCTGTTCTGTCCTTTTTATGTCCAAAGTGGATGACCTCACATTTGCCGACACTGAAATCCATTTGCCGCAGTTTTTCTAGTTTACTTAATCTCTTTGTAATTTTATGCTTCCATCTACGCTGCTTGCAATGCCACCAATCTTTGTGTCATCGGCAAATTTCAATATGTGGTTTTCTATCCCGTCATCTAAGTCATTAACAGATACAGTGAGTAGCTGAGGCCTCAAATGAGACCAGAGATGAAAGGCTTTATTTATAAAGAGAGAAACTGGGGTTCTTTTTGTTGCAGGCGAGAAATTTAAGAAGAGATCATAAATTATTCTAAATTATTTAAGTAATTATAAAATAAATAGAAAATAAATTATTTCCTCCGATGAGTTGGTCACTACTCGGCATAAATTTAAGATCACCAAAAGAACAAAGGGAAAGGTAAGGAGATTTTTTTTTAAAGCCTCAAGATTGTCAGGACATAGCCTGCATACCAGAAAAGAGATTCTAACATCCTCCCACTGTAGTATCCATTGCTTTTTTTTTAATGATTCAGGGTTTTTGTCTCCACTACTCAAACTGGAAGTTGCTCCACGTTAGTCATTCATTGTGTAAAAATGGATTACAGCCGTAAAAATGATCAATTACTAGTTTGAACCTGTGTCCCCTAGTTCTACTCTGAGTTAACTTTATCTATAGTCTGAAAATTCATATATACATTTACAGATTCAGCCTATGTTTTGAGCTGAAAAAGCCTCAGGGGTCATTTTAACTTCTGGAAAGGGTAGCCAGCGAGCTGTGTGGGCTACAGCTGGGAACTACAGTGGGAGGCCCAGTCCATTTTAATGGCCTGGCTTCATTAGCATTGCACTGGCCAGATAACTTCCCAAAATGGATGTTCATTGGCAGCTCATCAATTTTAAGCCTATGAAGATCGGAACTCCCAGAGATCCAACAGGCCGTTCTTCACTTAAGTCATGAAGGAGAATGGGTTTGGGAGGATTTTTTTATTCATTCAGGGGATGTGGGCATCGCTGGCTAAGTCAGCATTTATTGCCCATCCCTCATTGCCCTTGAGAAGGTGCTGCTGAATTCTTGAATTGTTGCAGTTCATCTGATATAGGTACACCAACAGTGCTGTTAGGAAGGGAGTTCCAGGATTTTGACCCAGCGACAGGGATATGGTTCCACGTCAGGATGGTGTGTGGCTTGGAGGGGAACCTGCGGGTGGTGGTGTTCCCAGGCATCTGCTGCCCTTGTTCTTCCAGGTGGTAGAGGTCGTGGGTTTGGAAGATGCTGTCGAAGGAGCCATGGTGAATTGCTGCAGTGCATCTTGTATATGGTACACAGTTGCCTCTGTGCACCGGTGGTGGAGGGAGTCAATGCTTAAGGTGGTGGATGGTGTGCCAATCAAGTGCGCTGCTTTGTCCTGGATGGTGCCAAGCTTCTTGAGTATTGTTGGAGCTGTACCCGTCCAGGCAAGTGGAGAGTATTCCATCACACTCCTGACTTGTGCCTTGTAGATAGTGGACAGGTATTGGGGAGACAGGACATGAATTACTCGTTGCAGAATTCCCAGCTTCTGACCTGCTCCTGTAGCCACAGTATTTATGTGACTAGCCCAGTTCAGTTTCTGGTCAATGGTGACGCCCCAGGATGTTGATAGTGGTGGATTCAGCTATGGTAATACCATTGAATATCAGGGGAGATGGTTAGATTCTCTCTTGTTTGAGATGGACATTGCCTGGCACTTGTGTAGCCTGGATGTTCTCAGGGTAGTGTCCTAGGCCGAACCATCCTCAGTTGCTTCATCAATGACCTTCCTTCAATCATAAGGTCAGAAGTGGGGATGCTCGCTAATGATTGCACAACCTTCAGCACCATTTGCGACTCCTCAGATACTGAAGCAGCTCATGACCAGATGTAGCAAGACCTGGACAACATCCATTCCGCACTTCTGGTTGAAGATGGATGCAAATGCTTCAGGCTTGTCTTGTGCACTGATGTGCTGGGCTCCCCCATCATTGAGGGTGGGGATATTTGTGGAGCCTCCTCCTCCTGTCAGTTTTTTAAATGACCACCACCATTCGCGACTGGATGTGGCAGAACGGCAGAGCTTAGATCTGATCCGTTAAATGTGGGATCACTTAGCCCTGTCTACTACATGCTGCTTCTGCTGTTTGGCATGCAAGTAATCCTGTGTTGTAGCTTCACCAGGCTGACACCTCATTTTTAGGTATGCCTGGTGCTGCTCCTCGCATGCCCTCCTGCACTCCTCATTGAACCAGGTTTGGTCCTCTGGCTTGATGGTAGAATGGGGGATATGCTGGCTCATGAGGTTACACATTGTGGTCGAATACAATTCTGCTGCTGCTGATGGCCCACAGCACCTCATGGATGCCCAGTTTTGCGTTGTTAGATCTGTTCGAAATCTATTCCATTTGGCATGGTGGTAGTGCCACACAAAATGATGGTGGGTACCTCAGTGTGAAGACGGGACTACGTCTCCACAAGGACTGTGCGATGGTCACTCCTTCCAATACTGTCATGAAAAGATGCATCTGCGACAGGTAGATTAGTGAGGACGTGGTCCAGTAGGTTTTTCCCTCTTGTTGGTTCCCTCACCACCTGCCGCAGACCCAATCTCGCAGCTATGTCCTTTAGGACTCGGCCAGCTCGGTCAGTAGTGGTGCTGCCAAGCCACTCCTGGTGATGGACATTGAACTACCCACCCAGAGTACATTTTGTGCCCTTGCTACTCTCAGTGCCTCTTCCAATTGGTGTTCAACATTGATAAGCACTGATTCATCAGCCGAGGGGGGTGGTAGGTGGTAATCAGCAGGAGGTTTCCTTGCCCGTGTTTGACCTGATGCCATGAGACTTCACAGGCTCCAGAGTCAATGTTGAGGACTCTCAGGGCAACTCTCTCCCAACTGTATATTGTGCCACCACCTCTGGTGGGTCTGTCCTGCCGGTGGGACAGGACATACCCAGGGATGGTGATGGTGGTGTCTGGAACATTGTCTGCAAGGTATGATTCCATGAGTATGTCAGGCTGTTGCTTGACTAATCTGTGGGGCAGCTGTCTCAATTTTGGCACAAGTCCCCAGATGTTAGTAAGGAGGACTTTGCAGGATCAACAGCGCTGTATTTCCAATGCCTAGATCGATGCCATTTGGTCCGTCCGGTTTCATTCCTCTTCTTAGGTATTGTAGCTGTTTGATACAATTGAGTGGCTTGCTAGGCCATTTCAGAGTCTACCACATTGCTGTGGGTCCAGAGTCACATGTCGGCCAGACCAGGTAAGGATGGCAGATTTCCTTCCCTAAAGGACATTAGTGAACCAGATGGGTTTTTACAACAATCGACAATGGTCTCATGGTCAGCACTAGACTGGCTTTTAATTCCAGATTCATTAATTGAATTCAAATTCCACAATCTGGAATGGTGGGATTCAAAACCATGCATTAGTCTGGGGCTCTGGGTTACTCGTTTAGTGACATTACCACTACGCCACCACCTTCCCTTTGCAGGTGGGGCACAGGGGGAGCCAGGGAAGCAGTGACCCAAACTTTTTTCTGAGGCCTGGAGGATCAGGAATGCATCTCCAGGCCCCACAAAAGTAGATTTTACAGTTATTTTATTTGGCCTCCGCTGGCCGGCCGCATAGTTGGTGGTTAAAATCAGAGCTCCAATCTAATTGATTGGCCTCTATTTACATATTTATGAGGCTGTCACCTAAGTCAGGTAGGTGTCTCAGCTGCCCAACAAACGGTGTTAAAATAGAAACCAGTGATAATGTATTTGGTTTTTAATGCTTGTTCTGACGATTTCTGCTCAGAGTGAGTTAACATTCCCCTTTAAGTCTCTTCAGTCTTTCCTCATAACTCAAGCCCTTGACACTGGGTTTCAGCCTTGTGGCTCTGCTCCACATAGCCTCTTACACTTGGCTGTTTTCCTTGTTTCTTGGCAACCAGAACTGGATGGAATACTCAAGGTGTTATCCAACCACAGCACTATACAGTGTTATGACCGAGGCTGGAGGAGTGCACTGTCCTTCTCTAGTTCCCCTTCTCCACTGGTCATAACATATATTTAAGTGTGTACCCAGTTACTGATATGGGCAATTATATATTCTGTATTTATTTCAAAATAAAATCTACCAACCAGTTTTCTTTAATAAACAACAACATTATTAAATTATAAAACAAGACTTATTCAGCAAAGATGCAAGGAATTAACACACATATTGAAATATGAAAGTTCCCTTCGAAATTAGCCAAATACACACAAGAAAAAATGAAGAAGTTTTCTCTGCAGAGATCTCTGCAAAAAAACCAAAATATACTTTGGCCAGATACTTGTTACTTCTTGAAGGAAAAGAAGATATGGAATGATATCAGTTGTCCCTTTATTCTGGCGTCCCAAATATGCATAGATGGTTGTCACTGGGAACTTTTTGGAGCAGTTCTCTTCAGGCGACAATCGAGGATTGGCCTGGCAGGCTTTCCAGGAGAAATGCAGCATCAGGGGTTGCATCTATCACACTAGATCCTCAGAGTTTCTCAGAGGTGGAAAAAGGATGAACTGGCTGCTTCTCCCTTAGCAAGCTTACCCCCAACTGACTCAAAGCAATTTCCAAAATGAAACTGACTCTTGAGCACCATAAATGCTGACATGTCACTTCTCTGTAAACAACTCCCCCTAGTCACCAAGGTTCCTGTTGTTTAATTAGCTTAAGACATGTGACATCCAGTAAGGGTTGTTATTAAACTAAGTCTCAAGTCCTTCCAGTAACCTTTTTAAAAAAAAACAAAGTCCAGCATCTGTGGAATCTCTTCAGTCTTTCAAAGGACTCGGTTTCCACAATTTTTAAACATGAGTCGTCAAAAAATATTAAAAAATGGAAGCACTTTTATAACAACAGTTTGATCAGTACCTCCTCTGATTTATATTGTACCGGTTCGGTGAGTTTAACATTGTATTGGCTTTGTTAATTGTGAAGGAAAAGTGCTTTTAAGGTGAAAAAAATTAGTCAGAACCTATGTACAGTTCTGATTTTTGGTTAGGTTGGCATTCAAGAAAACAGTGACCTTTATAATAGTAATCTATCTGAAGTGAATGTCCAGATCAACTGGAAGTTTATAATGAAGTAATTGGTAAACAAAATCAAAAGTCTGAATTACATGACATCAGAATATGGAAAAAATGTTTCTTCTGCTCTATACCATCATACTGTATATATGGGAAGGGAAGACAAACTGAGACAGCACCCAGGTTATTCTAAGGTGGGGAATAACAAAGTTGGGTCCATTTCAACAGTATAGTCTACAGTATAGTGGATTATGAAAAAAAAACTGCAGAAAGGAATATGAGATGGAAGATGAACTCCTTTCTTATCGTCAGATTTCTATTACAGTTCCTAGTATGATGTCCTGTTTATTTTCCACCACTGCATGACCTTACCCTCCCAGCAGGCTCCATAGCCAATTGTAAAGTTCAAAATAAGCTTGTTTGGACAGAAAAGGCAGAGATCCCTGCTGTCTGAAACCAAAGGTATCATCAGTCCACCAGTTCATACAGTATTGATAAGTTTATACACCTTATTCGTAACAGTAGAAGCAGAATTTCTACATCTTTTTCTCGTTCTTTAGGTATCCATTCCCAACCCTTGTATCACCCCTCCCCCATCATTCCAGGTACCAATGCCATTACAGCAGCTATCGCATTTCTCCACACAATGGACTCAGTGTTCCCTTTTACCTATACCACTAAGATCACATGTCAGATAGAAATTCATTCATTTATGTTGCCAGGCAACAATGAGATATGATGCCACTGTGGCTCCACTGTTTGTTACTCTGAGTCTGTATGGGTATACATTACCAGGCACAATGTAGGACTGATTTACTTTGCAGAGTACCTTACAGGCACAGACGCCAGACTAACGGGCCGTGTAAGCACGAGTTTCTGGTGCTACAGATCAGCAAAAGATGAATCTTGATTTTAGAGCTGTTATGTGCCAGAGGGTTGGCAATGCTTTCTGATAATTTTTGTACAGTGAGTGGTTCAACTCACACTTAGTGATCCCTTTATTTTTGCTCATAATCTTTTATCCACTGCATTTAATAGAATATCCTCTGTGCAGTTTCAAATTTGTCAAAAACATAAACAAACATATTTAGACCCAAAGCACAGAGGGGAATGGCCGAATTTGACCCTACATGAAGTGCTATTGCCAAATCTTTGGGATATTACTCCAAATATTTTCTTGGGTTCAGCATCAGCAGTGGCTCACATAAGTGGACCTCACATTCTCCATGATTCAGAGTACATCCTTTCCTTCCCAATATTAAAGAAAAAAGAGTAGTGACAATGATGGATCATACAGAGAATCTACAGTGCCTGTTGGAATGCATCACATATTGTCATGTGATTTGCTGCTCGCTCTGAATATGGACTGGATATAGACTTTGCTACATAAGGTAGATGAATGGGTAGTACACTACACTGTGATATATATATATCAATACACAAACTGGGTGGTTTTATTTTAATAAAAAAAAGTCAACAGATGAAACTCTCCGCCGAACAAAGGCGGTGGAGGGGTGCCACCACCCGGTAAATATATATATATATATATATATATATATATATATATATATATAAAATATATGTATTACACACACAATTATGTGCCTACAGTCCTCAATACATAAAACAGCCAGATGAATTACATTTACTCTTTAAACAGGACCTTTAAACAGAATTTCAATTACTGAAAACTCACTCTGGCTCATCCAACACAATAATATAAAACACTTAGCCTTATGTCTGGTGGCTGCAAGTTTCACTCAAATCTTACCTACTGACTGAAAAGTGATTCACAATTCAATTCATTAAGAGGGCCCTGAGCTATTAGTCAATGAAGGCTCCAACCAATCAATGACCCTGCCTACTCCTCAAAGCTCTGAGAAACAGCTGTCAGTCAATGTCACTAGAGACCTGTGCTCAGCAAACAAGGGTAAAAATGGCTGCAAAACCCTTAACCGCCACAGACCACCAACTATTCACAGGTTATCAGTTGTGTGGAATGTTTTGAGTGAAGAAGGCCATTTCTCACTGCATCTGGGTGAATTGAATAGAACACCTTTAGTGGTAAGGTATCTTAAGGTACCTGTAAGGAACCATGTAGGGAATCATTGATAATGCCATAAGATGGTTCAGATTGCAAATAATCTCCTCCCGGGGTGGATAACCAGTTAAGACTTCACCCAATCATAGTGTGGGCCAAAGAAAACATGCATGTTATGGAGTCCTTTCCCAGATAATCCATCTGTCCTGGAATTCCCTTCCTAAACATCTCTGCCTCTCTTTCTCTCCTCCTTTTAGATGTTCCTTCAAATTTACCTCTTAGTCCAAGCTGTTGAGCACCTATCCGAATATGTCTTATGTGTCTCAGTGTTGCATTTTGTTTGAATAGCTACTATGAAGCAACTTGGGAGGTTTTGCCATGTTAAAGGTGTTATATAAATGCAAGTTGTTGTTGTTCTATACAGATGCCTTTTTAGTGCCAAGGTGCTTTGTGTGACCTTGTATGTCAACCCTTTTTAACTGTTTAAACTTTTAACTGATAAAAGCAGCAAGTGAATTAAAACATTTTAGTACAGATAAAATAGTATGTTTAAGCCACATCAAGGTTTTTTTTTGGAATAAATGTTATTTTGCCATGATTCCATTAAATCTGCTGTTCAACTTATTCTATGCCTGCTGTCATTGCGAGATAATTTGCAGAAACATTTTAAAATTTTGCCCACAGGAGTTAAACATCTAAGGCCTCAATTTCGAAATAGGAAAACACCCCATCGCTCACATGTTCCCATAATGCAGTACTTCAAAGACAGTGTTGTCTCTGCCACTTTGTATTATGGTGATAAACAGCTATGATACCAATATTGCCACTGCCTCGCATTCAGAAATGTCCTTGTCTATTAGCGCTAGGTATGGTGCTGTGTTCCATGCTATATGACTTAGATTTGTGCAGCATGTCTTTCATTAGCATTCAACCTCTCAGGATCAACCTTTTTCCCCAATAAGGTCATGGCCCTCTCCTTCCTTGGTGTTGGGCCCAGGACAAATATCTTGGCTGATTTCTCCCCCTCTCTATCTTCTAAATTCAGCTCTTCAAATGCACATGTAATGTCTTCCTGGAATTAGTAGTAGGTAAAGATTTTTTTGATGTGCTGCACTTAAGAGATTCTAGAATCTTGGAACAACAATTCCAGACATATTTATACAAAGTGACAGATGGGTCTGGATTATGTTGCACATTAAAACAGCATTATTTAATCTTGGGTATTTAGAGCTTGAATCCAAAGCACTGATGGGATAAAGTCTCTTGTCTCTGATGCTTGAATCTGACCAGACTCAACTGACTTGGTGTTAATCTTAATACAAGTGGGCTGTCAAGGGTGTTTAATATATTATTATGCACATTCAGAGATTGGAGTCTTTGTAGTACATTAAGGCGTTTACTTGTCTGACAGACATCACTGACAATGTTCTGTTCCCTGATGGCCAGGTGCACTTATGATCTTTTCAGGATATGTCAAGTTTTAGCAATTACTGAGATTTTGTCACAGTAAAGATAAGTTGCTGTGGGAAATAAGAACTACCTGTTCATGTTTGTGTACCAAGAGAAATGTATTAATAGCTTTTAATTTATTCACCAGATAACTGAGATATGTTGGCTGAAAAATAGAAAGATTTGAATTTAAAGAATGTCTTGCATTCACTTAATATCTTATCACATCACTCAGAAACGGCTTCACAAAATGAATTGTATTTTTTGGAGTTCGTGCTTCTTGTCATGTAGGTAAATCTAAAAGCTAGTCTGTACCTCCAACATTTCAACAACAGCAATGAGATGAATGGCCAGTTATCTTTTTTGGGTGGTGGTGGTGGTTAACATTGACAGAAAAAGAGTTCAACAAAATCGAAGTCCAGACAAGTACTCCAGTTGCCCTTTTGGCTTATGACACAGGAGTACGCCTCTCCCAAATCAATGTTTTTCTCTGGATTAAAAATCACTCTACAAACACCTCTGAAAGAGACTGAACATTTTAAGAAAACATAGTTCTCTTTTAAGAATTTTTCTAACGTCATATGTTCTTTTAAAATCAGAACGTTTCAGCTGGGATGAAAATCAATATAACAGCTCAAATCAAGGTCACATTTTTGAAGTGATTCAATTGGTTTGGCTTCTCCTTTCATGTCTTAGTTACTATTGGCAACTGTCATTTTTGATTCATAGCTTTTGAACTTCTTGATTGGTTTGCATTCCTTCTTGCTACTTTCTAATTGGTACCATGCCTATCTGTTCAGTTGTGATTTGTTGCTGACTTATGAATATCAAATTTCAGCCAACAAATATGAAATTGCAGCCAATACAAGTATGACACAGAATTACATGAGGTTGAGTGCAATGCTAAAATGCAATGAGCAGGAAATGTGAGCAACTGGATTATTTTTTAGAATATTATTAGCTAATTTCCTATAGCACTGCTCATAGTTGTTCAGAGAATGCATAGTTTAATAACATCACAAACATTATGCCATGTCAAGGTGCATGTCCCTTTAAGGCTACTAATTGTTATTAAGTAAAGAATACTGATACGTAAGTGTATGGCAAATAGTAAAGGAAGATTGATCAGTGAAATGGGCAGGTGCAGTTCAATGAGAAATGTAAATTGTACGTTTTGGGGAAAAATAAAGGAAATATAACCAAAAGGGCATTGTTTTCTATTGAAGGAGAGAGGGAGAAGGTCAATTTGTGCTACATGCACCTCCCAGAATGGACATTCGACTATTTGGAATTTGCCTAGTTCCAGGTGGAGGCCAAATATGACTCATTCTGATTGGGATATGTCCCTCATGTGTTTTAAGCACAGCTGTAGTGGGAAGTGTTGCACTTCACAACACCTTCTTGGAGCCTGTAGTGAGAGATATGCTTCTCTGCTCGTTGCAGGTATCTTCACGCTCCAGTGTGCAACTCCAATAAGCACTGAGCTGAGTCTTCTGGGATTGCAAGACTGGTCGTTATGAGAGTAATGGATAATAACTGAATATAATGGAGCAGAATGGAAAGGGGTAATCAGGGTATTCGCTGGAATACTGCAGCTGAACTGATTGATGTTTTCAGGAAATTTGCTAGTTTAGTACAGATATGCTTTGTTTTTATGTAATAATGTTATTAAGCCTATTGTAGTTGTGTTAAATTTTACCTTTTTACCTGAGAAATATAATACAGTTTTAAGCCACAATATTTTGAAATAGCCACTCAATGCCTGGTTACTCTGAGTTTGAGAGGAAGGTTAGTGCATGGTTTATCCACGGGAAATGAATAAGGAAATGAAATTCGGTGGGAAAAGCCAAGACAATATTTAGATGTCACTGTGGTAAGGCTGCTGAAGCTAGAGACAAGTAGGTCTATCTTTTAAATTCAATGCAGCTTAACATTCATACACCTCAGAAGAGCCCACTAGAGACAAAGAGTCTTCCCATTACCACTGGAATACTCTCAGCCTGGAGACAGGTCTGTGCTACCCTAAAGATCCTACTAGGTCTACGAGCCTGCTTTCCAGTTTGTCACAAGGCCAGATTATACCTTACTCCAGTTATCCAACAAATGTCACTAGGCAGCAGGTTATTAGAATATGGAATGTCATGTGTGACTATTGAAGCAGAGACTGTAATATGTAAATGGGAACTGGAAGAACATGAAACAATATGGGGAATGGGCAGGGAAATTAGATTATAGTGCATAGCTCCAGTTGAGGACCAAACACCACAATGGTTTACTATGCCAAATAGCCTCCTGTGCTGTATTTTTGTGACTATGATTCAGAGGTCACTTAAACACTTGCTGATTTCATTAAAAATTCATTAACAGACAACAAACATCTGGCTGCCATATTTTCTTTTCCTGGAAACTTCCTTTGCTTCTTTATAATTTTCTTTGAAGTGAGACACTTGGGGCTGAATTTTTACCACAGAGGCTGGAAACAGGAGGTGAGTTTGTTTTCGGGTCAGAAACGCTCTTCCAGTGAGAAACTTAAGTTTACTTAAATTAAAAGTTAAGGTTTTCGGGTTGGGAAGCCCTAAATTGGTACGGAGACGAGTTTCCTGTCCAATTAGAGACAGCGGGGGTGGGGGCGGGAACAAAGGTGAGTCAGATGAAGTGTGGGACTCATTTAGACCTCCATGGCAGCCATCACTGCAGCTGCTGGTTGTCCTGAGGGAGAGATCTGCTGTTTGTGCCAAAGCCTTTCACTGCAACAGAAGGAAGCAAGATGTTGCAGGGGAGTTGAAGGCCTGGCAGGTGCAGGGTTGCCCCTCCCTTCATTGATGCCGATCTGGATCTAATGCTGGAGGCCATGGGGGAGAGGAGGGGTTCCTCTTTCTGGAGGGTGGCAGGTGGAGGCCACCTTGTCGTGCAGCATGGGCACCTCTCTATTCAGCATCATCTCCCTTCGTCTCCTCTTCTCTCACCTCCTGCTCCCCCTCCTCTCATTCCAGGGCCTCATTGTCATCAAGGCAAGTAAGATCCTGAGGGGACATGATAGGGTGGATACTGGAAGGATGTTTCCACTTTTGGGAAAGACTAGAACTAGGGGACACAGTTTAAAAATAAGGGGTCTTCCATTTAAGACGGAGATGTGAAATTCTTTCTGACAGTGGATTGTGAGTCTGTGGAATTCACTTTCTCAGTGAGCAGTAGAGGCTGGGTCAATGAATATATTTAAGGCTGAGTTAGATAGATTCTTGATAGAAAAGGGAGTCAAGTGTTATGGGGGACAGACAGGAAAGTGGAGTTGAGACCACATTCAGATCAGCCATGATCTTATCAAATGACGGAGCAGGCTCGAGGGGCTCAATGGCTTACTCCTCCTCCTAACTCGTATGTTTGTATCTCCACACCTCTCTGGAGGGCCATGTAATGGAGAACGCAGCAGACCACCACAATGACCAAGATCCTTGCAGGAGGGTATTGGAGGCCACCACCCGATCAGTCCAGGCACCAGAATCGCATCTTCAGAAGCCCGATGGCCTGCTCAATGGATATCCTACTGAGCAGGTGGCATTGATTGTGTTGCCTCTGTGCCACTGTTTGGGACCTCCGCAGAGGGGTCAGTATCCATCTCTTCAAGGGATATCACTTGTCCCCTAGGATTCATCCAAACACTTTGCGGGATGGAATGAAGATCTGAAGCAGCCAGGACTGGCAGAGGATGAAAGTGTCATGGCAGCTGCTAGGAAAGCGAGTGCACACATGAAAGAAGCTCTTGTTGTGGTTGTACACCAGTTGGACGTTGAGGGAGTGGACGTCCTTCCTGATGGATTTGAGTGGCAGGACACTGGGTACCTTGATGGCTACTTGGGTGCAACTGATGATGCCCTGCACTTGGGGGAATCCAGCAATGGGGGCGAAACCCAATGCCCACTGTGCCTGTGAGGGCCATGTCTATTATGAAATGAATGTGCTACCCAGCTCTGGCAAAAAGGGCATCAGTGAGATGCAGTGGCATGCAGCCGTTTTCAAGATGCCTTGAAGGTCTGAAGCTGATCCTTTGAAGCAGCTGAAAGCGAAGAGGTTCAAGGCTTTGACGGCCACTGGCATGGCATGGCAACCAGTGCTGTGAGGAGTAAGATCTTCTGTGATAAGGGCACAGATGCCTGCGACCATCTGCCTTGATTTACAGTCTCCTGTGACACTGGTTCTCGGGTAGATCTGTCTTCGGTGGTAGATTCTGTGTTGAGAGTATGGCCTCTGTTGCCTTCCTGACCTTCTTTCCTCTCTCATGCCCTCCTGACGCCTGAGGTTCTGCACTTTCTGTGGAGTGTGTCGCCCCTCATTGCCACTGGGCCCAAAATTTGACAGTCGTGCCCCCATTGCCAGTTGCAACTTCCTTTGGACAGATGGCCACCCACTACACCTTGGCAGCCTTGCCTTCTGCTCTTCTGCTCCCGCGATGCCTGGGGGTGATGACACCATTCAATGCCTGAGAGCTGAATTCCCATTCTCCCCATCACCTGCACAGTACCAAAGGCACCTCCTTACCAAGTGCCGATTCCCCTTTGCCCCACTGATCCTCTTATTGTGCCGGTTGATGCCCTGGGGCAGGTCTTGACTGGCTCCTCACTCCATATACACCTCCCTTCAGCTGATCAGAAACTGACATCTTCTGAAACCATGCGCCCCTTTAAATATTCCACCCTCCCCCTCCAACAACCTCTTAATGAGCTTTTTAATTAATTTAATTGGCCTCAATTGGAGGAGTATGGAACTCCTGACCCGTCCTCCCCCAACATATCAATGTCGCCATCAGCATTGCCAATCCTGTGCCGGTAAAATTCTGCGGGGAGATGCCCGCCTTGGACCGCGACGTCGAGAAGGCATATTACCAGCGGCTGGGGGATCTCTGTGCGGCTCCCCTGCTGCCTGGTCCTTCATCAGCATATACAAAGTAACATTAATCATATGTAATAAACTTATCTGCAGGCAGCAGCCATCCCACGCCAATATTACGTCCGCCATTTGTGCTTTGTGCGCTTTTGGAACTCCATACGGAGTTCCGAGGCAAGAACCTAGTGGGGAGGGGGGAGGAATAAAATTTTCAGGGCAGGAGGGGTGGGAAAGTGGGGAAAACAAATGCTATTGCTTGTGTGAATGTTGGGAAGGGGTTAGAGGCCAAATGTTAGAAGGTTGGGGGAGGGGGAAGTTCGGGAAGGGAATAAAGTTTTTTCTGACATTGGGTGCCATTTAAATGGTCCTCCACCACAAAAAATTTTATTTGATAAAATTTCACAATGCTACTTACCACTTTGAATATTAAAATTGTATGGAAAGGCTTAAAGCCCTTTAAAAATGCGCCGGCACCCGCACGGTGGTGCTGGACACCCTTACCGGACATGGCAGGTGCCCCCTTAAGCCATCAGGGGTGGACGCTCTGCCCCTGAGTAATATCGCAGGGGCTCAGGGATGGTGCATCCACACAGGCTGCATGCCGCCATTAGTGTGCGCCACCATGAATTGTGGTGCATTCTTAAAATTCAACCCATTATGTTACAAAACATTACTTACATTGTGCTGTTTGGATGTCAGTAGGGTGTTATCGTTGGCCTTAGTGATTCTGAGCTGTGGAAGGGAAAATTGGCCAATTCTCCCTTCTAATGGCTATCTAGTGAACTCCGCTGTAAAGAGCATGTCTCAGAGGATGTGATAACCCCACCCCCTTCCATGGTTAAATAACTTGCTAACAATCACTATATAGGTTCAAGTATGAGAAATGACAGCTAGGCAAGGTATTGAAGAGTTAATATCCGCTGAACTATATCATAGCAGGAGATACTGCCTTGAGGAGGAGCGCAATTCTGGGCAAGAAATTTCTACATTTAACCAGGAACTAATGCAACCATTTTAGAATGGTTTAACTTAGCTTATTGTTCACTGTTTCAATAATTGATGGGAATTGGATTATTAAATAAAGAATTGGTTCAGCTGGTTTTCAGAAAGTCAAAACAAATTACATTTTCAAAGTGTTAAATGGCCTTGATTGATCTGAACCTTTAAACTTCAAACAGTGAGAGTCAGTGCCTCATCTGTTACTTCAAGGTTACTTATTTCCTCTGTGCTCAAAAGTCTTAGTATCATTAATATACTGCAGTAGATAAACAGAAGAACGCCACTGCTTGACAAAATATAAAGTGGAAGACATTCAGCAATTTACTGCCTTTTCTGGGCATTATATTTTCACAGAAGCGAGTTGTACAATGTAACACAATCTCAATTATTTTTATTGCAATCCAAAATAAATATTCTGTAATTTCTACTTTTTTATCCTTCAGTTTCTATTTAGCATCTATGCTGCTTTAATTCTCTTTCTATTCTGTAGGCTGTTCTAACACATTGGTCGAAGGTTACTCCTTCTTCCCTTCAATAGGCGAATGCTTTGTCAGAACTCTGCACTTCATCTAATCACTCAGTGGAACTGCGAACTGGCTGTATAGGAAATTGCTAGAATGAATCCATGCTGTTTTAATTCGTGAGCCACTGCATTGCTCTGTCGATGTGTTGGGCCATCTTGTTTCTGTACTTAAAAAGATGATTATTTGCTATTTTTTGGCCAAGTCATAAGAAAAATCAAGTGCAAAATAAAATCACAAGCCAGGTTTACCTAAAGTACAGAAAGAAGCTTTATAAATTTTGCTGAGAATTTTGTGTGAATATACAACAAAAGCATGATTTAAAATAGTTTAGAGTTTCCCATTAATTTGTTGAGGTATTAGGTAAGTACTGAGAGACAGATTGATAGATTAGCAGGGCAAATTCAAAACTCTCAGTGTTCTTTGTCAAGTATAAACAGAAAAATGCATAGAACTAGCAATTTTATGATGTGAATAAATTGTAGCCATGACCAGACTGTTACTGTAAAAGATGGACGTGGATAAAAAAGACTGCTTAACCTATTTAATCTCATCCTTTTATAATAACAACTTTACCATCTTCCTAAGACATCTTCCTTTATAAAACCATCCACCTGAACAGGTGGACAAGACTTCTGGTTACATCTCAACTGTAGGTGAGCACCTCTGGTTAATGCAATATTCTATCAATACTGCACTGGAGTGGAGCTTAAGTTATAATGTCAAATCATGGTGTGAGGCTCAAAGGCACAACCTTTTCACTAAGAGGCAGAAGTGAAGTAGTCCTCAAATTGTTGAGACAGTACTGGAGGTAAATGAATGCCAATTTGCACCTGAAAAATAGCAAAATAGCAGAAGTCTTACATAAAACAGTCAATGATTGTTTGCAATGACTTTGTTGAGAACTATTTTCCTTTTTTCATGTCTGACTCACAAGCAGTGTAATGGTTCGATAGAACTATTTTAAAGTGCACTGAAGTAAGGCAATCCAGATCAATCCAAACTGCAGGTGTCTTACAGGTCTGTCAGAGCCCAGCAGCAGTGCTTATAGGAAATAGGGGCTTAAAGTAACGATTGCTGACAGCAAGTCACTACAACTCTCTGCAGGATATTCCTGGAAATCGAAGGGAGCTGATTTGCCACAGAACACCTGCCATTGTGAGGAAAAACTGTAGTGTGATGTACCTGGTGTGATTTTTGAAACCTTCCCATTCAAACACAAATTTAAAAATGAAAAATAAACCTATATTCTATAGTCCAGTCTACTAACCATTATACTAGATGTTTGAAAATTTAATAATTTCTGAGTTAAAGTTAGTAGTAACAGTAAAACCCCAAATTCTATGTCAGTTCTTTGAAGTGAGGCACTTGAAGTGTGACAGAGAGAAAATGCACATAAGATATATACTTTTTCTAGTTATTAGAGATAGGCATGGTTCTGATATGATATTTCTGGAATGCAGGCACTGCATAAACCTTTTGATATAATGAGCCCCTTAGACTTTCCTTCTTCAAAATCAAGAGTGCCCACAAAGTCTACAGAATTTGGCCCCAAATTCTTCTCTATCAGATGAGCACTTCCAACCTGATTTGAAAATATTATTATGCAAAACATTATCTACACTTTACTGAGTTAACCAGTTTCAGTTTAGATGTCATTGGGGTGCAGTTGTTGGCCTTATGATCCTGAACTAGGAAGGGGAAAACTGGACATTACCCCCGCTTACTGGCTATCTAGTCAACTCCGCTGCAGAGAGTTTTTTAAACCTGTTGACTGGTGTGCACTTAAACCTAAAAGTAAATTACCACCAGTTATCTCCAGTGCACAGCCACCAGTCTTCTTGGCTATAATTGAATCCACATCCAGATATCTATCGGTCTACTTCACTAAATGTTTGACTGGCTTGAAGGACTATGCTCCATTAAATCTCTCCACTTAAATAATTTCCGTCAACTAGTGTTTGCACAGAAGTCCTTAAAAGATCCTGCTGTATGTCACCTTGCAGGGCTTTGGGGTGTTTGTGTTAACTTTTCACCAACATGGAGCAGCTCAGGCAGCTTCCATGGCAACACTATCTTTTAAATACAATGCACGGTGCTATAAAGTAAGTAATGCACTGCAATGTGTTATTTATTAATAAAGCAAATTAAGAGGAACAAGAATTTATCACTTCATTTCTTATCTTTCTGGATCAAAACAGAGAAAATGAAAACAACTTTTATGCAATGCAGAAACTCTCAGAATGATAGCTCATCACTCTAATGTGTCTCAGAATGGAGCAAATTTTGGAACTATATAACAGCACTTGTTAATTTGTCAGCTCAAGAAAAACATTTATTTCGAAGATGTTGATTTTCCTTCATAGAAATCAAAACAATAAAGCATGGAAAATAGACATACTAATCTTAAAATTTGTATTAATAAATTACTATTTTTTGCCTGATTTAAATAAAATCTTGAAGGGAAATTACTACGCTAATCATGCTTGGCAAAATCTGAGGAAGTAATATGTTGTCTGTATAACTTATGTTAATATTCTAACATACACAGATATATATATATATATGTGTTTCCCCAATTTAAAAAAAGTTATTTTTCTCTCTGTATTTCAATAAATATTTTCTTGAGATAATATTTATTTTCAGCAAGGTGACTGGGTTAACATCATTATTTCTCTTGTTCTAAATACAGCATTTCATTGCTTTTTGAAGTTGGCCCAACTAAAAACCTGATCGAAAGTAGCTAAATTTAACACAACTGTGTTAAGCAATCTGAAGCAATGGGCAGTTCTGGGTGCTCGACCAATGACAATTTTGTGGGTTAACGAACAAAATAACAATGGGGTGCATTGAGCGTTAGTGAGAACACCACAGACACACTTCAGCTACTTTGTAGAGGCAAACAAGTGCAAATGCAACAATTTCTTGAAACCCATGGGGAGGTTGACAATGAGAGTCCCTGTTCATGAAGCGAAGGTAGGAGGGGCACAAATCATCCAGCAATTTGTGCTGCTTTGCAACTCATGGGCTATTTCTTCCTTGCCAAAATTGCTGGGCTATTTACACACCAATAATGGTGTGCACATTAAACTCGTTATTATTTTCCCAGCAAATTTTGGATCAATAGTACCAGGACTATCAAAACAAGCTGTTGTGACCCTTTTATAAAGCTCATTTGTGTTTGAACTGAAAACCAAAAGATGAGTGATTGCATGCCCTGTGCTGCCAATTGCTGCATATTAATTACATATTATGTTACACTGAGAAGCTGTTGCTATGGTAACTTCCCCCTGTTACTTCCACAAACTCACTTCTCACAAGTCCTAATGACATAATTAACAAAATAAATTAGAGAATCTATAGGATGTTGTACTGCTGTAGTCATATTACAAAGATGCAATCTAAGGGCATCAAATTCTTATCTTCTAGCCAACGCCTGGTTATATTTCTGATATTTCTGTAAGTTTCTTTAATATAATAGAAATGTGATAAAATGTTCCCTTACATGAGGCTTACAATATGTAATCCTATTTTGAAAATGTGACGCTAATTGAATATTTTCTTGGATGCCACACGCTGGAACCTGAAACCTTTAAAAACCAATGACCATGTGCATGAGGATATCATGCCCTTTACTTACCATGCAGAAGTTCCGACTATATGATTTGCTGATCTGCAATTGGCAATTCACAATGATTAGGCAGGCATTTTCTATAAATTTAGCATATTGGTCCTCTATTCTGGCTTGGTTAAAATCCTTGCGGTAGAGTTTCTTTAAGTTTTTGCTGGCTTTTCCAGTGCAATTTGTCCACAGTTATCCAAACTAGCACAAAAGATGAAGGAAGTTCGGGCACAAGTTACATCTAGCGCAAATCGAGTTTCCTCAATCCTTTGCAATGGTTTAAAAACCTTTCCCTGGACTAGCCACGAAACTGGACACTCCCCCAGATCAAATTAATCAGCATAGTGAATTCCTGCAAATTGTGTCAGTTTGTGGTCCTTCGAGGTGGCTCTAGGAGGACACTAATAGCTTTTAAATACTAAAAAATATTTAATTTACTAAGGAACTGACTAGTGTACACCAATGAAACTAGTAAATGGGACTGTATAGTGTTTTAAAATCATTTTCAGTTATTTAAAATTAGGTTACTCACTAGATATTCTGATTAAAAATTTTCAAGATAACCCATTTTCAACTGCATTCATAAAATTGAACCAGGTTATATAAAGGGATATGTGTGAATGCAAAAGAAAAGAACAATTATGTTCCAAAATGCTGCCCAATTGTGCTGATTCTTGGAAGATTTTACATTTGGTGGTATGCAAATGAGCTTGAGTGGAAGCTTGAGCAAAACCTTTAATTCAGAAAACTAGCATAACTTTGATTGCAACTTGTGCTTGGGTTGTCGATTGTGCCCAAGCAAAAATGCTGTCCACTTTTGCTTTATTTTTTTCAGAATGAATTCTGCCAAAAATTCTATTTTTCCCAGCAACATTGTTGTTCTTTTGCCATGACCCCAGTTTTCTCCTCTTCTCCTTAATGTGCTATGTTACGTTGGGGAATTGATCCACAGACCCCCGAGTGCCTTGGCCAAGTCGCCATTTTTTCATTTGTGGGCCGAGAAAATGAATGTCACAGAACTATTTCACTATAGCCGAAGCTATCCCATCCAATCCAAAGCTTCATAGTTTTCAGGGGCTAAGAATTATTACTTTCCTTTCCCAGCTTAGAATGCTGAGGGCAATTTTTATGTCTTAATCATTGCCCTGGTTGAAATCAAGTAACCTAGCACAGACCAGGGATTCACAAAATGCTACATTTTAAATCAAAATATCTCCAACTTTTTAATGGATTCTGGGTATTGTCATGGAAGTGTAGTTTTTTTCTCCTCTGTAAAAAACAAAGGGGCAGTGTACCTTTAAGATTGATAGTTCTCTCTCTCTCTGGAAACAGTGAGTGCAAGCAGCAAGGCTGTTTCGTACGCAACAGCAGGAGAGAGAAGCCACCTGCTATACTGTATTAGTTAACTGTGTAAAGACTGGCTAGAACCAGTTTCATCTGGAGACCAGCGAAGCATGCTCACTGAAGGAAGGATCTCTCTCTCCTAGCAGAAAAATCTACATTGATCTTCCAGAAAAGAAATCTTTGTATTGCTGGAGATAGCAAATTCCTTTTTACTTCCAATCTCTAAGAAGTCTTTGCCTCAGGTGTGACTTTTCATTGCCTTTTTGTGTTTCTGGGAGCTCTGGAATTCTCAGTTTCTACTGATAGACTGCCAATTAAAAATCCAAATAGACCTGTTGTTATACTCCTTGTTGAAAGAACTGCGTGACGCTTGCTGTAACCGAAATGCTTTGAAAGCCTCTCCACGAAAGACTGTTCGTCGAATTCGCCTGGAGACTTCAAGTGGCAGCTGACTGTTCAGCTCTGGAACACCTCACAGAACCAGGAACATAACCCATGAAGACTTACAACTAGTTATTTATTTATTCCTAAGAAACAGCTCTAATTTTATTGAAACCGGTTAACTGTTGGTTTTTGAATGTATCTGTGTATGCATGAAGATTAGGAAAAGAGAAGTTTTAAGGTCTTTAGACATAGATTTATCTCAATACTGTTTAAGATTCAGTTTATGCATAAACAGTTAATTTGTTGTTGTTTAAAGGTACCTGGTTTTGTCTGTTTTATTCTGGGGCGTTAATAAACTGTTTAATTTGGCTAATTTCCGGTAGGTGGGAAAACTTTAATAAAATGCTATGACCTGTGGAGTAATGCGACTGAATTGACAGTGCATTAGTCCCACCTCAGTCTTAACAGTATCTATAGAGAAGAGACCGCTTCCATTACATTAATGACATTGCCTAGATGGGCACCATTGAAGTTATTGTGTAAATGTCTTTATTTAAACATCTCAGATCAAGATAGCTTTTTTTGTAATGGACAGTTCAAGAGTAGAAACCAGTTCTCGCACTTGACTGGTTTCAAATCTCATGACTTCTGACTACAACATTACAATTATTCTGTTGATAACCCATTGTCTGAAGACACAACATTAAGTGTATAATGTCTTGAAAGAAACAATTTCACTGGCACCACATAACACTGTGGCCTCATCATAAGCACCTACAAAAACTGTTTGATACAATCAGCTGGGAAGGCGGTGACATAGTGGTATTGTCACTGGATGAGTAACCCAGAGACTCAGGGTATTGCTCTGGGGACATGGGTTCGAATCCCATCACACAGAAGGCGGAATCTGAATTCAATTAATAAATCTGGAATTAGAAGCTAGTCCAATAATGGCCATGAAATCATTGTCGATTATTGTTAAAACCCAGCTGGTTCACGAATATCCTTTAGGGAAGGAAATCTGCTGTCCTTACCTGTTCTGATCTACATGTGACTCCAGACCCACAGCAATGTGGTTGGCTCTTAACTGCTCTCTGAAATGGCCAAGCAAGCCACTCAGTTGCATCAAACCACTACAAAGTCAATAAGGAATGAAACTGGATGGACCACCAGGCATCGACCTAGACACTGGAAATGACAACGGGCAAACACAGCCCTGTCGACACTGCAAAGTACTACTTACAAACATCAGGGGACTTGTGCCAAAGTTGGGAAAGCTGTCTCACAGACTAATCAAGCAGCAGCCTGACATAGTCATACTCACGGAATCATACTTTGCAGACAATGTCCCAGACACCACCATCACCCTCCCCAGGTATGTCCTGTCCCATTGGAAGGACAGACCCAGCAGAGGTAATGACACAATGGTATACAATTGGGAGTGAGTTTCCTTGGGAATCGTCAACATTGACTCCAGACCCATGAAGTCTCACAGCATCAGGTCAAACATGGGCAAAGAAACCTCCTGCTAATTACCACCTACCGCCACCACCACCTGCCACCACCCCCTTAGCTGATGAATCAGTACTCCTCCCTGTTGAACAGCACTTGGAGGATGCACTGAGAGTGGCAATGTACCCTGGGCGGGGGACTTCAGTGTCATCACCAAGAGTGGCTCGGTAGCACCATTACTGACCGAGCTGGCCTAGTCCTAAAGGACATAGCTGCTAGACTGAGTCTGCGGCAGGTGGTGAGGGAACCAACAAGAGGGAAAAACATACTTGACCTTGTCCTCACCAATCTGCCTGTTGCAGATGCTTCTGTCCATGACAGTATTGATAGGAGTGGCCATTGCACAGTCCTTGTGGAGACACAGTCCCGTCTTCACATTGAGGATACCCTCCATTGTGTTGTGTGGCACTACCATGCTAAATGGGTTAGATTTCAAACAGATCTAGCAATGCAAAGCTGGGCATCCATGAGGTGCTGTGGGCCATCAGCAGCAGCAGAATTGTACTCAACCACAATCTGTAACCTCATGGCTTGGCATATGCCCCACTCTACCATTACCATCAGGCCGGGGGATCAACCCTCCTTCAATGAGGAGTGCAGGAGGACATGCCAGGAGTAGCACCAGGCACACCTCAAAATGAGGTGTCAACCTGGTGAAGCTACAACCCAGGACTACTTGCGTGCCAAACAGCGTAAGCAGCATGCGAGAGACAGAACAAAGAATCCCACAACCAATGGATCAGATCTAAGCTCTGCAGTTCAATCGTGAATGGTGGTGGATAATTAAACAACTAACTGGAGGAGGTTGCTCCACAAATATCCCCATCCTCAATGATGGGGGAGCCCAGCACATCAGTGTGAAAGATAAGGCTGAAGCATTTGCAACAATCTTGAGCCAGAAGTGTCGAGTGGATGATCAATCTTCCTCCTGAAGTCCCCAGCATCACAGATGCCAGTCTTCAATCAATTCGATTCACTCCACGCAATATCAAGAAACGACTGAAGCCACAGGATACTGCAAAGGCTACAAGCCCGAATAACATTCTGGCAATAGTACTGAAGACCTATGCTCTAGAACTTGCCGCAGCCCAGCCAAGTTTTTTCAGTATAGCTACAACACTGGCATCTACCCGTCAATGTGGAAAATTGCCCAGGTATGTCCAATACACAAAAAGCAGAACAAATCCAACTCGGCCAATTACCGCCCCATCAGACTACTCTCGATCATCAGTAGAGTGATGAAAGGTGTCGTAGACAGTGCTATCAAGCAGCACTGGCTCAGCAATAACCTGCTCACTGATGCTCAGTTTGGATTCCGCCAGGGCCACTTAGCTCCTGACCCCATTGCAGCCTTGGTCCAAACATGGACAAAAGAGCTGAATTCAAGGTGAGGTGAGAGTGACTGCCCTTGACATCAAGGCAACATGTGACAGAGTGTGGCATTAAGAAGCCCTAGCAAAACTGAAGTCAATGGGAATCAGGTGGAAAACTCTTCGCTGGTTGGAGTTGTACCTAGCACAAAGGAAGATGGTTGTGGTTATTGGAGGTCAATCATCTCAGCTCCGGGACATCATTGCAGGAGTTCCTCAGGGTGGTATCCTACGCCCAATCATCTTCAGTTGTTTCATCAATTTCCTTCTTTCAACCATAAGGTCAGAAGTGGGGATGTTTGCTGATGATTGCACAATGTTCTGCACTATTCGGGATTCCTCAGATACTGAAGCAGTCCATGTAGAAATGCAGCAAGACCTGGACAACATCCAGGCTTGGGCTGGTAAGTGGAAGTAACATTCGCGCCACACAAGTGCCAGACATTGACTATCACAAACAAGAGAGAATCTAATCATGTCCTCTTGACATTCAATGGCATGACGATCGCTGAATCCCCCACTATCAACATCCTGGAGGTTACCATTGACCAGAAACTGAACTGGAGTAGCCATATAAATACCATGGCTACAACAGCAGGTCAGAGGCTAGGAATCCTGTGGTGAGTAACTCACCTCCTGACTCCCCAAAGCCTGTCCACCATTTACAAGGCACAAGTCAGGAGTGTGATGAAATACATGTGGACCAGAAATAAGAATACTGAATTGGGGGAAGGCAGATTTCAATATGATAAAACAGGATCTGGCCAAAGTGAACTGGGAGCAGCTTCTTACAAGAAAGTCTACATCAGACCAGTGGGAGTAATTTAGAAAGGAAATTGTGAGGGTTCAGTTGCAGCATGTTCCTGTAAAGGTGAAGAGTAGGACCAACAGTTCAAGGGAACCCTGGATGTCAAGGGATATCGAGGATTGGATAAGGATAAAAAAGGAGGCGTATGGCAGATTCAGAGTGCTGAAAACAGTGGAGGTCCTAGAGGAGTATAGAAAGTATAGGGGAGTACTTAAAAAAGTAATTTGGAGAGCGAAGAGGGGGCATGAAAAATCACTGTTAGGGGCAAGAGGATAACCAGGGAAAAAGTGGGGCCCATTAGGGATCATTGAGGCAATCTGTGTGTGGAGCCGGAGGACATAGGGGAGGTTCTGAATGATTACTTTTCATCTGTGTTCACTATGGAGAGGAACGGTGTAGGTGTTGAGATCAGGGAAAGGGATTGTGATATACTTGATCAAATTAGCATTGAAAAGGAGGAAGTATTAGCTGTATTAGCAGGCTTGAAGGTGGATAAATCCCCAGGCCCAGATGAGATGTAGCCCAGGCTGCTATGTGAGGCGAGGGAGGAGATAGCGGGAGCTCTGACACAAATTTTCAGATCCTCTCTGGCCACAGGAGAAGTACCAGAGGATTGGAGGACAGCAAATGTGGTACCATTATTTAACAAGGGTAGGAGGGATAAACCAGGTAATTACAGGCTGGTGAGACTAACATCAGTGATAGGGAAATTATTGGAAAAAGCTCTGAGAGACAGGATTAATCTCCACTTGGAGATGCAGGGATTAATCAGGGATAGTCAGCATGGCTTTGTAAGGGGGAGATCGTTTCTAACTAACTTGATTGAATTTTTCGACACAGTGACTTGAGGTGTAGATGAGGGTAAAGCAGTTGATGTAGTCTACATGGGCTTCAGTAAGGCTTTTGATAAGATCCTGCATGGGAAATTGGTTAAGAAAGTAAAGGCCCATAGGATCCAGGGTAATTTGGCAAACTGGATTAAAAATTGGCTTAGTGGCAGGAGGCAGAGGGTGATGGTAGAGGGTTGTTTCCGCGAGTGGAAGCCTGTGACCAGGGATTGGTGCTGGGACCCTTATTGTTTGTAGTGTACATTAACGATTTAGACGTGAATATAAGAGGTATGATCAGTAAGTTCGCAGACAACACGAAAATTGGTGGTGTCGTAAATAATGAGGATAGCCTTAGACTACAGGACGATCTAGATGGGCTGGTAAGATGGGTGGAGCAGTGGCAAATGGAGTTTAATCCTGAGAAGTGTGAGGTGATGCATTTTGGGAGGTCTAACAAAGCAATGGAATATACAATGGATGGTAGGACGCTAGGGAGTACAGAGGGTCAGAGAGACCTTAGGGTGCTTGTCCATAGATCACTGAAGGCAGTAGCACAGGTAGATAAGGTGGTTAGGAAGGCTTACGGGATACTTGCCTTTATTAGCCAAGGCATAGAATATATAGTGTAGGGGGGTTATGATGGAGCTGTATAAAACACTGGGTAGGCCACAGTTGGAGTACTGTGTACAGTTCTGGTTGCCACACTATAGGAAGGATGTGATTGCAATGGAGAGGGTGCAGAGGAGAGTCACCAGGATGTTGCCTGGGCTGGAGCATTTCAGTTATGAAGATCGACTAGATCGACTGGGGTTGTTTTCCTTGGAGCGGACAAGGCTGAGGGGGGACCTGATAGAGGTATACAAAATTATGAGGGGCATTGATAGGATAGATAGGAAGAAACTTTTTCCCTTAGCGGAGAGGTCAATAACTAGGGGGCATAGATTTAAGGTAAGGGGCAGGAGGTTTAGAGGGGAGTTGAGGAGGAATTTTTTCACCCAGAGGGTGGTTGGAATTTGGAACACACTGCCTGAAGGAGTGGTCGAGGCAGGAGCACTCACGACATTCAAGATATATTTAGATGAGCACTTGAAACGCCGTAACATACAAGGCTACGGGCCAAGTGTGGGGAAATGGGATTAGTTAGGACAGGTGCTTGATGGTTGGCATAGGCTTGTTGGGCCGAAGGGCCTGTTTCTCTGCTGTAAAACTCAATGACTCTATGACTCTCCGCTTGCCTGGATGAGTGCAGCTCCAACAACACTCAAGAAGCTCGACACCATCCAGGACAAAGCAGCTCACTTGACTGGCCCCCCGTCTACAAACATTCACTCCCTCCACCAGCGACGCACAGTGGCAGCAGTGTGTACTATCTACAAGACGCACTGCAGCAAGGCTCCTTAGACAGTGCCTTCCAAACCCGCGACCTCTACCACCTAGAAGGACAAGGGCAGCAGATGCATGGGAACACCACCACCTGCAAGTTCCCCTCCAAGTCACACACCATCCTGACTTGGAACTATATCACTGTTCCTTAGCTATCGCTGGGTCAAAATCCTGGAACTCCCCTTCTAACTGCACTGTGGGTGTACCTACCCCACATGGACTGTAGCGGTTCAAGAAGGTGGCTCACCACCGCCTTCTCAAGGGCAAGTAAGGATGGGCAATAAATGCTGTCTTAGCCACATCCATGAACGAATAAAAAAAAGCTTGGACAAGTAACTTGAAGTAAAATATAGTTGATACTCTCCCGTCATGCCTTTAGCTTTGGAAGGAATTGAAATTACTGAGTTAGAATTGACAATTTCCTGAGCCTGCTTTGATGAAAAGCTGGGCATTTCCACAAGAAAAAACAGATAAACAGTCTTGACATTTGCTTCCATTCTTACATGGTCTAAAATCTTTAAATCTTGCATTTTCATTTCAGATCCTAAACTGTATAAAGGTTTAGAGTGTATCTGAACAATTCTCTGGAGGCTGCCTGACTGCAGTGTGTCTCAAAACTGATTTAAACTGTCTGTTTGCTTCTCAAAACAACATTGTATTTCATATTAATCACATCTCCGTTCATTAGAAGGCTGTATAATACTTCAAAATATCTCTGCAGTGGGAATTTTACCAAAATAACCAATTTCTTCACAGAGAATTCAAACATGGCATAAGGATCTAATTCAGTCCAAGAGAACACCATTTCTAGAATCCACATTATTAAGAATGGTACTCAAAGAAAATGGTAGGAAAAGTAAAAGCATATAAAATGACAGTCGCAGCCTCGGTCAATGAAAAACAATAATGTCCTGCCAGGTGATCTTAATGAGAAATAGACTGGAATACAAATAGCAAATGTTGTTTTAAAAATCATATAATGCTGTTTCTAGAAATCTGTCTGGGAGAATAATCTTGACCCACACATTCAATTTTCTTGTGTCAGGATGTTACTGTCACTGGCACCTAACCTTCTAAATTATAAGCAAAAGATTAGACTTCACTACAAAAAGAGCAATAGTGATGTAAGCATTTAGAATGTCAAGGAATTGTTGTTCAGTAAAGAACCTTGGGCTAGATTTTCAGGAGCCCTCGATGCTAAGATCCGAGGCGGGAGAGGCCTGAAGATGGCTCTAGATGAGGCCCGCCATGGACCTTGCGCCGGCAGGGCCCGGCCCGATCCGCCCGGCAGCGAGCGTCCATGGCGGCGCCCCCCGCCGCTGGGCAACTGGACCACGATTTACATATTCAAATTGATAAAATTAATAAATTAACATGTACTTACCTCAGATCTTGAGGGCCGGCACTCCCGCGCCTTCAGATCCCCGTCCGGGGAAACGAAACGCGACGCTGGTGGAGAGGGGGGGAAGTGGTACGTTTGTCCATGTGGAAGGTGGGGGGGATGGGGTCAAATACACGTAATGGGTGTAGGGGATGGTGAGAAGGGTTGAGCATTAAGTTTGAGGGGGGAAGGTCAGATGTAAAAGGTAAGTGTTTTGGGGAGGAAAGGGCAAATAATTATCATAATTGCTATGGGGGGGTGGGAAAGGGGCAAAAGAAATGTACTTATTTAATTTTGGTGTCTATTTCTTTAAATATTTAAACATACCGGCAGGGCTGGCTGCTCTTTAAAAATGGCATCAGCACCTGCGCACAGGCAGCTGACGCATTGCCAGGGACGGACAGCCCGCCCCCTCCATGTGATTGGTGGGGGTGCGGGCCGCCTCGACTATTTAAATGAGCTGCCGCGCTTAAGACCGGGGTGGCTCTTTGACGTGGGGCCCACACGGGAAGGCCGCCGTTTTTTAAGCTCGCTGTCAAGATCAGCGGTGGGCTCATAGAATCCAGCCCCTTCTGTAAACAAACATACAGCTTAAGATATTGGATTTTGAATAAGTTAAAAAAAAAATTGGAAGCAGTGAAGTCCTGAACACTGGAATCTTAAAATGTGTTCAAAATGTACTTTCAATTTTGCAATTACAGTTGTAATTTGTGCAGTTGCAACTAATTGGCTGAAACACTGCAAAGATTGGGCAATTTTAAACCTAAGTGAGTTACACCCAAATCCAATTATGTTTGTAATGAAAACAGAAAGTGCTGGAAATACTCAGCAGGTCTGGCAGCATCTGTGGAGAGAGTAACAGAGTTAACCTTTCAGGTCTGTGACCTTTCATCATGACTGGTTAAAATATTTTTAAATATATGGGCAATTATATACTTTTAGCTATCCATTTCAGAATACAAATCCACCAACCAGGTTTCTTTAATGAACAACAAAATTATTAATTTATTATAAAACAAGACTTATTCAATAAAGATGCAAAGCTTATTAACACATAGGTTGAAATATGAAAGTATAGATATATTCCCTCCTAAATAACCCAACAAACATGCGCACGCACACACCAGTTAAAGAACAAAAATAAGGAAGCTTTCTCTGCAGAGATCAACTTTACAAAAAATAATACTTTGGCCAAATAATTGTTAATTCTCAAAGAAAAAAAGATAAGAAATGAAATGTTCCAGCTGGCCCTTTGGTCTGGCATCCGGGTACACGTAGACGGCTGTCACTGGGATCTTTCTGGAGCAGTTCTGAACAGGAGTCGTCGAGGAGTAGTCTTGCAGGCTTTTCGGGAGAATTACTGCAACAGTGGGTTCAGCTACGACCCTGGATTCTCAGAAGATTTTTCAACACAGGTGGCAAAAGATGAGTTGGGTAGCTTCCCTCTTAGTAGGATACACACTAACTGCCCTCCAAATAATCTCCAAAAATGAAACCAAAACTCCTGAGCCATAAATCTAGACATGTGACTTCTCTGTAAACAACTTCAAATAGTTCCATAGTCCATAAGTCTCTGGCTGTTTACTTAGCTTAAGACATGTGACTTCCAGTGAGTGTTTGTTTTTCAACAAAGTCCCAAGTGTCCTTCCAAGGGACCCTTTTAAATAAAACCAAGTCCAGCATCTCCTCAGGTATCTCTCTGTGGTGTCAATTTGACCTCCGATGATGGAACTTGTTTAGCCATTGCTCAGGTCACTACACATGAAGGAAAAGTTCCTGGAACCTTTTTCTGCAATTGCTCTGTCTTCTTCACTTCACTTGGTCTTTCTGTGACTACTGGAGAAGCTACTACCTTCGCTCTGGCCAAATCATTCCCCAGGAGTAGGTCAACTCCGTCTATAGGCAAACTATGCACAACTCCTACGGTTACCGTTACAGACATTAGGTCACACTCCAGGTGCACCCGATACAAAGGTACAGCTTTATACTCCCCGCCGATACTGTTCACTTCAACCTTGGCATTCAATGCGCTCTCTGGTGGAAAAATCATGCTCTTCCCCAGCAAAACAGTTTGGGTGGCTCCTGTATCCCTAAGTATAACTATAGGTTTACCTACCTCACTTGAGGAATAAGGAGTTATCTTTCCTTTTGGCAAGAATTCCCTATAGCTCTCAGGTATCTTGTTCAACTTCCCTGCACTCATAGTGGTTTTTGTACTTGACCTTATCGCTGGAGTTAGAGCTACAACTTGGTCTGTTGTACTCTTGGTCATTGGCCTTGTTTACCCCAATAAGTCCCATGGGTTTATCCCATAACTTCTAGCAATCTGCATGTGACAATGGAAACACTTCGGCTTTCGGACCTCATTTCCACCCTCAACATCTTCCTTCCTGGCCTGAGGGGGAGATCCCGGGGCTTTCCCCGCTGTCCCTTCTCATGCTTGGCTACTTGCCTTCCTTTCACCCTCCCACCTTCTCGGGTTTGTGGGTGTGACGGAAAAAGAGTTTGGGCTTGTAAACAAGCTCGTAATCATTAGCCATCTCAGCTGCCTGTCTGGCTGTTGAAACCTTCTGGTTCTCTTCATGGGTTCTTACTAATGGAGGGAGTGAATTTTTAACGGTCAAAATTAATTTGTTTTACCCTCTCAAATTCTACATAGGTCTGCCTAGGCTGTTTCCGGAGGTTCTGAAATTTCTGCCTGTAAGTTTCAGGGACCAACTCATAAGCACCGAGAATAGCCTTTTTTGTTATCTCATAATCTGCAGAAGCCTCCTCAGAAAGCATGGCATAAACTTCATGAGCTCTGCCTATGAACCTGCTTTGCATGAGCAGTGTCCAGTGTTCTTTTGGCCACCTCATCTGTTTAGCCAGCTTTTCAGAAGAATTGAAATATGCCTCTACGTCCCTTTTCTCAAACTTCAGGAGGGCTTGCACAAATTTAAACAGCTCCCCACTGGGTCCTGGGTTGGAGTCAGATTCTTCCTCATCAGAACTTTCCCTGGAGTCAAGGCCTCCCTTTTGTTTTAGTTCCTGCCTTTTTAATTGGAATACCTTTCTCGCTCCCTTTCTTCTTCTTTTGCCCTTTCTCTCTCCTGCCCCTCTTCTTTTTCCTTTTCTCTTACCCTTTGCCATTCTAGTTACAGCTTCTGAAATGCTCTTTCTTTTTCCTTTTCCTCTCTCTGAAGAGCTTCTCTTTCAAGTTCAAGCTGCTTCATCTGCAACTGAATTCTAGCTAATTACCATCTGGATTGCCATTTCTTTCTTCTAATTTCACATGCTGTGCGATTACCTCAATTATAACTGCTTTCTTAGCGCCTGCTTTTCACTCCAATTCCAACATTTCTGCCAATGCTATTAGCCTAGCCTTGGTTAAGTTTTGCAAATCACTCAGGGATAAATCCTCCCTTTCCAGAAAGGTGGTAGCAACTGACAAAGCCATTTTGGTTTTCAATACGTATAGCAAAATTCACCGTAAAAATCTTAATCAGCCTTAACCTCAGCAAGTCCCAGCACTCGTATTTGTCTGGATTTCGAATCCCGCAAGAGCTTCCAATAATATGTTACAACTGAGGTTGGAGGAATCCACTGTTTCCCTCTAGTCCCACTACTCTAATGGTCACAACATATATTTAAAAACATTTTAACCAGTTATGGATATGAAATATGAAAGTATAAATATATTCCCTTCCAAATAACCCAACACACATGCACATACACACACACACCAGTTAAAGAAAAACGTAAAGAAGGTTTCTCTGCAGAGATCAGCTTTACAAAAAATAAGTAATGCTGGAAATACTCAGCAGGTCTGGCAGCATCTGTGGAGAGAGAAGCAGAGTTAACGTTTCAGGTCAGTGACCCTTCCAGAGATCCACAGCATCCACAGATGCTGCCAGACCTGCTGAGTATTTCCAGCATTTCTTGTTTTTATTTCAGATTTTCAGCATCTGCAGTATTTTGCTTTTATTTACAAAAATTAATACTTTTGCCAAATAATTGTTAATTCTTGAAGTAAAAAAGATAAGATATGAAATGTTCCAGCTGGCCCTTTGGTCTGGCATCCGGATACACAGAGACAGCTGTGACTGGGATCTTTCTGGAGCAGTTCTGTTCAGGAAACATCAAGGAGTAGTCTTGCAGGTGTTACGACCAGGTGAGAAAGAGGTCTAAGGATCCCTTTCAGCCTTCACCTGGTCTTACTGTAACAGAGTTTAATTGTTATCACATCATGTTTTTAGCGCCCTTTGGGGAATCCTTGTTCACTCCTTTCCAATTATAAGGCTAAGAAACCAGCACACACACAGAGGTTTTCTTAGGTTTAAAGAAGAATGAATGAAATTTATTAAACTTAAATTTAAACTCTAATTCAGTTGACACCTATGGATACACAATGCGCCCACGCTAGCATGCATGCATGATACATGCAAACAGAGACATACATGCAAACAGAGACAGAAAAGAGCAGAAGAAATAAAGTGGAAAAGTTTGAGGCAATATCTGAAGAGTTTTTGTTATGTATCTTAGAGCTGACTGTATAGCCCTTACTGTAGCTAGATTCTTGCTTTTTGTTGGGGCACAGTATTCTTCTTAAACCTTGTTCACTCTAATGGACTTTTCTCTATTGGGATTCGTGTGTCTTCAGTCAGTTTTTGAAGTTCCGTGAGAAAGAGATGGGATCAGACAGGAAAGGCTGTGGCGAACCAGCCAGGAGAGGTCTTTTCAATCCAGGAGCAAAGAGCTTTTTGTTCAAAACTCTACAATTCAGAAAAAAATCCCAGATTGCCAAACAGGTTAGTCATGTGACTAACTGGTTTGACCAGGTCTGTTTATGGATTGTATTGGAGCAGGGGATAGCTGTTTTGTTCCAGCACTGTCTGTTAATATGTCCTTCCAGCCAGGGGCTTGGCAACCCTTTGTCACAGGCCTTCTCTTCTTCCCAGCAACAATTTGAAATTTAATGTCCATGTGGCAAAATTAATGTGCTTCATTCTTGGCAGGTGGGGGCCTGCATGAAAAAGGCTTTTCAGGAGAATTACTGCATCGGTGGGTTCAGCTATGATACTGGATTCTCTGAAGATTTTTCAGCACAGGTGGCAAAGGATGAGTTGGGTGGCTTCTCTCTTAGCAGATACACACCAAGCGCCCTCCAAACAATCTCCAAAAAAACAACAACTCCTGAGCCATAAATCTAGATATGTGACTTCTCTGTAAACAACTTCAATTTGTTCCATAGTCCATAAGGTTCTGTTTTTTTTCGTAGTTTAAGACATGTGACTTCCAATAAGTGTTTTTAAACCAAGTCCCAAGTGTCCTTCCAGTGACCTTTTTTTAAAAAAAAAACAAGTCCAGCACCTCCTCTGTGGTATTTTCCACAGTCTTTTAAACATAATTCGTCAAAAAATATTAGTAATAGAAGCACGTTCATGATTAAAGAAACAAAATAAATAATTATGATCCCAGATAGTGCTGGTTCATTGAAAATTTTACGTTTGTAATTATGCAAATAAATTTTTATCTGAAACTTGAACTGTAACCTAACCAGCTCAATTTTGAAAACATTTTGGCCTTAATTTCCTGATTGCACCCAAAGCAGCAACTCTACCTCTATGATTTGTGTTCTCATCCTTTCAAATGACTGCTACCAGGAGGTAGTCAGAGTGCATGTAACGAACAAAAATTAATGGAAACACGCCATTATTTTGCATAATGGAGATGAGCCAAGATCATGTATCATATCAGCAAGTGATCAACTTCTGAAAAGGAACTGAAAAGATCTCATCAAAACACTGGAGCCAGTACAAGAAGCGTCAATAGAACAACAAACTAAACCTGAGATTAGGAAGAGTGAACTGGAACAGAAATTCCAGCCAGAATCAGATTACATTTACAGTTTAGCTGTAACAATAATATAATCTTCATGTACGGAGAGAAAGAGCACTTGGCTCTTTCACTTAACTCTATAATAATTTCACTGCATATTTTAGCAAAACTTTTATTACAATTGTACAGAACTATGAGCTTTCAAACACCATCTGTGCCCAGAGGTAAAGCCTGGCTCGGGGATAAAATTAAAACCCGACCTGGGCCCAGCCCAACAACAGCCAACCCGAACCCAATCCGGGCCCAAGTCCTTTAATTTTTTTAAATGCCCGACCTAACCCGGACCCAACACATGTAGTCGGGTTTGGTCAGGTAGCCAGGCTTTACTGCAGAACGTGGAGTCTGGACTGCACGTTTTCCGTCTTGACGTCCTGAATGTTCATTTGAAGATTACTTCCCGGAGAAAGGCAGCACTGTCCACGTCCAGCCCGACCCGACCCGAGCCCAAATGCTGGACCCGGAAGAGAGACCCGACCCGAGCCCGACACTTGTTGTTGGGTCTGGTCGGGTTCAGGTCGGGTAGCCACGCTTTACCCAGAGGGCAGGAGGGCATAACACCAAGCCGAAGGTGAAGAATGTACAACCCCCCCAATGCCTCCTGGGGCATTAAAGACAGAATGAACAGACTCCTGGATGTAGTGCCAAGCCATCCATAATTATTACTCATGCCACTGGCACTGGCTGCCTTTACTCCAAGGACTACAGAAAAGTGGTGCACTATTGTATTGCAATATAATTCTCAGACCTAATAATTAGTTATATGATCTGAAACCAACAGCCACTCATTTATGATGACTGAGTAACTCACACTTCTTTTCTATTACACTGGCTTACAGGAATTATACTGATGTTTTGAGTACCACATTCTGTAATTCTCTCTATTTTCTTATGAAAACTGAAATACAGTGGCCTTCACATACAATTAACGGCTGCTATTTGTATTTAGGCCATGGATTTACATCGACTGAATAAGCCAAGTTTCACTTTACTTCATTGGATCTGCGATCTTTACCAGATGTTTTGGACCTGTGATTCTATCTGTTTTGCCATGAAAACAAAAAATAAATGGTCTTGCCAATAGCTTTAGAGTGTGAAGTGCAGCTGATATTACTCAAGTTGTATGGGGTTCTCTGCCTGGTGCAAATTAAACATTTCTCACCAAGGCATAGGTGTGAGCACCTGTGCTTATATGTATACACAGAGTTCTGTTTCCCAGCAGTTTGTTTTATGTTTATAAGGTGAAAGTAGGTATGAAAATCTGCTTTCTCATAACATTAAAAAGACTCTGGAATAATATGATCCAAGTGTCAAGGAGGCTCAACAGCTATTTTTGAACATGTCTTCACACTGCACTGGAGTTTTATTCCACATAGTGCCAAGCTATTATGGTCAAGTGAAGGGCTTCCCTCTTTTCCCTCTCCTTCTTTGACCACAAAAGGTTTAATTCTTTCTTAAAGTGGATGTACTGGCCAATTCAGTAGGTGTTTGATTACTTACTTGCTATGACCATAACCAGAACCAATCAGACAGGTTTTCTTGCAATAACAATGAAAGAGGTTAACTTTATTGTATCCAAACCGAACTAATAAAATAATAAACAACGTGCCAACTTTCACTCTCTCACACACACCAGAGGTTTACACACACACAAATAGGTTACAGAATGGGGAAAGGTGGATTGTTTGAGTTAGAGTCCATATAAAAGGTATACAGTCTGTGGAGTTTGGTGATTCGACTGCTTTCTAGCTGAAATCAGTGGTCCTGAGGCTTTTAGTTTGAAGAGGTAGATAACTGGTTCAGTGAGTCTCTTGAAGATAGTGATGCAGATGATTTCCTCCAACGGGGTTTCATATTGTTGCCAGAGTATGCAAAGTCAACAAGCAGGATTTGAAAGCTTTCAAGCTGGAATGAAGAGAGAGACAGAGAGAGAGAGCGAGCGAGAGAGAGAGGGACCCTCACTTAGGTCTGCACATGTCAGAGTCCAGCTGCTTCTCCTCTGCTGCAGAGAAAAACACCATCTTAAAAACCACAGATTGTGAGCTTGTCACATGACAGTCACTCAGTGATTGAAACATAGCAGCTATAAGTATTTCTCTGCTTGCTGAAAAGAACAGGTAGTTCCTTTAAACTTCCTGGGTCTTGTTCTTGCTGGGAAATGCACAAACATTTTGTTACCCTCCTCACAGTACTTTGTAATGTAGGCTACAGTGTTGCAAACTAGATGATAATCTTAATCTGCCAGCAATCATCCTGTTTTAAATGTTCTTTTTAAATTTCTTCAAAAAAATATAAATCCAGATCTCCAGTCAGTGGACCAAAGAAAATTATCATTCAACGAAACACATTGGCATAACACAAGCTAAGCGGTGTGAGACATCTGTTCCAGTTCAGATTGCTTCCAACAAATAAGTTTCCTAATGCAGATTACATCTCCTATGTAACTCTTATCCTTATTTCCTGTCATGTTTATGTTACGATAGTCTTGATCAAAATATTGAAATCAATGCGTGGTTCAAAGACTAGTGTGGTAGAAGTGGGTTCCGGTTCATGGGGCACTGGCACCAGTACCGGGGAAAGTGGTGGCTGTACCGTTGGGATGGTCTACACCTGAACCATGCTGGGGCCGGTGTTCTAGTGAGCCACATAACTAGGGAAGTAGAGAGGGTTTTAAACTGAATAGTGGGGGCAAGGGATCAAATTTGGGAAGATATGGTAAATCAAGGAGTAGAGACAAGGCAAGAGAGAACGGTATTAATATGGGAAATGACAAACAGACTATGACAGGAAGGGACAGAACATACAAATCTAAGAGTAAATCAACAGATAAGGCTAGAGATTACAAAAATAATAAAAGGACAAAACTAAAGCCTCTGTATCTGAATGCATGCAGCTTTCGAAACAAAACAGATGAACTGAGAGCACAAAATAGAAATAATTAAGTACGATCTGATAAGCATTACAGAGACATGGCTGCAGGATGACATAGATTGGGACCTCAATATTGAAGGGTACATGACACTTAGGAAGGACAGGAAGCTAAGAAAAGGTGGAAGGGTAGCTCTGTTAATTAATGATGGTATCAGTGAAATAGAGAGGGATGACCTAAGTTTAGGAGACCTTTATGAAGAAGCAGTTTGGGTAGAGATGAGGAATCATAAAGGCAAGAAGTCACTTGTGGGAGTGGTGTATGGCGCCCCTCGGTAGCAGCAATCATAATATGATTGAATTTTACCTTCAGTTTGAGGGAGAGAAGAGTGGGTCTAGGACCAGTTTTTCAACTTAAATAAGGGCAATTATGAGGGCATGAAAGCAGAGCTAGCTAAAGTGAACTGGAAAATCAGGTTAAGGGATAGGTCAATAGAGTTGCAGTGGCAGACATTTCAGGGGATATTTCAGAATACACAGAATAGATACATTTCAACAAGAAAGAAACATTCCAAGGGTGGGACCTGCCATTCGTGGTTAACTAAAACAGTTAAAAATAGTCAAACTTAAAGAAAAAACCTATAATTGCGCAAAGATGGGAGGCAGGTCAGAAGACTGGACAGAATATAAAAAACATAAATGAATAACTAAAAGATTGATAAGGAGGGTAAAATTAGAGTACGAGAGAAAGCTAGCTGGAAATATAAAGACTAAGAGTTTCTATAGATATTTAAAAAAGAAAAGTTAACATAGTGAGAGTTGGTCTTATAGAAAGTGAGTCTGGGGAATTAATAATGGATAATAATGAGATAGCAAATAAATTGAACAGATATTTTGCATCAGTCTTCACTATTGAGGATACAAGTAACATCCCAGTATTAGCTGTAAGTCAGGAAATGGAAGGGAGGGAGGAACTCAAGAAAATTACAATCACCAGGGAAGTGGTACTGAACAAATTGTTGGAGCTGTGGGCTGACTAGTCCCCGGGTCCTGATGGATTTCATCCTCGGGTTTAAAAGAAGTGGCTAGTGAGATGGTTGATGCGTTAGTTTTAATTTTGCAAAATTCCCTAGATTCGAGGAAGGTTCCATTAGATTGGAAAATAGTGTATGTAACTCCTTTATTCAAAAAGGGAGGGAACAGAAAGCAGGAAAGTACAGGCCAGTTAGCTTAACATTTGTCTTAGGGAAAATGTTAGAAACTATTATTAAAGACCTTATAGCAGGGCACTTAGAAAAATTCAAGCTAATCAGGCAGAGTCAACATGGTTTTGTGAAAGGGAAATCATGTTTAACCAATTTATTGGAGTTCTTTGATGGAGTTACATGTGCTGTGGATAAAGGGGAACTGGTGGATTTATTGTACCATGATCTCCAGAAGGCATTTGATAAGGTGCCACATCAAAGGTTATTGCAAAAAATAAAAGTTCATGGTGTAGGGGGTAACATATTGGCATGGATAGAAGATTGGCTAGCTAACAGGAAAGAGAGTAGGCATAAATGAGTCATTTTCTGGTTGGCAAGATGTAATGAGTGGTGTGCCACAGGGATCTGTGCTGGGATCTCAACTTTTTACAATATAAATGACTTAGATGAAGAGACCGAAGGTATGGTTGCTAAATTTGCTGATGACACAAAGATAGGTTGGAAAGTAACTTGTGAGGAGGACATAAGGAAGCTACAAAGGGATATAGATAGGTTAAGTGAGTGAGCAAAGACCAGGCAAATGGAGTATAATGTGGGAAAGTGTAAAATTGTCCACTTTGGTAGGAAGAATGAAAAAGAAGCATATTATCTAAATGGTGAGAGATTGCAAAGCTCTGAGATGCAGAGGGATCTGGTTGTCCTCGTGCATGAATCACAAAAGGTTAGTATGCAGGTACAGCATGTAATTAGGAAAGCGAATAGAATTTTATCATTTATCGCGAGGAGAATTGAATACAAATTCAGCTATACAGGGCTTTGGTGAGACCACATCTCGTGTACTATATACAGGACTGGTCTCCTTATTTAAGGAAGGATGTAAATGCGTTGGAGGCAGTACAGAGAAGGTTTACTAGACTAATACCTGGAATGGGCAGGCTGTCTTATGAGGAAAGATTGGACTGGCTAGGATTGTATCTGCTGGAATTTAGAAGAGTAAGAGGCGACTTGATTGAAACAAATAAGATACTGAGTGGTCTTGACAGGGTGGGTGTGGAAAGGATGTTTCCTCTTGTGGGAGAATCTAGAACTAGGGGGTCACTGTTTAAAAATAAGGGGTCGCCCATTTAAGACAGAGAGAAAGAGAAATTTTTTCTCTCAGAGGGTCGTGTGTCTTTGGAATTCTCTTCCTCAAAAGGCAGTGGAAGCAGAATCTTTGAATATTTTTAAGGCAGAGGTAGATAGATTCTTGATAAGCAGGGGAGTGGAAAGTTATCGGGAGTAGGTGGAAGTGTGGAGTAATCAGTTCAGCCATGAACTTATTGAATGGCAGAGCAGGCACGAAGGACCGAGTGGCCTACTCCTGCTCCTAATTCATATGTTCGTATGTTTGTTCATATGTTGACCCCCCAGTTGTGTAAATCACTCATTCGAGAATACACAATGGGCTGGAATTCATACTCCACCGCCCTAATTGCCTTTTTTAAAGGCTTTCGAGCCCTACATTTCAATTTAAATATTTCAAGGGAGATTGAGTTGTAAAAGTTAAATAAATTTATCATGTCCCTCTCCCAACCTCCCCAATCAACCCTAGATTTAATTCCTTGTCCTCTCCCCCTGCAAAATACTTACCTTGTGCACCTGACCTTCCCCCCCCCCACAAAGGTCATAAACTGTCCACTGTAACCTTCCCACCATCCCCTACACCGATGAGATGAGTTTGACCCCACTCCCCCCACCCCACTGCACTGAAAAACTTACCTGCTCCCCGCTCCCCACCAGTGTTCTGCGGGACTGCTGGCCACCGGCAGCAATATCGCTCCGGGACGGACGGCGGGAGTGTGACAGTAATTAATTAATTTATTTAAATTAATTTACGTATTTAAATTGAGGTCCTATCGCCGAGCGGCAGGGGTGCCGCCACGAGGCCTCGCCACCGCCAGCTAGATGGAGCCCGGCCTTCCCAGCATCGAGGTCCGTGGCGGTCCACTCCCAGAGCCATTTTCCGGCCCCCCGCCTTGACCCCCGATGTTGTGGGGGTCTGTGAAATTCAGCCCACCCTTTCTGTTGCCTCCGATTGTAGGAAGTTCCACATAGCTGGACCACTGCATACTTGCTGAAGCTAAAGAGTGTTACGACCGAGGTGGGAGGAGTGCACTGTCTTTTCTAACTCCACTTCATCACAGGTAACAACATCTCTTTAAATGTTTACCCAGTTACCAATGCAGCCAATCATACAGTCTATTGTTTTTAATCCCCGAACAAAATACAACAACCACGTTTCTTTAATAACAACAAAATTATCAGTTTATTATAAAACAGGATTTAACTAGTAGTGAAGCGAAGCATTAACACACCGATTAAAATATGAAAGTTCCCCTTTTAAAAATTCCCCAACTACACATACATACAGTGGAAAAAATACAAAAATTCACTCTGCAAAGGTCAGTTACAAAAAATAAAAGACAAAAAGAACTGCTTTGGCCATATACGTGCTAATTCTTGATGAAAAAAGAAGGAAGATATGGAAGGAAGTCAGTTGTCCCTTCTTTTGGTCTGGCATCCGGGTATGCAGAGACGAGTCACTAGGATAGTTTCAGAAGCAGTCCATTCTGGAGATGTCAAGAATTATTCAAGTAGGCTTTCTAGGAGAAATGTGGCATCAAGACTTACTGCCTGAAAGCGCTGTTGAGGCTGAAACCCTCAACTCATTCAAAAGAAGTCTTGATATGCATCTCAAGTGCCATAATCTACAGGGCTACGAACCAAATGCTGGAAGGTGGGATTAGAATGGGTGGAATATTTTTTGGCTGGCACAGACATGATGAGCCAAGTGGCCTTTTTCTGTGCCGTAAACTTTCTATTATTCTTTATGATTCTAAGGTTTTACTGCCAGCACACACTTGAATTGCAGGATTTTTTTTTCAACTCCAGAGGGATTTTTTTTCCACACTGGATCTTGGCAGGATTTCTTCAAAAAGGTAGAGAAGGACTTGAGCTGGGTGGTTTCTCCTTGGTAGGAAAATACCCACTGTCTTCAAACATTTTACATCGCAACTAAAATTGAAAACAATGTTCAAACCCCAAACAGCAAGTCGACCTCCTGATCTCCACAAACCTTGACATGTGGCTTCCCTGTAACCATTTTTTTTCCAGGTCACCAAGGATTCTGTGGTTTTCCGAGCCCAAATCATAGGTGGCCTCCAGCAAAGGTAGCTTTCAAACAACATCGTGTCCTGTCGGTGAACTTGGTAAAAAAAACATACATCCAAGGAGTCTTTTCAGTTTTAACACAAGTACTCAAATAATTAAAATATTAAAAATAATGGAAGCATTTCGTAACAAGAGAAATTGTTTTGTAGTTCTTACAGCTTCCTTTGATAAGCTCATAAAGCAAAAGAGAAGTTCAGATAGCGAATGTAAGAATCCACTGAACTTCAAGCAAGGTTGCTGTAACTTTAAAAAGACAAAAATACAGCTGGGCAGCCCTCTGGGCCACCAGCTTCCTGGCTGGCAATGTTTATTCCATGTATGCAATTAACAGCTGCTTCAAGGAGTCATTGCCCATGCGATTTTTTTTATCGAGACTCAAATCAAAATCTACTGAAAGAACTGCGAGATTTCATTGTTTTTATTGTTTTGTAGAAGTTTATTATGCAAATCAAATATTGTAATATCAATCTTTTGCTGTAATCTTCTGCTTTTACACAATTACCCAAGTTCGCGGATGACACAAAACTAGGTGGGAATGTGTGTTGTGAGGAAGATACAAAGCGGCTTCAAGGGGATTTGGACAGATTGAGTGGGCTGGATTTTACGTTGGGTGGACGGGAGCTGGCCACTGATGTAAAAGTCGGTGGCGAACCTGCTTCTGCCTGGCCCGGGGATCCGTCCCGCATTTTACGGCTCCCTGGGCTTTAATTGTTCCAAGGCAGGACTTCCACCTGCTTGAGGGAGGAAGGCCTGCCTCATTGAGCTAGTGCCCAATCATCGGGCCGGCAGCTCTTCGTCCCAGCAGCGCCACCAGGAGCAGTGGCCACTGCTGGGACTACAGCCCAGACGAGGACATGGAGCCAGGAGTCCAGGTAAGTTGGGGTTGGCCTCGCCAGGCTAATTGGTAGCACCCTGATGAGGCAATGATAGTCATTTGAAGGCGAAAGGGGGGGAGGCGTCTCAGGTCCTGGGGGAGGTTGGAGAAGCGGGGGCGACCCTCAATTGGGCACCTTGTGCCTGTTTGTCCGGGCCCCCCCCCCCCCCCACCACAGTGCGTTGCGAGGCTGCCAGGTTTCAATCGCTGTCCTTTCACTTCGCCCAGGTGCCCGCTTGCCATGGGTAAAATCCACGTGGAGGTGGGTGACGGCCCTTAAGTGGCCATTAAGTAGTCACTTAAGGGTGTTGATTGGCCTGGGGCGGGCACTCCATTTCCCGCACCCCCCCTGCGGCCCACATAAAGAGCGGAGGATGGAGCAGATGGGAAGGCCTCCCGCTCAATTTTACGCCACTCCCCCGCCACCATCCGGCTTGCTGGGGTGGTGTAAAATTCCGGTCAGTGAGTGGGCAAGAACATGGCAGATGGAATATATTGTGGAAAAAATCCACTTTGGTAGGAGAAACAGATGCGCAGAGTATTTCTTAAATGGTGAGAGATTAGAAAGTATAGATGTACAAAGCGACCTGCGTGTCCTTGTCAATAAGCCACTGAAAGCTAACATGTAGGTGCAGCAAGCAATTAAGAAGGCTAATGGTATGTTAGACTTTATCACAAGAGGATTTGAGTACAAGAGTAGTGAAGTCTTGCTTCAATTGTATAGAACTTTGGTTAGACCGCACCTGGAGTACTGTGTGCAGCTTTGGTCCCCTTACCTTAGGAAGGATATTATTGCCATAGAGGGAGTGCAACAAAGGTTCACCAGACTTGTTCCTGGGATGGCGGGACTGTCTTATGAAGAGAGATTGGGGAAACTGGGCATGTATTCTCTGGAGTGTTGAAGAATGAGAGGTGATCTCATTGAAACCTACAAAATACTTAAAGGGATAGACAGGGTAGATGCAGCTAAGATGTTTCCCCTGGTTGGGGAGTCTAGAACCAGGGGACACAATTTCAAAATAATGGGGAAGCCATTTAGGACAGAGATGAGGAAAAATTTCTTTACTCAGAAGATTGTGAATCTTTGGAATTCTCTACCCCAGAGACCTGTGGAAGCTCAGTCATTGAGTATGTTTAAAGCAGAGATTGACATATTTCTAAATACCAGTGACATAAAGAGATATGAGGATAAAGGGAAAAAGGCATTGAAGTGGATGATCAGCCATGTTCTTATTGAATGGCAGGGCAGGTTCGATGAGATGAATGGCCTATTCCTGCTCCTATGTTCCTATGTATTTGCATCTGTTAGTTTTACCCTGAGAATAACAGCCTGACTGACATTTAGTGTCTTTTGGAGTGGGTAAGAGTATAGTGAGCATTTCCTATGGTCTTTGTTGTGTAAACTTGCAGAAAAAGGGTAATTGTTAGACCTCTGACCGTCTATCCCAAATAAGAGTGATCAGGGTAGTGGAAGCAAGCAACCTGGAATCATTTAACAAGATGCTGGATACTATGACGGGGACAGTGGGTACTATCAGTCTTTTTTGGATGGATGAGTCAAATGGCCTTCTACATCTATGTCATGTGAAAGACAGGCCCTTACAAAACTTGTATTCATCTCCATCACTATAAAGATATGGTAAATCAAAAACTGAACTAGAGCACATTCCTTATTACTATTTCCCCTTTATTAGTATTTCTGAGTAGCATTAAGGCAATGAAAATGTGAACACTAACACTTTATTCATCACGTGAAAATAAAAGCATGCATTTCCTCAGCTTTCTTGTTTTCAGATGTGACTCTAGTCAGAAATTACTTTCCCATTTTAACCATCACACCTGCAGGATGCAAGTAACAGATCTGATTATGTCAAAGAGAGTCCAGGCGCTTTTGAGCATTAGGGGCATCAAGAGTCTGTGTTTTTCAGGAAGATGCTTGGAGTGCATCTTAGGGTTACTAGAAATTTGAATTGATCTATACAAATTAACATTACACATTTTCATTTCATTTTTCTCCTGGATTGGTCCTCATTATTTTAGCTTTAGCAATTCTGAAGTCAATTTGGGTCACTGGAACCTGACTACAGTGAACACAGTTTTCCAGGAATGAAACTATAAATATCAATTAAAAATCACAAAATGAAAAAGGTCATGGAAACCATCTGGCAACTGAAGCATAGAAAGATTCTAAAAAGCAAACGTTACCACACGTCAGAATAAAATATTTAGGAACAGGGAGTTTTAGCAATAATAAGAACAAACGAAATTGGAACAGCAGCAGACCGTAGGGCCCCTTGAGCCTGCTCCACCATTCAATACTATCATGGCTGATTTTCTGCCTCAACACCACTTTTCTGTTCACTCCCCATATCCCTGATTCCCTGAGAGACCAAAAATCAGGCTATCTCAGCCTGAAATATATTAAACGATGGAGCATCCACAAAGATTCACAACCCTTTGTGTGAAGTAATTTCCCCTCATTTCAGTTCTAACTGATCGGACTCTTATCCTGAGACTGTGTCCCCGTGTTCTAGATTTCCCAGCCAGGCAAAAGAACCTCTCTGCCTCGCCCTTCAGAATCATGTACGTTTCAATAAGATCACCTCTCATTTTTCTAAACTGCAGAGTGTATAGGCTCAATTTACTCAGCCTTTCATTATCGAACAATCCTCTCATCCCAGGAACCAATCTACTGAACCTTTGCTGTACCGCCTCCAAGGCAAGTATATCTGTCCTTAGATATGGAGAACAAAGCTGCACACAGTACTCCAGGCACGGTCTAACCAAAACCCTGTACAATTGGAGCTAGACTTCCTTATTCCTGTACTCCAATCCCCTCGCAATAAAGGCCAACATGCCATTTCCCTTCCTAATTGTTTGCTGTACCTGCATGCTGACTTCCTGTGTTCCTGTAGGAGTATATCCAAGTCTCTGAACAGCAACATTTAGAAGTTCCACAGCTTTTAAAAAAATTCTGATTTTCTAGTCTTACTACGAAAGTGAATAACCTCACACTTCCCCACATTATACGCCATCTGCCACATTATTGCCCAACCACTTAATGTGTTTATATCTCTTTGCAACCTCTTGGTGTCCTCCTCACATCTACCATCCCCACTTAGCTTTGTAGCATCAGCAAACCTAAATACATTACTCCAGTTAGTTACACTAGTTACAGTTTACCAACTTAAAAATGCCCTGTTTATCCTTAATCATTGCTTTCTGTCCATTAACTAGTCCTCTATCCATGCTAATATATTACCCCAACTCCATGAGACTTTATCTTACATATTAACCTTTTGTGTGCACCTTACTGAATGCCTTTTGGAAATCCAAATATACTACATCTACTGGTTCCCCTTTATCTATCGTACTAGTTACATCCACAAAAAACTCTAGTAAATTTGTCAAAACGATTTCCCTTTCATAAAACCATGTTGACTTTGTCTGACAATACAATCATTTTCTAAGTGCATAGTTAAGACTTCCTTAACAGTAGACTTTAACATTTTCCCAACGACTAATGTCAGACTAAATGGCCTGTAGTTCCCTGTTTTCTCTCTCCTTCCTTTCTTGAATAATGTTGTTATATCTGCAAACTTCCAATCCGCTGGGACCATTCTAGAATTTAGGGCATTTTGGAAAATCATAACCAACGCATTCACTATCTCTGCAGCTACCTCTTTTAGAACCCTCGGATGTAGACAATCAGATCCTAGGGATTTATTGGCTATTAGCCCCTTAAGTTTTTCTAATACTTTTTCTCTGCTGATATTAATTACCTTAAGTTCCTCACTCTTATCAGGCACTTGGTTACCCTCTATTTCTAGTATGAAATTTGTGTTTTCTACCGTGAAATCAGGCACAAAATATTTGTTAAATGTCTCTGCCATTTCCTCATTCTCCATGATTATTTCTCCTGTCTTTGCCTCTACTTTAGCTGCTCTCCTTTTTGTATCATTGTAAAAGCTTTTACAATCTGTTTTAATATTTGTGGCAAGTTAACTCTCATATTCTATTTTTACCCTTATCATCAACCTTTTGGTCACCCTTTGCTGGTTTCCAAAACACTCCCAATCCTCAGGCTTACTATTATTCTTAGCAACATTATACACCTCTTCTTTGAATCTAATATTATCCTTAACTTTTCTAGTAAACCAGGCATGGATCTTTCCACTACCAAATGCATCTTCCCCTCCCTTCCCCTGTCAGCATTCCGAAGAGGTCATTCCCTCCACAACACCCCCGTCCACTCCTCCATTAACCCCACCACCTCGTCCCCTTCCCACGGCACCTTCCCCTGCAATTGCTGGAGGTGTAATACCTGCCCATTTACCTCCTCTCTCCTCACTATCCAAGGCCCCAAACACTCCTGTCAGGTGAAGCAGTGATTTACTTGTACTTCTTTCAATTTAGTATACTGTATTCGCTGCTCACAATGTGGTCTCCTCTACATTGGGGAGACCAAACGCATATTGGGTGACCGTTTTGTGGAACACCTCCGCTCAGTCCGTAAGCATGACCCCGAGCTTCCAGCTGTTGGCCATTTCAACACCCCCCACCCCCCGCCCGCCCCCCGCTCTCATGCTCACATCTCTGTCCTGGGATTGCTGCAGTGTTCCAGCAATATCAACTCAAGGTCGAGGAACAGCATCTCATTTACCAATTAGGCACGCTACAGCCTGCCAGGCTGAACATTGAGTTCAATAATTTCAGAGCGTGACGGGCCCCCCTTTTTATGTTTAGTTATTTTTTATTTTTTATTTTTTATTAGGTTATTTTATTTTAGTTTTTTGTAGTTTGTTTAGTTTGTTTCTACTGTGTCTCCCCACTGTTTCTGTTTTTTTTTAATGTTTGTGTTTGGAGTGCTTTGTGCTTTACAGTCTATTCACACCCTCTCTGTACTAATGCTTTGTCTTTCACCACATCATTAACATACCATTTGCCTTTTTTCCATGACCTTCTGCTCAGTTATTCTCTGTGACCCTCTATCCTATCAACACCTTCTCTTTTGTCATCTCTTGCCCCACTCCCCGTTTTACTTGCTTAAAACCTTTTACATTTCTAATATCTGCCAGTTCTGATGAAGGGTCACTGACCTGAAACATTAACTCTGTTTCTCTCTCCACAGATACTGCCAGACCTGCTGAGTATTCCCAGCAATTCTTGTTTTTATTATGGATCTTTCTTGCTGAGTTTTTGTTTTTTTAATGGAATGCATTTTTGTTGAACATTTTGAATTGTTTTATGTTTGCCACTTTCTATGTACTGCCATACCTTTTAGTCTATTTACCCAATCAACCTTAGGCTACCTTAGCATATAGGTTGAGGTAAATCTTTATTATACTGTCAGACAAGCCCCCCACCTGCCAAGATTGAGGCACACATTATTTTGCCACATGAACATTAAAACTTAAAATTGTGTCTGGGAAGAAAAGAGGGCCTATCCCAAGGAACTGTTAGACCCCTGACTGGAAAGATATTTGCATGCTAGCAGACAGTGTTGGAACAAGGGACCCAGTCCTTGCTTCCCCAATACACAGAAGAAGTGGTCAGACCAGTTTAGTCACATGACTGGCTGGCCGTTGTTTTTTTAAATTTGAACTGGCCTCAGAACTGGCGGCACAGTGGCGCAGTGGTTAGCACCGCAGCCTCACAGCTCCAGCAACCCGGGTTCAATTCTGGGTACTGCCTGTGCGGAGTTTGCAAGTTCTCCCTGTGACCATGTGGGTTTTTGCTGGGTGCTCCGGTTTCCTCCCACAGCCAAAGACTTGCAGGCTGATGGGTAAATTGGCGATTATAAATTGTCCCTAGTATAGGTAGGTGGTCGGGGAATTGAGTAAAGGTGGGGATGGGGTAGGAATATGGGATTAATGTAGGATTAGTATAAATGGGTGGTTGATGGTCGGCACAGACTCGGTGGGCCGAAGGGCCTGTTTCAGTGCTGTATCTCTAAATAAATAGAATTTTGAACTCAGAAGGCTGTTTGCTCCTGGACTGAAAAGGCCTCTCTCCTGTCTGCACTCATCTCGTTCTCACCAGTTTCAGAAACCATTGAAGACATATGAACCCCAAGAGAAAAATGTCTCCTACAGTGAACAAGGCTTAAGAAGAATACTGGGCCCCAGTGAAAAGAAAGACTACTTACGAAAGCACTACAGTGAGCTCGAAGCACAGTAAACAAGAAACTCTTCTGACTTTGCCTCAAACCTCTCCATTTTATTTTTCTTCTGCTCTTTTCTGTCCCTGTTTGCATCTGCGTATCGCGTATGCATGCTGACATAGGGTGCAGCGTGTATCCGTAGGCATTAATCGAATTAGAGCTTAAGTTGAAGTTTTAATACATTTCACTTTTCATCTTTAAACCTAAGAAAGCCTGTTTATGCTCATTTCTTTGCCTTATAATTGGAAAGTGGTGAACAAGGATTCACCAAGGGGAGCTCAAAACACAGTGTGTTTAAAATTAAATCCTGTTACAATAAGACCAGGTGAAGACAGTAAAAGACCCCGAGACACCTTTCTGATCTGGTCGAAACAGAAATTTGGGGGCTCATCCGGGATTTTACCCACAGACAAACGAGTGAAATTGGAAGTGGGAAACCAAATTGTTCCCAATCAAAATGAGCAAATTTCAATACAGGTTTTCTTGTGGTTGTGTGTGATTGAAAACTAACATGTCTGCAACTGAAGCTCGTAGTTCTCCAAACCAGGATGAAGTAACTTGTGATAAGTTCAAAGCACTGTATAAGGAGGAGTTGAAAAAAATAGCTGAGCAGTGTAGGATCACTGTACTTGGCAAGGCTAGGAAGTCTGAACACCTAAAGCTAGTGGCCAACCATTTTTCCCTGGAATCTGAGGGACAGAAACAGCGTTCGAAGCATACTCCGACAGGGTAGTTTTAGCAATTGGAACAGAGGAAACTTGAATTTGAGGAAAGGGAGAGGGAGAAAGAGAGAGCCTTCCAAAAGGAATGTGAAGAAAATGAAAGGCAGGACAGAGAGAGAAAGAATATTCTGGAAAGAATGTGAAGAAAGAGCATTGAAGCGACTTGAGTTAACTAGGGGGGCGACAGAGTAACCCCAGCGAAAGCATGGCCTATATGGAGGATCAGAATGCAGGGCTGGGTAGAAAATTGCAAAGACTCGCTTAATTAATTCCAAAATTCAATGAGAAAGATGTGGAAGTGTTTCTCTGTCCTCTGAGAAACTGGCAAGGCAGCTAAAATGGCTAGCTGAGACCTGGTCTCTTTTAATACAAAGCAAGCTAATTAGAAAACCCCATGAGGTTTATTCCTTGTTGCCAGACGAGAGTTCATCAAATTATGAACTGACCAAAAATGCTATCCTCGGGCATATGAATTAGTACCCAAAGCTTATCGCCAAAAGTTTGGAACCCTCAAAAAGCAAGCCAATCTTTTTGAAAGGAGTAAGCAGCTGGCTTTTGAGCAGTGGCTGAGGGTTTTAAAAATACAGCTCAGCTATGAGAATCTCAGAGAAGTAATCCTGTTAGAGGAATTTAAACACACTCTCCCACTTTCCATAAATACCCATGTAGGGGAGCAACGGGTTCAGAGAGCCCGGCAAGCGGCCGTTCTGCCTGATGAGTTTGCTTTAATTTATAAGTCGGTTTCCCATGGGAGAACCTTTCCTAATCACCCACACAAATCCAAAAGGGACAAAGGGTGGGAAGGTGATCTCCGCCCAGGCAGTCCTGGGAGAGAAAGGAAAGCAGGAGACGCAGGGGGCCCATCTCCAGCTAAAAAGGAAGGTGCTGTGAGCAACAGTGAGACCCAGAGACCAGTGTGCTACCATTGTAATAAAGCATGGCATTTAAAAGCTGACTACTAGAAACTAAAGGGGAAACCGGTAGGGTTAATCAGGGCACACCCGCTCAGTGAAGACAGGACCCTGATGGAAAACAGAGAACAAGCTGTGGCTTTAACTGCAATAAGAGTGCAACCCAGGAAGCTTACTATAGCCAGTGCAGGAAAAGTTAATAGGATTTCTGAAGGTTATCGGGGTTTTGTGTCTGAAGGGAATGTAACCCTATACCCCTCGAGTGGGGCAAGCAAACCCATAGTGATTCTCAGGGACACAGGAGCCACTCGATCCCCTTTACTGGGAAAAGGCCTGATCTTTCCCCAAGTGAGTGCAGTGAACACCAAAATGGTGGTGAATGGTATTGGAGGGCAGTGTATGCCTGTACCTGTACACATGATGCACCTGGAGTGTGACCTAGTTTCGGGACAGGTGACTGTAGGGATTGTTCCTAGTTTGCCTATGGACGGGGTTGACCTGCTCCTCGGTAATGATCTGGCGGGGGTGAAGGTGGTAGCCCCCCCAGCAGTGAAAGAAAGACTGCAGGAGGTCAGAGAGACAGGGCAGTGGCAGGAGACAGACCCCTGCAGTTTCCCTGAATGTATAGTGGATCAGGCCATGATCAAACCAGCTTCCCCAGAGGAGACTGCATTGGCACTGCAGGCAGATGACCATGAGGTCTGTCTGTCCGAGACTTTCTTTGGAAAGTTAGGAGACCCAGGGAATGAATCAAATGGATTTCCCCTAGGTGAGGCTCAGCGAGCCGACCCAGTATTGCAACAGTTAGCACAGGCTGCCCCGTCTGAAAGTGAAGCAGAGGGAGTCCCTGACTGCTACTATTTAAAGAATGAGGTACTGATGAGGAAATTGAGTTCTCCTCACAGACCTGACAGCAAGGAGTGGGCAGTAGTTCACCAGTTAGTGGTGCAACAGCGGTACCGGAGAGAAATATTAAGAAAGGCCCACGAGACTACAGTAGCTGTACATGCCAGTATACGAATGACCAAAACACGCATAAGACAGCACTTTGACTGGCCAAAGCTCCATAAAGATGTGGTGGAGTACTGAAGGAGTTGTCACATGTGCCAGGTTGAGGGGAAACCCCAACCTACAGTGAAACCTGCACCCCTAAGTCCTGTACCGGTATTAGGAGGATCCTCCAGCAGAGGGCTGGTGAATGTAAGGGACCCCCGCCGACAACAAAAGGGGGCAGGCACATAGCTGGCAAAAGTTTAGAAAGAGAAGGGGGAAAAGTGACCAAGAGGGCAGGTTAAAGGAAGTACGGGAGAAATCGCAGATGAAAACCCCCTACTGTCTAGTCAACCAACCCCAAAAAATGTGACAAGTTAGACCCCACAGCCTCCTATGTAAATGCAGACTCTGGAAGCAACCCACTAGAGTTGCTAACAGCATTTACAGGAACCTGCAGAGACAAAGACAGACTTCTAGGGGGCACAGAAACCGTGAGGGTGATGCTTCACCTAGTCGAAGTGTCACAGGAGAGGGCAGTCAAGTCTGCACAAATACCAGCAGTTTGGAGTGTCCCAGACAACAAAGGGGAGATTATCAAAGAATACTCCCCCACGGTCAGAGGATGAGGGAACCACCCATCACCTGAAGTCAAAAATGACTCAGAGAGTTCAGGATAGACTTACCCCCTACTAACTTTCCTGAGAAAAAAAGGGGGAAATTAAAGCAGCCCCCTGGCACCCAGAAAAGACCATGTGGGTGTGGAGGTGTCAGGCAAGTCCCCCACCTGCCAAGACTGAGGCACACATTATCTTGCCACATGAACATTAAAACTTAAGATTGTGGCTGGGAAGAAAAAAAGACCTATCCCAAGGAAGGATATTTGCATGCTAGCAGACAGTGTTGGATCAAGGGACCCAGTCCTTGCTTCCCCAATACACAAAAGAAGTGGTCAGACCAGTTTAGACACATGACTGGCTGGCAGTTTGTTTTTTGAATTTGAACTGGTCACAGAATTTTGAACTTGGAAGGCTGTTAGCTCCTGGACTGAAAAGACCTCTCTCCTGTCTGCTTTCATCTCATTCTCATCAGCTTCGGAAACCTTTGAAGACATATGAACCAGAAGAGAGAAATGTCTCAGAAATGTCTCCTATGGTGAACAAGTTTTAAGAAGAATACTGGGCCCCAACGAAAAGAAAGACTACTTACAAAAGGACTACAGTGAGCTTGAAGCACAGTAAACAAGAAACTCTTCTGCTATTGTCTCAAACCTCTCTATTTTATTTTTCTTCTGCTCTTTTCTGTCCCTATTTGCATGTGTGTATCGCGTATGCATGCTAGCATGGAGTGCGGCGTGTATCTGTAGGCGTTAACCAAATTAGAGCTTAATTTTAAGTTTGAATAAAATTTCACTTTTCTTCTTTAAACCTAAGAAAGCCTGTTTATGCACATTTCTTTGCCTTATAATTGGAAAGTGGTGAGCACAAATGCACCAACTGGGAGCTCAAAACACAGTGTGTTTAAAATTAAACCCTGTTACAGTAAGACCGGGTGAAGACAGTAAAAGACCCCTCGACACCTTTCTCACCTGGTCTTAACAATACTCACATTAAGTATATGCCTCTTCCAAAGTATGACTGAGCTTTTTTCAATAAGCCCCATCAAACCCTTCTGCCAGTCAGAGACATCACTGTGACATAAAGATATATAGAACTGTCCAAGATCTGTAATGTATCTGAATTGTAAGATGCAAGTAATATCCATATGAACTGTAATCATACAATCTGTAACATATCAAGTAAGTGTGATCTAATCAAGAAAAATTTGATTGCAAAGAAGTTTCTATAAACATTTTCCTTTATCATTATGGTAAAAGGTCACAAATAGAAGATTTTATTTAAAATATTTCACAATTTAAAATTTAATTACTTCTTTCACAGGCTTTATTATTGTCTGCGCCTTATGAAAGAGCACGTTGATTTTGCAGGACTCTGAGCTCTTTCGAATCAGAGTTCAAAGTGTGGTCAGCTTAAAAAGCTGGGTCTTTTGTACCATCATTTTCAGGCCATGGATAGAGTACTAGAGTTGCTCAAGTTAATTTGTAAAGCTTTGTCTTTTGGGTTAGTGGAATATTATGCCAGTTAGTAGCATAATTACCTTTTTCTGTTAGTGTTCCACTTTGGCCCTCCGCCATATAGATTTTCATTAAAATTCACTTTTGCACTCTGGGAACAGTTGCTGTAATTTATTTTTCTTGTAAAGTAGCATATTTCCTTTAAAGGTCAAGTGATAAAGTGTGAAATTTGTGAATAGCTGGTTCCAGAACAGTAACAAATTTAAAAAGCCATAATTTGTATCTTTTTTGAAGAGCTGAATGGAAATCACCTTCTGCCTTTCTGCAATTTTCTTCAGTCCAAATGAATATAATGTTTAACTTATATTTTTACTGTGAATTTAATGGTCATTGTGATGGCATTCAAAAACTCCAAGGTTATGTATAGCCAAACAGGTTAATACAAGAACAATAACCATCTATCTTGCTGGCTTATGTGAAATATTGGGAGGGGAGGGGGGAAGACAGAGGCACACTGCACATGTGAAAACAAATACACAAAATTCCCTCCGATGTACAACACTAAATAGGAAATGATTTAGTTTTATCAGGCGGGATTTCAGTTCCGGAGTCGGGACCTCGACGTCGCATTCATTTCCGGAACCCGACCCCACAACATGTTGGCAACATGCACACGTTACAATTTTAACCTGATAACAAGTTATTTGGCCTAGAGTCGCATTCGCTTCCACTATACAGGAAGGAGGCAGAACACAGGGGGCCACGGGCCCAACTTAAAGGGCGAGTGGCAGCCATTGCTGTGGCTGCTGTTCATTTCAATGACAGAAGGAGAAGCTGAGCAGTGGGCAGTGGGTAGGGAGGGCCCCTGTGCCAGGGCAGCCCCCCATTTTTCTGACACCTCACTGGGGGTGCTGCTAGAGGTGGCAACTGAACGGAGAACCATCCTGTTCCCTGCCAGAGGCAACAGAAAGCCTACAAGGTTCACCAAGAAGGCCTGGTTGGAGGTGGCTCATGAGGCCAGCAGCAGAGGAGTGGTGAGGAGCAACTGGGTCCAGTGCAGGAAACGTTTCAATGAACTTCTTAGGTCTGGCAAGGTGACTCCAAAGATAGACCCAGATGGATTGCCTCCTGGTCACCAGTCATCAGAATGCAAAAGTGAAGGGCATTGTGAGGGTGCATAGAGTTCTCCTGACCATGGGAGAGATGTGTACTCAGCAGCCTTGATGACCAGAAGCATCGGTCAGAACCCTAGGGCTGTTAGACAGGAGGCTAGGGTCCGGACTGCAACACCTCATGCAAATGAAAAGCGCCATGTGGTGAGGGAGAGAGGCATTGCCTGAACAGTGTTTTTTTTTCACCTTGCAGATGTCACAGACTTGTAATTATTTTTCTCCTCGGATTAAAAATAGTGTGTGCCTTTAAGACTCTGTTAAAAGAGTGCACCGTTAAGGAGAGAAAGTTCTGGACTTCCTAAGGCACAGTGTACCAGCAGCTGCATTTTTGTTACCTAGGCAACAGCAGGAGAGAGATGTCACATAGTATATAAAAACAAGAAATGCTGGAACCACTCAGCAGGTCTGGCAGCATCTGTGAAAAGAGAAGCAGAGTTAACGTTTCGGGTAGAAGGGTCACTGACCCAAAACGTTAACTCTGCTTCTCTTTTCACAGATGCTGCCAGACCTGCTGAGTGGTTCCAGCATTTCTTGTTTTTATTTCAGATTTCCAGCATCCGCAGTATTTTGCTTTTATTTTAGTGTCACATAGTATAATGTTTCCACTTGACTGTGTGTAAAACTGGCAAAACCAGCTGAAACAAGACCCACCAGTAAAGCGTACTGAAGAGCAAGGAGCTGTTTTATTCTCTCTCAGCAGAAATTCTACATGGAGCTCCAGGCCAAATTAATTCCCTAAAGGAAGAAGAAAAGCCTTTTTTCATGAAACCATTTGTATTGCTGAAGGAACTGTTGATGCCTACTGCAGCTAAAAGAGTTGAATGCCTATTAAAAATCGACTACTGCAACAAATCCACATGAAGACTTCGATTGGCCTTTGACTATTTTCACATTAGAATACCTCATCTACCAGGAACATAATCCACGAAGACTTACTTATTTTATTTACTCTTAAGAGATAGCTAATTAAAAAAAAACACTTTTTAAAAACTGGTTAGCTACTGTTATTTTTGAATGTGTGTATGTGAATGGGGGAGTTAGACTGAAATAAGAATTATAAGGTCTTTAAACATAGGTTTATCTTAATATTGTTTAAGACTTAGTTTTTTAAGAAATAGTTAATTTGTTGTTGTCTAAAGATACCTGGTTTGGTCCGTTTTATTCTGGGGATTACTAGAGTGTTTAATTTGGCTGTTTTCTGATTGGGTGTGGAAGCTTAATAATATGCTGCGACCTGTGGAGTGATGGGACTGAATTGACAGTGCGTTGCTCCCGCTGCGGTCATAACACAGACCAAACAGGAGATGAATGCTAGGGAGAGTGAGAGGGCACGCCTGGACAGTGGGGTGCCCCAGCTTGTGTCACTGACATATTCTGAGGAGCTGGCCCTTGATCTGGTAAGAGTGGCAAGACGCAGGGGCACTGGAGACAGAGAAACGGGAGATATGGTGAAAAGATCGCAACATCTCCAGGTTTAGAGGATGCATGACAATGCTCCCTGTGCAACGAGCTGTCAATATATAAGCTGTCATCTCATTATTTTAGGCTGCGGAAGCATCTGTTGACTGTCCCAATCTCTCATCACCACTTTCTCTTACGTCTCCCATAGGGCCAGCTGCAAAGGGGCAGGAGTCCACACAATGCCAACAAGTTCCCGAGGAGCCAGAGGAGGAAGACACTTTGAAGCCTGCACAATCACAGTTTTATTGTGCACTCTCCACCAGTGCAGATACTCACACCTTGGTGGGTCCTCGTGTGCTATTAGAGAAGGTGACACTGGGTGAAGTGCACATCACATCAGAGTAGGAGGATACGGGGGAGGCAGAGTCAGCTGTGGCCAGTGCACTTCGGAGGATGGTGGACATGCACTGCCTAGGGAGTCAGGAAACAGGTAGCACTATCTGGAGAACCAGCATGAGATATGTGCCACATGTCAGAGATATCTGAGCAACCACGAAGTCGCAGGATGTCCATTCATCTCAGGTGCTCCACAATGTCTCAGTGCTTTGAGCACATGAGCTCCTCCATTGACAGAATGGCCAACCTCATGGATAGCAATATGCAACATCACTCTTGGATGCAGTAACAGTACACTGACATGCATGGAATGCATGCCACAGACAGTAGCATTGACCGGTCAGTGGCATAAATGGCGCAAAGAAGCATGGAGTGGATGCCAGCTGCGCCCCAGCTGGTGGCATTCTCTAGCAATTAAGGTCGAAATGAAACAGCTGAGGTGGCAACAGATGGTGATAAGGGAGCCACCCCTCATGGAGTTCCGAAATAATTATCTGCCTCCATGGCCCCTCTGATGGTTGAAGCATCTGTAGAGTTAGGCCCTGTGACAGAGGCTACCCCTGCAGTGATGCCGGTGCAGCAGCCTTTGGAGGTCGAGCACCTCGTAGGAGTGGCTGTGAGCACAGGTGACAGTGTCGGTAATGTTGTGGGCCACTTGGGTGTGTCTGTTGTAAATAATATCACACTGTAATTCAGTAAAGCACTGGGCATGTTGTTGCACTAAGGCGTTTCATCATTCAATTTCATCATAGCAAAAGGCAGGGGAAGGGGAAATAAGGGTTAGAAAAGCAAAGGAAAGAGTGTGTCAGGTGGAGACATTTGCTCTTAACAGATAGTTGCTTTCAGTCAGATGAAGCAGACTCTCCTCTCCAAATGTCCTGCAGACTGAGTATCGCTCACATGAAATGTGTCTGTATCAGAGTGCCCCTGGCATCCCTGCCATCCTGATGAACGCTTTGCCTTCTGAGTCTACCTTGGCGACATCCACGCAAAGACTGGTGACTGATCTTCGGTTCTCCCTCAGCCTCATCCTGTTCCTCTGCAGAAGAGTCGTGCCGTTCCAGCATTTCTCTCTTTTCAAGGTCCACACCTCTCTGGAGGGGCATGTTATGAAGTGTGCAGCAGACCACCACAATGAGTGAGACCCTTGCGGGAGTGTACTGGAGGGCACCACCCAACCGGTCAAGGCACCTGAACCTCATCTTCAAGAGGCTGATGGCCTGCTCAACCATGACCCTTGTGCTCAAGTGGCATCAGTTAAAGTGTCTCTCAGTCTCCGTGGCAGGGTTATGCACCGGAGTCATCAGCTATCTCCTCACGGGATAAGCTTGTTTAGCTAACAGCCATCCACAGATTTCTGATGCCTCCATGAAGAGCTGCGGCACCTGCGATTGCCAAAGAATGAAGCTGTCATGGCAGCTTCCAGGACAGCGTGCACACACCTGCATGAAGTTCTTGCTGTGGTTGTATACCAGCTGAACATTTAGGGAGTGACATCCATTCCTGTTTGGAATCTCCCTGGCTGTTCAGTCGGTCCCTTGATGGCCACATGGGTACAATGGATGATCCTCTGCACCTGAGAGAATCCGGTGATGGAGACAAATCCACTGGCCTTTGAGCTTGAGGGCCGCTATACACCTTGAATTCAATATAATCCCCTGTCCTCTTTAATGGAGCATCTGTTACCTCCATAATGCAATGATGTCATGCTGCCTGTGAGATGCCACCAATGTCTGCTGCTGCTGCTTGGAAGGAACCAGTTACAAAAAAGTGCAAGGCCACTGTGACATTTATAACCATGGGAAGGCCATACTAATGGTTCCTGCGAACCCTCCAATGACCCTCATCAAGGGCACGCAAACCAGTAACCATCTGCCTGGAAAGATGCAGCCTTCTGCGGCACTGGCACATGTCCAGGTTGCTTCTCCTTTAGCAGCAGCCCCTCCGCTGAGGGCATTGTTGTGTTTTGGGACTGGAGTGAGATTTAGCTGAATTTAGTAAGAGATATCAGACAGAGACAGCATGTTGTTGAAACACCATGGATTCTTCTTTATTCCTTTTTACTTTCATTTTCCCTGTGCTGGCCCATGTGTGTTGTACAGCAGCCTCAGGTGTACAAAGTGCACAATGCAATTTTGAAAACACTATAGGTATCACCTTCGTTGCCTTCCTGCTCCTCATTCCTCACCCCTGGGCACCTGTTGTCCAGCGGTCTCTCTCTGCTCCAGCAGAAGCTACTCCTCATCGCTAGTCAATCCTATCTCAGAGTAGCTTAAACCTATTTCCTGTTATATCCTTCCTTCCTTTCTATTGGAATGCGCAGTCTTCCTGCAGTCCCCTCTCATGAACCCATGAGGCAAGTAAGCAGAGGGACCAGTCCACCCCCACCCCACAAAGCCGCCACTCCCACCCCTGCAAAAATGGCCTTGTGAAGAGTGAGGAGGTATGATAGATAATTCTCTTGACTCTATACAACCTGGCTGGCTGTGAATGAAGGCCTTTTCTGAGCCTTCACCTTTTGATGGAGCCTCTTGTTGCTGTCCCACCATTGAGTGGCTTCCCTCTTTGTTTGCACCCTCCTCCTCCCTTTCGTGGTTCAGACTCTGCGCAGATCCCGTGCCTCGGAAAGATAACTCAACTGGCCCTTTAGCTAGCTGACAATCTCGTTAAGTGGTTTAACTTGCCATTTTCTTGTCTCAGGCAAGTTGGCTCCTCCAGCTCTCAACGGAGCCTTTTAAAATTTGAGCATGTTGGGCTTGCATCGGGAAGCTGGCATGTCGACCCGAGGGGTGGGTTTAAGCGACAGCCCGACTCCGTTCCTGTCCTCGCGTTTAAATAAAAATCCCCTCCATTATGACTGAATGGTACAATTATGAGAGTAGTAAAGTGACAAGCCTCGAAGAAATGTTGGGGCAAGCCTGCATTTTGACTCCACACTAGGAGGTATCAGTGGAACAGAACATTAGGCAGCTCTGTTAGGCTGAAGTCTGCTATGGTTATTCTCTTTTGATTTATCTTCCTCTTCTGCTGGCCGACAAATTATTCCAAGCAGGTGTCCATTGCGATTCTATTTTCAGTTATTATTTGATTGCCAATCATGTCTGGTGTTTATCTGTTTGAATTTTGTATGACTGGTGTTTTGAAAATCTGTTATTAGCACTGTTGCCACTTCTATGAATAAATCCTAAATTACTCAGTGAGGGACCCTTTGCTGAGAACAGACCTGCTACTCCTGCCAAATTCAAATGGGTCCGGATGTGTTGCATGAAGCACACACTGCTACTCTGACAATTCAATTTGATATTGATCTCACTTACTGATTTTTATAACTGTCAGAAACTTCTCTATCCTTAAGTAAAAGCAAAATACCGAGGATGCTGGAAATCTGAAATAAAAACAAGAAATGCTGGAAATACTCAGCAGGTCTGGCAGCATCTGTGGAGAGAGAAGCAGAGTTAACGTTTCGGGTCAGTGACCCTTCTTCAGAACTAGCAAATATTAGAAATGTGAAAGGTTTTAAGCAAGTAAAGTGGGGGTGGGGAAAGAGATAACAAAGGAGAAGGTGTAGATAGGACAAGGTCACAGAGAATAACCAACCAGACGGTTATGGAGCAAAGGCAAACAATATGTTAATGGTGTGTTGAAAGACAAAGCATTAGTACAGATAGGGTGTTAATGGACTGAAAACTGAACAGCCGCAAGCACAAACATGAAAAAAACAGTGGGTAGGCAAACTGAACAAACTAAGATAAAATAAAATAAACACAAAAAAATATAAAAAAAGAAAAAAAACTAAAAATGAAAGTAAAATGGGGGGCCCGTCATGCTCTGAAATGATTGAACTCAATGTTCAGTCCGGCAGGCTGTAGTGTGCCTAATTGGTAAATGAGATGCTGTTCCTCGAGCTTGCGTTGATGTTCACTGGAACACTGCAGCAATCCCAGGACAGAGATGTGAGCATGAGAGCAGGGGGAGTGTCGAAATGGCAAGCAACCGGAAGCTCAGGGTTATGCTTTCAGACTGAGCGGAGGTGTTCCGCAAAGTGGTCACCCAGTCTGCGTTTGGTCTCCCAAATGTAGAGGAGACCACATTGTGAGCAGCGAATACAGTATACTACATTGAAAGAAGTACAACTAAATCGCTGCTTCACCTGAAAGGAGTGTTTGGGGCATGGGATAGTGAGGAGAGAGGAGGTAAATGGGCAGGTATTTACACCTCCTGCGATTGCAGGGGAAGGTGCCGTGGGAAGGGGACGAGGTGGTGGGGCTAATGGAGGAGTGGACCAGGGTGTCGTGGAGGGAACGATCCCTTTGGTATGCTGACAGGAGAAGGAAGGGAGCCTGTCCTGAGTGAGGCAAACTTAATCATTTAGATTAAGGCACATTGCATCTTCAATGTAAATAGTGACAGACCAGTTGCTGAATCTGGTCCCCAAGGTCAGTAGCTGGGTTATGTAGCTGAATGATGTGATTCATTGGGCTGTATTTTGTGGCAAGGCCTAAGGTCCCGCCGCAGCAGCACCACCCCGCCACTGATAAGATCCTCCAGTCTTGTTAAATCTAAAATTCACGAGCCGGGATTCCTGTCCCTTTAAAGTTGGATACCCTGCCTTGAAGAGCTGCCAGCTCAGTAGTATCAGCAGTGCCACCACGTAAGTACCTTTGTAAAGCGGCACAGTGGTGCAGTGGTTAGCACTGCAGCCTCATAGCTCCAGTGACCCAGGTTCAGTTCTGGGTACTGCCTGTGCGGAGTTTGCAAGTTCTCCCTATGACCGCGTGGGTTTCTGCCGGGTGCTCCGGTTTCCTACCAAAGCCAAAGACTTGCAGGTTGATGGGTAAATTGGCCATTGTAAATTGCCCCTAGTGTAGGTAGGTGGTAGGAGAATGGTGGGGATGTGGTAGAGAATATGGGGTTAATGTAGGATGAGTATAAATGGGTGGTTGTTGGTCAGCACAGACTCAGTGGGCTGAAGGGCCTGTTTCAGTGCTGTATCTCTAAATAAATAAATAAAGCTAATTAACCCTATTTCCTTCTCCAGCATTTCTTTGTTCCTTTTGCAATCCTTAAATCTCACTGGGGAGAGATAAGACTGTTGCTCCCATTGTTCACCAAGGTTCCAGTTGTCTTGTTGTCGTTAGCATTTTTCACTTCTTACAATTTGTGCACAGAAACTTTTTGAGCTGAAAGGTGAGGGAAAAAGTCTAACTATCTGGGCATACCGTGAGATTCTCTGCTTCAGAAAATTCTGGGCCAACAAGTATTCAGAAAACATACTATGAATCAAGAACTTAAATTTGGCGAGTTCAATCAAAAATAAAAGCCGAAATGTGCTGTACCTGGTATTATGAGGCTCTTTTTGGTCCCACTTTTCTGAAAGTGGTGGCCTATTCTTGGGTATAGCTCTATGGTGCAAGTGGCTGACTGGCATCTCATTCAAATAGCCATTCTTGCATGTGTCAGCTTGGATAGTGTCAGCAGATTACAACCATAGGGAATGTTGTTGAGGATGGTGCCAGGGGAACTGGTGTGGCAAGTAGAGTACTGCAGTCGAGTAAGGTCATGCCATACCTTCCAGCAAGTATCCTGAGGTGACAATCAGTGTGGGAACGTTGGTGAATTTTTTTCCCCTCCATTATGTAAGAATGTTGGAGCCAATTTCAGCATCCCTGGTATTATAAAAGCTGAAATCAAAGACCTTTGCAGGCCAGGGATTGAAGCTCAGAATTTTTTGATCCCTGTGGTTCAATATCATACTATATGATCATAATCACACTGAGAGATTGACTCTTTCTTGTAGCTGCTTCATCCCTGTGAATTATGTTTCTACCTCAGTAAATTTCAAACTCCCACGATTCAACCCCCACAAGAAAAAATACAAACTTACTTCAAAACATGATTGCAGTTGGGTTCTCCAAATGACAGAAAGAGACTTCAAAATGCAGAAAAAAGCGTAAAACCAGGACAAAATGAAAAGAGAGGGCGGCATTGAACTGGAACAGAAGCTGAAAAGCCATTGAAGTGAGAGAAAAAGAAATTGAGGTAACAAGCTGAGACAGAATTAAATAAAATTGTTAAACTGGGACCAAAAGGGAGGCATTAAATGAGGATGAAAAAGAGAAGCACAGAACTGGAACAGGATACATTTTCAATTTTGATCTTTTGCATTTAGTTTTAATTTTGTGTTCATTTTTTTTTTGTAGTTTAGGGACAACAACACAAGAATATCCCAAGCAAGTTTTGTCTTCAATTATACCTTGTGAATGTGAAATGAAGCACACAGAGTAATGTGGTAGAAAACTGTTCTCAGTGACAAGTCTAACTGAAAATAGATATTGTTATGCACTGAAACTTTTACTAATATTGACTTTTTTTGAATTCATTCATGGGATGTGGGCGTCGCTGGCCAGGCCAGCATTTATTGCCCATCCCTAATTGCCCTTGAGAAGGTGGTCGTGAGCTTCCTTCTTGAACCGCTGCAATCCATGTTAGGAAGGGAGTTCCAGGATTTTGACCTGATGATAGTGAAGGAATGGCAGTATAGTTCCAAGTCAGGATGGTGTGTGACTTGGAGGGAAACTTTCAGATGGTGGTGTTCCCATGCATTTGCTACCCTTGTCCTTCTAGGTGGTAGAGGTCGTAGGTTTGGAAGGTGCTGTCTAAGGAGCCTTGGTGCATTGCTGCAGTGCATCTTGGAGATGGTACACACTGCTGCCACTGTGCATCGGTGGTGAAGGGAGTGAATGTTTGTAGATGGGATGCCAATCAAGCAGGCTGCTTTGTCCTGGATAGTGTCGAGCTTCTTGAGTGTTGTTGGAGCTGCACCCATCCAGGCAAGTGAAGAGTATTCCATCACACTCCTGACTTGTGCCTTGTAGATGGTGGATAGGCTTTGGGGAGTCAGGAGGTGAGTTACGCACTTCAGGATTCCTAGCCTCTGACCTGCTCTTGTAGCCACGGTATTTATATGGCTACTCCAGTTCAGTTTCTGGTCAATGGTAGCCCCTAGGATGTTGATAGTGGGTGATTCAGCGATGGCAATGCCATTGATAGTCAAGGGGAGATGGTTAGATTCTCTCTTGTTGGAGATGGTCATTGCCTGGCACATGTGTGGTGCAAATGTTACTTGCCACTTATCAGCCCAAGCCTGGATATTGTCCAAGTCTTGCTGCATTTCTACACGGACTGCTTCAGTATCTGAGGAGTCACGAATGGTGCTGAACATTGTGTAATTATCAGTGAACATCCCCACTTCTGACCTTATGATTGAAGGAAGGTCATTGATGAAGCAGCTGAAGATGCTTGGGCCTAGGACACTACCCTGAGGACCTCCTGCAGTGATGTCCTGGAGCTCAGATGATTGACCTCCAACAACCACAACCATCTTCCTTTGCGCTAGGTATTACTCCAACCAGCGGAGGGTTTTCCCCCGATTCCCATTGACCTCAGTTTTGCTTGGGCTCCTTGATGCCATACTCAGTCAAATGCTGCCTTGATGTCAAGGGCAGTCACTATAACCTCACCTCTTGAGTTCTGCTCTTTTGCCCATGTTTAAACCAAGGCTGTAATGAGGTCAGGAGCTGAGTGGCCCTGGCGGAACCCAAACTGAGCGTCACTGAGCAGGTTATTGCTAAGCAAGTGCCGCTTGATGGTACTGTTGATGACACCTTCCATCACTTTACTGATGATTGAGAGTAGGCTGATGGGGCGGTAATTGGCCGGGTTGGACTTGTCCTGGTTTTTGTGTACAGGACATACCTGGGCAATTTTCCACATTGCAGGGTAGATGCCAGTGTTGTAGCTGTACTGGAACAGCTTGGCTAGGGGCGCGGCAAGTTCTGAAGCACAAGTCTTCAGTACATTTGCCGGAATATTGTCAGGGCCCAGAGCCTTTGCAGTATCCAGTGCCTTCAGTCATTTCTTGATATCACATGGAGTGAATCGAATTGACTAAAGTCTGGCATCTGTGATGCTGGGAACTTCAGGAGGAGGTCGAGATGGATTATTAACTCGGCACTTCTGGCTGAAGATTGTTGTAAATGCTTCAGCCTTATCTTTCTCACGGATGTGCTGGGCTCCCCCATCATTGAGGATGGGGATATTTGTGGAGTCACCTCCTCCAGTTAGTCGTTTAATTGTCTACCACCATTCACGGCTGCATGTGACAGGACTGCAGAGCTTAGATCTGATCCATTGGTTATGGGATCGCTTAGCTCTGTCTATCGCATGCTGCTTACGCAGTTTGGCACGCAGATAGTCCTGTGTTGTAGCTTCACCAGGTTGACACCTCATTTTGAGGTATGACTGGTGCTGCTCCTGGCATGCTCTCCTGCACTCTTCATTGAACCAGGGTTGGTCTCCTGGTTTGATGGTAATGGTAGAGTGGGGGATATGCCGGGCCATGAGGTTACAGATTGTGGTTGAGTACAATTCTGCTGCTGCTGATGGCCCACAGCGCCTCATGTTGCCCAGTTTTGCATTGCTAGATCTTTTCAAAATCGATCCCATTTAGCACGGTGGTAGTGCCACACACCACGAAGGAGGGTATCTTCAATGTGAATGCGGGACTTCGTCTCCACGACGACTGTGCGGTGGTCACTCCTACCAATACTGTCATGGACAGATGCATCTGCGGCAGGCAGATTGGTGAGGACGAGGTCAAGTATGTTTTCCCCTCTTCTTGGTTCCCTCACCACCTGCCGCAGACCCAGTCTAGCAGCTATGTCCTTTAGGACTCGGCCAGCTCGGTCAGTAGTGGTGCTACCAAGCCATTCTTGGTGATGGACATTGAAGTCCCCCACCCAGAGTACATTCTGTACCCTTGCCACCCTCAGTGCTTCCTCCAAGTGCTGTTCAACATGGAGGAGTACTGATTCATCAGCTGAGGGAGGGCAGTAGGTGGTAATCAGCAGGAGGTTTCCTTGTCCTTGTTTGACCTGATGCCATGAGACTTCTTAGGGTCCAGAGTCAATGTTGAAGATTCCCAGGGCAACTCCCTCCCTACTGTATACCACTGTGCCGCCACCTTTGCTGGGTCTGTCCTGCCATTGGGACAGGACATACCCGGGGATGGTGATGGCAGAGTCTGGGACATTGTCTGTCAGGTATGATTCCGTGAGTATGACTACGTCAGGCTGTTGCTTGACTAGTCTGTAGGACAGCTCTCCCAACTTTGGCACAAGCCCCCATATGTTAGTAAGGAGGACTTTGCAGGGTCAACAGGGCTGGGTTTGCTGTTGTTGTTTCCGGTGCCTAGGTCGATGCCGGGTGGTCCGTCCAGTTTCATTCCTTTTTATTGACTTCGTAGCGGTTAGATACAACTGAGTGGCTTTCTAGGCCATTTCAGAGGGCATGTAAGAGTCAACCATATTGCTGTAGGTCTGGAGTCACATGTAGGCCAGATCAGGTAAGGACAGCAGATTTCCTTCCCAGAGGACATTAGTGAACCAGATCGATTTTTACAACAATCGACAATGGTTTCATGGCCACCATTAGACTAGCTTTTTTTAAATTCCAATTTTATGTCCCCAGAGCAATACCCTGGGTTTCTGGGTTACTAGTCCAGTGACAATACCACTACGTCACCACCCCCCCTTATCCTGCAGGATAGTGTATTGCTTTGACTGCACAACTCCATTGTGGACCTTCAGTATTATAACAAGACAAATCCATTACTGTCTTATTTACACTGAAGCAAATTGATAATGTAATGTTTATCGCTTCTATACTAATTATTAGGCTGCAACAAGTGACACAGGTTTCTTTTAAAAGTTCATTTCCTACTCAATAGAATTCTTAACTACATGCATTATGAGTGGTTGATTCACATTGCAGAACAGTAGTTAACAGAAAATGAAAAATGTGATGGGAATCATAAAATTCATGAGAAAGTTATGCAGAGTGTGATGCAACTGAATGTGTAGGTTTTATTTTTGTTAGATTTAACCCTTTTTCACGTTTGGCTTTTGACATTTACCTGTACTTAGAAAAGTCACATGATGCAGTCACCATTTTTCTGTAGACTTTGGTGTCCAGTAATTCTCAAAAATTGCTTCGAGGAGATATCCCAGCCACTGGTCAGGCACTAAGAAGGCAACTGATCAGGACAGATAATATAGGATGTCAGAATCATTTCTGGGTTTTTGCATGATTTAACTTTGAGTGATAGAAAAAACTTAGCAGAGCCTTCCACAGGAGATTCAATGGGTTGAGTAGAGTGTCTGATAGAGCAAATTGTGAACAAATGAAAGGTGTGGTGCTGATTGGCTGGAAACAATTTCCTTCTAAAATTTTAATGTTCTAAACTTCTAGTCATCAAAATAATGTATCCTGTAAATGGTCCAGTCAATTGACTCGTTGGGCGATACACCTTTTATGGAAACTTGAAGTTATTTGGTAGGTTCTCAGAATTTGTGAGGTCAAAATTTATCAAACTCTTTGCTGCATAATGCTGTTATGCAGATGTCTCTGATGCACAGGGTTTTCCACATTTCCATTTTATTCTATCCACACAGAAGCCTTGTTAAATCTGTCCACAGATCATTAAAAACAAAAGAAGGTATATTATGTTGCTGACCCTGCCCAATAATGTGCCCAGGTATGTCCTGTCCACAAAAAGCATGACACATCCAATTTGGCAAATTACCACCCCATCAGTCTCCTCTCAATCATCAGCAAAGTGATAGAAGGTGTTGTCAGCAGTGCTAACAAGCAGCAACCTGCTCACTGATGCTCAGTTTGGAGTCCGCCAGGGCCACTCGGCTCCAGACCTCATTACAGCCTTGGTCTAAATATGGACCATAGAGCTAAATTCCAGAGGCGAGGTGAGACTGACTGTCCTTGACATTAAGGCACCATTTGACATAAAGGAGCCCCTGTAAAATTGAAGTCATGGGAATCAGGGAGAAAACTCTCCACTTGCTGGAGTCATACCAAGCACATGAAAGATGCTTGTGGTTGTTGGAGGCCAATCAGCTCAGCCCCAGGACATTACTGCAGGAGTTTCTCAGGTCAGTATCCTCGGCCCAACTATATTCAAATGCTTCATCAATGACCTTCCATCATAAGGTCACAAGTGTGGATGTTTGCTGATGATTGCATAGTGTTCAGTATCAACGCCTCAGATATTGAAGCTGTCCGTGCCTGCATGCAGCAAGACCTGGACAACATTCGGGCTTAGGCTGATAAGTGGCAAATAACACTTGTACCACACATGTGCCAGCAAATGACCATCTCCAACACGAAAGAATCTAACCATCTCCCCTTGACGTTCAATGGCATTTCTGAATGCCCCACCATCAACACCATGGGGATTTCCATGAATCAGAAACATAACTGGACCAGCCACATAATTACTGTGGCTACAGGAGCAGACTAGGAATTCTCCAGATAGCAATTGGAAATGAGGGATTGCACAGAATCAACACCTCTGGATTATCTGAACAGGACCAGAAAGATCCTGCAAAGATATGGAAAGTGCTGGAAGATCAGCTCCGATTGAGAGTGAATTTTCGAAATCACTGCCTGGAATTGATGTCCTACAGGCAACAACCACAGGAATCAATAGACCAGTTCATCAGTAGATGCCGTAGTAAGGGCAACGAATGCGATTTCTCAGAAGCCGATCTGTCAGACCAAATAATGGAGCTGGTGATTGTATCAACACCCATTGAAGCATTTCAGAAAGTCCTCTTAGGGAAAAAGAAAGGTCACAGCTAGAAGATGGCAGGAAATATTGTAGCTGGACAACAGCATCTGCAAGCACTAGGTGAAGCCAATGGTATCGGCATCATAACCAGGTCGAAAAGAGCAAGCAAGCTGTGAGGTTGGTCCCACGCACAGCAAAGCTGTCCTGCATTTCGAGACTTATGCAAGGCGTGTGGTGCAAAAGGATACTGGGCCCGCCTATGCAGGAATTCTGGCTCCAAAGACGCAGCCAGAACACAATCCAACAGAAGACAGGCGCAGGAACATGGCAACTGCAGCAAGGAAAGCGCCAGAGACCTGCATAAACGCAAGCCGATACACGAGATCCACAGCGAAGTAGACCTGAGAAAAAACTCAGAGAGAAGTAATTCTCAGCCAAAAGATGAAAAGGGATTCCACATTGTGAACCTGACACGTCACGTTGGTGAAGTCAAACAACTGGAAGCTTTCACCATTATTAACATCACGTGCTCAAAGAAAGCTGGCAAACATACACTCAAGGCCAAGATTGACATCACTGCTAGTGCAAATATCCTACCAGTCGAAATCCTCAAAGGTATGTACCGGAGTCATTGGAAATCAATGATACAACAGACAACTGCCAAGTTATCTGCATACAATTGGTCACCCATCCCTTGCAGTGGCACATTAACAATGCAATTCAGCCATGGCAAGTCGGCAATGAAGCCACAAACGTTCTACCCAGTAGGCATGAGCAGACCAGCAGTGGCAGGTCTAACCAGCGTGTAAAGACCTCACCATTATAACTATGCACGAGAGCATTGCCAAGTGGAAATTTCCAAGGACCAGAACCCACTCGCAGACTCTGACCAGGAACAAACGGTGCAGTTTGGAAATCAAGCAACAGCACAACGATGCCACGCCTTGACTTCTGCTCTCTAGAGAACCGCCAGCACCACAATGAGCCAGAACGGACAGGTATTTCCATGAGGCCAAGTATTCTTCTCACAAGTCCCCAACCTTGTGCCCCAAGCCTTCAGACGTGGAGGATGAGGGGAGGTGATGGACACGCAGTGCCCTGAGGAGGCTGAGGAGGAAAGAGCTGAAGCATTGCCTGTTGGTTCTTCGAGACGCGGTACCGGATCTTTCCAAGAATGATAAGGCCCCAAAAGTGGTCATCTTGGGGAAAGCAACAGAGTATGTTAGAAGGCTGAAGGCACAGCAACAAAAACTGAATGCAGAGAGGGAGTAACTTCAGAAAGAATAGCAACAGACGAGACGCAAATTCCTTGAGCAAGAGTTGTCAAACCACCGAGGCAATATATGGATTTTTGAGCCTCTTTATTTGTAAATTTCACAATCTCTATCCATGTGTAAATAATTTTGATGTTATCTAATTTTGTGTATCTTTACTTTTAGCATATGAGACTTTACTTTGGAAACAAGGAGGATGTTGTGTGATTGCCTTTAAGAGTGATGTCCCTTTAAGATCTTAGTATGCTAATGAGCTGAGTTCCTGGATGCAGTCTCACTCTGTAACTAACACCAAGAGGCAAGGCCTGTAAATAGATAGCTCTGCACTGTATATACTTGTTAGCTGCGAATAAACTTGTTTGAGATCTTCAACAACCTGGACTCCAAGCATCTCATTTATGTTGCAGAAGACAACATAAAAAAACTTCTCATTACAAGTACCACACCTCCTGCCTTCCCAAAACCTGTTCACTATCAACAGGAATGTCATAGAGTACTCTCCACTTGCCTGGATCTGTGCAGCTCCACCACTACTTAAGAAGCTCAACACCATCAAGGACAAAGCAGCCAGCTTGAGCAGCACCCCATTCACCATCTTAACCATTCACTCCTTCCACCACCGGCACACAGTGGCAGCAGCACATACCATCGACAAGATGCAATGCAGCATGTTGCCAAGGCTTCTCCAACAGCACCTTCCAAACCTGTCGCTTCTAACACCGAGAAGGATGAAACACCTATGAAAATATATCACAATTCCTTCACTGTCACTGGGCCAAAATCCTGGAACTCCCTACCTAACAGCACTGTGGATGTATCTGCACCACACAGACTGCGGTGGATCAAGAAGGTGGCCCACCACCACCTTCTCAAGGGCAATTAGGGATGGGCAATAAATGCTGGGCTTGGCAGCGATGCCCACATACCATGAATTAAAAAATACACACACAATAGGCATAAACCAAACAAAAAAGAGACTGACAGCATAACTGACAATCAGAAAGTAAGATTAAATCAGGAATGACAACACTCATTTTAGGCACATCAAATAACCCAGTGTAAAGGCCAGGTTCTTTTAAAATGCCCTTACCAAACAGTTTTATGCTTTTGTTGTCTGCCTGCAAATCAGCAAGACAAAGTTATCAGTCTGCTTCATATGCTTGGTGAAACAAGTCCATGTGCCTACTGCACTGACCAAATGAACAGTAAAACAGAACACAGCTTCTAATAAGGTCAATCAGGGATGAAATGCCAGATATGTTCTTAATTTTTATATTGTTTATTATATTGTTAATTTTATATTCTGAATCAGCACAATGATTAAGACAATGAACACCTGCAGACTTCAATGAACAACAATGTAAATGTGCCTTCAGACAATGGTTATTGACAATCCAAATGTGTACATGTCCAAAAAGGCCACAACGACTGCAAAAATACACAATGTTCTAACCTTCTGATCCAGCACAAAGTCATATTAAACATGCATTTACTGTGGCTGCAATTAATATCATATTTCATCAGTGATTTTCCCAATAATCCCAATAACTGGAATATCCCTGTTGCTATCTTTAATGAACATAGTCTGCACTTCATTCCAAACAATTGAGAACATTCACTTTAGAAATACAGACAATGATATTAGAATTCTAAAACTACCGTACAGTCACATTGCAATCAGCTCAACTGAATTTAGGTCAATTCATTCTGATTTATTGAGAAAAATCTGGACTCTAGCACAATTCAGATATGACTGTCCATTTAAAAAAGCTGGAGCTGCACACTGTGCCTTTTCTTGGCCCTCTGTACCTACCATACTGCATTGAGTAACCTGCCAAAAGTTTATAAGCCTTCAGTATATGCTGGTGTCAGTATTCAAAGCAAACATGTAAAATTTGTTTCCATTAAAAATGTATTTTGCATTCTTCACATTTGCTCAAACTCATTTATCAGGGTAGACCAGAAACTATAGAGATTTACATAGAATTTTACAGCATAGAAACAGGTCATTCGGCCCAACAGATCTATGCTGGTGTTTAAGCTCCACACAAACATCTTCAGACTCGACTTCAAACAATTCCTAAACTCAGAACTCCCATTTGTTTTCTTGGAATCTATTCCCAGTCAAATGCTAACTTTTGCTGGAAGGTCTGTTGGGGTAGGAGAATAATTACACTCGGAATTGTGGAGACGAAGTCCCATCTTCATATTGAGCATACCCTCCTTCGTGTTGTGTGGCACTACCACCATGCTGAATGGGATAGGTTTTGAACAGATCTAGCAATGCAAAACTGGGCATCCATGAGATGCTGTGGGCCATCAGCAGCAGCAGAATTGTACTCAACCACAATCTGTAACCTCATGGCCCGGCATATCCCCCACTCTACCATTACCATCAAACCAGAAGACCAACCCTGGTTCAATGAAGAGTGCAGGAGAACATGCCAGGAGCAGCACCAGGCATACCTCAAAATGAGGTGTCAACCTGGTGAAGCTACAACACAGGACTATCTGCGTGCCAAACTGCGTAAGCAGCATGCGATAGACAGAGCTAGGCGATCCCATAACCAATGGATCAGATCTAAGCTCTGCAGTCCTGTCACATCCAGCCGTGAATGGTGGTGGACAATTAAACAAATATCTGGAGGGGGTGGCTCCACAAATATCCCCATCCTCAATGATGGGGGAGCCCAGCACATCAGTGCGAAAGATAAGGCTGAAGCATTTGCAACAGTCTTCAGATAGAAGTTGATGATCCATCTCGACCTCCTCCTGAAGTCCCCAGCATCACAGATGCCAGACTTCAGCCAGTTCGATTCACTCCGTGTGATATCAAGAAAGGACTGAAGTCACTGGATACTGCAAAAGCTATGGGCCCTGACAATATTCCGGCAAATGTACTGAAGACCTGTGCTCCAGAACTTGCCGCACCCCTAGCCAAGCTGTTCCAGTACAGCTACAACACTGGTATCTACCCTGCAATGTGGAAAATTGCCCAGATATGTCCTGTACACAAAAAGCAGGACAAGTCCAACCCGGCCAGTTACTGCCCCATCAGTCTACTCTCAATCATGAGTAAAGTGATGGAATGTGTCATCAACAGTGCCATCAAGTGCCACTTGCTTAACAATAACCTGCTCAGTGATGCTCAGTTTGGGTTCCGCCAGGGCCACTCAGCTCCTGACCTCATTACAGCCTTGGTTCAAACATGGACAAAAGAGCTGAACTCAAGAGGTGAGGTGAGAGTGACTGCCCTTGACATCAAGGCAGCATTTGACTGAGTATGGCATCAAGGAGCCCGAGCAAAACTGAGGTCAATGGGAATCGGGGGAAAACCCTCCGCTGGTTGGAGTAATACCTAGCACAAAGGAAGATGGTTGTGGTTGTTGGAGGTCAATCATCTGAGCTCCAGGACATCACTGCAGGAGTTCCTCAGGGTAGTGTCCTAGGCCCAACTATCTTCAGCTGCTTCATCAATGACCTTCCTTCAATCATAAGGTCAGAAGTCGGGATGTTCACTGATGAATGCACAATGTTCAGCACCATTCGTGACTCCTCAGATACTGAAGCAGTCTGTGTAGAAATGCAGCAAGACTTGGACAATATCCAGGCTTGGGCTGATAAGTGTAAAGTAACATTTGCACCACACAAGTGCTAGGCAATGACCATCTCCAACAAGAGAGAATCTAACCATCTCCCCGTGACATTCAATGGCATTACCATTGCTGAATCCCCCACTATCAACATCCTAGGGGCTACTATTGACCAGAAAGTGAACTGGAGCAGCCATATAAATACCGTGGCTACAAGAGCAGGTCAGAAGCTAGGAATCCTGAGGTGAGTAACTCACCTCCTGACTCCCCAAAGCCTGTTCACCATCTACAAGGCACAAGTCAGGAGTGTGATGGAATACTCTCCACTTGCCTGAATGAGTGCAGCTCCAACAACGCTCAAGAAGCTCGACACCATCCAGGACAAAGCAGCCCGCTTGATTGGCATCCCATCTACAAACATTCACTCCCTCCACCACCGACGCACAGTGGCAGCAGTGTGTACCATCTACAAGGTGCACTGCAGCAACGCACCAAGGCTCCTTAGACAGCACCTTCCAAACCCATTACCTCTACCAACTAGAAGGACAAGGGCAGCAAATGCATGGGAACACCACCACCTGCAAGTTCCCCTTCAAGTCACACACCATCCTGACTTGGAACTTATATCGCCGTTCCTTCACTATCGCTGGGTCAAAATCCTGGAACTCCCTTCCTAACAGCACTGTGGGTATATCTACCTCACATGGACTGCAGCGGTTCAAGAAGGCAGCTCACCACCACCTTTTCAAGGGCAATTAGGGATGGGCAATAAATGCTGGCATGGCCAGGGACGCCCACATCCCATGAATAAATATTAAAAAAATTTAGGACATGCTCTTCCCTGCTAATGCTCATGCAGTTAAATTTCTTCAAGCTCCAAATTCAATTTATCCCAAAATTCATACAAGTTTTTGTCACTACCTTTTGAAACAAATAATTTCGGAAAGTGCAAATTTTACAAACCAACTTCTGAATGGGTAGATTGTCTTATTCCACAATTGTGTATGGCAGCACCAGGCTCTAAACGATGCACAGTTACACTCACAACTGGGAATGCTGCTATGTTCCTGAAAGTTGACTCCTACCACATTATTTCCACAGTGATGCAAGGCTGCAAGCTTTAATAGGCACTGTATGGGCATGATCTGACCAGACAGGTCTTGATTACATGTAATGAACACACAATGGAAAAAGTTGAATCTTAATGATTAACTTGCTGTTTCTAAAGAATTTAATAAATTCAAAAAGTATCAAAGCTAGAACTGGACATAATCATTCAAGCCAGAAACAGTCAAAAACATCCTTTCACTATAAAGACATTCATTTAAACAAGTTCTATATATATTTTTATACAGTTTAATCCGAATTGCTATCTATGAGCTTTCAGTTATTTCAAATGTACTTTGCCTCTAGATGTCACCAGTGTCCTGTTAGAGTCCAATCTATTTTAATGACTGGCTACATCAGACATACTTGGAAACCAGTCTTTGTAATTTGCCCAGCTAGAACCTTATGCTGCATTCATATCACATTCATTCTTGCAGTAATTAATCCTTAAAGGCTATGTTATAATGTGGGAAGGCCAGTTTAGTATCTACAGAGAGGAGTTACCCTGGGCTGCCCTCTCTCTGTCCCTCCCAGTGACTGGTAAGATTTTGAACACATGATTTTAATGAGACCCTTTCACTGTCAGAGTTGATTAAGTATGTCATTAAGTAGAGGATTTAAGTTTAAGATGTCTGAATGTTTGAGTTGGTGCCTTTGTTACAAATAAAGCTTCACAGCAACATTGATGTTACAAAAAATTCAATTTCAGCCAGCTAGTGATTTTGTGTTCTCAGAATTATTATTTTATTTGGTAAGTCAGGAAAGGAGCAACTATAAGCAATAAAATTATCATTTATGTTTGGCAATCAAAATGAACTCGTACATGTAAAACCTTCTGCTGTATACTTCAAGTGAGTAGTTTTTCAAAAGCCCAGATGTTCCTTCATTCAACCTATTGAAGTCTCTTCTTAGAAGGAAGCAAATTGGCAATTTTCATTCATGTGCACAATTTTACCATCCATACTTACTATGCCTTGCAGCTGACTAATAGCCCCATTCATACAGTACTGAATGGAGTCATCTTGTACCTTACTATTCAATAGCAGTAATTAACCACATATAAGCTCTTGGAGCCATCCTAGACTTGTGCCATTGGATTGCTTTATTTCTGCTTCTTTTGAACATTCCATCTGGTTATGTATCAATTCTACGATTAACAGAGTGCATTTTATCATTTTGTGTCGACAAAATCTATTTAAAACAACAGATGAAAAGATCTATTTCCAATTTAAAAGGAAGTATGTCTGACATGCATTATGCCATAAATAACAATTGTTATGCTCTTCATACACACTGCAGTTAGTCATGTGGTTTTAAAACTGGCACAAAAGATTTACATAATTTCCCTCCCAAGTTGCTGAATGCCATTAGAAACTACAAATTGGTGCCTTTGTTCTGTCTGTAGCTATGACAAAAATAGTCTTTTTGTCTTGGTAGGCAGTCAAAGATCTCTTGTGGCTTTGCCTATGGAGAGTGCTGTCATCCCATAATCTTTTTTTTTAGATCCTGATATTGCCATAACCTATCTGTGTCTTCTGTTATCTCTGCATTCTTTACTTATCTCATCTGTTTTTCTTTTATGACGTCTGTACTTGTGTGTCTAACACTTTTACGCTGTGTCACCAATTTCAGGTCTATCATTGTCCTTCTGATGCCCATGTCCCTGTTCTGTATCTATTTGCTTATCCTTCTCCCACTGAATATCTAAGTCTCAATAGTGTATTTTTCCACTTCTTTCCCTTTCTTAATCTGTGAAGTCCCGACTTCAGCCTTACATAAATCACTAAACCCCATCATAAACCTTTCTCCTCCTGATGAATGCTGCAGCCTTTCCAGAATACACTATTCTTACAGTAATCTTTTTAATGTTAGTTGTTTTTAAAATTTTCTTTCAGATACATGCATATTCAAATGCAGCTACTTTAACCACCTCCCTTAGATAACAAAACATGTAAACATTACAGAATAGCTAAATTTCCAATGTCATATTTCTGCAGAGGCCTGAATATTATCATGAGGGAAAGCTAAACTGATGAAAGTAAGCCCAGATAAAAAAAAACTCAATTCCAAGGCTTTAAGAAAGGGTAGGCCTCTGATACAGACAGGGATGCATTTGAAGACCTTATTTCATCTCCATCCCCATTCCAGGCTAACATATAAACATATGATTTAGGAGCAGAAGTAGGCCATTCAGCCCCTTTTGGCCTGCTCCGCTGTTCAATAAGATCATGGCTGATCTGATTGTGGCCTCAACTCCACTTTCCTGCCTACCTCCAATACCTTTGACTCTCCCAGATACAGTTCTCAGCTTGCTTCTATAAATATGATGAGATGACACACACCTCAGTCACCTACTCCCTGAGGCAAAAGATCCTACAGGACTCAAAAAGATTAATGCCTAATGTATGAACATGCCAGCTAACTCCTGTAATAACAGATAACAATGATCTTTAAATCAATAATGGAAGGGGCTGATTATGCATAATTTAAAACACCATAAATTGGGTGGAGATTAACTTTAGGCCTACAGATGGTATATTAGAACCATAGATATCTCCTTTGGTTTGCTATGGATTAGTCTGTGGCATGGTTGTGACATTTAGTTGCTCAGATGGAGCTGTGTTCATCCTAGCCTATCCCTTTAAGGCCACCGTTCACGTTCTTCATGTAGGAATGTAACAAATCCTGAGGTCAATTCGAGGTTAACTGCTAAGGGAGATTTCTGTAGCATTATAATCCCCACTACTTAAAACATCCAAGTTTAAAACGGGCTGTCGTTTATATCGGGCAAAAAACGACAATCATTGTTCATTTGCATCAACACTGGTTTCAAATAGCGTCTTAAGTGATCCCTTTATTTCAGACAGACACAGCTTTGCTTTACTCATTAGTTTGCAGCTCATTAAGGCATACTGAATATAATGAAGGAGCCTTCGTGAGGCAGATTTCATTTTAATATTTAAGTGTGAAAATTCTTTACCAAAACCTGTATGGCTGTGCAGGAGATTTATCCCCATTAAAAACTGACCAAAGAGAGAACTCTTTACATTTCCAGTTAATTTGTGATTACAGTCCATCAGCTGTAATAAATGGCTCAGATTTGAAATCTACCCAGTAAATTTGGACATGCTGCAATGTGAATTTTTACTGTGCTCTCTCTCGCAGTCTTTTAAACTGCAATTAAAATGACTTTCAATTTTATTAATGCTATATTTTGCCTTCCATTAAATCCATCTCCATCATACTTTGAAGTGTTGCACACATTGCACTCTGATCTTTTTGCCAATTCACAGGTTTTACACAACCAGTCATTGGTACTGAAAAGGCATGGCTTTTTTCTGCAAGAACCTTTCCAATTTCTGTTCCTCCAGCCTTCATTCGCTTTGCTTCACAAGTTTCTTGTTTTCCATATCTGTTGCAGTATCTCCTTTTTGCAAAGTTGTCATGTCACATTTTTTTAGCTGGACATATCTAACTTTGCAAACAAGAAAGCTTTTTGCTGACATCTTTCCGGCTTCTTCAACTCAGTTCTATCCAGAGTCCATGTCTGATTTTTATCTCATGGATTTACCTTCCACCGCCACTTCTTGATTCCTACTTTAAGGAACACAAATTTGGTTCCCACACCGCTTCTAAAAAAAAAAGGCAAACAATGCTGCTACTATCTAGATATTTATCCCTTTGAAAGGTGTTAGTTGACTTTACATGAACAACTTTTTCAGACAGATTATTCCATTTGTCTGCTATCCTGAGTGGATTGGGTTTGGGGTGGAAGTGATGTCAGTGATAGTTACTCCTACATGAATCCCAAGCAATTTTTTAAAACTAACATTGGGGAGAAAGAGAGAAGAAACCATTCATAATTGTAATAACCCCATGTACGGGAGCCCTGCATTTACCCATTTTAAAGGAACAGATGTGCTGTACCGATATGGGGTAAAAAGACTTCATACAAGCAGCATCAGTTAGATTTATCTTTTCTCAGACTGATCACCCATTCCGCCCTATGAACTTCTAGAGTCTTTGCTAAAATATAATTGCTTATTTCTGGACCATGCTGCTAAACATCAGTGTAACTGGAAACATCTTGGACATCGCTGCTCCAGATGTCATCAAATCTTTCATTAAAAGTCTGTTGGATATTTCTGAGATTTGTATGGGAAAAGGTACTTCAGACAATAACTCACTTATTCTCAGGAAAGTCTTATTGGTGCCTGCAGACTGGCTCTTGAAGCAAAACTGTGGTGAAATACTATGTCTACTTTTAGGTTTTGTTTAAATTCATCAATCATTAGCACCAATAACACTTGTTACAACCTGATTCTAAAAATTTATTTCTATCTAGTAGCGAGTTAGCTTCTTTGATCATATAATAACAGAACTCTCAAAATATAGTAAACAACTTCCATTAAAATTTTAAGAACTGGGTAGATGAAAAATATCAAAATAGTTGTGCAAAATTTAGAATCATAAAATGGTTGCAGCACCGATGACGCCATTTAGCCCATGGTGTCAGTACTGGCTCTCTGCAAAAGCAACTCAGCTAGTACCACTCCCCTGCCTTTTCCCCATAGCTCTGCAAACTTCTACTCTTCAGGTGCTTATCCAGTCCCCTTTTGAAAGGCCCAATTGTATTTGCCGCCACCACACTCTCAGTACATTCCAGATCCTAACCACTTGCTGCGTAAAAAAATTTTCCTCATGTTGCCGTTGGTTCTTTTGTCAATGTTGATTGTTTCTCAAACTGGGAATAGAAGGTGAAGAATGTTCCACGGGATTATGTGTTGGGACCGCTGCTATTTATCATACACAAAAATGATCTGAATTTTGAAATTGAGAGAAGAATTTCAAATGTTGCTGATGACAACAAAAACTGTGGGAAGACAGAAAGGCTCACAGCAGAGGCAGATAGGCAAAAGATGTAGCTCACGATAAAACAATGGCAAGTTACATATTTGGAGCATGCCTTGGTCATTCTTCTAGGCATGAGACTCAGCTAGCCATTCCCATAAGCAGTCCGAGCATTTTACAGCAAAGTTTGTGCCCCCTTACAACCTTATGTCTAACTATATAAAGCATCGCCCAGAGTGTAACAATAGTATCCTTTGACCAGAGCAGGATATTCATGACTTTTGCATTTTACGAGATGAGAAGGAATTTCTTCTCTCAGAGGGTCATTACTCTTTGGAATTCTCTTGCCCAGAGAGTAGTGGAGGCTGGGTCATTGAATATATTCAAGTCTGAGTTAGACAGGTTTTTTGATCAACAAGGGAGTCAAGGGTTATAGGGTGGCTGGCAGGAAAGTGGAGTTAAGGCCACTATCAGATCAGCCATGATCTTATTGAATGGCGGAGCAGGCTCGAGGGGCCAAATGACTCACTTCTGTTCCTATTTCTTATAAGAACATAAGAACAAAAGAACTAGGAGCAGGAGTAGGCAGTTCAGCCCCTCGAGCCTGCTCCACCATTCAATACGATCATGGCTGATCTCATCTCAGCCTCAACTCCACTTTCCTGCCCGTTCTCCATAACACTTCAATCATTTACTAATTAAAAATCTGTCTATCTCCTCCTTAAATTAACTCAATGTCCCAGCATCCACCACACTCTGGGGTAGTGAATTCCACAGACTTACGACCCTTTGAGGGAAGTAATTTCTCCTCACCTCTGTTTTAAACCTGCTACCGCTTATCCTAAAACTATGACCTCTTGTTCTAGATTGCCCCACCAGAGGAAACATCCTCTCGACGTCTACTTTGTTAATCCCCTTAATCATCTTATATACCTCAATTAGATCTCCTCTCATTCTTCTAAACTCTAGAGAGTTAAGGCCTAAACTGCTCAATCTCTCTTCATAAGACAAACCCCTCATCTCTAGAATCAATCTCGTGAACCTCCTCTGAACTGCCTCCAATGCAACTACATCCCTCCTCAAGTAAGGGGACCAAAACTGTATGAATCATATGATCTTATGATCTGATTTAGCCTCATGTGGGCCTCGCCAACCTTTTCAAAAGCAGGTTGAGAAAACATTTGGTAATTCAAGGAAAGATACACATCATTAAGCCAGTTTATTTTGCACCAAATGAACACATTGTGCAATGGTTATGAACAGACACAATTAGTTCAACCAATACAACTTATCTTCATGTAATAATAATAAAAACACCCAATCCATTGCTTTCATAACTTGCTTATAATGGCAAACTAAAAACTGTATATATGTTATGATTGCTCATTTGTAGTATGATTATGTTTTTGAAAACTGTGATTTTTAATGTAATATGAGAAAGATTTGGAGGAAACATGTGACCTCACACCAACTCTACCTAGAGGCAAAATAGGGATCCTGGATACCATGCAAACAAGAAACCCAGAATAAAGACCCCTTTGAAAGCAGAATTCAAGGTTGTAACACCTGAACAACAATGGATTTTGCTCTTCCAGACTCTCAGATCATAAACAGGGAGACAGAGGCTCTGAAGGTACAAACCCGAGTTGAAATTTTTAACACTTGCAAACAGAGGAACCAGGGTAATCTGCAGGTACTGTGGCCAGGCTTGTGGATTCTGCATATTGGAAAAGAAAAATGACTACTGATTATTGATTCTGAATAAATATAACAGGCTTTCAGAAGTCTGGAGGCTGGAAGGAAGACCAGAAGACACAAAGACCAGCAGTGGCAGCCTCAGAAGAGAGAGACATAAAACATCTGCTCTCAGTACACTGATACAGTGAAAGGCTGCAAAGCCTTGAAACCAATTCAAAAGCTTGTGGAGGGGGAAGACCAATGGGGTCACCAGAGATCGCCTAATGTCCAGGTTGAAAGTGCTCAGAAGAAGTGAACGAAGAGGACATTGACTTTGAGAAGGACTGGGAGATCCAACCCATTGTAACTGCAAAGATATCGCTTCAATGAGGACACTGTGTAACGTATAAATGTGGTGTGGGGTTTTCAAGTGTTTTTTTAATAAGTTAAAGGGAAATATCTCTCGCTGTAATTTAGTGTATAGTTATTTACTAAATACTATTTCGTAACTGTTGATTTTTAGTTTAGTTATAGTAAAACTCTTAAAACATGAAATTTTGTCATGTACTTCTTTAAATTGGTCTGGGGATTTCATACCTAATAAACAAACAAAGAACAAAGATAATTACAGCACAGGAACAGGCCCTTCGGCCCTCCAAGCCTGCGCCGATCCAGATCCTCTCTCTAAACATGTCGCCTATTTTCTAAGGTTCTGTATCTCTTTTCTTCCTGCCCATTCATGTATCTGTCTAGATACATCTTAAAAGAATCCATCGTGCCCGCATCTACCACCTCCGCTGGCAATGCGTTCCAGGTGCCCACCACCCTCTGCGTAATGTTATCAGTCTCACTGAGGTCATAACAAATACTCCAATTAGCTCCTAAATAAGGCCTTGTATAAATCCAACATTACCTCCTTGCTTTAATATTATGTTCCTCAAGGAAGAAAACCAAAGATTTTATAGCATAATCTGAACTGGAGCAATTCATGTAACAAGTCCAAAAACCAGCGACGTTTGGTTAAAAGTTCTCATGAGACACAAAGCTAAAATTTCAAGCATGACTTCTGACCTGTACTCGAGAGAGAAATGAGTCAGCTCTGTATTGTTGTACAACCATTTGAACTCCAAAGGCCAGCTCCCCTCTGCCATACATGTCAGGACCAGACGGTTTCCCTCCAAGTGGATCTGTGAGCGGATGGGCTCGGTTTTAAAATAAGGTGGTACGTCATCTGAAATAAAGATGAAAAATGTTTCAGAATAATGCATTTGGCATGCCAAATTTATTTACAAAAAAATAAATACAATCAAACTTGTCACACCAGCCATATCCAGTATTCTAACAAGCCGCAAAGGCAATGGACCTGATCTGTGAATAGCCTCTGGCATACCCAAGCTCTGAAGCTTATCTTGGGTTCTTCTGAAATTTTGTATCAATAACCACAAAGAGAACTGTTGCGCTTGATACCAAATTATTAAATTAAGACTCTTAGACCCATACTTTTTTTTCACTTTAAATCTATCCAACAGACTTGCTTTTAATTATTTAACACCAATTTCTTTCAATATGGGTCACATGATGTGAGTTTTGTAATTGGCAATATAAATAGCTAAGTTTACAGCAAAGGCCCTGAAATTATGCAGAAGGATACTATTTAGGAATCGATTATAACAGAAGTGTTAACTCATTGATTGATAAATTCAGCAACCCCACACTTCCAGCACCAGCCCATATTCAAAGGAAAAACAGACCAGGAAAGCGAAACTACAATATTTTAGTCTCACCTCTGATCCATGCTCGCAATAAATATGGATTCCCTGCTGGGAGTGTAGGATTGCTAAATTTACTTTATATTTTAAAAGGATTAATACCTCCACTAAAAGGGGAATATTTTGAGCTATTTACCTGACGATCCCACAACATATGTTCAAAGTCAACAATTTTTGCCCAGTGAACCAAGCTGATCAATCAGCCTGCTTACATGATCTAAAAAGACCTCTCAAGTGCACAATTCCCTAGAGATGTCTCTCATGCCTTTGACTGATGTCCATAAGAGATCTGCACAACTCAGAATTTCTGCTTTACTTCCAGAATAAATTTGTTGAACCCAGGATTGTTCCTTAATTTTAAGTCAACGCTTTGCAATTCTAAATAAACTACAGTAAATTCTGTGAAGAAAGACAAAAGAAACTACACATAGAGAGAAAAAAAAACTACGAAATTAAAGAATGCCTGGGATTATCTGCAAAATGGCTGCAGTTATATACTCTGGACAGGAATAGAACAGTGGTTCTTTAGCCCCTGTCTGGGCTTGATTTGCCCTCTAGTTAGCCCCAGAAATAGAAGGTATGTGGTCACTAGTTCCAACAAAGGACAGGAGATTGTAAAGGGGAGAATTTTATTTTCAAAAAAGGACAAATTTCCGAACAGTTTGTCATGTGAAATCCGCCATCCCATAATCTCAGCAAATTCTCTCCTCGCCTATAACCAAACATTTTCAAATTGATCATATCAAAGATGGAAAAATCACCAAAATCCTGTGTGTCAGTTTACATCACGCATAGGTTTACATGTGACTTTCTGTCCTCATGTTTTATATTTATAAAAAAAACTAATATTTTCTTGCATTAATGATGGTTACACCAATGTGCTTTGTTGAAAGATAATGTTCTTTAATCCACTGACTGGAGATCTGAATTTATATTTTTTAAAGAAGACATTTAAAAAAGAAAAGCTACGAGGATGACTTTTCTGGCAGCTTAAAATGGCCAACCAATTTGCAACACTGTATTCTCCACTGCAATGCTGTGAGGAGGGAGACAAAATGTCTGCTCATAACCCAGCAAGAGCCAAGACCCAGAAAGTTTAAGGGAACTGCTTGTTTTTTTTTCCTTTTTAGCAAGAGAGAAATACTGCTAACTACTATGCTTGAATCACTGAGTGACTGTCATGTGACAAGTCCCTCCCCATCTGTGATTTTAAGCTTATGTCTTTCTGCAGCAGAGAGAGCAGAAGCAACTGGACTCTGACACATGCAGAGTGGGGTCTCTCTCTCCATTTCAGCTTGAAAGCTTTCAAATCCTGTCTGTTGACTGACCACCTTGGCATACTCAGGCTACAATCAGAAACCCCATTGAAGGAAATCATCTGCATCACTGTCTCCTGGAGACACACCAAACCAGTCATCTACCTCTTTAAACTAAAAGCCTCAGTACCACTGAATTCAGCTAGAAGCCAGCTGAATATCCAAACGGCACAGACTGTATACCCCTTTTTTTCTGTGGATTCTAATTCAACCAATCTACCTTTCCCCACTCTGTAACCTATTTGTGTGTGCGTAAACCTCTGGTGTGTGTGTGTGTGTGTGTGTGTGTGTGTGTGTGTGTGTGTGTGTGTGTGTGTGTGTGTGAGAAAGTTGGAGCAATTTTTATTAGTTCAGTTAGATACAATAAACTTAACCTCTTTCTTTGCTAAACTCAAGAAAACCTGTCTGATTGGTTCTTGTTATGATCATAGCAAGCAAGTAATCAAACATCTACTGAATTGGCCAGTACATCCAGTTTAAAAAATTAAATCTGTTGTGGTCAAACAAAGAGAGGGAAGCCCTTTGAACCCTCCTCAGTTGACCATAACAGAAATTTGGGGGCTCACGTCTAAAATAAAACCGAAAGGCAAAAAGGAAATTGGAAGTGGGAAACCTAATTGATCCCTAGCAATAAGTTAAAAACTTCAGTACAGGTTTTCTTGTGGTTTTCAGTGGTAGAGTACTGAAATGTCCACATTCAAGGCCAGTACCTTCCTAGAATACAGTAAAGTAACTTGGGCCAGGTTAAAAGCTCTATTTGATGAAGAGTTAAGGAATGTGGCTGGGAAGTTAGAGATTACTATCTGTCCAAAAGCTAGGAAGACAGAAATCCTAAAACTTGTGGCCAACCATTTTAAAATTGACAATGGAGACAGGCATCTAATCTGAAACAGACAAAGTAACATTGGCTAAGGAACAACTAGAACAAAGGAGACTAGAATTAGAACTTCAGGAAAGAGCAAAAGAACGAGCTTTCCAGGAAAGGGAGAAAGAAAGAGAGGAAAGGGAAAAGAGCTTTCCAAAAGGAGAAGGAGGAAAGGGAGTTAAGGTTGCTTGAACTAACTAGGGGAAGACCCAATACAACCATTGAAGGTACCGCTAGTGAGGGAGTTACCCCAGCTCAGGACCGAGTGCTGAGCTCTTAAAGTTCTCCCAGTTGATACCAGATTTCAATGAGGGGGGTGTTGAAGCATTTTTCAACTCTTTTGAAAAGCTTGCAAAACAGTTGAAGTGGCCAGCAGAGAGCTGGTCTCTCTTATTGCAAAGCAAACTAACAGGAAAAGCCCATGAGGTTTATTCACTGTTGCCTGATGAGAGTTAATCAGATTATGAGATGATTAAAAATGCTATCCTGAGTGCATACGAGCTAGTGCCGGAGGTGTACCGCCAAAAGTTCCGAACTCTCTGAAAGCAGTCGGAACAAACTTACATCGAGTTTGAAAGGATTAAGCAACTCGCTCTCGACCACTGAATACAGACATTTAAGATAGAGTCCAATTATGAAAACCTTAGAGAGGTGATCCTCCTTGAGGAGTTCAAAAACTCGCTTCCCCCCTCCATAAGAAACCACATGGAGGTACAAAAGGTTCCAAGAGCCAGGTAGGCAGTAATCCTGGCTGATGATTATACATTTATTCACAAGCCCTTGCCCCAAGGGATACCCTTCTATAGTGCCCTCCAAAAACCTGAAAATCATAGAAGGTGGGAGGGTGTTCCAGGATTTTAACCCATTGAGGATGAAGGAATGGCAATATATTTCCAAGTTAAGATGGCGTGTGACTTGGAGGGGGACTTGAAGATGCTGGTGTTCCCATGCGCTTGCTGCCCTTGTCTTTCCAGGTGGTAGAGGTCTTGGGTTTGAGAGATGCTGTTGAAGAAGTCTTGGTGAGTTGCTGCAGTACATCTTGTAGATGCTACACACTACAGCCATGTTGTGCGAGAGGGCAGTGAACGTTTAAGGTGGTGGATGGGCTCCTGATCAACAGGCTGCTTTATCCTTAATGGTGTCAAACTTCTTGAGAGTTGTTGACCCTGCACTCATCCAGGCAAGTGGAAAGTATTCCATTACACTCCTGACTTGTGCCTTATAGGTGCTGGAAAGGCTTTGGGGAGTTTGGGGATGAGTCACTTGCCACAGAATATCCAGCCTCTGACCTGCTCTTTCAGCCACAGTATTTATGTAGCTGGCCCAGTTACATTTCTGGTTAATGGTGACCCCCAGAATGTTAATGGTGAGGCATTTTATGATAGTAATGCCATTGAGTGTCATAGGGAGATGTTTAGTCTCTTTCTTATTGGACATGGTCATTGTCTGGCACTAGGGTGGCACAAATGGTATTTGCCACTTATCAGCGCGACTGAATGTTGTTCAGGTCTTGCTGCATGCAGGCACAGGCTGCTTCATTTTCTGAGGAATTGCGACTGGAACTGAACACTGTGCAATCATCAAGCAACCAGACCCACCTCTAACCTGATGAAGGTCTGAGAAACTACTGCAGCCATGTCCTGGGGCTGAGATAATTGACCTCCAACAAACACAACCATCTTCCTTTGTGCTCGGTATGTCTCCAGCCAGTGGAAATACTTTCCTCTGATTTCCATTAACTTCAATTTTACTAGGGCTCCTTGATGGCACATGTTGTATATTTGTTTGGTACGCTGCCACCTTAGTTAGTCTATCTTAGAGAGATTCTTTAGTCTGGAGTAATTAGAACTTTAGAACCTTTATTACATTATAACTATGTACAGCTCCACACCAGTCTGTGTGGCTCCTCTGAAGCGACACTACATCTCTCTTCAGGTCTCTCTCACATGTGACCTCTTACATCATCATGGTCAGAGGTATTCTTTACACTCTCTAAAGATTAATCATTTCTGGCCATTATACTACATCTCCCCCAAAGTCTTTATCCAAATATATATACTTACATACATTCACTTTTTATTTACATACTACCCTATTCTTCTGAAGTTAACATATGAACATACAAACATATGAGTTAGGAGCAGGAGTAGGCCACATGGCACTTTGAGCCTGATCTGCCATTCAATAGTTCATAGAACTGATTACTCCACATTTCCACCTACCCCCAAAAACCTTCCACCCCCCTGCTTATCAAGAATCTATCTACCTCTGCCTTAAAAATATTCAAAGACTCTGCTTCCACCACCTTTTGAGGAAAAGAATTCCAACGACACACGACCCTCTGAGAGAAAAAATTTCTCCTCATCTCTGTCTTAAATGGGCGACCCCTTATTTTTAAACAGTGACCCCTAGTTCTAGATTCTTCCACAAGGGGAAACATCCTTTCCACTCTGTCAAGACCCCTCAGGATCTTATATCTGATACAATCAAGTCGCCTCTTACTCTACTAAATTCCAGTGGATACAAGCCTAGGCTATCCAATCTTTCCTCATAAGACAGCCCGGCCATTCCAGGTATTAGTCTCGTAAACCTTCTATCTACTGCCTCAAACGCATTTACATCCTTCCTTAAATAAGGAAACCAGTAATGTGCACAGTACTCCAGATGCGGTCTCACCAATGCCTTGTATATCTGAAGCATAACCTCCCTACTTTTGTATTCAATTCCCCTTGCGATAAACCTGCATAATAATCTTTTGCAATTCATGCACTAGGACACCCAGATACCTCTGCATCTCAGAGCTCTGCACTCTCTCACCATTTAGATGATATGCTTCTTTTTTTATTCTTCCTGCCAAAGCGGACAGTTTCAAACTTTCCCACATTATACTCCATTTGCCAGATCTTTGCCCACTCATTTTATCCCTTTGTAGCCTCCTTATGTCCTCTTCACAACTTACTTTCCCACCTATCTTTGTGTCATCAGCTAATTTAGCAACCATACCTTCAGTCCCTTCATTTAAGTCATTTATATAAATTGTAAAAACTTGAGGCCCTAGCACAGATCCCTGTGGCACACTACTCGTTACATCTTGCCAACCAGAAAATGACCCATTTATGCCTACTCTCTGTTTTCAGCTTTTATTTTCTGCAATAACCTTTGATGTGGCACCTTATCAAATGTCTTCTGGAAATCTAAGTACAATGCGTCCACCGGTTCCCCTTTATCCACAGCACATGTAACTCCCTCAAAGAACTCTAAAGAAAAGTTTTTAGTAAATAAGATCGCTGTTGATCCTCTTATCTCTGGACAATTACTCCTTCTCTTCTTTGGTCTCATACCCATTCCTTTTGCCTTTCTGACAACTTTGGTAGATTCCTGGTATGGTATTTCCTGTTATAATTTTAGGCTTGTTTCTTTCGGTAATATTTTTCTCTGTTTTGAATTCTCTTATAATCCTGGATTTGTAACCCTGGAAGTAATTTCTTGGGTAAAATTGGAAGGTACATCCTAAGTTTTCTTCCCATTAACAGTGCGGATGGTGCTAATCCGCATAAGAATTATGTAGCTCTGTAGTTCAGAAGTGCTGTCTGAAATTCTTCGTTTTTCTTTAACAATGTTTTAATAGTTCTGATTTCTTGCTCAGCTTCACCATTAGATTGTGGATACCTAGGGGTGTGCAAATCTACTGATTTCCACAAATTGCGTGAAGTAACCGTTTCCAAATTGTGGTCCATTATCAGACACTATCTGATCAGGCATACCATGTGTTCCGAAGATTTCTTTTAACACTCAAATGACTGCTTCAGTTGTTATTGTGTACATATGTTTAACCTCAGTCCACCTTGAAAAGTAATCTACGACAATTAGATAAGATTTTCCATCAAAGATGAATAGATTCCTTGCCAAACCTTCCCAGGGTCTGATTGGGAATTGGGTCGAGATAAGAGGTTCTCGTTGATCCTGTTTGTGAACCGCACACACGTGGCAATTTGAAATAATTTCTTCTATATCTTTCAATATTCTTGGCCACCACATGGACGCCTGAGCCTGTGCTCTACATTTAATTATGCCCATATGACCCTGGTATATTTCCTCCAAGGTATTTACTTTCTCTCATCATATACCAGCAAATCATCCATGATGGTAAAGTGTCTTAAGAAGATTTTGATCCTCTTACCCTTGGGACTCTGTTGTGGCCAACCTTGCTTGAAATTTTGGCGGACATAGATGCATTCTTCATCTGTATCTGTGGATGACGAATTTATTGGACAGAAATAGGAAGTAGAAATTTGCTAATGGCTCTCGTCTTTTGCGAGTCTGCCATTATGCCGCTCCTGCTGACAATGTGTCCTAAAAAATTCATAAACGCTTTTGAAAATTCTCACTTCTCATTCAGTGTTAGGCCTTCATCCTGCGGATGATTTAAAACTGCTCTAACTCTCAGCTTATGTTCTTCAATGGACTCTCCATGAACTAAGATGTCATCCATATGGTATATTACACCTTCAAGGCCCTGTAGAATATTCAACATAGTTCTCTTGAATATTTCCAGTGCTCACATGATACTGAATAGTAGAAGGCTAAAACAAAATCTTCCAAACTGAGTAATAAAGATTTCCAATAACATTGACTTCTCATCCAATGGAACTTGCCAAAAGCCACTATTCATGAACATGGTGCCTTTGGATAACTTTGTCAAGCTTTCGTCCACTGAAGACATTGGATGGACTTCTTGTGTCACAGCCTTATTAAGTTGTTAAGTCTACACAAGTGCGAAGATCCCTGTTAGGTTTAGAAACTGGAATTATTCCCGAACACCACTATGTCGGTTCAGTAACAGGAGAAATGACACGCATCCTGGTCATGTCTTCCAGTTGATGTTGGACTTGTTTCATTAGTGGGTGTGGAATATTCCTAGGCATGAAAAGACATACAGGTCTAGCATCTTTCCACAATGTAATACTGTATTCAGTCTTCAGTCTCCCTAAACCAGTAAACAATTTTGGGAATTCCTCTTGGAAGTGACTGTTGGATTCTTGTTGCTTAATTTCTTCCACTTTCTTTATAAGATGAAGGTCAGTACAAGCTTTTCTACTTAAGAAAGAGAATTCCTGATTCCTTAGAACATTTCAAAAATCTATCTACCTCCTCTTCAAATACTTTCAGTAATCTAGCCTCCAGAACTCTCTGAGGTAGAGAATTCCAGGCATTCACTACCCTCTGAGAGAAGAAATTCCTTCACATCTCAATTTTAAATGAGTGTCCTCTTATTCTGTAACAATGTCCCCTAGTTTGAGATTCCCCCACTAGTGGAAACATCTTCTCAGCATCTACCCTGTCAAGCCACCTCAGAATCTAGTATGTTTCAATAAGATCACTCTCATTCTTCTAAACTCTAATGAATAAAGGCCTAATCTGTTCAGCCATTCTTGATAAGTCAACCCCTTCATCCCAGGAATCAGCCTACTGAATCCCTTTTGAACTGCCTCCAATGCCATTAAATCCTTTCTTAAATACGAGGACCAAACTGTACGCAGTACTCCAGGTGCGGCCTCACCAACACCCTGTACCTTTGTAACAAGACTTCCCTATTTTTAAACTCCAACTCCCTAGGAATAAAGGCCAAAATTCCATTTCCCTTCTTAATTACTTGCTGTACTGCATGCTAACTTTTTGTGTTTCATGCACAAGAACACCCAGATCCCTCTGTACTGCACTTTTTTGAAGTCTTGCTCCATTTAAATAATAGTCTGCCTTTTGATTCTTCTTACCAAAGTGTTTAGTTTAGTTTAGTTTATGCATGACCTCACACTTTCCTACATTAAACTCCAGCTGCCAAGTTTTTGCCCACTCACTCAACCTATCTATATCCCCTTGTAGATTCCTTATGTCCTCATCACAACATGCCCTCCCACCTATTTTTGTATCGTCAACAAATTTGGATAGATTATATTCTGCCCCCTCCGCCAAGTCATTCATATAGATACTAAATAATTGAGACCCTAGGACTGATCCTTGTGGCACTCCACTAGTTACTTCTTTCCAACCTGAAAAAGACCCATTAATCCCGACTCTCTGTCTTCTGTGAGTTAACCAATCCTCAATCCATGCTAATACATTACCCCCAATACCGTGAGCTCCTATCTTGTGTAATAATCTTTTATGTTGGACCTTGTCGAATGCCTTTTGGAAATGTATTGGTTTCCCTTTATCAACTGTGCTTGTTATAGCCTCAAAGAACTCTAGCAAATTTGTCAAACATGATTTCCCTTTCACAAAACTTACATCATCATGGTAGGAGGTATTCTTTACACTAAGAACATAAAAACTCTGTTTGATTGCGTTAGCTTTTCTAAATGTCCTGCTAGTTCTTCCTTAATAATGGACTCTAGTATTTTCCCAACAACCGATGTTAGGCTGACTGGCCGAACACGACCTCAACATTAACCCTTTCAGACCCTTATACTACAACACACATGGTCAAAGGCTGCCAAGGACAGCCACTCTCACTTCACCACTGGAATTCTCTGTTCTCCATGTTTGGACTAAGGCTATAATATGGCCTGGAGCCAAGTGGTCCTGTCAGAATCCAAACTGAGCATCGGTGAGCAGGTTATTGCTGAGTAAATGCTACCTGATAGCACTGTCAATGACACTGTCCATGACTTTGCTGATAATTGAGAGTAGATTGATGTGGCAGTACTTGGCTGGATCGGATTTGTCCTGCTTTAGGAGAACGGTAAATACATGGGCAATTTTCCATTTTGATGGGTAGCTGTACTGGAATAACCTGGCTAGAGTGCAGCTAATTCTGGAGCTTCCATGTAATATTAGGGACTGTTGTCTTTTCTGTATCTACTGCACTAATCTCATGTTGAGTGAATCAGCTCAGAAGAAGTTGGATCAATTACTCGGCACTTCTGGCTGAAGATCGTTGCGCAAGTTTCAGCCTTGTTTTTTGCATTCAGGTTCTGTTCTCTGTCATCACTGAGCACTGGGATATTCTTGGAACCTCCTGCTCCTGTTACTTGTTTAATTGTCCACCACTATTCATGACTGGATGTGGCAGGACTGCAAAGCTTTGATCTGATCCATTGCTTGTGGGATTGCTTAGCTCTGTCCATAGCATGCTGCTTCCACTTCTTACCATGCATGTAGTCCTGTGTTGTAACTTCACCAGGTTGGCACCTCATTTTTATGTATGCCTGGTAATACTCCTGGCATGCTCTTCTACACTCTAACTGGATTGCTCTTTGAAACAGCTGGCACAGACTTGATGGGTCAAATTACTTCCTTCTGTGCCGTACTATTCTATGATTGAATAATTGAATAAATTGGTTGTATAATTGAACCACGCTTGGTCCCCTGGCTTGATAATAATGGTACAGTGAAGGATATGTCAGGTCATGAGGTTAGAGATTGCAGCAACCCTGCTGCTGCAGATAGCTCACGGAGCCTCATAGATGCCCAGTTTTGAGTTGCTAGCTCTGGTCTGGATCTTCCCTATTTAGCACAGTGGTAGCACCACACAACACAATAGAAGGTGTCATCAATATGAAGATGGACTTCATCTCCACAAGTGGCCACTCCTACCAAAACTGTCATAGACAGATGCATCTGCAACAGGTAGGTTGGTGAAGACGAGCTCAAGTAGGTTTTTTCCCTTGTTGGTTCTCTCACCTGTCGCAAAACCAGTCTGGCAGCTATATTCTTTAGGACTCAGCCAGCTTGGTCAGTAGTGGTGCATACCAAGCGACTCTTGTCGCTGGACATTGAAATCCCTCATCCAGAGTACATTCTGTGCCCTTGCTATCTTCAGTGCTTCTTCCAAGTTGTGTCCAAGATGGAGGAGTACTGATTCATCAGCTGAGGGAGGAAAGCAAGTGGTAATCAGCAGGAGTTTTCCTTCCCTATGTTTGACCTGATGACATGAGACTTCTTGGCGTCTGGAGTCAACTGTACACCCCTGTGCTGCCAGCTCCAGTGGGACAGGACATATCGAGGGATGGTGATGGACGAATCTTGGACTTTGGCTGAAAGGTGTGATTCTGTGAGTAATATAATATCAGGCTGTTGCTTGACTAGTCTGTGGGACAGCTCTTCCAATTTTGACACAAGTCGCCAGATGTTAGCGAGGAGGACTTTGCGGGATTGACGAGGTTGCGTGTGCCTTTGTCATGCCCAAATCCAATGCCTAGGTTAATGCTGGATGGTCTGTTCGGTTTTATTCTTATTACATATTTTCATAGCAGTTTGAAACAACTGAGTGGCTTGCAAGGCCATTTCAACTGGTAGTTAAGAATCAAGCATATTGCTGTGGATCTGGAATCACATATAGGCCAGACTTGATGAGGACGTCAGATTTCCTCTCCTAAAGGATCATTAGAGAACCAGCTGGAATTTTACCACAATCCAGCAGTTTTATGGTCACCATTACTTTTACTATCTTTTGCTTATTCTAGATTTATTTAATTTAAAATTGCCCACTGCCGTGGTGGGATTTGAACTCATGTTTCCAGATTATTTGTCCAGGCTTCCGGATGTTAAATGAAAACAGCACTGCACTCAGCGCCAATGCTCCCAAAGTCACATAGTCAGATGACAATTACTATCAAGACTCATAAATAATGATAACTTGGGTGAGATACCAGAGAGTGATTGATGCATGTGCAGCCATGGAATCCATGTCTTGAGTAGATGAGAGAAGTGGAGAATGTTGGCAAGCAAAAACTGTTTTTATGAAAAGCTGGTATTCAATATATCTGACAGAAGGTCATCAACATCAAATGCTAACTCTGTCCCTCTCTCTCTGCAGAAACTACCTGGCCTGCTGAGTATTTCCAGCATTTTCTGTTTTTATTTCCAGCATCTGAGCTATTTTGCTTTTGTTCAGTATATCTACTCAACATGGGAACCTTTATTTGTGTTTTTGATACTATACAGAATAACATGCGATACTACATCAGTCAATATAAGATATTCTAGCTTATGTTGTGTTCTAATAAGATGCTTCAGGATTATCCATTTAATCCCCTTCCCCACTGTCAGATGTCAATAGTTTTTCATTTAATTCTTGCACAGAAACTTTTGTAAATACCCCATAAACTCACTGGCATAAGTTCTTTGTTGTCTGATGCAACATAAACGAAATGCGTGGAGTCCAATTGGTTGAAGATCTCAAACAGGCTTATTACAGCTAACAAGTATATATAGTACAGAGCTAACTATTTACAGAACCTTACTCGGGGTGTTACAGTTGTAGAGTGACTTTGACTCCAAGACACGGCTGCATCCTGGTATATTAGTTAAGGGGACATCACTCTTAAATGCAATCATACAACATCTCCTTTCTTTCCAAAGTCTCGTATGCTACAATTAAAAATACATAAAATTAGATACCAAAATTATTTATATAGGTATAAACATTATGAACTTTACATGTGCAGAAGCTTAAGAGTCCATATATCATTTTGGTGGTTTGATAACTCTTGCTCGGAGAGGTTGCGTCTCAGCTGTTGCTCTTTTTTTCTGAGGTTTTCCCCTTTCTGCATTCAGTTTCTGTTGCTCTGCCTTCAGCCTGCTAACATACTCTGTTGCTTTTCTCAGGTTAACCACTTTTGAGGTCTTGTCATTCGTGGAGAGTTCCGGCACCTCATCCTGAAGAACCAACAGACCATGCTTTAACTCATTCTTCCTCTGCCTCTTCAGAACATTGCGTGTCTTTCGCCTCTCCTCATCTTTCACGTCAAAGCTTGGGGCTCAAGTTCGAGGACTTGTTAGGGGAGCAGGACTTGTCCTCATGGAGTTGCTTGTCCATTTTGGCTTGTTGTGGTGCTGGCGGTTCTCTGGAGAGCAGAAGTGAAGGTGTGGCATAGTTGTGCTGTTGTTGGGTTTCCAGACTGCACTGTTTGATGCTGATCAGATTCTGCGAACGGGTTCTGGTCCTTGGAGATTTCCCTTTGTCAATGCTCTCATGGATAGTTATGATATTGAGGTCCTTACACTGCTGGTCTGCTTGTGTCTACTAGGTAGAATACTTGTGGTTTCCATGCCAACTTGCCATTGCTGCTCTACATTGTCAGTGTGCCACTGCAAGGGATGGGTGACCCATTGAATGCACATAAGTTGGCAGTTGTTGGTTGTATCATTGATTTTCAACGACTCCGGTACATATCTTAGAGTACTCCCCGCGAGTGGCTCTCTAGCAGAGCAAGACTACACCTTCTTCTGGCAGGGCAGGGATCCTGAAGAACCAAGACAGCATGGAGTGGGCTTCGCCATCAGAAACTCCTTGCTCAGCATGATAGAGCCTCCCTCAAATGGCTCGGAACGCATACTGTCCATCCGACTGCTCACCACCTCTGGTCCAGTACACCTACTCAGCATCTATGCTCCAACACTCTGTTCCGCACCTGAAGCTAAAGACCAGTTCTATGAACAACTCCATAACATCATTAGCAGCATCCCCAACACCGAACACCTATTCCTGCTGGGGGACTTTAATGCCAGGGTTGGGGCCGACCATGACTCATGGCCCTCCTGCCTTGGGCGCTATGGCGTTGGAAGGATGAATGAGAACGGGCAGAGACTGCTTGAGTTGTGTACCTATCATAACCTCTGCATCACCAACTCGTTCTTTCACACTAAACCCTGTCACCAGGTTTCATGGAGGCACCCAAGATCACGTCGTTGGCACCAGCTAGACCTCATTGTCACAAGGCGAGCCGCCTTAAACAGTGTTCAAATCACACGCAGCTTCCACAGTGCGGACTGCGACACCGACCACTCCCTGGTGTGCAGCAAGGTTAGACTCAGACCAAAGAAGTTGCATCATTCCAAGCAGAAGGGCCACCCGCGCATCAACACGAGCAGAATTTCTCACCCACAGCTGTTACAAAAATTTCTAAATTCACTTGTAACAGCCCTTCAAAACACTCCCACAGGGGTTGCTGAGACCAAGTGGGCCCACATCAGAGACGCCATCTATGAGTCAGCTTTGACCACCTACGGCAAAAGTGCGAAGAGAAATGCAGACTGGTTTCAATCTCATAATGAAGAGCTGGAACCTGTCATAGCCGCTAAGCGCATTGCACTTTTGAACTACAAGAAAGCCCCCAGCGATTTAACATCCGCAGCACTTAAAGCAGCCAGAAGTACTGCACAAAGAACAGCTAGGCGTTGCGCAAACGACTACTGGCAACACCTATGCAGTCATATTCAGCTGGCCTCAGACACCGGAAACATCAGAGGAATGTATGATGGCATGAAGAGAGCTCTTGGGCCAACCATCAAGAAGATCACCCCCCTCAAATCTAAATCGGGGGACATAATCACTGACCAATGCAAACAGATGGACCGCTGGGTTGAGCACTACCTAGAACTGTACTCCAGGGAGAATGCTGTCACTGAGACTGCCCTCAATGCAGCCCAGCCTCTACCAGTCATGGATGAGCTGGACATACAGCCAACCAAATCGGAACTCAGTGATGCCATTGATTCCCTAGCCAGCGGAAAAGCCCCTGGGAAGGACAGCATTACCCCTGAAATAATCAAGAGTGCCAAGCCTGCTATACTCTCAGCACTACATGAACTGCTATGCCTGTGCTGGGACGAGGGAGCAGTACCCCAGGACATGCGCGATGCCAACATCATCACCCTCTATAAAAACAAAGGTGACCGCGGTGACTGCAACAACTACCGTGGAATCTCCCTGCTCAGCATAGTGGGGAAAGTCTTTGCTCGAGTCGCTCTGAACAGGCTCCAGAAGCTGGCCGAGCGCGTCTACCCTGAGGCACAGTGTGGCCTTCGTGCAGAGAGATCGACTATTGACATGCTGTTCTCCCTTCGTCAGATACAGGAGAAATGCCGTGAACAACAGATGCCCCTCTACATTGCTTTCATTGATCTCACCAAAGCCTTTGACCTCGTCAGCAGACGTGGTCTCTTCAGACTACTAGAAAAGATCGGATGTCCACCAAAGCTACTAAGTATCATCACCTCATTCCATGACAATATGAAAGGCACAATTCAACATGGTGGCTCCTCATCAGAGCCCTTTCCTATCCTGAGTGGTGTGAAACAGGGCTGTGTTCTCGCACCCACACTTTTTGGGATTTTCTTCTCCCTGCTGCTTTCACATGCGTTCAAATCCTCTGAAGAAGGAATTTTCCTCCACACAAGATCAGGGGGCAGGTTGTTCAACCTTGCCCGTCTAAGAGCGAAGTCCAAAGTACGGAAAGTCCTCATCAGAGAACTCCTCTTTGCTGACGATGCTGCTTTAACATCTCACACTGAAGAATGCCTGCAGAGTCTCATCGACAGGTTTGCGTCTGCCTGCAATGAATTTGGCCTAACCATCAGCCTCAAGAAAACGAACATCATGGGGCAGGATGTCAGAAATGCTCCATCCATCAATATTGGCGACCACGCTCTGGAAGTGGTTCAAGAGTTCACCTACCTAGGCTCAACTATCACCAATAACCTGTCTCTAGATGCAGAAATCAACAAGCGCATGGGTAAGGCTTCCACTGCTATGTTCAGACTGGCCAAGAGAGTGTGGGAAAATGGCGCACTGACACGGAACACAAAAGTCCGAGTGTATCAGGCCTGTGTCCTCAGTACCTTGCTCTACGGCAGCGAGGCCTGGACAACGTATGCCAGCCAAGAGCGACGTCTCAATTCATTCCATCTTCGCTGCCTTCGGAGAATACTTGGCATCAGGTGGCAGGACTATATCTCCAACACAGAAGTCCTTGAAGCGGCCAACATCCCCAGCTTATACACACTACTGAGTCAGCGGCGCTTGAGATGGCTTGGCCATGTGAGCCGCATGGAAGATGGCAGGATCCCCAAAGACACATTGTACAGCGAGCTCGCCACTGGTATCAGACCCACCGGCCGTCCATGTCTCCGTTATAAAGACGTCTGCAAACGCGACATGAAATCGTGTGACATTGATCACAAGTCGTGGGAGTCAGTTGCCAGCATTCGCCAGAGCTGGCGGGCAGCCATAAAGACAGGGCTAAATTGTGGCGAGTCGAAGAGACTTAGTAGTTGGCAGGAAAAAAGACAGAGGCGCAAGGGGAGAGCCAACTGTGCAACAGCCCCAACAAACAAATTTCTCTGCAGCACCTGTGGAAGAGCCTGTCACTCCAGAATTGGCCTTTATAGCCACTCCAGGCGCTGCTTCACAAACCACTGACCACCTCCAGGCGCGTATCCATTGTCTCTCGAGATAAGGAGGCCCAAAAGAAAGAAAGAAAAAGAAATTCGGACTGGTCGGATATTTGCACTAACATTGGTGTCAATCTTGACTCTGAGTGTATGTTTGCCAGCTTTCTTCGGGCAGGTGATGCTAATAGTGGCGAAAACGTCCAGATGTTTGACTTCATCAACATGATGTGTCAAGTTCACAATGTGAAACTCCTATTTGTCTTCTGGCTGAGAATTACTCCTCGTTGAGTCTTGTCTCAGGTCTGTTTTGCTGTAGACTTTGTGTATCAGCTTGAGTTTACATAGGTCTCTGGCAATCTCCTTGCTGCTGTTGCCCTGTTGCTGCACCTGTCTTCTGTTTGTCTGTGTCCTGCTGCAGCTTCTGGCTGTGTCTTTGGAGCCAGATTTCTTCCATAGGCAGGCCCAGGGTCTGTCTGCACTGCAAGCCTTGCACAGGTCACGAAATGCAGGGCAATTTCGCTGTGACTGGGACCAACCACATTTACCACACAGCTTGCTTGCTCTTTTCGACCTGGCAATGGTGCCGATACTGTTGGCTAAACCTAGTGCTTGCAGGTGCTGTTGTCCAGCTACAATGACTTTCTATTTCCTGCCATCTTCCAGAAGTGCATCAATGCTGTGACCTTTCTTTTTCCCCCAAGAGGTCTTTCTGAAATGCTTCAATGGGTGTCGATATAATCACTAGCTCCATTATTCGGTCTGACAGCTCAGTTTCTGAGCATTCATTGCCCTTACTATGGCATCTACGGACAAACTGGTCTATTGATTCCTGTGTTTGCTGCCTGGAGGACATCAATTCCAGGCAGTGAATTCTAAAATTCACTTGCAATCGGAGCTGATTTTCTAGCACTTTCCATATCTTTGCGGGATCTTTTTGGTCCTCGTCAGATAATGCAGAGGTGTTGATTCTGTGTAATCCCTCATTTCTAACTGCTATTAGTATTTTTACAGCCTATTTTTCTGGTTCAGCAATTATTTGGTCTGTGCAGAATAACTGCATTCTTTGAACAGCTGGAACTTGGATAGGATATCCAAAATCTTCCAGTTCATTCTGGGAAATTTTGCATTCATATTACTGCTGTTCTTTTGCTTTAAAACTTGCTGTCAGACTTGTTCTATGACTCTGCACTGTTTCCCTTGAAGAGACTCTCTGCTCTTTATACTAGCTGCTTTGATCGACAGGAGCAGGTGTTTGCTAGTGCTGTGTGTTTATCTTTCTTCCAGCACTTATACCTGTTCTGTTTACACAGCTGTTCAATAGGCAGTTCAATGGTTTTTTTTGCCAGAGTTTGTTTGTGTTCTTTATGCTCAAGTAGTTTAATGAGTTTTTTTTTACTGACGCTTGGTGCATGGAAGCTCTTATTCATGGTTGAGTGGCTTAATGTTTTTTTAAAACTTTGGCTGCGTGGATGAAGGCTCTGCAGTTACTGGGGCTTTCTCACCTTTTTTTCTAACGGTCGCCTCCTGTAATGGTGCTGACCTTGATCAGCTTGGGAAAGGAGTCAGTCTTCCCCATTTCTTTTTCTACACAGAACTTTTGAAAAAAAAAGATCTTTTGAAAGACTTCAAAGATTTTTTTTTAAAGCAGTATCCCTCGCCCGTCGGCACAATAACTCACCCAATTTACTTGCAGCCTATCATTCTGTGCTCTGTTTTCTACAGCTTGAGGCAAGTTCATCCTTTTTCACTGTTTGAGCCTGTATTTTTCTTGAACTTTCTCTCTATTGGTTGTAGGAAAGGTCATTTTCAGAGCTGCTTTAACTGTGGTCTTCAAGCTCAGACTGTCTTCTCATCACCATATAATGGCTGCCACCATATAATGAGTTATTTTTTGTTGTCTGATGCAACATAATGAAATGCGTGGAGTCCAGTTGGTTGAAGATATCAGAAACGTTTATTACAGCTAACAAGTATATAGAGTGCCGAGCTAACTATTTACAGAACCTTACTCTGGGTGTTACAGTTGCAGTGTGACTCTGAGTCACATGACTGCACCCTGGTACTTGGCTCACTAGCATACTAAGATCTTAAAGGGACATCACTCCTAAAGGCAATCATACAACAGTGGCCAGGCAAAGAATAGAAAATACATAGAAATCAAACATTCACTGCTGCTAATGAAATCTGTTGAAATATCTTTGCAGCTAAAATCATCAGAATTAAAGCAGCATCCACTGGCACCATGTAAAGCCAAACCATATTTCATTTCCATAAAAATACAAATTTCATTCGGATTACATAGGATATATGGCACAGAAAAAGGCTATTCGGCCCAACCAGTCCATGCCGAAGTTTATGTTCCACTTTATGTTCAATTCCGGGTACTGCCTGTGTGGAGTTTGCAAGTTCTCCCTGTGTGTGTGGGTTTCCTCCGGGTGCTCTGGTTTCCTCCCACAAGCCAAAGACTTGCAGGTTGATAGGTAAATTGGCCATTAGCAATTGCCCCTAGTATAGGTAAGTGGTAGGGAAATATAGGGACAGGTGGGGATATGTGGTAGGAATATGGAATTAGTGTGGGATTAGTATAGATGGGTGGTTAATGGTCGGCACAGACTCGGTGGGCCGAAGGGCCTGTTTCAGTGCTGTATCTCTGAACTAAACTAAACTAAACTTGAGCCTCCTCCTTAAAGACGTCTGCAAACGTGACATGAAGTCCTGTGACACTGATCATAAGTCACGAGAGTCAGTTGCCAGTGATCGCCAGAGCTGGCGGGCAGCCATAAAGGCAGGGCTAAGGTGTGGCGAGTTGAAGAGACTAAGCAGTTGGAAGGAAAAAAGACAGAAGCGCAAGGGGAGAGCCAACTATGAAACAGCCCCAACAACCAATTTTATCTGCAGCACCTGTGGAAGAGTCTGTCACTCTAGAATTGGCCTTTATAGCCACTCTAGGCGCTGCTTCACAAACCACTGACCACCTCCAGGCACTTACCCATTGTCTCTCGAGACAAGGAGGCCAAAGAAGATGAAGAGCTTCCTGCTATCTTTCCTCATCTAAATCTATCATCATAAGCCTCTATTCGCTTCTCCCTCCTATACGTGTCTAGCTTCCCCTTAAATGCATCTATACTATTCACTTCAACCACTCCTTGTGGTAGTGAGTTCGACATTCTCACCAAACTTAGGGTGAAGAATTTTCTTCTGAGCTCTCTATTGGATTACATGGTGACTATCTGATATTTTTGGCCTCTAGGTACATTCTTCCCCACAAGTGGAAACATCTCTCTCTGCATCCACTGTATCAAAACCTTCTATAATTTTAAAGATCTGCATTAGGTCACCCCTCATCCTTTTTTCAAGAGAAAAGAGACCCAGCCTATTCATCATTTCCAGATATGTATACCCATGCATTTCAGGTATCATCCTTGTAAATCTTCTCTACACACTCTCTAATGTTTCTTTGTCCTTTTTATAATATGACAACCAGAACTGTACACAGTACTCTTTAGTGTGGTCTAACCAGGATGCCATACAGGTTCAGTAGAACCTTGCTAATTTTCAATAAAGCCTAGTGCTTGGTTTGCTTTTTTTATGGCCTTGCTAACCTGTGGCGCAACTTTCAATGATTGGTGTATTTGTACTGTGGGATTCCTTTGTTTCTCTACCCCACCTAGACTTGCACCTTCTAAGTAATAATTGACCTCCCTATTCTTCCTACCAAAATATACTACTTCACATTTAGCTGTGTTGAACTTCATTTGCCAATTATTTGCCCATTCTGCAAGTTTATTAGCGTCCTCCTGTAATCTGTTGCAGTCCTACTCAGTATTGACTATCCCCCCAAATTAGTGTCGTGCGCAAATTTAGAAATTGTGTTTTTGATTCCAAAGTCTAAATCTTTAATATAAATTGTGAACAGCTGTAGTCCCAGCACTAATCCTTGTGGAACACCACTTCCCACCTTCCGCCACTCTGAATGACTACCCTTTACTCCCACTCTCTGCTTTCTGTCTTAAAGCCAACTGGCAATTTATTTTGCCACTGACTCTGCATTCTCTGACCTTAATCGTTACTCTATTATGGGGCTCCTTATCACAGGCCTTTTGAACATCCAGATAAATTACATCTACTGCATTACCTTTGTCTCCTCTCTCTGTTGCCTCTTCAAAAAATTCAATAAGATTGATCAAGCACGATTTTCTCCTTTGAAATACATGCTGACTATTCATTATTATAGTTTTCTTTCCTAATGTTCTTCTATTCTCTCCTTTAGTAGGAATTCCATTATTTTTCCTCCCACAATGTTAATTTGACTGGTCTATAATCCATGGGCTTGTTCAATCCCCCTTCTTAAATATAGGAATCACGCTAGCTATCTGTCAGTCCTCTGGCAATGCACCATTTTTTAAACAAATTATTAAATATGTGTAGTAATGCCTCTGCTATCTCTTCCCTAGATTATTTTAAAATATGTGGATGCAAGTATTAGGGGAGTGCAACATGTTCATTTTTTGAATATTGTCATTCTATTCGTTGGTAATTGCCTCTTCCCACAGAGCGATTGCTATGTTTTTCTGAAAACTTTGGCAACGTGACATCAAATCCAGAAGACTGATGTGAACAGATTGAATGAAATTTCAAACATTTGTAAAAATGTCACAGCACATACCAAAGTGCCACGGCTCTACTCTGAAATAAATCACTGCTCATTTCAAAATGGATTTGGTCGAAATAAGTATATTGTACTGAAGGATATCATGAACATAGTTCAAGTACAAGTGTCAATAGCATTTCAAGAGGTTATTAGGGGGCTAGTGAAGGTAAAGTGTCCTGTAAAGCATATTATGTTGTGCATAAAAAGAATATATAATACCACTTTCGGTAATTGTTTGCTGCGATGCAATGCAAAAGGATAGAAAAAAAAACAGATTGAAATAAATGCATAAGCCAATTGCCCTTATGTGTCCTATTCCGCAAAGGTATGAATTAAATCAATATTTTAATTCACCAGTAGCAAAGATCAGAGGTCTGATGTGTGTGTGTGTCTCTCTCCCATTCCCCACTCTTGTGGTACACCCTGTCTATTTTTGGTTGAGGAGAAAAACCCTTACTTGCCATCACCATCGTGGTAATGCAACAGTAGAATTTCCTCAGCAGGCTCCCAACATACAAGCCTGGAGGTGATAAAGTTCACTCTGTGGTTAATACCAACCTTTGACCAAGCTTTTGATCACCATTCCTCATTTCTGCTTTGAACATGCTCTCCAGTTATCTGAACATCTGTGAAGCACCTTAGGATATTTTTCTGCACTATGCAAATGCAAGTTGTTATTGTTTTTTGTTTAAACACCAAATGTGATGATCATCAGCAGTCAGATTTGTTGAATCCAAACATTAATGCAGCTCTCCCTGCAATTTTTCAAACACTGAGAGGACCATGCCTGCAAAACTAAATGTTGCAACTTTCTTGAATCCCCTTTTCCCAAAGCTATAAGCTGCTTTACGTTACCTGTCATGGCCTTAAAACCGTGGACATACAAGCATTTTAGTGCCCACTTGAGGACTATTATTACACTTCCAAAGTCACATGTAACACTGTCAATAGTGTCTGTCTGCAGAAAAAAGAAAAAAACCTCCTCCCTCGCTGTCCAGCAATGCCCTCCTGAAATAAAGTTTTTATTGTAATTCAGATATAAAGGGCAGTCGTGAAACATTTGCCAGAATCCCCTTTGCTCCCAGAGTCAAATTGGAAAGATTTGCTCACAGTTATGGATTCATATTTTATCAATCTTAATGGCCTCTGGGGAAGTTTGCAGCTGAACACCATCAAAGTTGTAAAATAAAATGCTTGAAGTGTATGAAAATACTTTGGGCCTACTTCTGTAATCTTTCTTCTTCTGCAGTATACAGGAATGGATTTTTTTGTGACAGTGCTTTAGGACTGGATGTTTTACCAACTCAATCCTTCGAGACTTTAGATAATCCTGTACCTATTACAATTTCCAGCAAATAACTTGTTGGATTTTTAATGGAAATTGGCCCAGCAGAGTTAAAGGAGCTGTACACATTAATTGGCATTTTCACTAACAATTGTGATTTTTCCAAATTAAATTATTTTATAAACATAGAAAAGTACAAAAATAATTAGAAGCAGTGTTACACAGCTGCTATTCTGCTAAGTGCAGATGAACAGAGTAGGCAGCGATTTTAGATTCTATGTCCAAGAGAAACCTCAGCCTACTTCAATGGTAGTGTATATGATTAACTTACTATCACTAATGTCACTGTAACTGACCTGGCATAAGTGTGTAGGTTGAAGGTGTGGACAATGGAACTAACTGAGTCGAACAGATACTATAATTCGTTTTTGAAGTGCTTTTGTAGTGATAAGGACCAAAAAATTAATATACAGATTACCAGTTTGTATTGTGTGCATTTCTTTTTCTAAAACTATTTCCTGATTCACACCACAGCAACCTCACCACCCAACCACCACAGCACTTTGTCTATTTTTCTTTCTGTCATTGGCTAGGAGGAAAATCCAACATTCAGGGTCAGCCTCTCAGTGCCATGCAATTCCAAAATTCATCAATGAATTTTCCTTGACATTGCTCACATGCTGCAAGAACCCACTTAACATTAATATGGGACAATTAATACAGTTTTTTCTACTTTTCAAAACTATAATCATCATTTCACTGTCTGAAAATGGAATAATGACGACATTTTTTTTGGTGGAAAGAATTTAATTACCTAGAAAAACTTGAAGAGACTTTCTGTTTATCATTAAAATCCACAAGATCACAGGATAGCATGATAGGTATGGATGACAGGAATTTTTCAGTTCATTTGATCTTGTTCCCCAGAATACCAACTCTATCAATTTCCTATTGTAGCATCTAGTTGCGTCCTAAAGCACTAGTAAGTTGCCAATTGTTTTGTTTGGATTATGGTAAAGTTGCATGCACACACCAGCTCTTCGTGTTTACACTATTGAAACCAATTTCCTTATTCTGGTGAGTGAACTGTAGATTGACAAGATTCTGCTGGTGGGACCAGAATGTAAATTTTAGCTCTGTAAATGCTGGGAGATATAACACTTCAACAATCCGATCGAAACAAGCGCCTTTGTAAAAGTGTCTTTAAAAGGAAGACTTTGCATTTAAATGACCATCAGAAGTCTCAAAGCACTTTACAGCCAATTAAGTATTTTTAAAGTGTAGTCAATGTTGTAATGTAGGAAACACATCAACCAATTTTCACAGAGCAAGCTCCCACAAACAGCAATATGATAATGCCCAGATAATCTGTTTTTGTGATGATTGAGGGATAAATATTGCCCAGGACACTGCTTGTCTTCAAAACAGTACCATGGAATCTTTTACATCCACCTGAGCAGGCAGATGGGACCTCAGTTTAACGACTCATCCAAAAGACAGCACCTCCAACAGTGCAGCACTTCCTCAGCACTGCATTGGATTGGAGTACCAGCCTTGAATTTTGTGCTTCAGCCCTAGGGTGGGACTTGAACTGAGAACCTTGTGACTCAGAAGTGAGCATGCTACCAACTGAGCCATGGCTGACACTCTAACACTTTATAGTGTTAACTATCCAAGTCTGAACAAGGCGCTGAAGCAGGTACAGAGGATGTTCACCAGGATGATAGCAGGGATGAACGAGTTCAGTTATGCGGAGAGATTGGGGAAGCTGGGATTGTTCTCAGGGGTTATGAGGGGTTTTAAAACAACAAGTGGAGATAAACTATTTCCTCTAGCAAGTAGATCAGTAACCAAACTTCACAGATTTGAAATAATTGGCAGAAGAACTCGAGGTGAAAGGAGGAGATATTTCTTCATACCAAGGGTTAAGATCTGGAATGCACTATTTGTAAGGGTGGTGGAATACGATTCCGTAGGAATTTTTAAAAGGCAATGGATATGCACTTGAAGAGGATTAATTTGCTGGGATGTGGAAATTTTTAAAAAATTTATTCTTGGGGTGTGAGTGTTACTGGCAAGGCCAGCATTTATTGCCCATGCCTAGTTGCCCTTGAGCATATGGTGGTGAGCTGCCTACAACTGAGTGGCTTGTTATGCCATTTCTGAGGGCAGTTAAGAGTCAACCACATTGCTGTGGGTCTAGAATCACATGTAGGCCAGATTGGGTAAGGATAGCAAGGCTTCTTCCCACAAAGTGCACTGGTGAATCAGACGGGTTTTTATAAGAATCTGATTATTTTATAATCATCATTAATGAGGCTAGCATTTTATTCCAGATTTGTTAATTAATTGAATTTAAACTCCCCAGTTGCCATGGTGGGATTTGAACTCCTGCATCCAGAGCATTAGTGCAGGCCTCTGGATTACTAGTCCAGTAATATTACCATTATGCCACCATCACCCTTTAGACAACTCTCAAAAAGCTGGCACAGACATGATGGACTGAATGGTCTCCTTCTGTGCTGTACGATTCTATGAACCACTCTTCCTGGCAACATAATCCAGATGTTGATCACAGTTGGAGTAAAAAGGTTACTTCCTGATATCACAATGGCATCTTTTACATCCACCTGAGCAGGCAGATGGGGCCTTGGTTTAATGACTCATCCAAAAGACAGCACCTCCAACAGTGCAGCACTTCCTCTTGCAATTCAATGAAGAGTGCAGGAGGGCAAGCCAGGAGCAACACCAGGCACACCTCAAAATGAGGTGTCAACCTGGTGAAGCTATAACCCAGGACTACTTGCATGCCAAACAGCAGAAGCAGCATGCGATAGACAGAGCTAAGTGAGAGAAAGAGCTAAGTGATCCCACAACCAACGGATCAGATCTAAGCTCTGCAGTTCTGCCACATCCAGTCGTGAATGATGGTAGACAATTAAACAACTCACTGGAGGAGGTGGCTTCACAAATATCCTTATGCTCAATGATGGGGGAGCCCAGCACATCAGTGCAAAAGATAAGTCTGAAGCTTTTGCAACAAACTTCAGCCAGAAGTGCCGAGTGGATGATCCATCTCGGCCTTCTCCTGAAGTCCCCACAGATGCCAGTCTGCAGCCAATTTGATTCACTCCATGTGATGTCAAGAAACGACTGAAGACCTGGTTACTGCAAAGGCTGTGGGCCCTGACAACATTCCAGCAACAGTACTGAAGAACTGTGCTCCAGAACTCGCCGCACCCCGGCCAAGCTGTTGCAGTACAGCTACAACATTGGCATCTACTCGGCAATGTGAAAAATTTCCCATGTATGTCCTGCACATAAAAAGCAGGACAAATCCAAACCGGCCAATTACCGCCCCATCAGTCCACTCTTGATCACTAGTAAAGTGATGGATGGTGTCGTTGACAGTGCTATCAAGCAGCACTTGTTTAGCAATAACCTGCTCAATGATGCTCAGCTTGGTTTCCACCAGGGCCACTTAGCTCCTGACCTCATTACAACCTTGGTTCAAACATGGACAAAAACGAGCTGAACTCAAGAGGTGAGGTGAGAGTGACTGCCCTTGACATCAAGGCAGCATTTGATTGAGTATGGCATCAAAGAGCCCTAGCAAAACTGGAGTCAATGGGAATCAGGGGGAAAACTCTCCGCTGGTTGGTGTCATACCTAGCACAAAGGAAGATGGTTGTGGTTGTTGGAGGTCAATCATCTCAGCTCCAGGACATCACTGCAGGAGTTCCTCAGGGTAGTGTCCTAAACCCAAATATCTTCAGCTGCTTCATCAATGACCTTCCTTCAATCATAAGGTCAGAAGTGGGGATGTTCACTGGTGATTGCACAATGTTCAGCACCATTCGTGACTCCTCAGATACTGAAACAGTCCGTGTAGAAATGCAGCAAGACCTGGACAATATCCAGGCTTGGACTGATAAGTGACAAGTAACATTCACGCCACACAACTGCCAGGCAATGACTATTCCAAGCAAGAGAGAATCTAACTTTCTCCCCTTGACTTTCAATGGCATTACGATCGCTGAATCCCCCAATATCAACATCCTGGGGGCTACCATTGACCAGAAACTGAACTGGAGTAGCCATACAAATACAGTGGCTACAAGTTCAGGTCAGAGACTAGGAATCCTGCGGTGAGTAACTCACCTTCTGACCCCCCCAATGCCTGTCCACCATCTGCAAGGCACAAGTCAGGAGTGTGATGGAATCCTCTCCACTTGCCTGGATGGGTTCAGCTCCAACAACACTCAAGAAGCTCGACACCATCCTGGACAAAGCAGGCTTCTTGATTGGCACCCCATCCACAAACATTCACTCGCTCCACCACTGACGCACAGTGGCAGCAGTGTGTACCATCTACAAGATGCACTGCTGCAATGCACCAAGGCTCCTTAGACAGCATCTTCCAAACCCGTGATCAATACCACCTCGATGGACAAGGGCAGCAGTTGCATGGAAAGATCACCACCTGCAAATTCCCCTCCAAGTCACACAACATCCTGACTTGAAACTATTTTGCCGTTCCTTCACTATCGCTGGGTCAAAATCATGGAACTCCCTTCCTGACAGCACTGTGGGTGTACCGACCCCACATGGACTGCAGCGGTTCAAGAAGGCAGCTCACCATCACCTTCTCAAGGCAATTAGGGTTGGGCAATAATGCTTAGCCAGCAATGCCCACAACCCATGAATGAATAAAAACAAATCTGTCCTAAATTTGGCCGTCATAATTCTGAAGCTGTGCCTTGTGTTGTGCTGCTGTGACAAATCTGAAAACATTATTTCAGGGTTACTTTCTCAATTATGTTAAGTATCTGTCATGCAGCCTCCCACCTGCTAAGAATGAGACACATATTTCGCCACCTGAATATTAAAATTTAAAATTGTTGCTGGGAAGAAGAGGGCCTATCACAAGGAATTGCCAGGCCCCTCGCCAGAAAGACCTTTTTTGCATACTAGCAGATAGTGTTGGAACAAAGGAACCAGTCCCTGCTCCCCCAATGCATAGAAGACGTGGTCAGACTAGTTTAGTCACATGACTAACTGGCTGTTGGAGTTTTTGGAATTTGAACGCTGCTTGCTCCTGGACTGAAAAGACCTCTCTCCCGCATGCTCCCATCTCTTTCTCATGGAACTGAAGACCCATTGAAGACATATGAACTCCAACAGAGAAAAGTCTCCTACAGTGAACAATGTTTAAGAAGAAACAAAAACAAGAAATGCTGGATTCACTCAGCAGGTCTGGCAGCATCTGTGGAAAGAGAAGCAGAGTTAACGTTTCGGGTCAGTGACCCTTCTTCGGAACTGTTCCGAAGAAGGGTCACTGACCCGAAACGTTAACTCTGCTCCTCTTTCCACAGATGCTGCCAGACCTGCTGAGTGAATCCAGCATTTCTTGTTTTTGTTTCAGATTTCCAGCATCTGCAGTATTTTGCTTTTATTTAAGGTTTAAGAAGAATACTGGGCCCCAACTAAAAGCAAGACTACCTACAAAAGGACTACAGTGAGCTAAAAGCACAGAAACAAGAAACTTTTCTGATATTGCTCAACCTCTCTACTTTATTTTTTCTTCTGCTCTTTTCTGTCTCTATTTGCATGTGTGTATCGCGTATGCATGCTTGCGTGTGGCGCGGTGTGTATCCGTAGGCGTTAACCGAATTAAAGTTTAAGTTCACGTTTTAATAAAGTTCACTTTTCTTCTTTAAACCTAAGAAGGGCTGTTTGTGCTCATGTCTTTGCCTTATAATTGGAAAGCGGTGCACAAGGATTCACCAAGAGGGAGCTCAAAACACAGTGTGTTTAAAATTAAACCATGTTACAGCAAGACCAGGTGAAGGCTAAAAGGGACCTCTAGATGCCTTTTTCACCTGGTCATAACAGGCTCATTTGAGACATCTCTTTTCAATGTTGAAAGGCACTAGTTTATCAAGTCATTACTTATAACTTTTTCCTCTTCCCAATAGAGACCTGGCATCTTCACTGTATAGCCCTTTCATATTACAGAGATCAGAACTGTACACCAGGTATAAGCTGACCATGACACTTAACAGCTTCAGAAAAATCTCTGCAGATTTGCAGTCAACTGATTTGGCAAGATAACATAGAATCCCACTTGCTTATTTTTATAGATGCCATACACTGTTTAAATATGATGGACCACAGGTCAAGTAACACTCCTACATTTTTTCAGTTTCCTTCTGAACAAGTTCTATTCTGTCCATGGAGTACACATTTTTCTATCTTTCATTGCAATATGTTCAGTACCTTGCGCTGGTCCATATTGAACTTAATTTGCCACTGATCAGTAGAGATAAAAAACCTACAAAGCTCTCATTTTCAAATTCTGCTTTCCAATCCTAAATCCTGGGCTAACAATCTGATAGCCCTTGTAAACGGGTGCGGGGATCACAATGTGCAATTAACGTGCGCCCAGTCAAAATAAAATAGGCAGCACGCAAACTTTGTGCTGCCTGCTAATTTGAACAATAATGCCATGCAGCCAAGTGCTAAATGCGCTGTTGAGTGGCTGCATCCCTCAGGCCCAGGTTCATATGAGGCAAGCACCACTTAAAGCTAGCTGTACTACCTAAAGCCAGCTTACACTACTTAAAGGGGAGGTGCATTCTGGCAGCAGCAGGTATTGAAAGTCTTTGTAGAAGATTGTCTGACCTATAGGAAGAATGAAGATGGCGTAACATGGCAGTCGTGGATCCCAGATTTTCTGATGCAGCACCCGAGGCCCTGGTGTAGGAGGTGGACAGAAGGAGAGATATCCTGTATCCACCTGGGGCCAGGAGATCCTTCAGAGAAGCACTTAGAAGGCAGTGGGAGCAGACAATCATGGAGATCAATGTGAATAGTGTCGTCCAAGGACCTGGATGCAGCACCAAAAGAAATTTAATGACCTCACATGAGTTGTCAAGGTCAGTAAATTCATCTTCAAATGCCATATTCTTACAAATGAAACACTAACCTCCCACACTCAATTCACCAGATGCCTCATACTCACAACTCACAGCCTGCAGACACTGCCATATTGCACCACACTCACTGACACATGTCCCTCTCTCTTGCACAACAGGATTGTACACAACCAGAGGCAGCAGCAGCTAACCAGTGAGAGAAGGCATGGTTGCATGCTTTTACCCACATGGAGCAGACAGTGCTCGCCATAAATGGAGTGGCTGTTGCTGAGGCTGTGACTAGCGGCAGGGCTAAGACCATACAAGATGACAGTATGTTCCGACCTACTCTACCTGCTCACATCAAACAAAGTCAGTAGAAAGTAATCAGCAACTAACCTGCAAGTTGCTGATGATCCCTTTAAATAGTGCTGGTGGTGGAAGTGGGAGAAGGGGGTGGGGGTGGGGTTCCTTCCTACTGCTGAATGCATGTTAAGCTGTGGATATTTAAGAGAGAGTATTAGCTGGAGCGACAAGTTCAAAAATGGCAGCACTGGTTTCAAATCAGTGTTACACACTGACCGACATCACAATCTATCTACTCTGCATATTCCCGGTGCATGCTCTGAACACCTGGGCTAACACCCTTGCCAAGACAGCATTTGGTGTGGGTTCTACCAGAAGTGTGCGCATGTGATGTGGACACCATTTTGTTACCAAAATTGCAGCTGAAGCACTGAAACTATGGGTGCTTATGGAGCCTAATTTTTTGCCCCCCGTCTCCTCACTTAACAGTTTGATGTTTTCTGCAATCTATATATAATAGGAACAGGAGGGAAGGAGGTATCCAAGCACAGACCCCTGGGGCATCCTGAACAGGTATTCAGAACATGAGGATCATGGGATTTTACCTGATGTCCTTGGCTGACTTGTATTTCTCCACTCCCTCCCAAAAGTGGTGTGTAACTTGCATGGGATTGACTTTTCACGAGTGTCCAGGAAGTGCAAGACTGCCACTTGGGCTAGAACCAGCAAACCTGGTGTTAAGCATCAGGAGTGGAAGCTATCCACTGTTAGGAAGAAGAGGAGGAAGCCTGGTGCTGAAGGTCAGAAGTAGTTGGTCCAATATTGAGATCAGGAGGAGGAGTCCCAGCACAGAAAGTTTGGAGCTTAGAATGAGACAGGTCTAGGAATAGCACGCTGAAGCAAGGCGATGGGAACAGATGCTGGGAACATTTTTGGCATGGGGGTGGGGCAGGGTAATGAGTGGTTGTACATAGAAACGTAGAAAAGAGGAGTAGGAGTAGGCCATTCTGTCCTTCGGGCCTGCTCCGCCATTCAAAAATGCTCATGGCTGATCATCTAATTCAGTACCCTGTACCTGCTTTCTCCCCATATCCCTTGATCCCAAATGTTACAATTGTCACACATACATAAACTGGCACCGAGGGGCACTGACATTCTGCATTTGCACACAGGCCCTGAGAAGAAGCATTGAGAGATATGAAATGAAAAAAGAAAGACTTGCATTGATATTGCACCTTTCACAAATTCAGGACATCCCAAAGCTCTTCGCAGTCAATGAAGTACATTGTCCACAAGCACATGCAGAACACTGAAACCACTGGAAAAGGCCCATAAAAATGAATAACATCACATGTGCAGGAATAGAGCAGTAGGCAAGGCTGAAGTACCTGACAAAAGGATAGCCCGCCCATGAGGAAAGTTGTTTTAGGTACTGAAAATGGTAACCAAATCTAGGTACATTTTGTGATTTCTTTTCAGAATTGTTGAATGTTTTGTGTGTTTGTTGTCGTGCAAATTACATTTTTAGGGATGGGAGGGTTGGTGGGTGAGGAACAAGTATGGCTGCTGAAAGGACTTGGAACATTTTTGTGGTTAATACGACTAGTTCCTTTCTTTGTGAATGGGAGTATTTTTCAGAGTTTGTGAAATATGGTGGTTGCTTTGTAGTGGATGGAATTTGAGCTCATCAGCTGGCTTTTCATAAAACTGCAGCCATTGGGTATACTTTGTACTGTACTATAACATAGACTCCTTCCTCAGATCACCTGATGAACATAAAAATGATATAGTTATGTGGAAAACAGAATTATTGTTAAAAAAGAGGGAAGAATGCCAGAAAGAAAGGAAATAAAAAACGGCAAACTTCTGAGCATCCACTGTCAACCTAACTAATAAACTAACCGTAAGTGGAATCTTGGCAAAGAGCCAACCAGAAGGAAAGCAAACCCTTCAAGTGCTCTGACATGGTCAGCTCTAAGCAGTAAAAAGGGCACAGAAGAACGAGGTCTAGTAGGGAGACAGTGGGCTGGTCAAGCTCTGATGCACAGGTCTTATCTGAGATTTCAGATTGAAGAGTCCTGCTCCTGTGTGAGCAAGGAGACTGAAATCAACTCTGATCTTAAACTTGTCGGAGAAATCAAATGGACCCCCTTTGTGCAAGTTTATTTTCCCTCTGCATTCTCCGCTTGCTGTGGAAAAGATGTTGCCTCCAGCAATCTGTTAACTTCAGAGACCTCAACAGTCATATTCCTGACAACACTACTACTCTCTCAAACAAATTGGACTTCTGCTAGAAACACCCTGTTCAGGGAAAAACCATTGAGTATTAAAAACTGAAAGAAAACTTGTAATTCTGTATCTACAGTACTGATGTATAAACTGCATTGTTTTGTGACAGATTTAATCCGACTGGATTTAGCACTATACCTTCCAATAGTGACTTTCAGACTAAAATTGTCACCTTCTGTGAAGCCCAAAGAGACAAAGGGTTAGATTATGGTTGGAGCTTTGATCCTTGATTTTCTGAAAATAAAACTGAACAGTTTATTAACTTCAATAATTAATACCTCGATGTCACGAGCAGGAAAAAATAACTTGATGGTTGGGTTCAAAGCCAGAAGGTAGCATGCCTATTGCAAATAGTGCAGCAGAGGAACCTTTCAGAGAATGAAATCTTTAAAGGCCTTTAAATCTCAATGCACATACTCATTATTTATACAGCATTGAAACAGGCCCTTCGGTTCACCGAGTCTGTGCCGACCAACAACCACCCATTTATACTAACCCTACAGTAATCCCATATTCCCTACCACCTACCTACACTAGGTGCAATTTACAATGGCCAATTTACCTATCACCTGCAAGTCTTTGGCTGTGGGAGGAAACCGGAACACCCGGCAAAAACCCACACGGTCACAGGGAGAACTTGCAAACTCCGCACAGGCAGTACCCAGAATCGAACCCGGGTCCCTGGAGTTGTGAGGCTGCGGTGCTAACCACTGCGCCACTGTGCTCGACTCTGAGGTTGTACGTATACAGGATAGCCCAGACCTTGATCAGCCTGAATACCAATACCCAGGATGTGCTCGAATCATTGCAGTACCTTGTTTAATTTACATTCACATGTCAGATTCATCATTATGCACAAGAATCTAACAGCTATAATCTTCATTCAAGTGCCTTGGGAATAGATTGACTGCTCACTTTTGGGAAATAACATTTAACATAGGAGCAGCAACCTAAAAAAAATAAAGAGAAGCCAATGGTACAGGCCTATTGCGATTTTTTTTTTAAATGCCTAAAATGTTGCAAATCCTGAATATGTCAGTGTCAATTGTCTAAAGATGCATTGGTCCATTTCTCCCAATGACCAGTACAATGTGTATTTCCTGTGCTAATTTTCTTCTGAGCACTTCTGCAATTTCTTCTTGTAACAGAAATCCATTAATATCATACAGGAAATAAATTCCTCCTCAGGTACATGAGTCCCATTAATCAAATTATGTTCCAGCCCTTTTTAGCACTTGACAAATCCAGTCACCTGGGAACCAACACTCCAAGTTACTTCTTAGTAACATTCAGTGGTGCAAATGTTGTGTTGCCTGATTGAGTTTTGTAACTTTGGCTGGCGTTTTGGGCTGAATCTTTCCAGCCCACCACCGGGATCAGCAGCAAGCTTCAAAACGGCAGGGTACACGCCACAGAGCCGCTGCGATATGCGGGTGGTTGGGGCTTGGGGTGGGGGGGGGGAACCCGATCAGGAGGGCCTCCCCAGTCCACAAGGAGGCCGCCAGGTTTTACCAGCGGTGGTGGGAGGAGGCCCTTAAGTGGTGGTTAATTGGCCACTTAAAGGCCTTGATTGGCCTGGGGTGGGCAGGCTCTTTCTCGCCACCACCACCCCCAGTAAAATTGCAGCGGGGGGCAAAAAGGTATAGGGAATAGCACCCCCCCCCACCTCCCACTCTATTTTACAACCCCCACCTCCCCCCCATCCCCCAACCCCTGCCAACAGCCCGCTCCTGTGGGGGAACGTAAAATTCTGGCCTTTGTGTCATTATGCTAACAATGTCAAAAGGTAAAGGGGACACAGTTAAGAGAAAATAATAAGTTAAAAGAACAGAAGCAAAATGCTGCAGATGCTAAAAATCTGAAACAAACGAATAAACACGGCAGGTCAGGCAACATCTGTGAAGAGAATGGACAAGACGTTTTGGGTATGGAGCCTTTCTCCAGTTTTGATACACCATACCCAAAAGGTCTTGACTATTCTCTCCACGGATCCTGCCTGATATGCTGAGGGTTTTCATTTTAAACTAATAGAAAATAGGAATAAAAGGAGAATGTAAGTAAATGATGAAGCACCAATTCACTTGAGTTGATTTATCTTACATGCTGCCTTATTTACCAAATAAAAAGATATTGGAAAAGAAACCACAATTGATTTTCTTTGCAATTCATATTATTTTAAGTGTAAACTTTTTAAAAATAAAAATCAACAGGCTATCTCCTTTAACACTGTTACTTTATTACACTTTACATTTTGTTTTCAAACCAAGGAGTTCTTTTTAACACGTCACCATACGAAAACAATGTAACATTATCACTGCATCTATGAGCGTTTCAATTGACTCACAGTTAATCAAAGTAAAATCAGCCTTTCATTATCTGGTGCATTGGACCACTGATCAGAGCAGCTGTCTGAGATTGGGTGGTAATTGTATGGACGGTGAATCATTTTGGAGGGAAAATAGGAATGTCTTTGTTACTGAAAAAACCTATTTAAAATACCACTGAAGGGAAAAAGCACAGAAATAAAAAAGGGAGGTTAAATTGGTTAAAAATTAATGGATAAATGGATAAAAGATCTCTGAAGAGAGTTTCAAATGAAAAACATCGAGTTATTTTTCAGATGGTCAACTGGCAGAATGGGTCGATTGTGATGCATTGACATAATAGGGAAAATTGATGGCAAAAGTCACCTTGCAGAGTTCAAATAGCTCTGGGATTACAGCGTGAGGGTTGAATAAAAGGTACATTTATAATACAACCAATATGTACGCTTACTCTGCATTGCTAAATGAAGCTATTTTACAGGATGTAAAAGAACAAAAAACAAAAACAAAGTTTGTTTTTTAATTAAAAGCAAAATACTGCGGATGCTGGAAATCTGAAACAAAAACAAGAAATGCTGGAATCACTCAGCAGGTCTGGCAGCATCTGTGGAAAGAGAAGCAGAGTTAACGTTTCGGGACAGTGACCCGAAACGTTCCGAAGAAGGGTCACTGACCCGAAACGTTAACTCTGCTTCTCTTTCCACAGATGCTGCCAGACCTGCTGAGTGATTTCAGCATTTCTTGTTTTTGTTTGTTTTTTAATTCTTACTTCAAATGATAATGACCTGGAGTTCGAGGCTGAGAGGAATACCTGATCAGAATTTGGATTTTACTTTCTATTATCGGCAGAACAGTGGGCACCACCCTTTTGTACATACTGACAAAAAGGGAAACATTTGTGGAGACAGCAAGGCAGGCAAAGAGGGAAAGATGCAGGAAGAAAGACCAGCAGGGAGAAAAGGCGAGATAATGGGAAGTAGGAGGAGAAAGGGGACAAGAAAGAAAAAGAAGATGGGAAGGAGGAGAAATGAAAGGGGAACAGAATGGAGGAGAGAGGGTTTGGAAGGAAGAGAAATGGGTCCAAGAGGAAGGAGAGTGGGAGAAGTGGAAAAACAGGTAGTTATGAAAACAAATAAACTATAAATAAACAGTGTAAGCAAATGTTAGAACATGAAGAGTGGAATCTGTTGGTCATGAACTCAAATGGGGTTGCTCTCTGTTACAATGCATTTAGAAGCAAATTTTTTCCATTCATTTGATGAAGCTGTTTGACTCAGCCTATGGTTATGTTAGTAGATACTAAACAACTGATTAAGAGTCATTATTATTCTCCATTGTGGAAGTGAAAGGGAGAAAAACTTGAATTTATACAGCACTTTTCACATCCTGAGGACAACAAAGTGCATCACCGCTAATGAATTGAGCCAATTGCATTTTTAATTGTGTTCTCATCAAGAATTGTGATGACGTCAGTATTGTTATTTACTGATGAATAGATCCTGCTGTATCTATTGTTAACTTCTCAGAAAAACCTAGATGTGTTAATGCACATAGAGGTGTTACTTCACTGTGATATTTTTGGGAATGATCTATGTGTCTTGTTATAGGAACATAGGAACAGGAGTAGGCCATTCAGCCTGCCAAACTTGTTCTGCCATTCAATGAGATCATGACTGATCTGTATCTTACCTCCCTATCCCTTATTACCCTTGGATAGCAAAAACCTATCGCTCTCATATTTAAAATTATTAGCTGAACTATCAACTGCTTTCTGTGGGAGCCTATTCCACACTTATACTACCCTTTGCATAAAGAAGTCATTCCTAATGTCTCTCCTGAGTCACGTTGACTGCGGAGAAGGTTTCTCTCTATCTACCTATTGATTCCTTTCAAAATCCTAAAAACCTCAATTCTATATTACATATTCTATAGTTTATATAATCTCTCCCCTTAATTTAACCTCTGGAACCCTGGTAACATTCTGTTGAACCTGCAATGCATTCCTTACAAGACCAATATATCTTTTCCAAGGCTTGGCCATGTGAGCCGCATGGAAGATGGCAGGATCCCCAAAGACACATTGTACAGCGAGCTCGCCACTGGTATCAGACCCACCGGCCGTCCATGTCTCCGTTATAAAGACGTCTGCAAACGCGACATGAAATCGTGTGACATTGATCACAAGTCGTGGGAGTCAGTTGCCAGCATTCGCCAGAGCTGGCGGGCAGCCATAAAGACAGGGCTAAATTGTGGCGAGTCGAAGAGACTTAGTAGTTGGCAGGAAAAAAGACAGAGGCGCAAGGGGAGAGCCAACTGTGCAACAGCCCCAACAAACAAATTTCTCTGCAGCACCTGTGGAAGAGCCTGTCACTCCAAAATTGGCCTTTATAGCCACTCCAGGCGCTGCTTCACAAACCACTGACCACCTCCAGGCGCGTATCCATTGTCTCTCGAGATAAGGAGGCCCAAAAGAAAAAAGAAAGAAAAGGTGCCCAGAACTCTACACAGTACTTCAGATGTGGTCCAACCATGGCTTTTAATGGCCAGTTACAAGCCTTTCATTCTAAATTGATAAGAATTCAAAACTAAGCCTGCAGAAAAAAATTAATGAGAACAAATTGTTCCCCTGCAACTCAAACTGGAAAGTAGCATTAATTGGGCAGAAATTTGGTTTGAATTAATTGAACAAAGAAGAAAGCCGAATTGGATGCTTCATGGGACATTATAACTGCTTAAGCTTGGAGAAATGTTGTGACTCTGAAGTCACAAGGGGTGGATATTTGTGACCCAGTGTCTCCAAAGTGGGCCATAGGCAGCATTTAACACCACCGCTTTCTCTACAACCATAAACCCTTAATTTAATTAGCACTTTATTAACAGCTGTAACCATTCTGAAACTTACGTTCCTTAGCTGCGATGCACTTTGTTGTCCTCAGGATGTGAAAAGTGCTGTATAAATTCAGGTTTTTCTCCCTCTCACTTCCACAATGGAGAATAATAATGAGTCTTAATCAGTTGTTTATTATGTGTGGGAAGAATACAAAAATGTAATAACTTCCTGTAATTCCAACACAGAGGAGTGAATTCAGTTAATATCCCCATGCAGAAAGCAGATAGCATTCTTGGTTCATTTATATATTTAGAAAGCATTCAGTTCTGATGCTTACCTTACTGATGAAATTCACTGAAAACCTAAATGTTTACTGCCTCCGTGCCATGAGCAACTAGAATAACAACTTGCATTGACAAGTGTCTCCCAAAGCACACTGTGTCCATGCTGGCTCTCTGCAAGAACAACTCAGCTAGTCCTATCTCCCACCCTTTCCCTGTAGCTCTGCAGATTTTCTTCCTTTCAGGTGCTTATCCAATTCCATTTTGAAAGCCACAATTGATTCTGCCTCCGCCACACTCTCAGTGCATTCCAGATCCTAACCACTCGCTGCGTAAAAAAGTTTTACCTCATTTCACCGTTGGTTCTTTTGCCATTCACCTTAAATCAGTGTCCTCTGGTTCTTGACTTTTCCACCAAGGGGAATAATTTCTCCTTATCTATTCTGTCTAGATCCCTTATGATTTTGAACATGTCTACCAAATCCCCTCTCAACCTTTTCTTCTCTAAGGAGAACAAGCTCATCTTCTCCAATCTAGCTACGTAACTGAAGTCCCTCATCCCTGGAACCATTCTCATAAATCTTTTCTGAACCCTCTCTAAAGCCTCACATCCTTCCTAAAATGTGATGCTCAGAATTGGACATAACACTCTTGTTGAGGCTGAACCAAACAGTGTTTTATAAAAGGTTCATCACAACGTCCTTGCTTTTGTACTCTATGCCTCTATTTATAAAGACCAGGATCCTGAATGCCTTTGAAGCCACTTACACAACCTATCCTAACACCTTCAATTATTTGTGCACATATATTCCAAGATTTCTTTGTTCCTCTACCCTCTTTAGAATTGTATAGTTTATTTTATAGTGCCTTGCCTCATTCTTCTGATCAAAATGCATTACTTCACACTTCTCTGCAATAAATTTCATCTGCCACATGTCTGCCCATTCCATCAGCCTGTCTATGTCCTCCTGAAGTCTATCACTACCCTCCTCAAAGTTCACAATACATCCAAGTTTTGTGTCATCTGCAAATTTTGAAATTGTGCCCTGTACACCCAAGTCTAGGTCATTAATATAGTTCAAGAAAAGTGGAGATCCTGGTACTGATCCCTGGTGAATTGCATTGTATACCTTCCTCCGGTCCAAAAACAACTGTTCACCACTAATCTCTGTTTCCTGTCACAGCCAACTTCGTATCCATGCTCCACTGTCCCTTTTATTCCATGGGCTTCAAATTTGCAGACAAGCTGATTATGTGGCACTTTACCAAATGCCTTTTGGAAGTCCTTGTACACCACATCAACCGCGTTACCCTCATCAACCTCTGTTACCTCATCAAAAAACGCAAGCAAGCTAGGTTAAGTTACTTTAACAAATCTGTGCTGGCTTTCCTTAATTAATGCACACTTGTCCCAAGTGACTGTTAATTTTGTCCTGGATTATCATTCCTAAAAGCTTTCCCACCACTGAGGTAAAACTGATCAGCCTGTAGTTGCTAGGTTTATCCTTGCACCCTTTTTTGCCTAAGGGTGTAACATTGGCAATTCTCCAATCCTCTGGCACCATCCCTGTATCTAAGGAGGATTAGAAGATCATGGCCAGTACCTCCGCAATTTCCATCCTTATTTCCATCAGTATCCTCAGAGGCATCCCATCCGGTCCTTGTGACTTATCAACTTAAAGTACAGCCAGCCTTTTCAATACCTCCTCTTTATCAATTTTTAGCCAGTGTCTCAACTACCTCCTCTTCCACAATAACTTCAGCAGTATCTTCTTCCTTGGTAGAGACAGATGCAAAGTACGCATTTAGTACCTCAGCCATGCCCTCTGCCTCCATACGTAGATCTTTTTTGGCCCCTAATCAGCCCCACCCCTCCTCTTACTACCCTTTTACTATTTATATGCCTATTGACAATGACAGACGATCCTTCATAATGTATAGAAGCATCTTTTTGTGAATATGGAGTCTTGTACTATTATTGATCAAATGGATTATTTCCCCAGAGAAGAAACTCTGCATTTCTCTGAGCCAGATACAGGAGGTTTAACTGAAAATATTATTATGCACAAAGTGCATGGGTTCCTTAGTGACTGACATTTTGGCAGGCAGTGAATGGCCTTTTCTAGTGTGACTGATGGGTTGACAATAGCTCCGGATAATTTCCAATTCACTGCCTCCAATCCTAGGCATCACTCTGGAAGCTGGATGTGTCACTTCAGACATAACTTCAGCAGCTTTTGACTTCAATTTCCAAAACCTGTACACAGTAGCTTGATGTGAAAAACATCCTTTATGCATCACTTTTAGCTTCAGAACCAGCAGAGGACATATAGGTCCTGATTGTAAATTGAGGATGCAGTTTTACTGTCACTTTCAAATCTATATTAAGTGCTCTGGGGTGCCCACCAGTGCAAAAATGGCAATATAACTCAGGAGTACACCGATTGCACTAACACCATGTGGTGTGAGGCTGCTGTAAATTAAATAATATTAATGCCCTTGAAGTAAAGGGAACTCATGTCAGACACACACAGGCACACCATGTACCAAAGATAATTAACTTGCACAAGTGATATCCAGCTGTAAGATACCCCAACATTGTCCAGCTATTATAATGTGCATATATAATTCCTAATCAGTTTAAAACCAACAGAAGGTGTGGTGTCATTGATTTTGATTAATCTTCTAAATTCATTCAGTTGCATTATTAGTTGCTAGTTAACCTTGTCTTCCCCAAACTATGATGGCTAGAATATCATGACTAGACATTTCATACAACTCCTACTTCCTTCTTCATTGTCCTGTAATTTCCTGAAAGAGGGAAAAAACACAGGACCAATGAGGGGAAAGAAACTCTGGAAAATTCCTCTCCAACCCTCTCAGGTGATCAACCAATCCAGGGGAGTACATCGGCCAAGTGTTATTTACTTTTGTCATTCACTGGTTGAAAAGCGCTTTAGGATGTCCTAAGAATGTAAAATTGCTACATAAATGCAATCCATTCTTTCTTCATCTTCATCATCTTTTGTAGACAGTCACCTCAGGCCTATCACTGGCTTTTCTTATCTGATGACAGCACCTTTCCTCTTCAGACTTTTGCGACCGACTTGTTTACAAAAAAATGTCTACCTTATCACGTTGATAACCAACCTCAAGGTCCTTTTGCTTGTTGCTTTTCAACAACCTATTATTTTTGAGTTAATTACACGCTTTGTGAATACAGAAGTCTGTTTACCTGCACTCCTCTTCACTTGCCTCCAATGTCCTTCATTATTTTTCAGCAATCTGTCACATCAGCACAATCTCTGTACACATCCCATATATACATCCTCATAGAGGCAACAGTTTGCTCTCCACATGTCAAAATTTTAAACATTCATCTTTCTGTCAGTCATGTCCTAATTACAATCTCATTGCATCCCTTGTAACTGCAACCCACATCTTTCTTTTGCATTCACATACATTTTAATTGGTATGAGTATTTAACTCTTTTCAATTTTCATTAGCATAGTACAATAATTAATTACGAACATGTAATATATACAAGACCCCCTCCAGCAAGCTGGCTCATGGAATTTGTACAACATTCAATTTAACTGCAGTCTAAGGCTGGCGCAGTGGTTAGCACCGCAGCCTCACAGCTCCAGGGACCTGGGTTCAATTGTGGTTACTGCCTGTGCGGAGTTTGCAAGTTCTCTCTGTGACTGTGTGGGTTTTCGCCGGGTGCTCTGGTTTCCTCCCACAGCCAAAGACTTGCAGGTGATAGGTAAATTGGCCATTATAAATTGCCCCTAGTATAGGTAGATGGTAGGGAATATGGGATTACTGTAGGGTTAGTATAAATGGGTGGTTGTTGGTCGGCACAGTCTCAGTGGGCCGAAGGGCCTGTTTCAGTGCTGTATCTCTAAATAAAAAATAAAATAAGGCACTTAGACTGGTGCACTAAATTTCACCTATAAACCATCAACAAGGAGTTGCATGCACTATTCCTACCATGTATCGCTCCATTGAAGTTTTTCCATCTCCATTTTAATTAGCTTTATGAATCATAGAGTCATACAGCACGGAAGGAAGCCAGTCGGCCCATCATGCCTGTTCTGGCTCTTGGAAAGAAAATCTAATTAGTCCCACTCTCCTGCTCTTTCCCTATAGCTCTGTAAATTTTTCTTTTTCAAGTATATATTCAATTCCCTTTTGAAAGTTATTGTTGAATCTGCTTCAACCATCCTTTCAAACAGCGTATTCCAGATCATAACAACTTGCTGTGTAAACCAGTTTCTCCTCATCTCCCCTTTGGTTCCTTTGCCAATTATCTTAAATCTGTATCCTCTGGTTACTGGCCCACCCACCAGTGGAAACTGTCTCTCCTTATTTACTCTATCAAAACCTTTCATAATGTTGGACACTTCCATTAAGTCTCTCCTTAACCTTTTCTGCTCTAAGGAGAACAATCCCAGCTTCTCTAGTCTCTCTGTGAACTATATAAAAGTATAAAGAACAGAAACCTGCTTGTGAAGCCAGCACAGTAATTCCTGGAGAAATCACGGAATGTGGTTTGGTTGTGCTTTTACCTACCATTACTCGTTAGGAATGGGAAACTTTAATTCCCTGCCTATGCTCAGTTAGTGGATCTGAGCCAAGGAGGTAGTTGGAGCTTTATAATTAACCTAAGTGGCCTATATCTAGAGAGGTAGGAAAAGCAGCCATGGTTCCAAATCCTCGTAGCTATAGTGAACTCTCTCCTGCTCTAAACACCCTGCCACCATCCACCCCCTAACTCTGTGGAAATATGTACATGTACCTGGTGGATGAGAACAGGATCAGGATCAACTGTGATGCCCTTCATAGTCAAACACCCAGCTTTCATTATTTAGGTTTAAGCATTAAGAATAACCACTCGAATGAGGTATTGGAAGGTGACTAGTATCCATGGAATTCCACCAAGAACTAAGAAGTGCGGGAAAATGTTGACCAAAAAAGACTATCACTCACTCATTTTGGTTTATAATGCCAACATTTCACTTGCATTGTTCTTAAAAAATAAACACAACTCCACAAGTTTAAATAGTTTGCATTCCGTAGAATTCTTGCTAATCATAAATCTCACCGCTAATATTCTGCTGCTAGGAACAGGTCCAGTGATAAAAACCTCTGACCTCTGTCTTTGGTAGAACAGTGATCTTTGAATTGTCACGCTGATGAAAATACAGAAACAAACTGAAGGGTCAAAAAAAATGAAAACATTTTTAAAAGACTGGTACATGTACGGTCAACAAAATGGAGGACAAGACACATAACCCTCAGCATCTCTTGCATGCAAGTCCACATCCATGCCTATGAAGAAGGAAAACCAATTAAGCCTTGTCTGCATGGAAATGCAGCAGATAATCACACCTGGATGTGAGCAATACTCAAACACAATAAGACAAGACCTTTCGCAGACTTCTCATCTCCAAATAACCTCCATTACAATGGAGTGTGAACCACCCTTATCTCCTCAGAATAGGGCCATCATCAAGGCTGTTTTCAGCCCAGCCAGGAGTGAAACCTGAAACCACATGAGCAAAACGAACTCTTGTAAAATTCACCTTAAAAGGTAGTTGTTTTGAGGACCAAAGGGGGAGTCTTTTCAGGACAGGACTAGAGACAACAACATGAGTCTGGTCTATCCTCAGCCAGACAGTGCAACAAAAAGCCTTCTTGAATTCCAGCAAGGTTGAGAGAGAGAGAGAGAGATCGAGATCGGTTCCAGCCAATACAGTCGAGCCCTGCTAAGACAAGTTGGAAGCTAGCTGCAGAAGAGACAAGAAAGTGCCTTTGTAAAAATGACTCTTCTGCTGGTGAGAATTGACCTAAGACATCAGCACTGTCTTCAACCAAAAGTGAACCACCAGGAGACTCCAACAGCCCAATGATTACCAGACAAACAGCAAACAGGCCTGCAACTTGAAAATTCACCTCCCGAGGGCATCTGACAGGTTATTCCTGAAACAAAAGACTTCTACAACCTGAACTCTGAACACCTCTTACCCTGTAGTTTTCTATCTATTTTCTCTTGAGTGTGCATGTGAGAGTGAATGCATGCGTGAGTGGTATTGCAAACATTTTTGGGGAATGAGTATTCTTTAATAAATATTTAATTTTCTGCTTAAAACCTACAAGAAAACCTGTCACTGTCTGTTTATTTGGCATGCAAAACACTCAGGGGCTAACTCATCATTTTAAACAAAACACGATTGCTATCAGTTGGGAGGTGAACAGTGGGAACCACCCATACCCCTTACCACCTGGCCGTAACAGCATTTTTACTAACTGTTGCAAAGGTTTTGTGTATACATAATTGACTGCCTGCTGTGCATTAACTGCTAACTATGTCTTGTTTGTCCCAGCCACTCTCTTGAATAAAAGTAATGGGAAATCGGAGCGAAAACAAAATCTTCTGGGAAAATGATAACTGCAAACAATGTTTTGTTTATTGCACAACAATCACCTAACTGAGGAATTAGCTTAGGTATTTTCAAAAACTAGTTGTATCTATGGTGATAATAGTTACCATGTAAGTTATATTGTGTGACTAAAAACTACAGCAACCAGCATTATATTTGGCAGAAATCTTTTGCATTCTTCTAAACAAGGGGATGCCAATACTCAGGAATGGTACACCTGTTCACTTTTGGAACTCAATCGTCTTCTCTGGCACAACAAGTATATTAAATCCACCTCAGAAAGGCAAGCTCCACTACAGCCATCAGAATTTCCCACTTCCACACCAGTCAATTATGAACTGCCAGAGTGAGATTGTCAATTTATACCTGATTGTAGCCAGTTTTTTTTGGGATCCTGTAATCATTTGGAACCAGGCTGCGTCTACCCAAGCTCATTTCATGCAGGATCACTTCCAACTGGTGCAGAGAAAATACATTTATGTCATTAATCTGGATTGGTTTTGAAACTAGGCACTCACACATGCCAATCTAAAAAACTCAGACAAATTACCAAATACCTTTTAAAAAGCTGACAGCTCAAAAACAACCTACATCAGAAAAACACTCCCCAATAAAGATATACGATCAAGGCCACAATCTAAAGGTGACTAAATATGTTAAATTCCTTTTTATTAAACTGAATTTCAGGATTTATAATGGTGCTTGTTATGGTCTGAAAACTGTGCCCTCATGTTTACCATTGGAATCCTTGTAAAAGTTCCTGCACAGATATGAATTATTGGTAATTTGCTGTCTTACGTGACTTGTAATATCAGTATTTCTGAACTCCAATGGAGTTGAGAATATGGTTAAGGTAAGACTCTTTTTTAGGAAAAAGAGATGATGTTTTGAGAACTAAATACAAAGTCTTCGCATTTTTTATTTTGATGGTACATTTGAGTCTAACCTGTGTTAATTTGCCAAAGTGCTTGCAAGTCCGGAAGAAACTAACAAAAAAATGTCAGAAATCATGGACCAGATTGGCAATTCTTGGAGCCACTCACTCCTAAGTGATGCTATTAGACAGCAATGAGCCTGTGGGCATCAGGCAACTAAAGAAAGGGCAGAGTAACAAGCTTATGCACTTAATCACCCACTTCAGCCGTTCCTGCAAAACAAAAATACAGAAATAATGTATAAAGATGGTACCACATGGCTTGGCCATGTGAGCCGCATGGAAGATGGCAGGATCCCCAAAGACATATTGTACAGCGAGCTCGCCACTGGCATCAGACCCACCGGCCGTCCATGTCTCCGCTTTAAAGACGACTGCAAATGCGACATGAAATCCTGTGACATTGATCACAAGTCGTGGGAGTCAGTTGCCAGCGTTCGCCAGAGCTGGCGGGCAGCCATAAAGACAGGGCTAAAATGTGACGAGTCGAAGAGACTTAGTAGTTGGCAGGAAAAAAGACAGAGGCGCAAGGGGAGAGCCAACTGTGCAACAGCACCGACAAACAAATTTCTCTGCAGCACCTGTGGAAGAGCCTGTCACTCTAGAATTGGCCTTTATAGCCACTCCAGGCGCTGCTTCACAAACCACTGACTACCTCCAGGCACGTATCCATTGTCTCTCGAGATAAGGAGGCCCAAAGATCAAGATCAGATCACTCTTAAAATTCTAAAAGCAATTAAAGATAAAGTATTCCTTGACGTTCACTGAACAATGACAAGCTGGTAAATTGGAGAATTGATGCAGGGAAGGAATTAGAATTAGAATTAGAACATTACAGCGTAGTACAGGCCCTTCGGCCCTCGATGTTGCGCCGACCTGTGAAACCATCTGACCTACACTATTCCATTTTCATCCATATGTCTATCCAATGACCACTTAAATGCCCTTAAAGTTGGCGAGTCTACTACTGTTGCAGGCAGGGCGTTCCACGCCCCTACTACTCTCTGAGTAAAGAAACTACCTCTAACATCTGTCCTATATCTATCACCCCTCAACTTAAAGCTATGTCCCCTCGTGTTTGCCATCACCATCCGAGGAAAAAGACTCTCACTATCCACCCTATCTAACCCTCTGATTATCTTATATGTCTCTATTAAGTCACCTCTCCTCCTCCTTCTCTCCAACGAAAACAACCTCAAGTCCCTCAGCCTTTCCTCATAAGACCTTCCCTCCATACCAGGCAACATCCTAGTAAATCTCCTCTGCACCCTTTCCAAAGCTTCCACATCCTTCCTATAATGCGGTGACCAGAACTGCACGCAATACTCCAGGTGCGGTCTCACCAGAGTTTTGTACAGCTGCAGCATGACCTCGTGGCTCTGAAACTCGATCCCCCTACTAATAAAAGCAAACACACCATATGCCTTCTTAACAGCCCTATTAAATCCCTGAAAGTTGCTACCCAGGTTATGTACCTGGACACCAAGATCTCCCTGTTCATCTACACTACCAAGAATCTTCCCATTAGCCCAGTACTCTGCATTCCTGTTACTCCTTCCAAAGTGAATCACCTCACACTTTTCCGCATTAAACTCCATTTGCCATCTCTCAGCCCAGCTCTGCAGCCTATCTATGTCCCTCTGTACCCTACAACATCCTTCGGCACTATCCACAACTCCACCGACCTTCGTGTCATCCGCAAATTTACTAACCCACCCTTCTACACCCTCTTCCAGGTCATTTATAAAAATGACAAACAGATGGGTGGGTTAGTAAATTTGCGGATGACACGAAGGTCGGTGGAGTTGTGGATAGTGCCGAAGGATGTTGTAGGGTACAGAGGGACATAGATAGGCTGCAGAGCTGGGCTGAGAGATGGCAAATGGAGTTTAATGCGGAAAAGTGTGAGGTGATTCACTTTGGAAGGAGTAACAGGAATGCAGAGTACTGGGCTAATGGGAAGATTCTTGGTAGTGTAGATGAACAGAGAGATCTTGGTGTCCAGGTACATAAATCCCTGAAAGTTGCTACCCAGGTTAATAGGGCTGTTAAGAAGGCATATGGTGTGTTAGCTTTTATTAGTAGGGGGATCGAGTTTCGGAGCCACGAGGTCATGCTGCAGCTGTACAAAACTCTGGTGAGACCGCACCTGGAGTATTGCGTGCAGTTCTGGTCACCGCATTATAGGAAGGATGTGGAAGCTTTGGAAAGGGTGCAGAGGAGATGTACTAGGATGTTGCCTGGTATGGAGGGAAGGTCTTACGAGGAAAGGCTGAGGGATTTGAGGTTGTTTTCGTTGGAGAGAAGGAGGAGGCGAGGTGACTTAATAGAGACATATAAGATAATCAGAGGGTTAGATAGGGTGGATAGTGAGAGTCTTTTTCCTTGGATGGTGATGGCAAACACGAGGGGACATAGCTTTAAGTTGAGGGGTGATAGATATAGGACAGATGTTAGAGGTAGTTTCTTTACTCAGAGAGTAGTAGGGGCGTGGAATGCCCTGCCTGCAACAGTAGTAGGTCTGTAACTATAAAAATTGTTGGTTTTGACTCACAACGTTAAAGGGCTTTGAAGCACCTGATTTACAGTATGTTTACAATATGTTTTCAGATTAATATATATACCATCTCACTTTTGACCTTTGAAAGGATATACATTTATATAGTGTTTTATATGTCCTCAGAATCCCCAAAATTGCTTCACAGCTATTGATGTACTTTTGAAGTGTTGTCACTGTTGCAAAGCAGTGAAACATGGCAGCCAACTTGCATTCATCGAGGTCCTACAAACAGCAATGTGGTAAATGACCAAATCCCTGTTTTCGGAGGTATTGATTGAGGGATAAATGCTGGCCAGGACACTGAGAGAACTCTCTTGCTCTTCTTCAAATAATGCCAATATCTTTATGCCTCCATGAGAGGGCAGACCAGGGCCTTGGTTTACCTCCCATCTGAAAGGCAGCACCTCCCACACTGCAGCACTCCCTCAAGTGCTGCACAGACCTGTGATCATGTGCTCTAGTGCCTGGTGTGGGGCATGAACGCATAATATTCTGAGTTAGAGGCTAGAGTGTGCCGGCTGAGCCAAGACTAAAATCTAAATGTGACAAAATCACTATTAATTGTTGCTTGGAGCTGGTTCACGCTGGATTGACAAAGTAAATATATTTCTTCATCCTTTGGGGAGATGCTGGATGAGAGGTCTGGTGCACAAATCATTCGGGAAATTGGAATCTCTGTACTGAAAACACATTCTTGGAGTAAGCCAGTCCTATATTGATGTTTTCTGTTTAGGGATTTCATTGCTTTCAAATTTAGTTGTTCATGTGAGCCACTGGGCACACACCAATGTCCTTCTACAACTGATCCATATCCATGGCAACCACCTGCATGAAACCTGCAGGCAGATTTGAAATCTTGTACAGTTCACTCCTCTTAATTGTTTTTCTCCCCCCCAGAATGTTATAGGTGCTTACAGCTTGAAACAGGACACAGTATGCACTCTGCAGAATGCTGTTATTTATTGAGAAATATGCATATGTAAATAAATAACAAAAATTGTGCACAGCGAACAGTTGTGTGTGGCTTGTCTGTGTACTTGTTTCTTTTCAGGCAATGGAGAGCAGAGGAGTTCTCGCAGTGTTGTGGACAAGATTTATCCCTTAACTCATATAATTAAAAATATAATTTATCTCATTGCAAATTTGCTGCCAGGTTTGCAACAGTGACAATACTTCATCAGTACTTCATCAGCCGTGAGCATTTTTGGGACATCCTGGAGGCATAAAAGGCGCTATATAAATGTGCCTTTCTTATTTCTTATCACCTGGGCCATGCAAAAGGGCCTGGGAAGAGAAAAGCTGCTCATTTCCTGATATGCCCTATTGTTAAAATGATGGGAATAAGTTTGTTCATTTATACCAATGGTGTGAAGTTTTTCAAATAATTCAGTGCTACTTCACTGTGATCGTCTTCTGCTTTTTCTTTACATCTACAAAGAATTGAGCCAACTGGACAAACTGAAACTGATGCTGTCCACCAAATCTTTCCTCCTTCAGCACAACCCAGAACAAAATAAGTGAATCACCTATTTCAAGCTAAAATTAAAAAAAAACTACTTTCTGTAAAACATCCACAATTCTAATCAACATTTCAACAAAACCAAAACCACTAAAGTCCCCTGCCTTCTCACATCAACACCCACAGTGAGAAACAATGCTTATTGTGCACCTCACCTACTACAGACTGATCATTATTCACACAGCACTGCATTCTTACAGAAAACACTCTTCAGAAAAGTGGAAAAACATTCTTATACAGGAATTCAGAAAATTAGATTTTAAAAATGTAATAATTGTGCGATTAACATGGAACAAGTTATACATAACCAGATAGATAAATTGGACAGTGGTGGGGAGAGGGGGAGCGAAGAGAGCGAGAGGTGTCCAATTAAAAAACAAGTTTCACGTAAACGTACTTCCATGTTAATCAGATTACCAGACTGCCACATCCCCCCGACACATCCCGCTTAACATACTATTATGTCACACTCATGGAGGGAACAGTGATGAAATATGAAATGAAGTGGAGGAAGTATGAAATAAAAGTAAACTGTTGAACTAAACTACAGGGAAATGGACAGTTTGCTACCCGTTAACAGAGAGAGAGAGATCAGTGATCCCCTCCTGTACTGCCAATCAACATGTTGAAGACGGGATCATTATTAATGTCTGGAATTGCCTCGAGGAGGCACAGTGACATGTGAAACAGTCCATTCCATGCTAACGACTCCCATCATCAAAAATTGGGCTAGCAAAGACTTTTGCAGACATACTGACTCCAAAGCCATGGCCAAGATAATAGGTGTGAAATAACACCTATTTATCAAACTGGACCACATTCAGTTGCCATTATGTAACAATTGTCACCACATCCTGGGACATTGTATGACCACCCCAGGGGAGAGTGTCTTTAATCACCTAACTGAAACCAAAACATGATAAGTTTTTACCTTAAAGAATTTACTTTTCTGAGAGACAGACAGAAAGTCATTCCAGCCAGAGAAGCTGTGAGATCGATCCAGCTAAGCAAGGAGCCCTGCCACCACCATCTTTAAACTGCTGAGGCAGAGAGATTGCAAAGTGACCTTGAAAATTCTCCACTTGAGAAATTGAACCAGAACTTCCACCATCAACTTCAGGCTGAGTTTTAACCAAAGGACTTTGTGACACTTTAACTCCAAGACAAGGAACATTCAGGCCTGCAGCGCTGTTAAAAAATTTCAATGCAAATTCTAAAATGGGCAACCAATACTTTGTTGTATTTATATTTCTTTGCAGAGGAGGGGGTAAACTTTTGTGCCCATCAAGTGAGGGATGTTCACACTTATCCATTCAGGTACGTCCAGTGTGAGCTAAGAGCACAGTTAATTTCTCTTTATTGTGTGGGCTCACCACCATCATATGTGGGATAAACTTTGAAGATCTCAGTCAACGAAGAGCCAGAGTCAACAATTTAGCACCACTTCTCAAGTTGCTGCTGCCTTTCTCTATCTACTTGTCCATCCGCAAACTGCAGGTGTCTCCCTGCAGTCGGCGAATTGGCACTAGCTCATTGTCCCTAAATTTCTGCTGCTGCTACTTTCTTCCTGTGATGAATTGCTACTGTGTCTCCTTTACTCAAATTTCTGGTGCTATGTCCAGCCTAGGTTGCTGCTGCTACCCTTCCAGCCTCTGAGCTGGGAGGGTGGCATCAGTACACCCAGTTTTCCAATCACTCTGTCTCACCACAGCCTCCCCAGTTGCTGCTGAATTACCCTGTCTGAATCACTTCTTTGTGTTATCTTCTGCTACCACAGAGTCCTACTTAATGTAAAGGAATACATCAAAAAAGGACCCCTGTACAAAAGACAAGTACTGAATCTACTATTCATCATTAGGGGATTCTTTTGGTCCATAATGTCTCAGAAAACGATTTTCAAATCATTTCCACCACTGGGAAATAAAATTTTTAATTTTAATACTTTAATCTCCAGTAATAGCTCATTTACTGCCACAAGGGGAAATAAGGCTCAAATTATAAGAAATTGTTTTCTACTTAGAAGAAAAAACATATAGAAAAAAACCCCACTTTTTGGCCACAAATGAATGGAAAACTCAAAGGATAGTTATTGAATCTCCTATTTGCCTTGAAGGAACTTCTAAAAGATTTAAACAACTCAATTTCTCAATCTGCCCTGGATCCCATGTTCTGTACATGGTTTGGACTCAGCAAAGGTTGTCATTCTTTGATACCCTCCACATAATTGTGATGTAACCCAACCTTAAAACAGCATTTTCTATTGCACTAGCATGACATTTCCACTTCTCATCCTGTGACCACAATAGTGAAATATTCAACTTCAGAACAGTTTTGTGTTGTGGGCCCACACATGTTGGGATCTGGCTTGATAATGACCAATATCCTTTGATATGGGACTCTTGGAGCCAGTCTGGGCTAAATTTGAATCCAGGTCACAGAAGTAAAATAATTGCTCACCAACTAGTCCCCAGCAATTTTTTTTTACTAATCTCTTACTTCAGATAAACATTTGACATTTAAAGCTATAGGATTTTGGAATTGCCTTCCTCTGAATTTTATTTCAAACAGACACCAACATTGCAACATAATGTTCCAAACATTATCTGTCATTTCAAATTCATATTTTGTGGTGGAATGGCATAGCATTAAAATAAATTGGTGAGCAACTCGCACTTTTTCAATCTTATGCTTTAGCAGTGAGGGAACTATAAAAAAAGTGAGAAAGTTCATTCAAGCATATTTTTGGTAATGTTGTGTAACTTTAGAAGGGCAGAATTGCTGTATGTTATTCGTGAAAATTTAATTTATGAAACAAAATCTGTCTAAAGCTGTATATTGTGTCATGCGGTGTGTTTTTGCTGCTGCTTTACCTGTCCTCCTTTAAAACACTACTTAAAATTAATTTCTTTGATTCAGATTTTGATCACCTGTCCCAATATCTCCTTACAGAGCTTAGTGTCAAATTTGTTTGATATTGCTCTTGTGAAGAGCCTTGGGACATTTTACTATCGGAAAGGCGTTACATAAATGTAAGTTATTGTTGTTGCGTGACAACTACTTTGGGTCTCAGGCAATGTTCCCTCTAAGCTGGGCGGCAACCAGGCTGTTACCACGCAGTCTGCACACAAACCGTGCTCTTTAAGATACCTCGTGTTTGTGACTGCGCTGAAAAATTTAAAGGTCTTGCACACTTAAATGAAATGAGAGGAAACATTGGTGCCAACCTTGGCCCTGACGTAGCACAACTGTCTCTAACTCAGTAGATCAAGGGTTCAAACCCCATTTCAGCACATATTCTTGGAGGGCACTTCAGTGCAGTATTGATCATAGGAAATAGGAGCAGGATTAGGCTATTCAGCCCATCGAGCCTGTTCCGCCATTCAAACAGATCATGGCTGATACTGCACTAGTAACAGCCTGCCATCCTGAGAACTGACCCATTTATTCCTACTCTCTCCTTTCTGTCTGTTAACCAATTCTCAATTCATTGCAGTATATTACCCCCAATCCCATGTGCTCTAATTTTGTTCACGAACCTCCTGTGTGGGAGCTTATCAAAAGCCTTCTGAAAATCCAAATACATCACATCCACTGGTTCTCCTTTATCTATGCTACTAGTAACATCCTCAAAAAACTCCAACAGGTTTGTCAAACATGATTTCCCTCTCATAAATCCATGTTGACTCTGCCCAATCATATCATTATTTTCCAAGTGTCCTATTATCTCATCCTTTATATTAGATTCTAACATTTTCCCTGCCACTGACGTCAAACTAACAGGTCTGTAGTTCTCCATTTTCTCTCTTCCTCCCTTCTTATATGGTGGGTTTATATTTGCTACTTTCCAGTCTTCAGGAGCCCTTCCAGAATCTATAGAATTTTGAAAGATAACCACCAATGCATCCACTATCTCTGTAACAATCTCCTTCGGTACTCTGGGATGTAGCTCATCTGGTCCAGGGGATTTATCAACTTTCAATCCAATTACCTCTTTATTGATACTAATTTCTTTCATTTCCTCATTTTTACAAGTTCCTTGTTCCCTAGTATTCCTGGGAGATTTTTTGCATCTTTCTCCATGAAGACAGACACAGAGTAATTTTACGTTTCTCCTCCATTTCCTCATTCTCCATCACAAACTCTCCTGTCTCCACCTGCAATGAACCCACATTTGTCCTTGCTAATCTTTTCCTTTTCACATACCTAAAGAAGCTTTTACAGTCCGCCTTTACCTTTCTAGCTAGCTTGCATTCATAATCTTATTTCCCTTTCTTTATCAGTTTCTTGGTCCTCCTTTGTTGGATTCTGAGCTGCTCCCAATCCTCAGGCTTACCAGTTTTTCTGGCGATCTTATATGCCACTTCCTTTGACCTAATGCAATCTTTACCTTCTTTTGTTAGCCATGGTTGATTTACCTTTCCTGTTGGGTTTTTGCATCTTTGACGAATGTATATTTGTTGTAAACTGTGTAATACTTCTTCAAATACTAGCCATTGCCTGATATCATCAAATCTTTTAATGTATTTTCCCAATCCACCATAGCCAACTTGCCCCTCATACCTTCATAGATTCCTTTGTTCAGATTTAAGAACCTATTTTCAGAATGAACTTTATCTCTTTCAAACTTAATGTAAAATTCTATCATATTGTGGTCACTATTTCCTAATGGGTCCTTTACAGCAACGTTATTAATTAGCCCTTTCTCATTACATAATATAACTCTAAAATAGCCTGATCCCTAGTTGGTTTTTCAACATACTCCTCCAGAAACCCATCTCATACACACTCCAGGAATTCATCCTCCACAGCATTAGTGTTAATTAGGTTTACCCAAACTATATATAAATTGAAATCACCCATTATTACTATATTGCCCATGCTACATGCAGCTCTAATTTCCTGATTTATACTGTGCCCAACATTACCACTACAGTTTGCTGGCCTATAAACAACTCCCACCAATGTTTGCTGCCCCTTACTGTTTCTTAGCTCCACCCAAACTGATTCTACATCTTGCTCCTTCGATCTAAGATCCTCTCTCACTAATGTACTTATTTAGTCCCTTATTAACAGCGCTACCCCACCTCCTTCTCCCCTCTGCCTATCCCTCCTAAATGATGAATATCCCTGAATATTCAGTTCCTAGTCCTGGTCACCCTGCAACCACTTCTCCGTAATGGGAATTCATCATACTCATTTACCTCTATTTGTGTCTTCAAATCATCTACCCTGTTGCGAATGCTGTGTGCATTCAGATAGAGTGCCCTTAACTTTGTCTTAACATTATTTCTCATTCCAATCCTATTTGATGTTTGCCTTCGCCTTGTCTGCCTTCCAATTTCGCTTACTACTTTTCTATTTCCTATCACCAGTTTTGCTTCTCTCCAATCTGAACTCCCTCTTAGGTTCCCAACCCCCTTCCAACTGAGAGACTGCTGCACCAGAGGTACTGATTTTTGGATGAAACATTGAAGTGAGGTATCATCTACCCTCTCAGGGAGGCATAAAAGATTTTATGGCACGATTCAAGGAAGAGCCGTTTTCCTGATATCCTGGCTAACATTTATTTCTTAATCAATTTAATTAAAATCACTAAATTGGTTATTTATCTAATGGCTGTTTGTGAAATCTTGCTTTGTGCAAATTGGCTTTCATGTTTCCCTACATTAGAACAGTGATTCCATTTCAAAAAGTAGCTCATTAGCCATGAAGTGCTTCGGGACGTCTTGAGGTCACAAAAGATGCTATAAAAATGCAAAGTTTTTCTTGTGTCATCACATTTCTTACACTGATCTCTTTCCCTGTACATGTAGCATTTCACTAATTTACCTTTTTCACATAAAATCCAGGATGAGTAGAGAGATGGATTGTGCAGCCTTCCTCCATCACTGGAATATAGAATCAAATTGGACTCAAAAGTTTCCCTTTTCTCTCTCTGTATGGGTCGACTCAGCTTGGTTTCAAAAGGGGTTTGTCTACAGCAGAAAAATTGAAATCACATTCTGGACATAAGGATCGCTGGAAAATAGGGTGGGCATTCTCACGCAATTGCTCATGACACTGAGGTTCTGCTTAAAGCACAACAGATGGAGCTTCAGTCCGGGATGTACGTGTGTTTGATGATCCTGGATACCAATGGGAGTGTGTTTCATCCCCTGGCACCAACATCCATCATCTTGATGACCACAAAATTACAAAAATATTTATTTCACAGGTGAGTACAAAAAATCCATTCCTTTCCATCTGGCATTGAGTTTTATTTCCCTCCCCCTTCATTTATATTTCGTAACAAATCAAGTTGGCAGCAACATCTGTTTATCTGATGATCTAAATCATCTAATCAGAGTTTATAAATAAGCTTGCTTGAGATTATTAAAAACTTAAATGGAAAGTTTCCTATGCAAGTTTAATTGTTAAGCACCATATGGATATGGTAGCACAGTGATTATGTACTGCATAGTAATCCACAGACCTGGCCTAATAATCCAGATACGCGAGTTCAAATCCCACGATGGCAGCTGAGGAATTTAAATTCAGTTAATTAAATCAATCTGAAATAAAAAGCTAGAGATTGTCAAAAAGACCCATCTGGTTCACTAGGGAAGGAAACCTGCCGTGCTTGGTCTGGCCGAGACGTGACTCCAGACCCACACTCTTAACTGCCCTCTGAAATGGCCTAGCAAACCACTCAGTTGTATCAAGCCATTCCACAAAACTATAGTAAGAATAAAAGCAGACTGTCTACCTGATATTGACCTAGGCACCAGCATGACAAAGGCATACCCAGACCAGACAACCCTGCAAAGTCCGCTTCAGTAATATCTTGCGCCAAAATTGGGGGAGCTGTTCCATAGACTGGTTAAGCAGTAGCTTGACATAGTCACAGTCACAGAATCTTATCTTTCAACCAATGTACCAGATTCCTCCATCACAATCCCTGGTTATGTCCTGTCCCACCAGAAGAGGCAGCACAGTGATATGTATTCGGGAGGGAGTGGCCCTGGGTGTCCTCAACATTGTCTCTGGATCCCATTAAGTCTCATGGCATTAGGCCAAACATTGGCAAGGAAAACACCCGCTAATTACTACCTACTGCCCTCCCTCAGCTGATGAGTCAATACTCCTCCTTGTCGAACGGCACTTGGAAGAATGTACACTGGGTAGAGGACTTCAATGCTCATTACCAAAAGAGGCTCAGTAGCACCACAACTGACAGAGCTGGCCGAGTCCTGAAGACTACAGCACTGGGCCTGTGGCGGTGAGAGAACCAACATGGGGAAAAACCTACTTGACCTTGTCCTTACCGATCTACCTGTCACAGATGCATCTGTCCATGGCAGTCTTGGTTGGAGTGACCATCACACAGTCCTTGTGGTGATGAAGTCCCACCTTCACACTGAGAACACTCGCCATCGTGTTATGTCGCACTACCATCATGCTAAATGGGATGGATTCAGAATAGATCTAGCAGCTCAAAACTGGGCATCCGTGAGGTGTCGTGGACCAGCAACAATAGAATTGTATTCCACCACAATTTGTAACCTTCTGGCCTGGCATATCCCTTCACTCTACCATTACTAACAAGCCAGGGGACTAAGCCTGGCTCAATCAGGAGTTTAGGAGAACATATTTAAAAATCAGATGCCAACCTAGTGAAGCTACAACACAATATGGTAAACAGCAGAAGTAGCATGCTATAGACCAGTGGCTCTCAAACAGTTTAGTCTATGTACCACTTACGTAGGGCAAAGGACCCTGTGAACCACTTGTAGACACTCAAGGACCACCAGTGGTCTGTGGACCACACTTTGAGAATCACTGCTTTAGACAGGTCCCACAACCAACTGATCAGATCAAAGCTCTGCAGTCCTGCCACATCCAGTCAGGAATGATGATGCACAACTAAACAACTAATGGGAGGAGGAGGTTCCATGCAAATCCCATTCTCAATGATAGCGGAGCCTAGCATGTGACTGTAAAAGACAAGGCTGAAGTGTTCGCAACCATCTTCAGCCAGAAGTTTCGAGTAGATGATCCACTTTGGCCTCCTCCTGAGGTCCCCGCAATCACAGAAGCCAGTCTTCAGCCAATTCACTCCACATCATATCAAGAAATGGCTGTGTGCACTGGATGCAGCAAAAGCTCTGGACCCCCATGATATCCCGGCTATAGTGCTGAAGACCTGTGCTCCAAAACTAGTGCCCCTATCCAAGCTGTTCCAGTACAGCTGCAACACTGGACAACATGGTGGAAAATTGCCCAGGTATGTACTGTCCACAAAGTGAGTACAAATCAAATCCTGCCAGCTACCACCCTATCAGTCTCCTTTCAATCATCAGCAAAGTGCTATCAGGTAGCATTTACTCACCAATAACCTGCTCACCAATGCTCAGTTTGGGTTCTGCCAGGACCACTCAGGTCCAGATCTAATTACAGCCTTGGTATAAACATGACCAAACAAGCTTAATTCCAAAGGTCAGGTAAGAGTAACTGCCCTTGACATCAAGGCAGCATTTGATTGCATGTGGCACCAAGGAGCCCGAGTAAAGTTGAAGTCAATGGGAATCGGGGTGGATGGGGGGACTCTCCTTGGTTAAAGTCATACCTAGCACAAAGGAAGATGGTTGTGGTTGTTGGAGGTCAATCATCTCACCCCCAGGACATTGTTACAGGAGTTTCTCAGGGAAATGTCTTGGGGCCAACTAACTTCAACTGCTTCATCAATGACCTATCATAAGCTCAGAAGTGGGGATGTTCGCTGATGATTGCACAATGTTCAATTCCTCAGATAATGAAGCAGTCCGCGACTGAATGCAGCAAAACCTAGACAATATTCAGACTTGAGCTGATAAGTGGCAAGTATCATTCACACCACACAAGTGCTAGGCAATAACCATCTTCAGTCAACGGTAGTACCATCACCGACTCTCCCACTATCAACATCCTCGGGGCCCAATTAAGCAGAAACTTAACTGAAGCATGCTGATAAATACTGTGGCTACAACCACAGGTCACAGACATGGTGTTTTGCGGCAAATGACCACCTCCTGACTCCCCAAAGTCTTTCTATCATCGACAAGGCACAAGTCAGGAGTGTGATGGAATACTCTTCACTTGCCTGGATGTGTGCAGCTCCAACAACACTCAAGAAGCTTGACACCATCCAGGGCAAAGCAGTCCACTTGACTGGCACCCCATTTACCACATTAAACATTCCCTTCCTCTGCCACCGGCACACAGTGGCAGCAGTGTGTACCATCTACAGGATGGACAGCAGCAACTTACCAAAGGTTCTACAAATGCACCTCCCAAACCCACAACCTCTAATGCCTTAAAGGACAAGGAAGCAGGCATATGGGAACACCACCAGCTGCAAGCTCCCATCCAAGTCACACATCATCCTGACTTGGAACTATATGGCCATTCCTTCACTGTTGCTGGCTCAAATTCCTGGAACTGACTACTTAACAGCACTGTGAATGTACCAACACCACACAGACCACAGGGGTTCAAGAAGGTGCTTATCATCACTTTCTGAAAGGGCAATTACGGATGGCCAATTAATGCTGGCCTTACCAGTAATGCTCACATTCTATGAACGAGTAAAAAAAAGGATAAAAATATTACAGCCTTAAAACGCAGCTTTAAAAAAAGGGGAAGATGAATGCTCCATTAATCTGATTATTTTGCTTGCACATATTGCTCGTGAATAAATCAGCTGCTCCAACTCTAGCAGGATCTTCATTTTAGCATTTGTAAGTGGGAAGTCACTTCAGGTGTATATTTGGAACAAACTGAACCTCTAAGGAGTACAATTATTTTTGAATTCACAAGAAAATAACATGCTTGGAAATTTGCAGAATGTTTTATTGCATAATGGGTAATCATATTCTGAGGTTAAAAGCATTGTTTGCCTTTTACAAGCAGTCTCATCCTCTTTAGTCAGGAATCATACCTTCTGTCAAGATATTAATAACTATCCTTAACCTGACAGTCGAACCTCTTTTCTCTGGAATTACTGTTCGTTTTTTTCTCAATTTCTCGCATTGTGCCTCACTCTTCATTGGTAATAGGAGATTCTCTGAAGGTTACAGAAGGGATGCAGAGGTAATGGTTTATGAATGGTTTATAATGAACTAAAATTACACTCAATTTATTATAGACTTCTGTAGTTAAACATACTCATCTTCCTTGCTGGTTAAAGTGGTGGCAATAGCTGATGTAACAAAATCATAAGACATGCTGTTCAAAACCACTTAAGCGACCAGGCATAGGGGGTAAAATAAATCCATATTGAAATGCTCTCAGCTGCTTTAGCAAGTACTCAAGCAGCAATGGTAACTTGGTGGCTCAGCAAGTTGGTGTTCCAAAGCACCATGCCACTGAATGGAAAAATGGAGTTCTGTGCTGGTAATTATGCACAAGCACCACATCTTGGTTATGCCATCAAAGGCAATACATGGAATGCAAACCAAGTACTTGCAGGGAAAGAGCAACAGTAACAAGTAAAACGTACACCAGGTTGTTTTTGCACACTTCATGGTGAACAGTCAGAACCATGCCAATGGAGAGGAACAGGTCCACTTTCTCAGCCAAAAAATGACAAGAAACATACACACAGGAGCTACGCAGTTTAGCCCTCATGCTTGTTCCATAACTAAATTAGATTATGGCTGATCTGTATCTTAACTCCATTTTAGTCCTGTTACCCTCAATATCATTGCCTAACAAAATCTATCAATTTTAGTTTTGCAATTTTCAATTGATCTAGTCTCAACTGTGTTTTTGGGACAGTTTTCCAAATTCCCACTCCTTTGGGTCCTGAATAGGTTGCAAAAGGGGAAGGGGAGAAAATATATAAAATAAAAAGAAAGACTTGCGTCTTTATAGCTCCTTTTATGACCTAATGACTTCCCAAAGCATTTTACAGCCAATAGACAACTCTAAAAGAGTAATTGCTGTTGCAATGTAAAGAATGCAGCAGCCAATTTACGCACAGCAAGTTTCCAGAACAGCAATGTGATAATGACCAGATAATATGTTTTTGTGATGTTGATTGAGGGATACATATTAGACAGGCCATCAGGGATAAAAGCAAAATACTGCGGATGCTGGAAATCTGAAATAAAAACAAGAAATGCTGGAACCACTCAGCAGGTCTGGCAGCATCTGTGGAAAGAGAAGCAGAGTTAACGTTTCGGGTCAGTGACCCTTCATCAGGGATAACTCCCCTGCTCTTTTTCAAAATAGTGCCATGGACTCTTTTATTTCCACCTGATAGGACAGACAGGGCCTTAATTTAACATCTCATCTGAAAGACGGGACCTCCATCAGTGTAGCACTCCCTCAGTTCTGCACTGCAGTGTCAGCCTAGATTTTCATGCTGTTTTGAAGATGCTTCCATTGTTAATATTTTTTGGGGACTTGTATGTAAAAGACTGTGGAGAATATTTGAGGAGATGCTGGACTTGGTTATTTTTTTAAAAGGGTCACTGGAAGGACACTTGGGACGTTGTTTAAAAACAAACACTTACTGGAAGTCACATGTCTTAAGCTAAGCAAACAGCAGGAGCCTTGTTGACTATTGGAGTTGTTTACAGGGAAGTGACATGTTTAGATTTATGGTGGTCCAGAGTTAGTTTAGTTTTTGAAGTGTTTGAATGGGGAGTTGGGGTGTAAGCCTGCTGAGAGAGAGAGGCCATCCGCTCATCTTGTTCCACCTCTTTGAGAATCCTGAGAATCAAGCAGGAGAACTGGAGAAACAGATGCAGCATTTCTCCTGAGAAGCTTCTGCAAGACTTTCTCTTGACATCTCCTGAATGAACTGCTTCTGAAAAAGATCCCAGTGACAAGCGCAAGTGTCTAGTGACACCCGTCTACGTGTATCCAGACACCAGACCAAATAGAACATTCCATTTTGTATCTATTTTCTTCAAGAATTAACAAGTACTTGGCCAAAGTTTTATTTTTGTTTTTTTGTAAAGTTGATCTCTGCAGAGAAAGATCCTTTATTTTTCCTTTAACTGGTGTGTGTATGTGTGTGTTAGGTTATTTAGAAGGGAATATATTTATACTTTCATATTTCAACCTGTGTGTTAATAAGCTTTGCATCTTTATTGAATGAGTCTTGTTTTATAATAAATTCATAATTTTGTTTATTAAAGAGACCTGATTGGCGGATTTTTATTCTGAAACTAGATAAAATATGTAATTGGCCATAACTGGGTAAAACATTTAAATATGTGTTGTGACCATGACAAAGTGGAACAAGAGAAAGACAGTGTACTCCTCCAGCCTCAGTCGTAACAGTGCTTACATTCTGGAGTCTTGAACCCATAACCTTGTGACTCAGAGGTGAAAGTGTTACCAACTGAGCCACAACTGACACTAAAGCAGAAAAAAGTACTTCAGTGATTTTCAGTTATTCAGGTCCTTAGATTGTTTTTTTCAAAAGATATGAGAAAGAGAAATAAACAGCAATGAGAATGAAATTAGCTATGGTTAGTTATTACTTACTGTTCTCTACATTCCAGAATACATTCACATAGACACGCATCCAACAATAACTTTGTCATACTGGCAGTGCATTAGGGAGATACTTCCACTTATGTGAAAGACTAAAGTAACTTGTCCGGGACACCCTTGACTTTTGGGTGTTTCAAACTCATGTACCATGTGGTCACCAGTGCAATAGAGATTCAAATCAAGCTGTTTACAGTACCAAAACATGAGCTTGCATCATAAGTGACATAAAAAGCAGAATAAATAACTTTGCATCATTTATGCTGACAATTTAACTGCTAGTGATAACAAATGCTGATTTACAGCTAGAACATTACAGGGTTCCTTGCTTCCCATTTCCTATTGTTTCTTTCTGACTTCCCCCCCCCCCCCTTTGTGCATTGCCATCCTCACTTCTTCAGTAGTTTGTTTGTACCGCAGATTGACATCTTCCACTGTCACACATTAATCTCCATTGCTGTTGATGGGTTGTACTAATCTCACACTTCATTTGTTTTTCACGTGAAGGTTAATGCTGTGGTCCCTAGCACGTACAGGTTCATTTGCTGTCTCACTAGCTACAGGAACACAACTTCTCATATCTCACATTTAAAGTTCTCCATGAGCTGGTATAAAATACCCTTATTGCAGTGCCTGATGGAAAAGTTTACCCTACTAACACAGCCAACAATAAAACCTACCTGTGACTTTAGAAGCACAAATTTCTATTATAAACTGTTGTTTCAATATCTGAAGCATCAGAATTAAATAAGCTGGATCTTCTGTATTGTGTAAAATAGTTATACGTGGAACCGGACTTTGGTATCTCAGATTCTTTTCAGATGCTGCAGTTCCTGTTTATCCTTTTGGGCAAAATCTACCCTTTCCAGTGCTATCATGTTTTGATAACGTACAGGTAGTATCAATTAAAAGAATAGGTTATAAAAACAAATATAAGAAATGCATCAGCAAGTACAGAAATCCTGCTGTTTGGAACTTGCTAAAAGCACTTGGCTCTGACCGTGGCAATGGAATTTTAAAAGTCCACATAATTCCTTTGTTGTTTTGACAGTTAGTCTATAAAAAAAGTCCTCAGCATTATTACTATATAATATTGTAGCAGCTAGGAACTTGCCAATGAAGTATAAACTGAAATGTAGTGAACTGTGCAGGAACATGACATTTTGCTGGCATATTTAGCTACATTAATTTATCATTGATCATTGAGAAAAATAATTGAAGAGTTTGCACACAAAAACTTTACAAAGTGCTCCATAGTTTTTTACATTCTGTTCAAGGTTGCTGGGACAAATGAATAAGGTTATTTTCCGCAGTGTGCCTTTACCTGCAGCTACAATTGTGCTACAAGCTCATCAATGGGAACACTCAGTCGGTCAGGCACCATTTGTTGAAAGCACTGACGAGATGCTTTGTGTATGGACCATTTATTCCAGTTCTGTTGCGAGGGCCATACGTGAAACATCTGGTCTGGTCTGTTCTGCAGCACTTACTCCTTTTGTTTAAAATTTCCAGCAATTTGCAGTATTTTGCACTTTTTAACCCATCAGTGGTACAAGTCACAGATGTATGCATTCAAATTCTTTTATTACGTAAAATGCTGATCCAAAGACTTTTCTATTAAATGGGGAGGTTATGAAGGCTGTACTCTGAACATAAAAATGTTTTGTTATTATTTCTGCATCTCAAAACATTTTCTGCATCTCAAAAATGTTTGTGCAGCAGAGGCCCCTCCTGCAGTCCTAAAGTAAAATTTCAGTTTGTGATCAGCCAGTGAAAGTACTTATAAACAATTAAAAGTGTTTGATTTATTGAACAATTGAATTAATTAAGCGTCAGGTAGGTGAGGAGCAGTCAGTGTGATGCCCAATCGATGACCACTTGGGGCTTTCTCTCCATCACAGACAGAAAACAGTCGATATGCTGATGGCTTTTTATTGATGAACCATGATGTAAAAAGCTAGCTAGTAACCCAGTCATCTTTATCCTAAAGCAAGGGCAAAATTTATTTTTTGAATGGTTGGAGCAGGTGTGGCAAAGTTGGAACACAATCACTTATTCCAGCTAAATTCTGCTACTATTATAATAATATTGACTCATAGGCAGAGAAGATAAAGTCTCAGTGAAGCTGAAATGATCAACTTTGATTAATTCTCTCTCTGGCTATCTCTTGTTATGTTAACCTGATAATACCTCTCAGGCACAGGGTACGCAGTTATTTGTTTCAGCACATTTATCAGAAGTTGCGACAGTAGTCATTTTTATCATTGTATATCATTCACACGGTTTGCCAAATTTAGACTGAGTTGGACTTCAAATCATACTTCAAAAGCAGAGCAAATTGCTGCCTTGGAAATGGAAATTAAGTCTTTAGACATAACATCAGCTCTCCAAAATAAAATGGAAGTCCAAATAAATGACAACAACTTTTGAATTCACTAAGAGCCTACCACTCAAATGCAGTGCAAATATTAAATGGGTTTTTCCAAAAAAGAGATGGCCAATAGAGTCCTAAATTAACTGAACTAATAATTGTGCCAGACCATAACCTGTTGCTGACACAGGGTTGAATTTTACCCTCGGTGGACAGGAGCCGTCCACTGACTGAAAAGTCGGTGGTGAATCCGTCTCTACCTGGCCTGGGGATCCGGACTGCATGTTACGGTCCCCAGGCCTTGAATTGGTCTGAGGCGGGACTTCCACCTCATTGAGGCAGGAAGTCCCGCCTAATGGAGCTGCCGGCCAATCAGCGGGCTGGCAGCTCTTAGTCCCAGCAGCACCACCGGGAGTGGTGGCCACTGCTAGGACTGCAACACAGCCATTGGAAGGAAGATGTCGGGGAGCCCTGGAACGAAGCTAAGTTTTTGGGGTCTCCACAGGAGTGATCTCAGGCCCCAGTGAGGCAAGGGTGGTCGATTGGGGGGACGGGGGTGGGGGCCGTGTTGGTTGTTGGGGATGGTTGGGGCATTGGGTGCAACCCTCTGTCGGGCACAGGATGCCTGATCATGAGGGCCACCCCCCCAGGTCATCAGAAAGTTACCTGCTTTTGTCAGCTGGCTTTTCTTGGGCCTGGGCTGCCTGACTGGCCATGGGTAAAATCCACGTGGCAGAGGGCAGAGGCCCTTAAGTGGCTGTTAACAGGCCACTTAAGGGCCTTGATTGGCCTGGGGTGGGCGGGCTGTTTTTCGATGCTGCTGCCCTACAAAAAGATGGCAGCGGAGGCGCGAGTGGGTCGGGAAGGTCCCGCGGAGCCTCCCGCTCCATTTTACACCCTCCCCCCTCAACCCCCGCTACCTGCCCGCTCTTTTGGGGGGGGGGGGGGTGTAAAACTCAGCCCACAGTCTCTCAATAAATAGTGGGCTCAATTTAAACAAGTAGGTTGCATTATAGACTTAAACTTCCACTCCAATACCGATTCTAATTATACATTTACATTTAATTTCAGTAATTTGCCAAAGAGTTAATCGTCCCTATGGTTTGTATGTGAGATAACTTTGATGTTGCATGTGGGATATTTCAGCTATTTGCCTTAATTACACTGATAGTAGACCTGCATTAATTCATCTTTAACAAACTTGTTAAAAAGGTTTGCAGGTAACAGACATACACAGAATAACAAAGAAAACCTCACCATATCAAAAGCTTTGCAGCGAAATGCATCAGAATTGAAATTTTTTCATGGAAGTTTAAAGCATTAAACCCTTAAACTCCAACCCAACCCACCAGTCTACTTGGTGTTGCATCACTTTCCTCAAAAATAGATATTTGCTTGTCTTCAACTTTCGCTTCATCTTTCTGGTTTTTCTCATTTGATGCTAATATTCCACAGCTTATCAGTCAATTTTGATAACTGTTATTTTTTTCCATAATATCCTGAGGTATAGTATGTCTGTACATACGCCCTCTTATCTGTGAATAAATGGGTGGATGTGTCAATGTGTTTATGTTACTGAGTGTGAATACAGTTTCCGCTTGCTAGCATACAGCCATACTTTGACTTGGTTTCTTCATGAAGTGCTGGTTAGGTTTATGGTAAAATAGCTTTAAAGTAAATGTTATGTGGATAAGTTTATAAACAGGCAGAACTCACTATGTTTGTAAGTATAGCATATTCAAGCCATGGAACAGCCAGGAAAAAGGCTATGAGAAAAGACATCATTTTCTACTTTAGAAAGCAGATTGCAGTGTAGCAGATGCTGCATCTGCTGCAGTTCAATCTGTTTAACTCGGCAAATACTTCTAAATCGTTCCAAAACAAAGGATCAATGACAACTTATTTGTTAAAAAAAATTGAGTTTTGCCTGTCTATTTTCATTCTCAATGGAACCAATTTCTTTACTTGTAGCTTTTCCCATTGCTTTCTTACAGCCAAAGACTCAAGTGGTTCATTTGAAAATGGTGGTCATGGTGTTACAACCGAGGCAGGAGTAATGCACTGTCAATTCAGTCCCATTACTCCACAGGTCACAGCATATTATTAAAGTTTCCCACCTACCAGAAATTAGCCAAATTAAACACTTTATTAACCCCCAGAATAAAACACACCAAATCAGGTATCTTTATAGAACAAATTAACTATTTATGAATAAACCAAATCTTAAACAATACTGAGATAAATCCATGTCTGAAAAGACTTTATAACATCTTATTCCTCCGAACCCTCATACACACACACATACATTCAAAAACCAACGGTAACCAGTTTAAACAATGATGTTTTAAATTAGAGTGGTTTCTCAGGAATAAATAATAACTGGGTTGTAAGTCCTGGGGTTATTTTTCTGGAGCGATGAGGTGAGTCAGATGCTACTCGATGTCTCCAGGCAAATTTGATGAAGAGTCTGAAATGGATAGGCGCTCATGGCACTTTGGCTGCAGTAGGCATCACACAGATCTTTCAACAAGGAGTATAACAACAGGTCTATTTAGATTTTGAATCAGCAGTCTATCAGTAGAAACTTTACTGAGTTTCCCGAACTCCGAGAAACACAAAAGACAACAGAAAGTCGGAGTTCCGAAGCGAGAACCTGGTGGGGAGGGGAGGGGAATAAAATTTTCAGGGCGGTAGGGGTGGGGGAGCGGGGAAAACAAATTTAATTGGTTGTGTGAATGGTAGGAAAGGGTTAGAGGCCAAAGTTAGAAAGTTGGGAGGGAAAGTTTGGGAAGGGCATGAAGCATGTTTTGACAATAAATGCCACTCAAATGACCTTTGGGAGGGTTGAGGAAGGGCCCCCATATCTCTACTAATTGTTAATAAAAAAATTTCGCTTTATGCATCTGTAAAAGTTAAAATTAATTCCAAGGGCTTAAAGCCCTTTAAAAATGGCGCCGGTATCTGCGTGGTGGCGCTGGATGTGTACTATCGTGGGGGCTCCTCAGTGGCACTTCTGTGTCGGAAGGCTGCCAAGTTCAAAGCGCGCCAACGTGGAACGCAGCGTGCTACTAAAATTCTGGCCATGGACTTCCAGCTTTGAATAACTAACTTTGGGAATTCCCTGATGGGTTTGTCAGCAAATATGCTCCCATGTTCTCTGCTGAGCAAAAGTATTTATTGCCTTTAGAAGAAGAGAAAAAGTGAAAGATGAAAAGAGGAGAAAGTGCCAGAGGAGTAGAGAGAGAGCCCAAAGTATGACTTGCTGTTTAAGGTCACACTGCAACTGTGGCGATTTGAGTGGGAGAAGAGATGGAAAGTATAGCCAGGTGGACTGGCTTCAGTAAATGGCAAGGTGTCATCAACCATGAGCCAAGCGTCAGTCAAAAATAGATGAGTTAAGGAGAGAGGAGAATTGGACAGAGAGAGACAGACTGGTACTGGAACAAAGAAATATAAATATATTTGAGGTATAATTTTTTTCTGTCAGCGACATCCAATTTGCTTTAAAAAGTCATGACATGAGGATGGATTAAAAATGGCACCCTAGGCTAGTCTCATGGCTGTAAAGCTACAAATGGCTATACTTACATTACTGTGTTTATAATTCAGATTCGGAGAGTATGATGTCCATGTGTCAGATTCTTGATGCTTATGCTGTTAAATTTGTCTCTTGTAGCCCAGTGGCAACCAGTGGCATGTGATAAAGGAACATCTGTAATTATGGGTGACTCTAATCTGCATATAGATTGGGCAAATCAAATTAGTCACAATACCGTAGAGGAGGAATTCTTGGAGTGTGTATGGGATGGTTTTCTGGACCAATACATTGAGGAACCAACTAGAGAACATGCCATCCTAGACTGGGTATTGTGTAATGACAGAGGAATAATTGACAATCGAGTGGTGCGGGACCCCTTGGGGACGAGCGACCATAATATGATAGAATTCTTCATCAAGGAGAGTGATGTAGTTGATTCTGAGACAAGGGTCCTAAATCTTAGTAAAGGAAACTACGAAGGTATGAGGCGCAAGTTGGCTATAACGGATTGGGAAACGTTACTTAAAGGGATGACGGTGGATAGGCAATGGCAAACATTTAAAGAGTGCATGGTTGAACTGCAACAATTGTCTGGCGCAAAAGTAAAACGGGGAAGGTAACCATGGCTTACAAGGGAAATTAGAGATAGCATTAGATCCAAGGAAGAGGCATATAAATTTGCCAGGAAAAACAACAGAACTGAGGACTGGGAGCAGTTTAGAATTCAGCAAAGGAGGACCAAGGGATTGATTAAAAAGGGGAAAATAGAGTACGAGAGCAAGCTTACGGAGAACATAAAAACTGACTGTAAAAGTTTCTATAGGCATGTGAAGGGAAAAAGATTGGTGAAGACAAATGTAGGTCCCTTACAGTCAGAAACAGGGGAATTTATTATGGGGAACAAAGAAATGGCTGACCAACTAAATGCATACTTTGGTTCTGTCTTCACAAAGGAGGACACAAATATCATACCAGAAATGTTGGGGAACACAGGGCTTAGTGAGAGAGAGGAACTGAAAGAAATCAGTATTAGTAGAGAAATGGTGTTGGGGAAATTGATGGGATTGAAGGCTGATAAATCCACAGGGACTGATGGTCTGCATCCCAGAGTACTTAAGGAAGTGGCCCTAGAAATACTGGATGCATTGGTGGTCATCTTCCAAGATTCTATGGACTCTGGAACAGTTCCTACAGATTGGAGGGTAGCTAATGTAACCCCACTATTTAAAAAAGGAGGTAGAGAGAAAGCAGGGAATTATAGACCAGTCAGCATGATGTCGGTAGTAGGGAAAATTCTAGAGTCCATTATCAAAGATTTTATAGCAGAGCACTTGGAGAACAGTGAGAGAACCGGGCAGAGTCAGCATGGATTTACGAAAGGGAAATTATGCTGGACAAATCTACTAGAATTCTTTGAGGATGTAACTAGTAGAGTTGATGAGGGGGAGCCAGTGGATGTGTTTATTTGGACTTTCAGAAGGCTTTCGACAAAGTCCCACATAAGAGATTAGCATGTAAAATTGAAGCGCATGGGATTGGGGGTAGTGTATTGCGATGGATAGAAAATTGGTTGGCGGACAGGAAACAAAGAGTAGGGATAAAGGGGTCTTTTTACGAATGGCAGGCAGTGACTAGTGGGGTACCGCAGGGATCTGTGCTAGGACCCCAGTTATTCACAATATACATTAATGATTTAGATGAGGGAACTAAATGTAATATCTCCAGATTTGCAGATGACACAAAACTGGGTGGGAGGGTGAGTTGTAAGGAGGGTGCAGAGAGGCTTCAGGGTGATTTGGACAAGTTGAGTGAGTGGGCTAATGCATGGCAGATGCAGTATAATGTGGATATGTGAGGTTATCCACTTTGGTAGCAAAAACAGGAAGGCAGATTATTATCTGAACAGCTATAAACTGAGAGGGGAATATGCAGCGAGGCCTGGGTGTTCTCGTACACCGGTCGCTGAAGGTAAGCATGCAGGTGCAACAGGCGGTAAAAAAGCAAATGGTATGTTTGCCTTCATAGCGAGAGGATTCGAGTACAGAAGCAGGGATGTCTTGTTGCAATTATACAGGGCCTTGGTGAGGCCACACCTGGAATATTGTGTGCAGTTTTGGTCTCCTTATCTGAGGAAGAATTTTCTTGCTATAGAGGGAGTGCATCGAAGGTTTACCAGACTGATTCCTGGGATGGCAGGACTGACATATGAGGATTATATTCGCTGGTGTTCAGAAGAGTGAGGGGGATCTCATAAAAAAACCTTTAAAATTCTAACAGGACTTGACAGGGTAGATGCAGGAAGGATGTTCCCGATGGTGGGGGAGTTCAGAACCAGGAGTCATAGTCTAAGGATACAGGGTAAACCTTTCAGAACTGAGATGATAAGAAATTTCTTCACCCAGAGAGTGGTGAACCTGTGGAATTCGCTACCACAGAAAGCAGTTGAGGCCAAAACATTGTATGTTTTCAAAAAGGAGCTAGCTATAGCTCTTGGGTCTAAAGGGATCAAAGGGTATGGGGCGAAAGCCAGAACAGGCTACTGAGGTGGATGATCAGCCATGATCATAATGAATGGCAGAGCAGGCTCGAAGGGCCAAATAGCCTACTCCTGCATCTATTTTCTATGTTTCTATGTCATATTAGGTGGATCTAAGAGTCTGCTGTCAGACTATAGAAGGCGGTTTTAAACTCATATAACAATGAACATGAAATAAAAACAAGAAATGCTGGAACTACTCAGCAGGTCTGGCAGCATCTGTGAAAAGAGAAGCAGAGTTAACGTTTCGGGTCAGTGACCCTTCTTCGGAACTGACAAATATTAGAAAAGTCACAGGTTATAAGCAAGTGAGGTGGGGGTGGGGCAAGAGATAACAAAGGAGGTCTAGATTGGACCAGGCCACATAGCTGACCAAAAGGTCACGGAGCAAAGGCAAACAATATGTTAATGGTGTGTTGAAAGACAAAGCATTAGTACAGATTAGGTGTTAATACACTGAATATTGAACAGCAGCAAGTGCAAACCTGAAAAAAAACAGTGGGTAAGCAAACTGAACAAACTAAGATGAAATGAAATAAATGCAAAAAAAGATTGTAAAAAATGTAAAAAAGAATGTAAAAAAGAGGAAGAAAAAATAACTAAAAATGAAAGTAAAATGGGGGGCTGTCATGCTCTGAAATTATTGAACTCAGTGTATTAACACCTAATCTGTACTAATGCTCTGTCTTTCAACACACTATTAACATATTGTTTGCCTTTGCTCCGTGACCTTTGGGTCAGCTATGTGGCCTGGTCCAATCTAGACCTCCTTTGTTATCTCTTGCCCCACCCCCACCTCACTTGCTTATAACCTGTGACTTTTCTAATATTTGTCAGTTCTGAAGAAGGGTCACTGACCCGAAACGTTAACTCTGCTTCTCTTTTCACAGATGCTGCCAGACCTGCTGAGTGGTTCCAGCATTTCTTGTTTTTATTTCAGATTTCCAGCATCCGCAGTATTTTGCTTTTATAACGAACATGCTTGTGTTTACTGAACACAGACACTTTTCTGAGGCATTCAAGGATAAATAACATTAAGTACACATGGCTGTTATGCTGTTATGGGAAACCTAAGTATTTTTCTATTGGGTAATGATAAAACCCTCCTGCCAGTACTGAAGTTGTTCATTCAAATTCAGTGTGAAAAGGCACATTTACTTTTAATAGCTACTTGCTTCAGTCATACTTGAAAAATCTCATTGGGGCCAAATAGAGTAGATATCTTGTACAGATGCTCTTGTCTAACAATCTGGGTGCTCCAAAGAATCTTAACACTAATTAGCAGATCTACCCTAAAGTGGAAGTTCGTAACATTGCTTCCTATTACGTGATTCTTTCTCCATCTGTTCATTTTGTTTATGTATATCAAAGGTTTACAGCTTCCCCAAAACTCAGCACCTTGCAACACAGATTGTAAACAAATTCCCGAAAAGAATTTAGGCATGGGGAAATCATTGTGAAGCAGAGGTCAAGTATTTTGCAAATAAGACTCTTCCCTGCTGGGAGAAAAACTATTAAAGTCCCTGGACTCTTGAAATTGTAGTTCGGCTCCTAATCTCAACATACAGAAGATACTTTAGTCTACACAGAGAATTGTTATTTAAAAAGTCTCTTCTTTTAAAGCAAAACAATAATTTAAGGCCATCTAAGTTTACAATTAACTATAAATCCAACTGCCTACATTTTTCTGTTTCCTCATGAGCCTTCCTGGAGCTCAATGTTCCAGAACACTGACAGTGTCATCCTGTCTCTATTAAGCACCACTCACATTATGACTGCAACGTTAATTGTGCTGGAGAATTGTGACTAATCCCTAAACAGACAATAAAAATGGTACATTTGCTGTGATGTTAGTTTAGATTAAAAACCCATTTGAATGCTGTGTATCTGAACAGATCTACGCAGCAGGGGGATCACATCAGGTTGCTACAAATGCCAAATGTAACTGCACCACAGTTTCTGTAACAAATAAAAACACAGAGCATGTGTTGGACTGGTGACTGAGTAAAGGCTGCAAGATCGAGAGCACTTCACAGGAGGTGAGGCAATTGTGAATGCTGCAACCCATGTTCCACTCAAATCAGCATGCTCCACTGTACTCTGCAATGTAAAAATGGCTTCTGTTATTTATCAACTATCTGTAAATTTCCTTTCATTAATTCAGATTGTATAACTGAAGATAAATCCAACACAAAATGCATTTTGCGGGCAAAAGGAGGAATATTAGCAATGGGCACCCAGGAGGTACTTTTACCTGTTAGTCACAACAGAAAGCAGACTCAAATCTTCTTTGAATTGAAACTTGCAAACTTACATGGCATGAATGGGATAGTGTACCACAGAGCTACTAATTAACCTTTTATAATATTAAGCACTGGAGACACCTATCCACTTCAAAAATTATATAGTGCCAGACCATATTGCTCAGGCAAAAATTTATCAATTTATTTGTGAATGAAAGAAAAGGTTATATAGCAATTTACTAATAGTGCAAAACCTGAATAGCACAATACTTAAAATATTCCAAAAGAGCAGTCCAAAATCTTAGTTCTTCCAAAAAATTTTAAACTGAAGCCTAGCTTTACCAACAGCAAATGTTAATACCAGCAACAAGCCTCTTCTCCCCCCACCTCACCACCCCACCCAAGTGCCAGGAATATGCTTATTTGCATGATGTGTCTCAAGGTGCTGTGTTGTGAAAGCACTGAATCAGTAAACAAAGAGCCCTATGAAACTCATTTTTACTTATTCAATGTGGAACAGACAGTAAAACAGGGAACTCACAAGTCTCAGGGAAATCCTCCTCCCCAGACCTCATACAATTTGCAAACCCGAAGTTTCAAAAGCCAAGACCAGAGACATCACACAAAGGAGACCCTAAGCAAGGCTCAACTATCACCAGTAACCTGTCTCTAGATGCAGAAATCAACAAGCGCATGGGTAAGGCTTCCACTGCTATGTTCAGACTGGCCAAGAGAGTGTGGGAAAATGGCGCACTGACACGGAACACAAAAGTCCGAGTGTATCAGGCCTGTGTCCTCAGTACCTTGCTCTACGGCAGCGAGGCCTGGACAACGTATGCCAGCCAAGAGCGACGTCTCAATTCATTCCATCTTCGCTGCCTTCGGAGAATACTTGGCATCAGGTGGCAGGACTATATCTCCAACACAGAAGTCCTTGAAGCGGCCAACATCCCCAGCTTATACACACTACTGAGTCAGCGGCGCTTGAGATGGCTTGGCCATGTGAGCCGCATGGAAGATGGCAGGATCCCCAAAGACACATTGTACAGCGAGCTCGCCACTGGTATCAGACCCACCGGCCGTCCATGTCTCCGTTATAAAGACGTCTGCAAACGCGACATGAAATCGTGTGACATTGATCACAAGTCGTGGGAGTCAGTTGCCAGCATTCGCCAGAGCTGGCGGGCAGCCATAAAGACAGGGCTAAATTGTGGCGAGTCGAAGAGACTTAGTAGTTGGCAGGAAAAAAGACAGAGGCGCAAGGGGAGAGCCAACTGTCCAACAGCCCCAACAAACAAATTTCTCTGCAGCACCTGTGGAAGAGCCTGTTACTCCAGAATTGGCCTTTATAGCCACTCCAGGCGCTGCTTCACAAACCACTGACCACCTCCAGGCGCGTATCCATTGTCTCTCGAGATAAGGAGGCCCAAAAGTAAGTAAGTAAAAGTATAAACTAGTAAATTGAAATTTTGACTAGCATGAAGTATCCTTGATGATTCAACCATTGAAGCTAAAGTTTCAACTTCCTTTTCAGTCCACAAACTTGTGAAAATGAACATCAAAAATATATTTTTCTTTGGAACACAGGCAAGAATATCACTGTGGGGAACTGACTAGACAAGACGACCCCGGAACAATGAATGTCTTTAGGAAATTGTACATATCATTTTACTCCCTGCCACCAAGCAAAATAACAATGGCTGGGAATTTCCTGGAAATGCACGAATGGCGATGTTTGCCATTAATCACACCATTTTGCATCCCGTTCTTCCTGTTGCGAACTTAAGCCAAAATGTCCTGGAAATGCAATGTGAATCTAATTTGCAGCAGCAAGCATAATGGTGAATCAGGAACTCCAGAAGCGGTACTGCTAATGGCCTCCCAAAAACTTTCACATATCACTATAAAAGCTCAGAACAGACCTCATTACAGCCTTGGTTCAGACATGGACTAAAGAGCTGAAGTCAAGAGGTGAGATAAGAGTGACTGCCCGATCCAGGATGTCATCGAGGAGCCCTAGCAAAACTGAAGTCAATGGGAATCAGGGGGAACACTCTCTACAAGCTGGAGTCATACCTAGCGCAAACAAAGATGGTTGTGGTTGTTGGAGGTCAATTATCTCAGCTCCAGGACATCACTGCAGGAGTTCCTCAGGGTAGTGTCCTAGGCCCAACCATCTTCAGCTGCTTCATCAATGGCCTTCCTTCAATCATAAGGTCAGAATTGGGGATGTTCACTGATGATTGCACAATGTTCAGCACCATTCGTGACTCCTCAGATACTGAAGCAGTCCGTGTAGAAATGCAGCAAGACCTGGACAGTATCCAGGCTTGGGCTGATAAGTGGCAAGTAACATTCGCGCCACACAAGTGCCAGGCAATGACTAGCTCCAATAAGAGAGAATCTAACCATCTCCCCTTGACATTCAATGGCATGACGATCGCTGAATTCCCCACTATCAACATCCTGGGGGCTACCATTAACCAGAAACTAAACTGGAGTCGCCATATAACTACCGTGGCTACAAGAGCAGGTCAGAGGCTAGGAATTCTGTGGCGAGTAACTCACCTCCTGACTCCCCAAAGCCTGTCCACCATCTACAAGGCTCAAGTCAGGAGTGTGATGGAATACTCTCCACTTGCCTGGATGGGTGCAGCTCCAACAACACTCAAGATGCTCGACACCATCCGGACAAAGCAGCTCACTTGATTGGCACCTAATCCACAAACATCCACTCCCTCCACCACCGATGCACAGTGGCAGCAGTGTGTACCATCTACAAGATGCACTGCAGCAACGCACCAAGGCTCCTTAGACAGCACCTTCCAAACCCGCGGGCTCTACCAACTAGAAGGACAAGGGCAGCAAATGCATGGGAACACCACCACTTGCAAGTTCCCCTCCAAGCCACACACCATCCTGAATTGGAGCTCTATTCCTGTTCCTTCACTGTCGCTGGGTCAAAATCCTGGAACTCCCTTCCTAACAGTGGGTGTACCTACCCCACATGGACTGCAGCAGTTCAAGAAGGCAGCTCACCACCACCTTCCCAAGGGCAATTAGGGATGGGCAATAAATGCTGGCCTCGTCAGCGATGCCTACATCCCATGAACGAACTTTAAAAAAAGGCACCATTCTTCAGAATTAGGCTTGAGAGTGTAAGGTAAATGTCAGCATGTGTTGGCTGAAATCATTTTAAAGCACAAAAACATTCATTTTCATTCAAAAGTTCTGTAAAATACTGCAAAATGTAATATGCAAAGTTTGAAATCCCCATTTTCACAGGAATAGCTCAAGATCAGAAGAAGAGAGCTGTGAATTTTGGCAGTGAGTACCTGCAAACTATTTCTGATGAGGTGGATATAGGAGACATTGAAGAAGAGGATTCCCCTAAAGTCAGCTACGTTGTGTGTAAGGAGGTGGAGCAGCCTCAAGTGCTACTTCAATGAAGTGGTGGACCAGAGACCAGTGCTGGAAAAAATATAATGTCCTGAGCAGGATAGACAAGGCAACAAACTCAGCATGATATTTAATAGAATAATAAGGATCAAAAGAATAATGCTGCAGATTTTCCTTTCTTTGCAGTTGCTACCTCTTTGCCTGAGTGTTTCCAGCTTGTTCCAATCTTCTTTTGTGCTGTTTAAAAGGAAAGGGTTGTTCAAAAGCTGAAGATGGACTCAGCAGCAGGTGTCAAATAGGTGTTGGCTATTTCATGGAGGAATTTGAGATGCTGGGCTGGGCAGCTGCTTTCTGGCCAGGAGTGTTTTCTTACTTGGGTCAGCACCTCGCAGCAAATGCAATGATTTTCTGTTTCCCAGAGAGTCATGCTTTTCAAAGTGACTGGTAATTGAATTAGACAGAAGCATGTTCCTGCTTAAGGGCTCATTGCAATGCCTGAAAGGTTCTCCCAAAGATGCAACTGAGTAGTAAAATCCCCAAACAAGATAGTGCCTGGCACTGGCACCTCTTTAATGTTAATCTGTTAATTGTGTGTCAATGGTTTGATTATATGCAGGCGAAGGGTGTTAATTGGGGTCTTACTTGAGGACATATAAACAGTCACTCAGTGAGACTGGTGTAGGGTTTGAATGAGGAGCTACATGTTTGTAATCCTTTTACTTGACACAGTAAATGTGAAACTAAGTAAATATAGGCTCCAGCATTATCCTTCCATAACAAACTTTCTGGAATTTAACATCACATGCCAAGTTCATGTTGTCTGCATCTCACCAACGCAGTGCTTACTTTCCACAAGGAACAACCTGGTGGCGTGGTGTGGTGTGGTGGGCTGGGGCTGGGGCTTGGGCAGCCTTCCTCAAATCACTGACACAGAGCCCTCTAGCTGCAGGAGGCCATCGGGTCCTGAGTGGCATGAATTGGGTGAGTTTAAGAGCCCTTTGTTTTGTATCCAGAGTAGCAATCTGTCTCAAGGCTGCCTCAGAAGATGGACACGCTGCATTATTCTAACCTTCTGTTCTCCCTTCCTACAAGTGAACAAAGATCCAATGAGCCGAGGGGAGAGGTTGCTCCACAGCTATAATAGTCCTCTCTGGCTGAGAATCATGTGAGGAAAAGAAACATATTGTTACCAGGTAACCAAGGTATCATCTGTGCCATTGTTATCAATCTAAGTGGCTGTGGTGAAGAAACTAGCATGAATCTAGGAAATTCACGATTACCATCGACTTAAATTGGGTGTGAAGTTGTGATCAACATTTCAGGGTGATGCAATAGTCTCAGGAAAATAAGGCATAGTGGGAATAGTGCTGTAACCCACTAATGCTGTAACTTCCCAGGACAATTGTGCTTAAAGATAGACCCCAAGATTTAGATATGCCATTACAAGGGTGGACATCACCAAGAAATTCCAATCCAATGTCTCAGCTTCAACTAACTGAATTCAATTTAACTACAGATTACCATTCAGTGATATTTTTAAACTTGAAACATAATCAGCTAAATAAAACACAATAAAGATGCCAGGGCAGGTGATGTGTTGCAGCTGTAGCATGTGGGAGCTGGTGGACACCAATGTGAGCTACTGCAACCATATCTGCAGTAAGTGTCTGCAGCTCGAGGAACTTCAACTCAGAGTTAATGAGCTGGAGTCCAGGATTCGGACAATGCGATGCAGCAAGGAGGGGGTAAGTTACTGAGACACTTTGTTCCAGGAGGCAATCACACCCCTTAGGCTAGATATTTCAGATTTGGTCTGTTCTCATGAACAGGAGGGTGTGACTAGATGTGAGGTAGGTATGGGGACTAGAAGGTCGCAATGGAGGAGCCTTAGTCCTTGCACTTGTCCAACAGGTTCCAGGTTTTTATAGCTTGTGTTGACGAGAGCAGGGACTGCAGGGAGGATGAATAAACTAACCACAGCACTGAGGTGCAGGGGGCCATTGAACTGGTTAGAGTAAAAAGGAATGCAGTAGGAGTATGGGACAGTATACTTATGGGGATAGATACTGTTCTCTGCAGCTGCGAGCATGTGTCCCAAAAGCTGTGTTGCCTGCCTGGTGTCAGGGTAAAGGATATCTCCTCAAGGCTGGAGAGGAACTTGGAGTGGGAGGGGAAGGATCCAGTGTCATGGTCTATGTAAGTACCAACAACATAGGTATACTAAAAGATGTTATGAGCAACTAGGAGCTAAATCATAAAGCAGACCACAATGAGTGAAATCGCGGGATTCAGACCTGAACCACAAGCAAATTGGCATAGAGTAAATAAGATCAAGGAGTTGAATGCATAGCTCAAAGATTGGTGTGGGAGAAATGGATTTTGATTCAAGGGGCACTGGCACCGTGCTGGGGAAGGAGGGAGATGTACTGTTGGCACCATCTTCACCTGAACTTCACAGGGACCAGTGTCCTGGCGAATCGTCTAACAAGGGCTGTAGAAAGGGCTTTAAACTTGTCAGATGGGGGGAGGGTTCAGGTGAGGGAACATTTAGAAAGTGGAGAAAGGGCAAGGCAATAGTCCTGGGTAGCGATACGGGTAATGATAACGGGAGTGTGACAGGAAGAGACAGAGGATACAAACATGAGAGTGCACCAGCAAATAAGGTCAGAGTAGGGAAAATGGTAAAAAGACAGAATTACAGGCTCTTTATCCGAATGCACGCAGCATTCGTAACAAGATGGATGAACTGATAACACAAATAGAAATAAATGGGTATCATATGATAGCCATTACAGAGACATGATTGCAAGGTGACCAAGATGCGAAACTAAATATTCAAGGATATTTGATATTTCGGAAGGATCGGAAGCTAGGAAAGGGTGATGTGTTAGCTCTGTTTGTAAAGGATGAGGTCAGTACAGTAGTGAGAAATTATCTCGGCTCAGAAGACAAAGATGCAGAATCAGTTTCGATAGAGATAAGAAATAGCAAAGGAAAGAAGTCACTGGTGGGAGTAGTTTATAGATCCTTTAACAGTAGCTACACTGTAGGAAAGAGTATAAATAAAGAAATAATGGTGGCTTGTAGGAAAGGTACTGCAATAATCATGGGTGATTTTAATCTTCATATCAATTGGACAAATCAAATTGGCAAAGGTAGCCTGGAGTTCATAAGAGTGTATTCGGGACAGTTTCTTACAGCAGTACATTTTGGAATCAACCCGGGAGGAAACTATTTTAGACCCGCTAATGTGTAATGAGACAGGATTAATAAATGACCTCATAGTAAATGGTTCTCTAGGCAAGAGTGATCATAACATGGTAGAATTTCACATTCAGTCTCACGGTAAGAAATCTGGGTCTGAAACTGGTGCCTTAAACTTAAAAAAAGGCAATTACAAGGGTATGAAGACAGAGTTGGCTAAAGTGGACTGGGAAAGCAAGTTAAAAGGCAGGACAGTACAGAAGCAGTGGCAGACATTTAAGGAGATATTTCATAACTCTGAACAAAGATATATTCCATTGAGAAAGACTCTGAGAAGGATGCACCATTTGTGGCTATCTAAGGAAGTTCAGGATGGTATCAAATTGAAAGAAAAGGTGTACAATGCTGCAAATAATATTGGGAGGCCAGAAGATTGGGACTAATTTAGAAACCAGCAGAAGATGACTAAAAAATAATAAAGCAGGAGAAATTAGAGTATGAGAGTAATCTAGCAAGAAATATAAAAATAGACAGTAAAAGCTTCTACAAAAATATAAAAGGAAGAGAATAGCTAAAGTACGTGTTGGTCCCTTACAGGATGACACTAGGGAATTCATAATGGAAAACAAGGAAATGGCAGAGACTTTGAATAAATATTTTGTATCTGTCTCCTCAATAGAATACACAAAAAGCAACCCAAGAATAGAAGCAAATGAAAAGGCAAAAGGGAGGGAGGAATTTAAAACAATTACCATCACTAGAGAAAAAGTGCTAGGAACGCTAAAGGGACAAAAGGCTGACAAGTCCCCTATCCCTGATAGCCTGCATCCTAGGATCTTAAAAGAAGTGGCTGCAGAGAGTGTGCATTGGTTGTAATCTTCCAAAATTCTCTAGATTCTGGAAAGGTCCCAGTAGATTGAAAAACTGTAACACCTTTATTCAAGAAAGGAGGGAGACAGAAAGCAAGTAACTATAGGTCAGTTAGCCTAACATCTGTCATTGGGAAAATGCTAGAATCCATTATTTAGGAAATACTAGCAGGACATCTGGAAAATCATATGAAATAGGCTGTGTGACAGGAAACAGACAGCAGTGATTAATGGATGTTTTTCTGACTGGAGGAAAGTTTGCAGTGGAGTTCCCCAGTAAAGACCGGCTACCCGGCCCGAACCCGATGGGACCCGACAACGTGTGTGGGTCGAGTCGCACTTCCAGGTCCGGCAATCGGGCTTGGGTCGGGTCGGGCCGGATTGGACACACTCTATCACTACCTCCAGGTAAGTGGTTCCAAAGTTAAAACCACTTTTCAAGTCCAAAAACTAAATTGTTACAGTTTTTTAAAGCTTGTGCAGATAAGGAACAAAATGAAAAACTGAAGGTAGGTTAACTGGTGGTCGGGTCGGGTGAGGGAAAAAATGGAAGGACTCGGGCCTGGTCGGGCTTCGAGTCGGATGGGGTTCTGTCGGGTTTTATTTGCAGACCCGAGCCAGCCTTTATTCCCCAGGGGTCAGTGGTGGGACCCTTGTTCTTTCTGATTATCTAGACCTTAGTGTATTGGGCACAATTTCAAAATCTGTGGATGATATGAAACTTGGAAGCATTGTGAACTATGAGGAGGATAGCGCGAATGGGCGGACAAGTGGCAGATGAAGTTCAAGGCGGAGAAATGTGAAGTGATTCATTTTGGTAAGAAGAACATGTAGAGACAATATAAAATGAAGGCTACAATTCTGAAGGAGGTGCAGAAGCAGAGGGACCTGGATGTATATGTGCATAAGTCATTGAAGGTGGCAGGACAGGTTGACAGCGCAGTTAATAAAGCATATAGTATCCTAGGCTTCACTATTTCACTCATTCCCATCCTGAGCTGCATCAAATGGGGAGACACTGAACAGAGCCTGTAGCATCTCAGGAAAAAGAAGGAGGGAAGGGGGAAGAAAGGTTATGCCTGGCTGTGTCCAATGGTTCTGACAGATGGCAGTGAGGATATCTGTAATAGAGCAAACTAATGGTTGAGGGAGGGGGAGGATTGGCAGCTCAATATCCCGGGATAATGAATCTTCAGGCGAGACAAGGGAGGGGGCATTACAATATTAGTTAAGGAGTCAGTTACTGCAGTAAGGAGCGATGATATCTTGGAGGGGGCATCAAATGAAGCTTTATGGGTAGAGTTTAGGAATAAAAAAGGGACAGCCATATTGCTAGGTGTTTATTATAGACCCCCAGATAGTCAGCGGGAAATTGAGGAGCAAATATGTGTGCAACTTGCAGAGGTGTGTAAAAATAATAGGGTAATTATATTAGGTGATTTCAACTTTCCTAACATTAATTGGGATAGTCATCGTGTTAAGAACTTAGATGGAGTGGAGTTCTTAAAATGTATACAGGAGAACTTTTTAGCTCAATATGTAGAGGATCTAACAAGGGAGGGTGCAGTGCTGGACCTAATTCTGGGGAATGAAGCCGGACAGATGGTTGATGTGTTGGTGGGGGAGCATTTTGGTGATAGCGACCACAACGTGGTACAATTTAAGCTTGTTATGGAGAAATAAATAGACAAGTTGCAAAAAAGGTTTTGGATTGGGGGAAGAGCGAATTTTAGTAAAATAGGGCAGGATCTGGCCAAGGTAGACTGCAAAGAGTTACTTGTCGGGAAATCTACAGAAGAGCAGTGGGGGGCATTCAAAAAGGAAATGGGGAGCGTACAGGCCCAACATGTTCCCTCTAGGGTAATAGGTAGGAGCAACAAGCCCAGAGAACCATGGATGACCAGAAACATTCAGGGTACGATGAGAAGGAAAAGAGAGGATTTTAGCAAATACAAGGAGAGCAAATCAATGGAAGCATTAGTGGAGTACAGAAAGTACAGAAAGAGCTTAAGAAAGCAATTAGGAGAGCAAAGAGGGGATATGAGAAAGCTCTGGCTGGTAAAAGTAGGGAAAATCCCAAGATATTCTATAAGTATATCAATGGGAAGAGGATAACCAGGGAAAGAGTAAGACCCATTAGGGACGAAGGGGGAAATTTGTGGGTGGAGCCAGAGGACATTGGTAGGGTGTTGAACGAATACTTCACATCTGTCTTCACTCAAGAGAATGAGGATGTAGATATGGAACTTAGAGAGAGAGACTGTGAGGTTCTTGAGCAAATTGTCATAGGGAGTGACAAGGTATTGGAGGTTTTGGAAGGCTTAAAAGTCTCCAGGTCCGGACGATTTGTGTCCCCGGATGCCGAGGGTGGAGATTGCAGGGGCTCTGACCCTAATTTTTAATTCCTCTCTGGCCATGGGGGAGGTGCCAGAGGACTGGAGAACAGCTAATGTGGTCCCACTATTTAAGAAAGTTTGTCGAGAAAAGCCAGGGAACTACAGACCAGTGAGTCTCACGTCAGTGGTAGGGAAACTATTGGAGAAAATTCTGAAGGAGAGAATCTATCACCACTTGGAGAGGCAAAATTTGATTAGGAATAGTCAGCATAGCTTTGTCAGAGGGAGGTCATGCCTAATAAATTTGATTGAATTTTTTGAGCATGTGACCAGGTGTGTACATGAGGGTAGTGCAGTTGATGTAGTTTACATGGATTTCAGCAAAGCCTTTGACAAGGTCCCACATGGGAGACTTATCAAGAAAGCAAATGCACATGGGATACAAGGTAACTTGATAAGGTGGATTCAAAATTGGCTTAGCTGTCGGAGACAGAGAGTGATGACAGACGGCTGTTTTAGTGACTGGAAGCCAGTGTCCAGTGGCGTACCACAGGGATCTGTGCTGGGTCCCCTATTGTTTGTCATTTATATAAACGACATAGATGACTATGTCGGGGGTAGGATCAGTAAGTTCGCCGATGACACAAAGATTGGCCGAGTGGTTAACAGTGAGGTGGAGAGTCCTGGGTTACAGGAAGGTATAGACGGGATGGTCAAATGGGCAGAAAAGTGGCAGATGGAATTTAACGCTGAAAAGTGTGAGGTGATACACTTTGGAAGGAGTAATGTGACATGGAAGTATTCAATGAATGGCCTGACACTGGGAAGTTCCGAGGAACAAAGGGACCTTGGCGAGTTTGTCCGTAGATCTCTGAAGGCAGAAGGGCAGGTTAATAAGGTGGTGAGAAAGGCACATAGAACACTAGCCTTCATCAATCGAGGCATAGATTACAAAAGCAGGGAGGTCATGTTGGAGTTGTACAGAATTTTGGTAAGGCCACAGCTGGAGTACTGTGTGCAATTCTGGTCGCCTCATTATAGGAAGCCTGTGATTGCATTGGAGGGGGTGCAGAGGCGATTCACCAGGATGTTGCCTGGGATGGGACATTTAAGCTATGACGAGAGGTTGGATAGGCTTGGGTTGTTTTTTCACTGAAGCAGAGAAGACTGAGGGGTGACCTGATCGAGGTGTACAAGATTATGAGGGGCATGGACAGGGTGGATAGGGAGAAGCTGTTCCCCTTCGTTGTAGGGTCAGTTACAAGCGGTCACAAGTTTAAGGTGAGGGGCGGGAGGTTTAAGGGGGACTTGAGGAAAAACGTTTTTACCCAGAGGGTGGTGACGGTCTGGAATGCCCTGCCTGGGAGGGTGGTAGATGCAGGTTGCCTCACATCCTTTAAAAAGTACCTGGATGAGGACTTGGCACATCATAACATTCAAGGCTATGGGCCAAGTGCTGGCAAATGGGATTAGGTAGACAGGTCAGGTGTTTTAATGCATCGGTGCAGACTCAATGGGCCGAAGGGCCTCTTCTGCACTGTATTATTCTGTGATAATGGCTTGGCCTGAGAGCAGGCAGATTGGCAGGACTGATTTGCAACAATGAAAAATTATACAATTAGAAATTCTTTAAGAAAATACTTGCTGTTCCATTTCATATTAAAATACTTTTGAGGTAGATTAAGTCTACACAACAGTGAGCAGCAATCTCTCGTGACTGGTAGCATTAAGTGGCATGGAAGCAGAGACAACATCAAATGTACATGTTCAATCCACTGGACCATACATCAGTATTCTCATCTTCTCCATATGTGGGGCAATTCAAATGCACAACTACATCATATTCCTGAGGCAACGCAGCTTGAACCAAATTTAGAAAAAAAGAACGAACATGCATTTAATATATTCCTTTTCACGACTTCAGGATGTCCCAAAGCTCTTTACAGCCAATTAGGTATTTTTGAAGTGTAGTCACTGTTGTAATGTAGGATCCTTTCCTTTGAGAACTGTAAGTTTATCTGTATGGAAGTAATTCTCCAGATTTTACTTGCAGTCACCCAGGCAAGTTTAAAAGGTCTTGGTGCACAGCAGTACTTACCTCACCCCACTACTCCAGGAAGCCTCAACACTCCTAGGTATGACTTCTCCAATGCTTTTCTCACTAGCCTGATAAGTTCTTTCCCACTTAAACTCCAGTAAAGCTCAGATTCTATTCCACGCTATGTTCTGCTCCCATCTTGCCATTGACTTTACACCCCCTAATGCACTGAATTCAAAATATTTGACTTCCTTCACAAATGATCTCTGACCATGCCCTCCCTATCTCTGCAACGTCCCTCAGACTTACACGCCAAAAGATCTTTCAATCTTCCCAATCAGGCCTCTTTTGCAACCCCCATCTCCCTTTGCTCCACTGTGGATAGCAGAGCTTTTATCTGTCTTGGCTCACACTGCAGGGCTATGGGGAAAGGACAGGGAGTTGGACTAGCTAAGTTGCATTTGTGTGTTGTTGTTGTATTTGTAGCATTGCTAGAGTGTTCTGGAGAAATTCTTAGACTTCAGATAAAGTCAATTAACAACTCTTTATCTTGGTAGGAATTCCATCACCATGTTTGCTGTTTTCTGAGGCATTGTCTTAGCGGATCAGTTATCTGTGCTAAGTGAAGTAGAAACTTTGCTAATTGATTTACCATTCCCAGGAATCTCTGGAGCTGTTGAACAGTAGTAGTAGGAGGAAATTCTGTAATGGCCCTTGTCTTCTGTGGATCTGCCATTATACCTTCACCACTCAATATGTGTCCCAAGAAACGAATCAAAGTCTTGGAAAATTTGCACTTCTCGTTTAGAGTTAGTCCTGCTTCTTGAGGTCTCTGTAGAACTCGTTGAAATCTTAGGTCATGTTCCTCTACTGACTGTTCATGTACCAGGATGTCATCCATGTGACAAATAACTCCTTTTAGCCCTTTTAAGATGTTGAACATAGACCTGAAAGATCTCTGGTGTGGATATTATTCAAAATGGTAACCTATTGAAACAAAACCACCCAAAATATGTTCTAAATGTGGTCAATAATCTTGAGGTCTCATCTTTGGGTACCTTCCAAAACCTACTATTGGCATTGAGTTTCATAAACAGGTGCTCTAAGAGAGTTTCACTAAATTGTCACCAACCGTGGACATTAGGTGAATCTCACGCACTACTACTTTGTTGAGCTGTGTTAAATCCATGCAAATATGCAGAGTTCCATTTTGCTTTGGGACAGGTACCACGGCTGACACCACTTTGTTGGTTGTGTTACCGGAGAGATAATGCCCATTTTTGTCATCTCTTCTCATTGTTCTTGGACTTTGGTCAAAAACGGATGAGGTATCCTTCTTGGTGTGAAGATACACACTGACCTGGCCCCTTCCTTCAGTGTGATCCTGTACTCCATCTCAAGTCTTCCGAGTCCTGTAAAAAGCTTCGGGTATTCTGCTTGAAAGCGATTGTTTACCTTTGTTTGCTTGACTTTGTATATCTTAATCAACTGCAGTTCTAAACATGCATTCTGACTCAGGAAGAAAAATTCTTGATTATGCAAGACATATAAGGTCTCTACCAGTTGTGTCTCTCTATACTAAAGAGTTGCTTGGAGTTTGCCTTTTACTCTCAATTGTGTTCCAGCTGGACCATGCAACTGTATATCCGCTGGTTGTAGGCAATGTCTCCTCACCCATGGCTTTTGGTCAGACAGTACTGTGAGCTAGAGCATGGCTACCCGACCCGAACCCGACGGAACCCGATGACGTGCCAGGTCGGGTCGCTCTTCCGGGTCTGGCATTCGGGCTTGGGTTGGGTCGGTCCAGGTCGGACATACTCTATCACCACCTCTGGTAAGTGGCTCCAATATTAATGCACTTTTTGGACTAGAAAGGTTGTTTAGTTTTTTTAAGCAGTTTTTTTTAAGCTTGTGCAGATAAGTAACAAAGTGAAAAATGGAAGGTAGGTTAACTGATGGTCAGGTTGGGTCGGGCACGGGAAAAATGAAAGGACTTGGGCCAGGTCGGGCTCGGGGTCGGATGTGGTTCTGTCAGGCTTGGGTGGGGATTCATTTGCAGACCTGAACTGGCCTTTAATACGTCAAGATTAAAACTCGTGCGGTGTCCATTCACGTAGATATCTGCCATCCAGAAACCTTAATCTGGGTTATTATTTTCTCCCAGGAAATCTCCTGGTTCTCTCTTGTTTGGATATTGATGTACTTGATTCACTACTCTTTGTGTGAAGGTCTTCTGCTTTGTTCTCATCAGCGAAGAAATTTTGATCTGGCACATTTTCCCATAATGTCCAGATTTTTTTTTTTACAATTAAAACACTCAACTTTACTCGTTGGACACTGCTCCCATCTATGGGTCTTCTTGGCTCCACTGGCATGGTTTCCCTATGTCATGCACCTTATCGCTTTAAGTGTTTTCTTTTCCACATAGCGTTTCTCTGATTTTGGCCTCGCAAACTGTATTGGCATTGGAACTCTCATCCACGGCTTACCTTCAGCTCATAGAATGGCCCTTTTCTGTTTGCGAACTTCAGCCAGTCTTACAATCTGAATGGCCTTTTCCAGTGTAAGTTCTTCCTTGGATTGCCAAAGGTCTGATAAGGATTTATCGGCTATGCCGACAACTATCCGGTCACTAATTAGTTAGAAGAATAGAACCACAGAAAAGTTACGGTACAGAGGAGGCCATTCAGCCCATCATGTCTGCACCAGCTGAAAAAACTAGCCGCCCAATCTAATCCCACCTTCCAGTACCGGGGTCTGCTAGGTGCCGCCTTTAATTCACCAGATTAGTTCTGCCTTTAATTCATCATATTTGCATCCTTCTGCCAATCTATACAGATCATTAATATAGGAATCTATGGATTCACCAATCTTCTGTGCCCGCTGATTAAATGTGGCTCTTTCCAAGACTTCATTGCTGCAAACATTGAACTATTTATCAAAGGCTTGAAGTACCTCTTCAAATTTATCGGAAGCCTCAATGATCCCTTGTGGGACAATTACGTTGCCTGCAATTGCACCTACTGAATATAAAAGGGTACTCACTTGTTCCACTTCTGATTTGGTATGGAGTTGAAAAGCAGCCCTAAGCCTTAGAAACCTTTTCCTCCATAAGGCCCAATTTTGCACCTGATTGGGCCTTCATAATTAAGCATTCCAAGTTTTGAAGCCATATTGCTTTCTTTAATAGGTGTTTTAGGGTGTTACCCTTTCTTTAAGAAATTCTGTTTTTTTTTCAGGGCTTGCTTGCCTTAATGGAGGTGCCCTGCTGTTTTTGGGAGTTTACTGCTGTTTTAATAGGCTTTTTTAAGGGTATTCTCCTTTCTTTGAGAACTTCAGTTGTTTTTTTTTTTCAGGCTTGGTTGCTTTAATAGAGGTGTCCCTGCTGTTTTTGGGGGTATCCTGTACTTTTCAGTAGTTCTCGCACTTTTCGGGGGTTTCCTGCTCTTCGTGTTCAGCCCAAGCGAAGAACTGGGCTTTTCCCCATTTTTTTCACTTTCAGAGTATAATGCCTTTAGAGAGTGACTTCAAGCTTTTCAAAGGGCTTTTAACTGGATTCAAGAGTGTTGGTATCGCGACTCACCCGATTGCTGGATTCTACTTGCAGACCACCACGTTTCTGTGGTGCAGCCTGTATTTCTGTGCTCTGACTCACTACAGCTCCAGAGCTCTTCACAGCCCCTTCTGCAGGTTAGTGGTTTTCGTATTGTATCTGGGCCACTATTTATCTTTAAATTTCTCTGTTGTTTACCACAGTTTTCTGCTTTTTTAACCGCTGCTACCGTATTGTGTTGTTGTATTTGTAGCATTGCTAGGGCGTTCTGGCGAAAGTCTTAGACTCCAGATAAAATCAACTAACAACTCTTTATTACTTACATTTACTATATACATGCTCCACAAGCCTCCTAATCTAGCATATTCTGCGCTGCTATCTCTTCTGCTCAAGCCCATACCATGTGACTGTTACATCAACACTCTTAGAGTGGGCGGGGTCGCTCTCACTGTCTTCAGTATTAACTTTTTACATCCTTATACTACAGCTCTTGCAGACAGCTTGCCGTGACATGACAGGCCAAATGGCCTCTTTCTGTGCTGTAAACATTATATGATTCTAGAATACTCCTAATCCCCGATATAAAATAAAAACAAAGTGCTGGAAATACTCAGCAGGTCAGGCAGCATCTGTGGAGAGAGAAGCAGAGTTAACATTTCAGGCCTGTAACTTTTCATCAGAACTCCTAATCCTCTCTGCCTTGTTGCCCATCTCTCTTCTTTCAAAAGAACTGACCTCTTTTTTGATCGTTCTTTCAAGTCACTTCCTCTAACTCATCTCTCGCTGCTACTTAATATCTATTTTGATCTCTGAACTGCCTCAGGATGTTTTACTGTTTGATGCTATACAATTGTAAATTGATATAGTTTCTTCACATCAGGTGCATACAGCTGCAGTCCAGTGCAAAGCTACACTCAAGAAGTTCCATTAGATAACCTGGGAACATCTTTAATTTAATTTGTAATATTTTTAACATTCGTGGTCAGTGGATTCTCCCAGCAGTTCTCTCTTAACATTAACATTTAACTGGCACTCGCCAGCTAGGTGGAATTTTCTGTGTGTTTCAAACATGTGCATGCACAGCTCTGTTGTTACTGAACAAGTGAATCTGAGACTATTACCTAGAGTACAACAGGCCTGTTGTATTCAAACTTATCTTCTCTCATTGGGTAAAAGTCACCACGATGTAAACTTCATCTGCTAATATAAAGATGCCTTTCTGCTGAATCGAAAGTAATAACCTTATTACTTCATTCATAAAAAGATATTGTACTGCAGAAAGGTTTTATACGCTCTTCAAAGAAGTGCTTTTACTGCCAGAGCTATTTTGAGATGGTTTAACTTTGTTTGTTATGGACTTCTTTTGACTAATGTGGTTTTACTGGTAATTGAATGCTGAGATTCTGACAAATGTTGCACTTTGTGAGTTGAAAACTGAGGCATATCTGCAGCTATTATGAAAAGTCTGTATGTTGTCGACACAGGAGACGACAGAAAAGTTATCTACGAACATACGATCATACGAATTGAGAGCAGGAGTAGGCCACTCGGCCCCTCGAGCCTGCTCCGTCATTCAACAAGATCGTGGCAGATCTGATTGTAACCTCAACTCCACATTCCTGCCTATCCCCGATAACCTTTCACCCCCTTAAAATTTTTCAAAGACTCTGCTTCCACCGCCTTTTGAGGAAGTGTTCCAAAGAATCACGACCCTCAGAGAAAAAATTTCTCCTCATCTCTGTTCTAAATGGGCGACCCCTTATTTTTAAACAGTGACCCCTAGTTCTAGATTCTCCCACAAGGGGAAACATCCTTCCCACATCCACCCTGTAAAGACCCCTCAGACTCTTATAAGTTAGAGCAGATGAACAATCTGTTTTTTCATCATTTAGTTATGCTTTGCTGGTTGACTTAGCAGCTGGAAATGAGTAAGTGAAACTTTCCTTTGAAAAGACTTCAAGTCTGTCTATTTTTAAAATTTGAGTTCTTTCTGATTTTAATAATTGTGCACAAACTCTCATCATCACATACCAGCCTTAATCCAGGAAGTAGCAAGTCTGGGCCTCAGGCTTTTTCAAGACCACTATTAGCTGCACTCTGCATTCGCTTCTAAGTCACAGCAGATGTGACACACAATGCTTCTGACTTATTGTGAGACTTTGGATTCAATACAAAGGCAATCAATTTTCATTCACTCACCAGTATTGGCTGCTGAGCAGCACTGACGGAACTTCAGTAGCAGTTTGCCGCCATGTCCCTTTGATTGTGAATGGTGAATGAGTGGAAGCTAACAGAAAATCGCAATAGGAAACATAAATAAACTTCTGCTGATTAGATTTCTCACCGCCAACTATGTTTATTTCTTCTTTGGGGGTAAGCAATACTTATATTGCCTTGTGACTGGCAATTCACACATTCAAACATAATTATGGTTTAAGATGATGCTCTGTTCAGGATTCCAAAATCCAAAGGCTGTACTTTTCTTTCATCTATACAAAAGACCAATGATTGCTCACGTCCACACAGGTGAGGCACAAATTCTGCTACGCTCAAAAACACAATTGAAAAACTCAGTTTGAACAGCTAAGATTCTAAACATCTTCTTGTAATTATTCACACGGTTTGAAGGTGGGGGTTATTATATCCATTTGCTTTCTTTTCCAGCTCACATTTAAATTTAAGCACGTGATTCAGGAGCTGGTTCAGCAGCAAAGCTGGTTAGTGTAAGACACTGTCACAAAATAGTTGGATACAGACTTACATATACTGTGGCAAGCGACTTTCTAAATAAATTCAATTTTTTCCCACAGGGTTTAAGACCCATATGCTGATGGTAATATAATGCTCTAATCTGGCCACATCTTGAGTATTGTATTCAGCCTGGATTGCTGATTGAGATGGAAAAATTCCAAGACATCTGGTGCAAAAAGGGCCACAAGGTTGATCCCGAGTGTAAGAGGACTTGTGTCTGAGTTTTTCTGGCCTTCCCACAGACTGTTCAGCATTTCTAAAGCCATAACTCCCAGTTACACTCCCCCATATGTGGCACAGCTATCATCTACCTTGACTTCAAACTCTGCAACTGTCTAACCTCAACTGCCTTGCCACTTCTCTCCATATTGACAAAAGCCTCCTTAAAATCTACTCCTTCATCTGTGGGTTTGGCTACTTCCCCTAACTTCTCTCTCGCACCTGCTTTGGTCTGACCCCTGTGAAGCACTTTGGAAAATATTTCTACACGAAAGAGGCTATATGAATTCAAAGCAAATAAGAGGACACCTGATAGAGATATACAAGGTACCAAACAGCATAGAAAGGGTAAATCTCGAGCATTATTTTAAATTAAGCCACAATATCCTCAGGTGAAGAGGACATAGGTAGCAAGTGGCAATAGGCAAGATCAAGACTAAAGTGAAGAAGCACCTCCATGCTCAAAATGATCAGTAAGTGGAGTAGTTTTCAAGGTAGGTTATTGGAGCTATAATATCTCTGGGATCAAGCAAGAGGCAGATTCATGCTGTGAAGCTTTTTTATGGACAGATGAAAGACTTAATAGACTCTGTCAATTATATTTATATTTTCGATCTTTCTGACACCCTCACACAACCTCCACTTCAACTTTTTGACAATAAGGCAAGTGACCCAATTTTTCCCACTTTCTGACAGAGGCTTTTTTAATAAAACAAAAATGAAATAAATCTTTCTCTGTTTCTATGTTCCGCAATCTCAGCAATTCGATAGAGACAACACAAAATTCTGATAAAGGTAGAATGAAAAAATTGAATTTATTTGTAGCTCTGCATTGTTTTCTAGCAGCGTCACTTAAAACCGAGTGCAGCCCATTATTTCAGTCCATCTTCGCTACAGTATAGACATTTACATGTATGTTGAAAAGCATACCTTGTAGCAGCTAGTCTCAGCACCACTGGCAGGGTCCTAAGGGAGCAATTAGTTCACTTATTGGTGACTGTTGTGCATGGACCAGGTAAACCAGATGATAAAAGTAATTTTGGGCTGGGCGGGGAGGGGGGGGGGTGTGAAGAGGAGTTTACAGTCCAATCAAGTAAAAAAAAAAGCTTAGATCTGTTCCAATTTAATGCTGTTGGACAGACTAAAGTTTAGGGTAGGCAAAACAAAGATGAATGTGTCTGGAATAAGGTAATTTGTTTCCAAAAATATTGGCAAATGATGTCACCCAAACTGTAAGAATATTGCTGACATATGTAGAAGTCACCACAATATTTACTTTCAGGAATGAAGCCAAATTTCTAGTTTGCAGGAAAACAAAAAACAAAATCTGGAATATTTTGATAATGGCTGAGTAAAGCTGAAAGGCCTTTACCTGTATAGCCAGATTTAGTTTGTGTCCGGCCACACAATCAATGTAGTTGGGGCTCAAAATGCTATGCAAACTCTTTGTGGAAGAGAAGCTATGTTAACGCTGTGTTGGAATCTGAATTAATATATCCTTTTCAATGTGTACTTTTAAACAAGCAATTGATCTACTGCTGTTATGACCAGGTGAGAAAGGTGTTTGGGGGTCCCTCTCAGACTTCACCTGGGCTTACCGTAACAGGGTTTAATTTTAAACACCGTGTGTTTAGCTCCCACCTGGTGAATCCTTGTTCACCGCTTTCCAATTATAAGGCAAAGAAAACAGCACAAGCAGGTTTTCGTAGGTTTAAAGAAGAAAAGCTGAAATTTATGAAACTTCAACTCTAATTCAGCTGACACCTATGGATACATGACGCGCCCATGCTAGCATGCACATGCGATACACACATGCAAATAGAGACAGAAAAAAGCAGAAGAAAAATAAAGTAGAAAAGTTTGAGGCAATATCTGAAGAGTTTTTGTTACGGTTCTTCGAGGTCACTGTAGAATCCTTGATTGTAGGTAGATCTTGCTCTTCGTTGGGGCCCAGTATTCTTCTTAAACCTTGTTCGTTGTAGGAGACTTTTCTGTCTTGGGGTTCATGTGTCTTCAGTGGATTCAGAGGCTTGTGAGAAAGAGATGGGAGCTGACAGGAGAGATCTTCTCAGTCCAGGAGCAAACAGTCTTTCTGAGTTCAAACTCTCTGCGGCTAGTTCAAAAGACCCTGGAGCAGCCAGTTAATCATGTGACCAGTCTCTGGAATGCTCCTCTTACACACGATACCTGGTGATCAAGGTCCATTGTGGGTTGAATGTGTCAGGGAATGGTCCTTTGTCCTTCCAAGCAGCGACTGTTAACATGCAAATGTCTTTCTCCAGCCACAGCTGATATGTTCAAGTAATTTTATTGCTCCAGCAACAGTTTCAAATCAAAGTTCATGACAAAATTAAGGTGCCTCATTCTTTGCAGATGGGGGCCGAGCATGACACAATGATGACAGTTTTCCATTTGAAGTTGCTCATAATTAATATAAATACTAAAAGCTTATCACTTTAAGTGATGAAAAATTAGTGCCATTGCAGTTGACTTACTTTTGTGCAGTTGCAGTAGATTTTTAGCTGTATTACTTTTCTAGATGGGATTGTGAGTGTAAAAAACATCAAAATCAAGGTCAAAACCTTATGGTAACTAATAGGACAGATTGTAGTCAATGTTAGATGCTGAGAAAAAAAGGCTTTTAATGTGTCAACATGAAAATATAATTGATGGCAACCATCTCAAATATGTCTGCAGAGAAAAGGTGTAGCCAGGCAAATAGTAGAGAAGCAACAAGTTAAAACTATTTATTGGTTTTCAATGCATGAGAGAAATACCCCTCAACATTCTGCAGGTAGAATGAAATACTTTGCGTTTATTTGTGAAAGGAGTGAAATGTCAGATCCAATTTCTTCCAATGATTCTTTAATATCTATTGAGAAGACAATATTTCCAAAAAGTTTAGATTGTATGACTGTTTGTTCTTGAAAGGATTTAACATTTTCAACAAAATTTCCTACACAACAATCACTGCATTTCAAAAATTATTTGTGTGCTGTACTTGGAGGCATTTTGGTGACCTGATATGATGTTACATATAAAATGCAGGCATTTCTTTTTTGCATGTGGTCCTGCAACTCTTCCTGCTATTATCAGGGTAGGATTCTTGTAAAACTCACACATTATTAATGTTTTAGGGGACTGCTACAAAACAACAACTCTGCTCAACTATTAGATATCATTATGATTTAGATGCCAGGGTATCCGAATGAAGGTCTACATTTTTCTTTCCGAACAGAATTTAGTTTTGGTCTCATGGAACAGGAAGCCTCCTTGAAAATGTGCTCAAAATGGCTGATCAAGTGGGGCCAGTTCTAATTCTGTTTACGTAATATCTAGAGTTTTCTGGTTGTTGCTTTCATGTATTTAAAACAAAAACACACTAAGTCCAGTGGCAATATTTTCACTGATCTCCAGTAATTGAAAACAAAATCATCCCAGTCCTAGGAGGTCAAAGCATTTATCTATTGAAGTTAACGAATTCTGCCCTTTCTAGTGAGTTTCTCAAACTATTTGACGTATCACAGAGATGCTTTATGGAAACCAATTTGAGAAGTCTTTCTTTGTAAAAGCTTCATCTAAAGAAAGACTGATTCAATCTTCGAAAAGATCGGGCTGAAAGCGGAGCCCGCGATTGAAACCATCCATTTGCCTGACAGCAGTAACTGAAAAGAGTTTGGGGTCATTGACCTGTTTCTTACCAAATATCAAAACCTGTCTCCACTACAGATAGAAGTTTTCCATTAATGTCATGGACAAGAACAGAAAGCCTTTTACTGTAAGTCTTTGCAATCCACTCTTGAATAATAAAATCTGTGTTTACTGACTGCCGTCCAACCCATGCAGTCCATATTCTTAATATCGTAATCATGATCACCTTGTGAATTTGCTCACAAAAAATGACCTTAAATTGTACTGTTTGCAATATATATCATATTAAGAAAGGCTTGCCTGCATTATAAATGTATTGAGGTAGGAAGTGGTAAACAAATGACTTTATTAACAATTTAACAACAAGAAACCAGATCCTATTTTCCAGAAACATCTCCCTGGCACTGTGATGGGTATGCATGTCAAAAGAAATTTACTGAGAAGAAAGCCCGACTGGTAATCTGTCAGTGTCCATCGATCCACCTCACCAACATACTGGAATGAGAATATAACTTATTTGTTACTCACTGCCAATGTAGTGTCACTTGCTGCTGCTTGCATCCACTCTGCACAGCTGCAATAAGTACACCATCTGGCACTTTCTTACCATGAGGGACTGCAGTAGCATACATGCCAAATGAAAATTTGAGCTGTGAAATTCAGCTTTATATAAAGCTAAACATTGCTGCTGCAGAAGTTATTGGTTTCACACAGAAACAAAAGAAAAATAGATTTGTTTCTATGAGAAATAAGGAAAATACCGTGATAAGACTCTTTCTCTTTCGTGAGAAGGTTTTTGACCTCTGTAAACTGGAAAGGGTTAATGCTCTGCATACCGCTTTGGGAACAACGTGGGCTTCTCAGTGCTGCTGTCAACATGACAAGTTTCTCCATCAGTTACTTCTGTCCCTGAGCAAATTCAGCCAACCATCCACACAGAACTATCTGGAACAAATGGGATGACAAGTTCAGCTAATGTAGTTTATAAAATCAACAGACGATTACAAACACTGGCATCTTGCGACTGATGAAAATCCATTTGCTGCCTGTGGTGCAATGTTCCTTTCAGCCAGTCAACATTGTGCAAAGGAGATAAAGCACACTCACTCACTACCTAACATTTTTGGCTTGAATGTTTCAGAGGATACCTTAGGCTATGTAAAAAAAAAAGTATAGTGACCGTGTCCTGCCATATGCTTTCCAGACAAGTTTCTAAAAGCCTGTATATTCCCAGGGTTATTTATTGAAACTTGTAGAGTTTTAAGTCTTGGCTTCAGCAACAAGAAGTCCAAATGTATCTCATACAAGTTATTTTTACAGCCTCTGACTTGTTTTCTGGTTATATATTAAATTCTGTATGTACAATGCTTTCTTCTAAGAATACCGAATAAAAAATTAAATTTTATAAACTGAATTCAGGCTCTTCAGAGTTTGTGTCTCTTAAACACCATTCTAACTTGGCCCATAGCAAGTCCATGAACTGTCCATGTCCAATCTGTGATCTCTTTGTGATAGCTGTACCTATCATATTGGACATGATTTGTACCATAGCTCAAGAGTGATAAACAAAGAAGCTTCAAGTACAAATGTCACAAAAAATACAGAATTCTCAAAATAGAGTTCTTTGATTTAAGGGCTTTAAAGGAGGAACTTGGCTCTATTTAAAAAATAGTGAGGGTTAAATTGGTCCGTCCCTAAAAATGGGCATGGGGATTATGATGTGCAATTAATCCATACCCATTGATTGGAATGCAGGCAGGATGGGAAATTTGCACTACCTACTCCACTGTAACAATTTCTGAGTGCAGCCAATGCTCCTGGCATTTGGCTGGATGCATCAGCAGGAGGCTCAATATCATTACTAACTAGCACTACTTAACAGCTAGCCTGCATTTCTTAACGGGGAGGTGCACTGTGGCTGGATCATGTTCTGGGAATCGTTCTGCAACTGAATCTGACCTGGGAAAGGGAGATCAAAAGCTGATCATGGGAGAAAGCGGGCTCACAGGTTTCCAGATACTGCACTGGATGTCTTGGTGGAGAAGATGGAAAGGTAGCCCTCCAGAAACACAATGAGAAGGCAATGGGAGAAAATAACCGTGGAGGTCAATGACAGGAGTGTTACCCCAAGAACCTGGATGCACAGTATCAAGTTTAATGATCTTACCTGTGTGATTGAGGTCAGTGGATATATTTTCAAATGCCATATCCTACCAACTGCACCACTAGCCTCAGCCACTGCTCAATTCATCACACCCCCATTCGTCTCTTTCAATTTAATTATCATATGCTTAAGGATTTTGAGCGTAAGTAAGTTACACGCGCAACTACAATACGCCCAAGTCTCCTTGATCTTTTACATCTGTCCATCAAACCTACTGTCGAAATGCATCTCCGCCCACAAAACTGCCCCTGCCCCCAATTCTCAAATGCAAGAATCCTCCCATTGCGCTTGTTCAGAGTGTTTCACTATTTTGACTATGTTTTCAGGAAAGAAATGCCATTCGTCTGGTGTTTAATTGCAATGTTTTGAATGTTTAAAAAAAAAAATCCTCACTGAGACCGGCTCAATATTTTCTGTTTGTTTGAATGGATTTTTTTATGGCATAAATATAGAGTCAAATTAAAAACTGAAAAGCTGTCCTGATTGCAGGCGCCTAACCATGCTGTGTCTGATGTGCATGAATGAGGGCTAAATGAGCTGAAGTTTAAATTTTCATATTGAAGTAAAAATGTATATGGCTTTGGCGCTTTCCTGGGGCTCCTCCAATTGTTTACACTGATTTGTGCCCATTTAAAGTTCAGCATTGACAAATTAGGTCTAATAATTGGGTTTTGCACAAGAACTAAACTGCAGACACAGTAGTTTAATCATAAACGTGACTCTCTACCCAGAGGCACGATCCAAGTTCTGGTGTGCTGTTGAAAAAAATAAGCTGTGACATTGTGTGTGGAACATAATTACTTTGAGAAACAATCTCCAGCATTCTCATGCTCTCATTATCTTCTGCAGTTTTGCTAATCAAGTGACTGGTTTGTAATAGATCATTTTCATCACAATTGCAATGACGTAACAAATTTTTACATTGAACACTAAGCTGCAAGCTCTTCTGATATCTCAGTCAGTAAGTGCCCTTCTTATTGTGGGAATGAGCCACGAGACAAAGTTTTCAGGTTTGATTCTAGTCTGTTTTAAGTCAGGTAATATTAGCTGGAGCAACAGAAGGGAGTAGAATTTGCTTCTATTTTAAAAGGGAACATCAAAGAAACATAGGAAATAGCAGAAACAGCTGCATAAAGATATCTAATCATTGGTTAACATTACAAGGGAAGCTGGTTTCCTTGATTGCTGCATGCATTGTAGCAATAAAATAATTCCAGCTCAGAGATACACCAAAGCACTCAAGTTGCCAAATTCTTCATCACCTTTACATCATAGTGGAAGAGAATGTTACCACTAACATGATAGTTTAGCTAATATCTCTGAACTGGAGCCTCATAACTGGTGCAACAATCAAGGAGGAATGTGCTTCCTTAATGCAACATTAACCAGACAAATAAATCAGAAAAATCTATTCCATGACAGTAGCAGTTTCAAACAATCTGGAGTTACTGTTGCAAGCTGTTCTAGTTGGGGGAACAAACAAAATGAGGGAAGAGCATGTGAAGTACTCGAAGGGAAAATCTAATTCAAAACTTTGCTTATTAAAGTGTACAAATGCAATACAATTTACATTTTGAAATGTAAAAAATCTTTTTACAGAATCCCTGTTTTTTTCCTTAGTGAGCCTAAATGCTGTTGTAAGTTGTGAAGAAGAGGAGCATATAGCTATCAGATCACTGTCGAGAACTGCCATGAATTTGCTGTATAAAAAAAAAGGAATGAAGTCCTTGAGGTGCTGTGCTATGTTCTGGGTTACTCTACAAAAGAGCACCATAAGCGGCAGGCATTTTCCAGACAATATGACTGTACTCCTTCACAGGATGCCACCTCGCTTCTGTAAATCCCCACAATCATTAACGCAGTGATATGAAAGTCCCAGATTGCTCAACTAGTAAAGTCCACAACCTCCTCCCAGAAAAGGTAAAACCCTCTCCTACATTGCTAAATGCCAAGTAACTATCTCCAAGTGGCACATTCTTGGGGAGAGGAGGGGGCAAGAGAGAGAGGGGGCAGAAGAGGGAAGCAAATGGAGGGAAGAAATATGAGAGAGAGGGAGAAGGGAAGCAGGAAAGAGAGCCAAAGCAAGGAGAGAGGTATGTAAAGCAAAGCAAGTGTGAAAAAAGGATAGAAGTTAAGGAGGAGAGTGTGAGAAAGATAGTGAGAGTGGGAACGAAAGAGGAGAAAAGGAAAGAGGGAAAGGAGAGAAAGAATTAGAAATTAGATTTCAGAACTACTGCATTTGATTGTTTTTGTTTATATGTATTTCCTACATTGACAGGTTGCACAAATGAGCTGTGAGGAAACAGGCTTAAAAACTGTAATTCCATTTTACTGCGGCAAAATTAACTGTGCTTACCCCTAGCGTGTGTGTGTATGAAAGATGTCATAGAGTCGTACAGCATAGAAACAGGCCCTTCAGCCCACCGCGTCCATGCCAACCATAATGCCTATCTATACTAATCCCACCTACCTGCATTAATTTCATATCGCTCTATGCCTTGCTCATTCAAGTACCTGTCCAGATGCCTCTTAAATGTCGCTACAGTTCCTGCCTCCACCACCTCCTCATGTCTCCTCTCAGCCTCCTTCACTCCAGGGAAAACAGACCCAGCCTATCCAATCTCTCTTTATAACTCAAGCCCTCCAAACCAGGCAACATCCTTGTGAATCTTTTCTGCACCCTCTCTAGCTTAATCACATCTTTCCTGTAGTGCGGTGACCAGAACTGCACACAGTACTCCAAATGTAGCTTAACCAACGTTATGTACAACTGTAACATGACGTCCCAACTCTTGTACTCAATGCCTCGGCCGATGAAGGCAAGCATGCCATACGCCTTCCTCACCACCCTGTCTACCTGTGTTGCCACTTTCAGGGAACTATGTACTTACACCCCAAGGTCTCTCTGCTCAACAACACTCCCCAGGGCCCTGCCATTCACTGTATATGTCCTGCCCTGGTTTAACTTCCCAAAATAGCATCACTTCGCACTTGTCTGCGTTAAATTCCATTTGCCAATCCCTTGCCCACTTTCCCAGTTGATCTATATCCTGTTGTAACCTTAGACAACCTTCTTCACTGTCCACTATACCACCAATTTTGGTGTCATCTGCAAACTTACTAATCATGCCCCTTACATTCACATCCAAGTCATTAATATATATGACAAACAACAGAGGGCCCATCACCGATCCCTGCGGCACACCACTGGTCACCAGCCTCCAATCTGAAAAACAACCCTCCACTACCACCCTCTGCCTCCTAACACCAAGCCAATTTTGTATCCAATTTGCTAGCTCACCCTGGATCCCATGTGTTCGAACCTTCTGGCTCAGCCTACCATGCGGGACCTTGTCAAAGGCCTTGTTAAAGTCCATGTAGACAATGTCCAATGCCCTGCCCTCGTCAATCCTCTTGGTCACCTCCTCAAAAAACTCAATCAAATTCTTGAGACATGATTTCCCACACACAAAGCCACGCTGACTATCCCTAATCAGACCATTCCTTTCCAGATGCATATAAATCCTGTCTCTCAGAATCCCTTCCAATAACTTTCCTACCACTGATGTAAGGCTCACTGGCCTGTAGTTCCCTGGTTTATCCCTGCTGCCCTTCTTAAATAAAGGCACAACATTAGCTATCCTCCAGTCTTCCGGTACCTCATCCGTGGCTAACGATGATACAAGAATCTCTGCCAGGGACCCAGCAATCTCCTCCCTCACTTTCCATAGCATCCGAGGATACACCTGGTCAGACCTTGGGGATTTATCCACCTTAATACGCTTCAAAACCTCCAACACCTCCTCCTTTGCAATGTTGATATGCTCCAGGATATCGGTGTTCTCTCTCTTGAACTCACTAGCTTCCATGACCTTCTCCACGGTAAATACGGACAAGAAATATTCATTTAAGACCTCGCCCATTTCCCGTGTGTGAGAGGGAGAAAGAAACTCAGCGTTTGCTTGTGGGTGGTGAGGCAGGAGGGGGAGAGAAAAAAGTGTGTGTATTATGAAGGAGGGAGTATGTAAGATAATAGCTGATAAAGTGTGAAATTGAGTGCATGGGCTGGATTTTACCTTAGGCAGACGGGAATTCACTGCCGACGTGAAAGTCAGTGGCGAACCCGCTTCTGCCTAGCCCGGGGATCCGTCCTGCATTTTACGGGTCCCAGGGCTTTAATTGTCCCGAGCCAGGACTTCCACCCACTTGAGGGAGGAGGTCCTGCCTCAGTGAGCTGCTGGCCAATCTGTGGGCCGGCAACTCTTAGTCTCAGCAGCACCACCGGGAGCGGTGGCCACTGCTGGGACTGCAGCCCAGCCGACACCAGGGAGCCTGGAAGAAAGGTAAGTCGGGGTTGCATCACCAGGGAGATCGGTATTTTCGTGGTGAGGCTGGAGTGGTCGTTTCGGAGGAGCGGGGCATCTTGGGTCCCGGGGGGGTTGGGAGGCGGGGGCGGCTCTCAATCTGGCACCCTGTGCCTGACTGCCATACTCCCCCATCCCGGGGCGCAGAAAGGCCAGCAGCTATCGTTGGGCGGCCTTTCAAGGCCCCAGCGTGCCCGCTTACCCATGGAGGCGGACGAGGGCCCTTAAGTGGCCGTTATGTGGCCACGTAAGGGCCTTGATCGGCCTCAGGCAGGCGAGCCGTTTCCCACCCCTGCCTGACAACTTAAACTTGGCCGGAGGCGGAAGCGGAGCGGGTAGGCCTCCCGGAGCTTCCCGCTCAATTTTATGGCGCCCCCACACCACCATCCGACCCGCTGGGGCAGCGTAAAATTCAGCCCTATGTGTCAGAGGTGTATATGGAGAGGTGTATATGAAAATGTATGTGAGAAAGATTGGGTGTGGGAGACAGAAAGACTGAGTTAAAGTTTGAAAGTGGGAGAGTATCCTACTTGATCAAAGACAGAGTAAAAAGACATAATATAAACAGTGTGAAATATAAAGAGCAGATAGAATTAAAAGCCGGAATATTACATCGTGGCGGAGGCTCTGTCCACCAGCTTAAAAGTCAGGGGAGAGCCTGCCTCCACTGGGCCTAGTAGCCACGCTGCAATTTTGCATGACTCGGGTCCTTAATTGGCCACGGTCAGGACTTCCACCCCTCATGGGGGGGGGGGGGGGTGGTAAAATTCAGGCCAAAGAGAGAGAGAGATGAAAGAAGGAAACATCCTTCACTCTTGGGAAGGTTGAAAGAAGCAGAATATGACACCCTAAAATTTACAGCTAATTAAAATTCAAGCTTCTTGGTATAACACTACTATAATTATGAAAATCTGTCCCTTAACTTACTGTAATCAATGCTAAGATCCATTAGGACTTCTAAAATATATTCCATCCAGCACAATATTTTTTGCCATACTTCAGCATCATGACAATATCTGCAAATTTTTATGTCATACTTCGAACTGATTGGCTGATATTACTTAATAATGAAAGAGCGACAAATCACAATTGAAATGGTAGAGGATGTTTGAAGCAAAAGTGAAGAACATGGCTTGAAAAACCGCTCATAAAAACTCCTAAGGATATATGAAAACAAATCACTTCTGAGCAGTTAGATCTACACAAATATGAGAAGAGAGAAACTAAACCAATTAAACTGTTCCAGATAATTTCTGAGACTCCTTTCAGTAACTGTTCTGCTTCCTTCACTAAGCTAATTACCATCTACTGGCAATAAATTTTTATGCACAACAAAGTCATAAAAATTGGAAATGATAGAGTAGAGTTTTCTATCTGTAAGTTCAATATTTAAAAAAAGCCAATGATTACAGTAAGTCGTAATTTCGTAATTATCGAAGTCTCATACAGAGAAGCTTGAATTTTAATTAGCAGTAAATTTTAAGGTGCCATGTTCTGCATCTTTCAACCTTCACAAGATTGAAGGAAGTTACCTTTCCACATTTTTCTCTCTCTCTTTGCTTCCATCATCTCCTTGTATTTCACATTGTATATGTCTTCTTACTGTCTGTCTTTCAGTATGATACTTTATCACTTTTAAAAATATGTTTGTTGGAGGCCAAAGAACATAAGCCTTGTGTTTATGCAAGGTCTTTGAACCATCACATTTAATTGAGGAGATTCAGGTTAATAGCATGCACTTGAAAGTTTGAGTGAATCCTCAGTGTTAAAGTTATGCCTTTAAGAGGTTTGAAGAGCAACACAGTACACTTACGGAACCTACTCATGTGCATGAAGGGCATGTGGAGTACCAGTAGCTTTGTTCAAATGGACAAAGTGGAAGAAAGCTCATTATAATAGTTAGTGCCCCCTGGCTTATCCTCAATCAGAAACATGACAGGCTTCTCCTTTAAGAGAACTGGCTATCAAGGCCTCTGAGTGTCTTGTGAGCTATGAAGGACAAAGAAACAAAACTAACCCTCTCCTTCTGTGTAAAGTGCAAAAGCTTGTAATGATACCTCAGTGCTTTCTACAGATGTAAGTAAAAGATGTAATTAGTAGCTTGGATAATAAATGAAATGAAGAATTCCTGGTGATTCAGTGTGACAGCTTTCTCCTACAGTTATCAAATCAAACATGAAATTGTAGAGTCCGTCACTTAATGCAAATATCAGTCCATAAAACAGAGTTGCTTATTGAACAGCAAAGATAAACCAAGGACCATTAAAGTCAATCTTAATCTGTCGATATTTGGTAATTCCTGTCATTGTGCTTAGTAACTCCACTTGCAATTGCTTTTATCTTGTTCTGCTTGGGTTGTTCACAAAGAAGTGCAGCTCCTTTTTATCATCAGCTGATCAAATACACCAAGTACTGAAAGGAATGATCCCCTGAAAACCAGCACTCTTGAGGCAGCCTCAGGCAACTGATGCGACAACCCTCCAGTTTGGGCCCCTTTAACTACAATATAATTGTCAGAAATGGGCAGAACAAAGACATGAGTTGGGAAAATTAGCAAACACACAGCCCTGCAGAGAGTTAGTGAGGCTTTTAGGACAATACATTTGAAAGAGATAATGGGTTTCTTAGTCTCTTGTTTATTCAAGTGAGACATATATATCCTTCTTAATAGTTACTGATAAAACATAGAGACAGCAAATCCTTTCAGAATTGCTGCCTGCATGGAAGTTAAGTGGCAACATAGACTAGTTGGACCAAATGGCTTAGTTTCATGATGTAATTTTTATGGATTTCCATGTGTTCGGTGAATTATCACAGCGATCTTCATATTTTAAAACTGATACATCAATCAACAATCTTTTAAAGTAAACTGTAGAATTTTGCTTGTAAACTGAATCATTAAAAATCTCAGGAATACAAAATATAATCTCCATATAATTTACATATTAAACTAGAACAGTTATGTACTGAACAGCTGGAGTCACTGTTGCAATCCCTTATACCAGCCAGCTCAGGAGCATGAACTATTACCATTTGGCAGCATGACCATCAACCGCAAGGAACAGCATTTATATTCTCACAGCACTGAACCCCCCAAAAAAGAGATGGTCCAAGTCAGAATTCTGAATGGGGTGCTCATGCACAGTAAGCTTTTCCCTTTGGATACTATGAAAATGGATACAAATCCTTCTGTCCTAACCAAAGAACTCCAATGAAGATTTCCTAATTAGTCTACAGGGGGACACAGACACATTGCTCCTTCCCTGACATAACTCACAGGAACATAAAAGTGTCCCCTATTTTATACTTTCTTTTGCACGTGTGAAGACTTTAAACATTTGACCACCTTCTACAAAAAGCAGCTCCTTTCAACATTAATGCCGGGTACAGAAGAGTTCACATTCAATGCATGCATATATAAACCACAAATCTTGCTCAACACCAATTCCAGTTTACCAAATGTATGTCCTGGATGAGATAAAAATATGTCCTGGATGAGATAAAAATTTCCTCCAATTGAACACTGGGAAGATCAATGCCATCTATTTTAACACTTGCCGAAAATTCTCTCCCCAGTTGCTTGGTCAGGCTAAGCTAGATTCCGCACAAACTTGTAAGCTTGTTCAACTGAGAACTGCGCTTCAAATCCCAAATCCTGTTCATTAATAAGACTATTTCTCAACATCACCATTCTCCACTCCTACCACAGCTAACCCCTATAAACCACATTTTTGGCCCAATTTTATCAACTCTAGTTTGGCCCCCAACCTCTGCACAATATGAACTCGAACTCCAACACCCAACCACCCTATGCCATATTAAGTTAATCTTGCTATCAACCTCGTTCTTGTTCCCTCTCCCTCAATGCACTGAATTTAAAATCCCTCCATAGCCTTAGTCCTCATTCAGCAACTTTCTCCAGCCTTAAATTTCCTTTCATGCGGCTGGACTCTGACTGTGAACACTTCTTTGCACGCTGGCATAAATTCCAATGACAAAACACTTAGCCCATCCACAATGGCAATTTGGGGAGTGACCATCAGGACTTTGCTAAAACGGTGGCTGTTTCATCTATCTGTGACTTCTGTAAGATTATACTCTACAGCAGTGATGACCTTAATAGTAGGTGGTTATTTCATGCAACTGTCAGTCTTATATTTAAGAAACCTATCTCTGGGGGTCATGGTGCATTTTGATGATTCGGCAAAACTTGACCTCACAAATGTAGTGTATTTGCTTTGATTTTTCCATATGAAATTGATGTTGATTGAAAAGACTTACATCAGGGACTGTTTTCACATCGGGGGAATGTTATGCTGATGGTGGGGGTCTCGACGTCGGGGAAACGGAAGGCCCACCAAATTTAGTGCCAATCAGGCACTTAACTGGATAGTGGCAGGCCTTCCATAGGATTTAGGACCCCATCGCCGGAGGTCCTGGCCTTGCAAAGCTGCCGGTCAATCAGAGGCTGGCAGCTGCACCGCCATCGCAGAGGCGGTGGCTGCTCCTGTAGCTGCACCTCCTGGAGGCCAAGGAGTGTCACTGGAGCCAGGCCTCGGGTAGGTCAGGTCGGGAGGGGTCTTGTGAGGTGGGAGTTGTGGGGGGGAGGGGTTTCGGCAGCAAGGGAAAGGGTGGGGTGGGGGCAACCCACAGCGAGCCTGCCCCCTCCTTCCCAATGCCAGGTCCCTCATTCAGGCACCAAGTTCTTTGAATGAGGGGATGACACCTTCCCCCCTCCCCCCCCGGAGCCGGGAAGCAACCTGCACGGTTTTCTGTGCCATGCTTCCCATGCGGTGACAGGGCAGCCTGCCGCACAGTTAATTGCAGCTGTGGCGGGAGGAGGTCCTTAATTGGGGGTTAATTACCCAGTTAAGGGTCTCAATTGGCGACGGGGCAGGAAGGCCATTCAGATGACTTCCCACCCCGGACTAAATTTCGTCAAAGGCAGGATGGTGGCAGGGAGTCCCCGCCACCATCACACCCAATTTTATGCTCCCTCTGCCTCCAACCCCACCGTGGGGGAGAGCATAAAATTCCCCCCATAATTCCTGTGCGGATCAGAGGTATGCCAACATGCCTTTCTTTTTGCAGCGGCGACAGGGAGAGCGAGGTGGCAGCTGGGTAAGTGAGTCCTATATATTTGGGCAGCGGCTGAACCCGAGACACTACACCTGTAGTGTCTCCCACCCGCCCTCCTCCTCTAACCAAAAAAAAAGGACTCGGTGGTGTGTAGATAAGGTAAGGCGTTTTCTATTTCTTTTTTTTCCCGTGTGATTGGTAAAATCTTTTCATTCCTTTTTCATTTATCTAAGTTAAGACTAAGTTAAGCTTAAGATTAAAAATGGCAGGAGATCTCAGACCCGTGTTATGCTCCTCTTGCTCAATGTGGGGGCTCAGGGACACGGCTGATGTCCCTGACTCCTTCACGTGCTGGATGTGTGTCCAGCTGCAGCTCTTGTTAGACCGCATGACGGCTCTGGAGCTGCGGATGGACTCACTTTGGAGCATCCGCGATGCTGAGGAGGTCGTGGATAGCACGTTTAGCGAATTAGTCACACCGCAGATTAGGATTGCTGAGGGAGAAAGGAAATGGGTGACCAAAAGGCACAGAAAGAGCAGGAAGGCAGCGCAGGTGTGCCCTGCGGTCATCTCCCTCCAAAACAGGTATACCGTTTTGGATACTGTTGGGGGAGATGGCTCACCAGGGGAAGGCGGCAGTAGCCAGGTTCATGGCACCGTGGCTGGCTCTGCTGTTCAGAAGGGCGGGAAAAAGAGAGGAAGGGCTATAGTCATAGGGGATTCGATTGTAAGGGGAGTAGATAGGCGGTTCTGTGGTCGAAAACGAGACTCCCGAAAGGTATGTTGCCTCCCAGGTGCACGGGTCAGGGATGTCTCAGATCGGCTGCAGAACATTCTGAAGGGGGAGGGTGAACAGCCAGTCGTTGTGCACATAGGCACCAATGATATAGGTAAAAAACGGGATGAGGTCCTACAAGCAGAATTTAGGGAGTTTGGAGTCAAGTTAAAAAGTATGACCTCAGAGGTAATAATCTCAGGATTGCTACCAGTGCCACGTGATAGTCAGAGTAGAAATGAAAAAATAGTCAGGATGAATGCGTGGCTTGAGAGATGGTGCAGGAAGGAGGGGTTCAGATTTTTGGGACATTGGGACCGGTTCTGGGGGAGGTGGGACTATTACAAATTGGATGGTCTACACCTGGGCCAGACTGGAACCAATGTCCTTGGGGGTGCTTTTGCTAACGCTGTTGGGGAGGGTTTAAACTAATGTGGCAGGGGGATGGGAACCAAATGAGGAGGTCAGTGGACAGTAAGGAGGTAGTAACTAAAGCCTGTGAGGAACCTGATAATGAAGTCAGCGTGACTAAGTTTAGTTTAGTTTAGTTTAGAGATACAGCACTGAAACAGGCCCTTCGGCCCACCGAGTCTGTGCCGACCATCAACCACCCATTTATACTAATCCTACACTAATCCCATACTCCTCCCACATCCCCACCTGTCCCTATATTTCCCTACCACCTACCGAGACTAGGGGCAATTGATAATGGCCAATTTACCAACCAACCTGCAAGTCTTTTGGCTTGTGGGAGGAAACCGGAGCACCTGGAGAAAACCCACGCAGACACAGGGAGAACTTGCAAACTCCACACAGGCAGGACCCAGAATTGAGCCCGGGTCGCTGGAG